>NW_028127229.1:10000-651088 GCF_965231255.1 Vanellus vanellus | reverse complement strand
GGAGGTGGAACTCGATGATCTTCAAGGTCCCTTCCAACCCAAACCATTCCGTGAGTCTATGATGGTGTCTGTCCAGCTGATGAGCTCCCACCCGAGTTTCACTCGGCGAAAAGCAGCAGCCGGTGCTTGGGTACCCAAAGGCTTCTTTTACATTTTCCCTCTTCTTTGTTTCTTAACTTTTTCAACTCAAACCAAAGGTGTTGGAAAGGGTGGCCCCGTGGGCAGAGAAATCATTCCTCCCTGCGAGATGGGCTGTGGCACCACAGGGCCATCTCACCTGAAAGGAGGAAACCCACAGGTCACTCCTTTGGTCCAAAGAGTGGAAAAAAATAGAAAAGAGAACCACCACCACCACCACCCCCCACCACCCCCTACCCCCCCACCCCCAACCACCAAACCAGCCCCTCGCTGAAGGCGTAAGGTGGGAAATACTGCAACAACTGTATTTTTTGCAACAGCCCCACTTAAAAAACGCTGTAATGATTCATAACGACCCATCCGACTAAAACCAGGAGTAGCGGTGACCTACCCGTCAGCTTTTAGCATCCTGCTAACCAGCTTAAAGGCACCGGTGAGGAGAAGAGTTCAGCCACAACCAGCTCGAAGGAGGAAAAGAGGATCTTGCTTTTAGGGGAACGGCTGTCTTTGCAGAAGGTAAGTGCCCCCGCGGCTCGACCGCCCCTTCAAACCTCGATTTCTCCGGCTCAGTTTTCTCTGTAACTGCTCCCACAGCACCGCGGATCCTGCAGCTTTCCCTAAATCATAATAAAACCTTCCCTAAATCCGGCAGCAGGTTTCTGACGTCTCCAACGCCTCCGAGCATCGCATGGGGATCCCGCACGCCACTGGTCCCCCGGGATTTCCAGGCTCTGACCCCTGGCTTGGCTCAGGTGCCCTCTTTTTTCACTCAGTTCCTCAAGTTTTAGGTAAAAGGGCACTGGGGATGCGCCTGCCTGACCCCACAGACCTGTGCCAGAGGGGGGTTTGAAAGAAATGAATAAAAAAAATACTATATGAAAGATAACTACAATCTCTTTGGATTTAATGTAATGCTAATTAACTATTGCAAATGGGCAAAAATATACCCCCAAGAATGTAGGGAGGAAGAAATGCTCAATTTCTGTTGTGCGCCGGCCCCTCCATCCCCCCCAGTCCCCTTTCTGAGCTCCCTGAGCACCCCACGGTCTGGCAGAGGGGACACGTGTGACACTGGTGTCCCCTCCCTCCTGCAACACAGAGCTCATTGCAGTTACTTGCACAGAGAAACAACCAAAATTATATATAAAAAAAACATTTAAAAACCCAAATTAAAGTAAACAACAAAATTTAAACCCCCAAATTTAATAACCCAAATTAAAAAAAAAATAAATTAAAAACCAAAACATAGTTAAGTCATTAAATTTTTCAACCCCCCAAACCCGCTAATTTCAGCCCTTTCCCCAGTCAGCTGGTTCCCCACCCCCAGCCCCAGGCAAATGGGCTTTCTCCCAAAAATCAGTGCTGCCCACTCCTCCATCCCCTCCGCCCCCCCCCCCCCCCCCTCAAAAAAAGCTCCACAGCCCCCTCCACCTCCTCCCCGCCCTCCCAAAGACACGGCAGCGGCGCAGTGAGACAAACGAGAGGTTTATTCCATTTTTTTTCCCATTACGTTCAATGGGCAACAAGAGAAAAAGGGACGACAGTCCCAGCTCCGGCGGGGGGAACCCCTCAGTCCACAGTGACGCTCCACCGACGGGACCCACACGACGGCGACAGGGATTTGTGTCATTTGTGTTCCACAGAATGAACCCAAAATAAATTAAAAAAACCCAATGAAACAAAAAAACTAAAACCAAACACAAAACCACACAAAGATTCAAAGTGATAACTAACACAGATTCGCTTGGGGGATTCCCCCACCCCCCACCTCCAGTTTTATTTACAACACGGAGTGTTTCCAAACTAGATCATCTCTTACAATAAAATAAATATATTTCAGCATCTGCGCAACAAAAATAATTGGTGTATTTCTACATGTAGCGCACTGGGGGGAGGGGGGGGGAATTAAAATAATTAAAAAAAACCCACCCTTTTTTATTACCTTTTTACATTACATACACACACACCCCGCTTAAGGATCTCTTTTATGCGTATCATTTTAGGAAACTTCTTTCGAGGGGCCCCCGGGGGTGTGAGGAGCTGTTTGAAGGCACCGAAGCACACAGCAGCCCCCGTCCCGCCTCGCTGGGAAGGGGCTTTGCTGCCAACTAAAGCATTGCGGGTCACTGCAGGGATATCTCTTTTGATTCCTAAAGCGACTCCAGCAGCAGCTTTGAGAGAGATTTTTCCTCCCGACTCCTCCCCGTAAAATTCTCCTCTGCACAGGGAAATATTAAATCCTCCCAAAATACAGAGCCGGCCGTGGGATTACGGGGCACGAAGGGGGGGACAGGCGCAGCACTGTGTCCCACAGTCAGCCCGGGGGGTTACAGCCGCCTTTTAGGTGGCTCAGAGTCACGTTGTTAACCAAGGCCTCAGCTTTCATTTAATTAAAAATAAATACATAAATATATAAATAAATAAAAAATCTCACCCTGTAAGCAGCAAAAACCCCCGAGCTTCGAATGCAGAAGAGGGCCGCGCCGGGGAAATCTGCTTTGCTTTTTAAGTAAGGACTTTTGGAGGCAGCCGCCAAGGTTTTGTGGCCCCTGGGGAGGGGGGAGATGCAGAGCCGGACTCAGCCCACTCTGCCCCAAAACCGTCCGCGTTTTCCCTCCAGGGTGATTTTCTTCCTTTCTGTCTCTGCCGGAGTGATGCCCGGCACGTGCCGAAAACAATCCCAGGCTCTGGCCCCGGTCCCGGCCAGGAGGGAGTGAAGCTCAGCCCCACTCCCTCCTTTTACAGGCAGGAAAACAAAATGGAAAAAAAAACCCAAATTGCCCTATATTAGAAGTGTATAATTCCATTTTAAGGGCAGGGCAGCAATAGGGCTGGTACCACAGCCCCCAGTCCCACAGCCACTGTGGGTCACCAGTGTAACGATTAAATTAAAGTTTCTTTTGGGAAGGGGGGAGAGACAGGGACTCTCCTGCTCTGGGACCTTTCCCCTCCGGGGAGGCAGAGCCGGAGCAGCGAGCACGGTCCTGCCGGGAGGGCAGCGTGGAGGGGACACGCACGGGCATCCCAGAGGAACAGCAGCAAGGAAACCCCGGCGCTGCACCTTTCCCTTCCTCCAAGCCTTTTTCTTTTCCTCTTTTTAAGGGCTCAACCAGTTTCTTCCCCCTCCGACCGTCACCGTGGGGCACTGGCACCAGCCGCTTTGCAAAACCCCGTCCCGTAAAAGCCGCCTGATTTTGGCCCTGTTTGGGGATGTGCCGCTTCCATCCTTACAGAGCAAACTGATAGATGATTTGTTTTTCTCCCCCCTCCCCATTTAGCAAGAAGCACCAACGTGCCGTTGTCGTTTTGGGTCGGTTTGCTGCAGAAAAAGGCTCCCGCAGGGGACGGGATAAGCCGATGGCAGGAGGGTCCCTGCACCCATCCCACTGCTGCTGGTGGAGGGCGGCAAGGGGACCTTTTCTTCGGGGTTGTCCTCTCCTCCCGGGCTCCGCAGCCCCACGCCGCAGCCCAACGACCCCCCCGAGATGGGAAGAGAGCACGAGAACCATCTCTGCTCAACAGCTTCTTCCTGCAAAGGGGCAGGAAAAAGGAGGAGGAAAAGGCACCTTCCCACTTGCCTCCGGGCTCATCCCACCCTGTGAGAGAGACGCGGCTTTGCGAGGAGAGGGGAGGAGGAAAAAACACCACAGCGAGAGAGCCAGGGAGGGAAAAGGAAGGAAAGCGGAGGGACAGCGGAGGGGCCGCCCGGGGACACAGAGCCCCAGGTCTCGCCTGGCCGCTCCCGCCACCACCCGGCGGATTGGAGGGGTTTGATCTGAAGCGCTGCCTTATATTAATTTAACAGCCGGGGGAGGAGAAGGCACCATTTCTGCCTTTTGCAGCTTCCAGGCTGATGGCAGAGCCGAAGCAAGAAAAATAATTATCATAAAACAAACAAACAAACAAACAAAAATTCAAAAAAAACCCCAATGTAAAACTGGAGCGCAGGGAGCAAATGCTTTTCCTTCGCCTCGGCCCAACCGCTCGGGCGCTCCGTGCTGCCCCGCCACGGAGGGCATCCCTCTCCTGGCAGGGAGAGACAGAAGGGCGAACTGAAGGCAGGACCCCAAACCAGACCCAAGAACCTGGTCGCGATGAAGAAGAAAGTGGAGAAAGCGTCACATACAACAGAAACATTCAGAGTTTATTTTGGGGGAACAAAAAAAAAAGAGAAACAGAAGAGGAGGAGTGAGATATTAAAAAAATAGCACTGAACAATGAGGCGGCAGCAGTCCCTCTACTGCTAAAAAACGGCAACAACCAACACAAGAACACACAGAGGCGGAACACCACCGAACTCCCACTGACTGTCATGTGCGCCTCAGTTTGCTGCTCTGGAGAGAGGGAATGCCTGAAGCACACCAAGGACAGCTGAAACCATCGCCGTGGCTTAAAGGGGAATCCGCCAACTGGAAAACAAAATAAAAGCGGTTTCTGCCCATGTCTGCGTGGGCACATCCCCGAGTCACGTTCTCACGCCTCTCCTTCAAAGTCAAGATTCCTACACATGAAAACTGGAGTTGGGGGGAGGGAGGAGAGAGAAAAGGAGGGAGAGCGTCATCAGTGGGGCTGTTGCCCCGCTCGTGGGACCGCGCCGGCAGAGAGGAGCTGGTTCGTGTGCCGCAGCCCTCGCCGCTTGCTCGGCATTGCTGGCAAAAAAAAAAAGCCGTAGGCACGTGCCACCGCTCGCAAAGGAGCACGGCCACGTTCCCACGCGATCCTTTACCTCTTTCCTCCCCAGATTCAGACTGTTTCCGTGCTCATAGTGAGAGCCTTCCACACGGTTGTTTTTGATATCTCATCCGAGACATTAATCTCCAAAGGATCAGTCCTGCAATAAATATTTGAGACAGCAATCTGTGACTGTGGGAACTGACGCCACCCAGCGCATCAGCACCAGCAAGAGGAACGGGGGGGAGGAGAACCAAAGCTGCGCATAAGCACAGCGGGTTGGGTGGGAGGAGGAGGTTTGGAAGGCGAGCCGGAGAGCCGCAGAGCTACAGCTCTGTGCAAAGGCTCTGCACAGAATCCCAGACTGGTCAGGGCTGGAAGGGCCCTCTGGAGCTCCCCCAGTCCCACCCCCGCCAGAGCAGGGGCACCTACAGCAGTGGCACAGGACACCTCCAGGCGGGTTTGGAATGGCTCCCGAGTGGGAGACTCCCCCACCTCTCTGGGCAGCCTGTGCCAGCGCTCTGCCGCCCGCCCTGCCCATAAATTTGCTCTTCCCGCCAAGCTGAGTGCATGGCGCTGGGATGCTCAGCAAAGATAAACGTGGAGAAAATTCTGCCAACCCCCTTCAGGCTGATCTTGCCGGGGGTCCTGCTGCTTGGTGGGGCTTTACCTGTCGCTGCTTGGCTTTGGGATATCCGCGCTGCTGGTCTTGCCCAGCTGCAGCCGAACGGAGTTTGCAGCAGCAGCTTCCATCATCTCCTGGGACTCCTGACATAAAAAGGGACAAATCAAAGTTCTCTGTCTATGATCGAAGTGGAGATAAACTAAAGACCCAGCAAAGCCCACGTGCTGCCCTCTCCTTCTGACCTTCTGTTAGCGCAGCCGGGGAAAGACCTTTCACTCCAAACACTTGGGGGGGGGGTTAAAACCACCCTTACGAGCAAATCTTTCCATCATAATTATAATGTTGATTATAAATGGCACCTTTAAAAATTATACCGCTATTCAAGTGTTAAGCTCACTGCTAATTTAAAAACAAGGTTATGATGCGGGATCCAGGCTGTCAGGATCTATTTCTATTGAGTTCGGATCTTCCCCCAACATTTCAAGAGAAGCTGTGACAGAAAGAGGCAATCTCAGAGCCTGAGGGAGACACCCACCCCCGAGCACCCAGCAAGCATCACCTCTTCTTCTTTGGCTTCATTTTTGGCATCGGCCAACTTCTTCCTGCTTTCTGGCATAAGGTCATCCAAAAAGCTGAGCTCCCGCTTTGAGAAGCAGAAGTCCATCACTTTCCGGACAAACACGAGAGCCAAAACCTTCACAAAATAAGAAGGAAGAGGGGGTGAGGTCTGAGATGATGTTACATCTCCGACGCTGCAAACGTCCCGCTGCTGAGCGGCACCGGCTCTTACCATCATGGGAAAGATGATGGCAGCACGGGACACCTTGATGGCCCAGAGCAGGACGAGGCAGATGAGCTGGATCAAGGTGAAGAAATGCACCTTCCGCAAGGGAACGTGCCGCAGGTAGATGAAATCCGGCTGGTGTTTTGCCGGCATCCAAAAGAGCTTCAAGCGGTCGAAGAACTGCAAAATAAAAGCAGAAAAGTTACCCCTTGGGGCTGTGGAAAGTTTCTGGCCCTGTTGGGACGTGGAAGGAGTTTTCAGGATCTCACGTGCAGTGAGAAATCCTGGATCCCACTTTGTTCCTCCCAGGAGCAGCACCCGTTTTCCCTTTGCTCCATCTATAAACCAGTGTGTCCATGAGAGCTGCCCACCAAATTGCAATTATTCCACATCCTTCTATTATAGAATCACAGAAGGGTTTAGGTTGGAAGGGACCTCGAACACCAGCCAGTCCCACCCCCTGCCCTGGGCAGGGACACCTCCCACCAGCCCAGGTTGCTCCAAGCCCCGACCAACCTGGCCTTGAACACCTCCAGGGATGGGGCAGCCACAGATTCTCAGGGCAACCTGCGCTGGTGCCTCACCACCCTCACAGGAAAAATTTCTCCCTGATATCTCAATCTGCCCTCTGTCAGTGTCAAACCATCCCCCCTCGTCCCATCGCTCCCCTCCCTCATCCAGAGTCCCTCCCCAGCTCTCCTGGAGCCCCTTTAGGCACTGGAAGGGGCTCTGAGGGCTCCCCGGAGCCTTCTCTTCTCCGGGCTGAACACCCCCAACTCTCCCAGCCTGTCCTCCCAGCAGAGGGGCTCCAGCCCACCCAGCAGCTCCGGGGCCTCCTCTGGCCCCACTCCACCAGGTCCATGGCTCTCCTGTGCTGTGGTCCCCGAGCTGGAGGCAGCACTGCAGGGGGTCTCCCCAGAGCAGAGCACAGCAGAGGGCACAATCCCCCCTCGCCCTGCCGGCCACACTGCTGATGCAGCCCAGGATGCGGTCGGCCTTCTGGGCTGTGATCGCGCATTGCCGGCTCACGGTGAGCTTCTCATCAGTCCGCACCCCCAGGTCCTCCTCAGACCATCTCACCCCCCCTCCCTGTTCTTCTATAAAAATATATGTTTAATATATTCTATTCTTCTGTTTGTTATTTGGCATTTCTCAGCCCACTGAATCCCCCAGCGAGGATTCCCACCGGCAGTAGAAAATCGCCTTCGCTTTGCACTGAATTCCCCCATTTTCACCACACCAAACAGTGCCCTGTCCCAAACCGTGACGCAGAGCGCGCTGAACTTGCCTGGTCCTCCCGCCCTACGTACCTCCTGTGCCCCCACCAATCTTTTCCTTATACAAAATACTTTCACTGCCTGCTTTTGGGGAGGTTTTCTCCCACACCACTGCTTTTTTCCTGCTTCTCTGGAGATGACACAGCAGGGAGCTGCACGCTGTAAGAGTCCATACCTGAATCCCTCTGAGCGACGACACACCCATGTAGAGAAAGACACCGTAAAGCACAGGCATGGGTATAAACTGGGAAATTAAAAAAAAAGAATGAAATAATTTATTTTTTTAATTGCTTTTTCAGTATTACTGCTCTCTTCTAGAGGCACTGCCTAAAATTGCCTAAAGCTTTCCAGTTTCCACAGGGTTAGAGATGTGTCACCTCTTAACCCGTAGAGGTTTTGTGCGTGCGAGTGAGTGAGTGAATGCTCTGCTTTAGGCTGAGCTTCTGAGTTACGTTTCATTAGAATAATCCTATTTTCCTGAAAGGTTGGAGGAAAATAGGTCATTTCACCAATGAAACTGTACACCACGTTCTGTGATGGGAGAAGAACATTTCTACACATTTTTGTGGCAACACGCAAAAGCGAAGTGCCTCCTTTTAGCCTTGAGCTGTGGTGACTTTGTGGGAGGAACACACAAGGAAGCCCACGGGGATGATTTTGGTGTGTTTAGCTACTGGGAACGGCTGTTGGGAGGCATTTGGGGGAGCCAATTGCATCCCATAAGGTGCTGCCTGCTTGAAAGAGAGCAGTGTACTGGTCTGAATCCGCTTCATCGTAACCCATAAACACAGGTGGGCCTGAGAGACACCTGGGAATTAAAGCAGTTGTCCTGCTCGCTTGCCTCGAGGACACCAAACTGGGGTGTGAAGGGCTGGAAAGGGTAACTGAGGCTGGTTCCCACTGTGGGCCAAGCCTCAAGGTTTGGGATCGCCTCCTCCTCTGCTCCACACCTACTCAGGCCTGGAGGGAGGGGATGGTTTTTGTCAAACCTCCAAAAAGCTCACGCTTGTTGGGCGTTTTGCATTTTCCTCTTACCTTTAACACCGAAGTGAAGAAGACAGAGCAGCCCATGAGCACAAAGATCATCAAGCCGGTGACTCTCTGCTCTCGTATCCCCAGAAACTTGGGTTGTTCTCCTGGAGCTGAGCAGCCAGACTCCACTTTGAGGCTATTGACGTGGGTGATGGACAGGACAGTCGCAGCCACAAACCAGGGCAGCCCCATCACGGAGCACACCCCGAGCATCACGGCCACCATGAAAAGGTCCAGGTGGTACCCGCATCCTTTCTGTGGGCAGCAAAACAAGGAACAGAGCATCCCACAGCACAAGAGCGAGGACAACGTCGTGACTCAGACTCAAACCCTACTTGGGCACAAGTCACCCTCTTGAAACTTTAAGAGAAGAATTGGCAAAAATAAGGATGGATCCGGTCTTTGCGCAAGCACCTTGCATGAAAATCTGGCAGGGGTTCAGACCAAGTGGATTTGGGAGGTTTGTGCAATAGCTACTTCTCAAAAAAAACCAAACAAAAAAGACTATTTTCATTCATAAAGAAAGTTCTACCACTGGCAAGCAAGGCGTGACCCCGAGTTATCCCTGGCAGCGCGTCAAAACAGATCGTTCCCCCAGCTCCTGCTGGCGTTTTGAAACAAAAACACGCTTCTATAGTGCTCAAAAATTAATTTGTTCCTCCAAAAGATTGCTCATCTGAACTCCCCTCGTTTGCTCCCTGTGACATCACTAATCCAGCAGAGCATCCTGCCACACAGCCTGACATTGTCCCAAACCAACGCCTTCACAAAGCACTTGGCATAGGAGCTTCTCCCCACACCTGCAGCCCAGAGTGGGGTGGGGATGGGGTCAGCTCTTGCAGCCCCTTACCTTCAGCTTGTGCTCCTTCCTGTTGACAATGACAGCCGTGATCTGCTGGTCCATGAATATCAAGATGGTGCAGAGCAGAGCTGGGATGGGCGCGGCCAACACCGTCCACCAAGGGTTGGGCCCTATGGGGTTGACCAACCACCCGCGGTCGTCTCTGGTAGGCTGCAACAAAGCCAAAACACACATCAGGATCAACTCCCAGCCCAGCCACTTCACTGGCTTTGATTTTCCTCTCCATCGCTGTGCCGCCTCATCTCCTGGCCCTGCCTTCGTGTCACCCTCTCCTACCGGGTTCAGCAGTGCCAGCGTCCTCGTCGCAAGCACCTATAGATACTTCTGTAGGTATCAAGTTTTGGGGCTGGCTTCCTCTTTCCAGAAGGAAACGATGCACTCGGAGGTGGAAGAGGAGATGGTAACACCACCAGCATCTCCAGGCTCAGCCCTGTCCTGTCCCAGCATCACCTTGTGGCATCCCCAAGGGCTGAAAGCGGCTCCACACCAAAACACCCCATTACCTTGAACATGTGGGGGACGTGGAGCTTCGGCGACGGGATCCCAACCAGGAAGTCAATGAGGACCATGACGACGATGGTGAGGAAGACACCAAAGTCACTTACTGCGGACCGTACCTGGGGCAAGAAAGCAGAGCTGAAAGGGACAGCACAAACGGGGCCATACCGTGAGATGGAAAAGTTAAAGACATCAACAGCATTAAGGCTGGTTAACAAATTCCCACCACTCTGAGAAGATGCAGCCAAATCCCTCGTTTGGATAGTGTTGCTGTGTTTGTACCTGCGAGATCTGGTGTCAGGCAATAAAAAAAGTTTAATTAGGTGGAAAAGGGTGGTTTAAATTCAAACTTAAAAAAAAAGCCAATAAATATTAAAAAATAACGGAACAGACGTCTGCCACTACAGCTGCACTCACAGCTACAATGGGAATAAGGCACTGAGGCATCATTTGCTCCTCAAAAGGAAGAAACGGTGTCTTTTGTGTCTTTTTCTATGGCAGTTCCTCATTTGAATCAACTTTCCCCTTGGGCACACCAGGTGAAAAAAACCACAAATGAAAATACAACAACCAACCAACTTTGGAAGACCGATTTCCCACTGCCTGGGGAAAATACCACTCTGGGGCAGGTCACGAGGCAGGTGGGAAACGCTACGATTGTTTTGCACTCCTGGAAATGAGTGAGAGACATCCAAGTTTGGCCTTCAAGGTCCAATATTTCCCAGTTTGACCAAGTGGTGGCAAACACTGCTTAGTGCTCCGGGAAAGCCATTTTGGGAAATGAGTGTGGAGACTGCTGCTGGCCGCCGTCTTCTACCTACTCTGGTCGGGAAGTAGCGGCTGGTTTTAAACTTCTTCAATAAGCCCGACAGGACAAAGGTGGAGAAGAAGAGGATGCAGCACCAGAAGAGGACATCGGGCGTGTAGGGGCCATCGTGTCCACAGGCAGGTCCACGAAACTCTCCATGCAAATACCGACATTCCTGGGGAAACAGAGCATCAGGACACAAAGGTAGTGCACATGCGGCAAGGAAACCTCGGATAACTTGGGGGTTTGGAGGATCTTGCTCCAAGATCTGTGACCTCGGGACTGCTGCAGCTAGCGGAGATTTATATTTAACGATCAACAGCAGCTGAATAAGTGACACATGGAACTACACAGACAGCAGAGAGAGGAGATGTGATGGGACACTGTACCACAGACCTATGGCACATCCTCCGCTTGAACGGCAGGTAACCGTGGCTGAAGACACCAGAGGGGAAGGAAACACTGGGAACTCTTGGGGAGAGCGAAAGAGGGAACGGGGAAGGAGGGCTAAGACAACAGCGACAGGAAAGGAGAAGAGACAAATTGTCCCTTCCCAGGGGCGGGTTCACAGGACACGGCCAAGGGGGGTGAAGATGTCCATAAGAGCGTCCCACCCTGTGCCTGAGCTCTGCTTCCAGCAACAACGGCCCAAGGGGCTGCTCAGACATGCAAGTTTATGCACGTACCTTCAGACAGCGCTGAGTAAGAAAGCAAGGCCTGGAGTTACTAGGAACCAATTAAGGAAGCTAATTACAGCCTTCAAGCATGAACTTAAGTCCTCCAACTTCTCCAATAACCAAAGCACCCACTGAACCTTGCTCCCAGACAGAACCGCTGTCCTGAGGATAACAGTTATTGCCCACCATGTCGGGGATGAGGTGGAGAGGTGGACTCTCCTTCCCAGGCCCAAGGAGGTTAAACACACTGAAGTAATGACTTTTCAGAGCAGCACTGGCACAAGTTGAAGCCCACCATCACCTGAAGGGCTCTGAGCTTTGCACCAGGCCAGTGCCCCTGGACCCCGCGGCCGCAGCACGAGGAAGCAGTGACTCGGGGCACTTACAGTCACCGTGAGGTTCTCCCAGGTGATGCCAGACACATTGATCTTGTTGCTCTCCCAGAACTGCAGGGTTCCGTTGCTGGGATGGGTCGGTGCCTCACACTTACAGCTGGGAGGAGAGAAGCCAAGACAGGGGTGAGGGGAAGGCGATGGAGGTGCAGCCCTGAGCTCCTGCCAAGGGGCAGCGGTGTTTTAGGAGGAAGAAACCCACTAGGAGACGGTGAGGAAGTCCAGCTTGCTGTGCGTGTGCACAGGGTAGGTCACTCGCAGGTGACTCAGCTTCTCCAGAGCCTCATAGATGAAGATGATGCAGATGAGGGAGGCGAAGGCTTCTTCGGTGAAGCGGGTGATGTAGCACACCAAAGAGCTAGCATCAGTGGCCACCAGCACTATGCAGAAGAAGGCGGTCCACAGACCAATGCATGCCCGGAGAGAGAGATAGGAGAGCGCGTAGTCCCTGGGAAAGCAAAAGAAAACGCAGGGTGGAGAGGGCAGCAAGAGGCTCCGAGCCGTGCCTTCCTTCGGGGAAAGTCGGCAGCAATTCAGGAGCGTGTCAAGGCTGCGGATGGTAAATGCAGTTTCCACGTCCTACAACAGACAGCCTCAGGGCTGCGGCACAGGGTGTGGGCCCGCAGGAGGAGAGGCTAATTATTTAATTATCCTTATTTAACAATGACCTTGTGTTAACGCCTCGGAGCCTAACTGAGGTCAGGTCCCTGTTGTGGAAGGTGGTGTTCTCCCACATCACCCCGATGCCCTAACAGCAAAACCGGCTGGGTTTGCACCCAGTTACCTGCTGCCAGCAAGTTGGGGCTTCATAATAAATTTAATTGCAATAAGGGGGTTAATCTCCCATCACAGTTGCCACAACAAAAAGACTGTCATGGAAAATATCCATTTTGCCTGAAAAGCTCCTGCTTTCTCAAAAATCATCAAAACATTGGACCAGAAAACTCTTTGGATATGTGGGTAAAATATATTTCCACTTCCAGCAAAATTCATGCAAAAGTGTGCCCGAGTTTGTACTGAGAGGAAAGCAAATCTTCCCTCATTCCCAAACCAGAGTCATTTGTCTCATCTTCCCTGTGCAGCCCATCTCGGGCATCCACATCCTTGTGGTTTCTCCTCCTCCTGCTCTTTCACTTTAACCCTAAAAACCCCGAACCACCCATCCATCCTTCAGAGACTGAGGGCTCCTGCACCGTCACATACTAAAGCAGCAGCGCGTGATGTCTGTGACACAGAAGACAACTTAAATCTACCAACTACCACTAAGAAAAACATCTTTTCTCCATCTCTGCCTTCTTCCAAAGGCGCTCGCAGCACCTGGCTGCAGCAGCCAGCCTTACTTGCAGAATTTGTAGAGGATCTTCTCGAACACGAGGACAGGGCCGGTGCTGCCGAGGATGGTGAGAGGTTGGCCAGCAAAGAGGGAATACACCACGCCGGTCATGGATGCGCCCAGCAGCGACTCCATGGCACTCTGTCCGGGGAAGAGAGGCAGCAGTGAGTAATTAAATCATTAGGGGGAAAAATACAAGTGCAAATTCACTGCAGCAAGGACTTCTGCATGAGTGTTGTCCTCCCCCGTGCCACCCAACAGAGAGAGGTGCTCACTATGTGGCCGTTGGTCGCCTCCCCCAGCAGTCCCCCAAAGGTGATGATGGGGGACATGCAGGCACAGTAGAGAAAGAGAAAGGACGCCAGACACTGCAGGCTCAGACCATCCCGAAAGTCACTCCAGAACCAGGGGGCTTTTCGCTTCACATCCCGGATCAAACCTCCAAAGAGCCTGGAGGAAGGAAAAAAAAAAACCACAACATTTTCGTGGAAGACCGCATTAAGTTTTCTTGGCTGAGGAAGGACAATCACAAGCACAGAGTAACTTCCGTTGCTAAAAAGAAGTCTCCTTCTTCCATTTTAGCCCCAGTAGAAACTGAGGCATACAAAAACCCCTCCAACAAAAAGAAAAAGAGACCAAACCTGAGAGCCCGTCCCCTCTTATTGCAACAGTCCCTCACTTTGAGAAGCAGCAGAGCTCTACCTGGAGGTACTTACACATCTGCTTCCACCCCAAAGCAAGAAAACCTCTGTGCAACCATGCTGCGGCTCAGCCCAGCTGCCCAAATGTCCCACCCGCCCAGCCCAGGGGACCAAGCTGGGAACCTGGAGCCCCTTCACTGACCCAGTTCACCCCAAAACTCTGCTAGAAGGGAGGTGCGCACTCAGATTTTAGGACCAAACAGAAAAACACCCCACCAAACTATTTCAGTTCACACCTTCCTGTCCGCTCCAGTTCAGGACCGCTGTGTTTCTCCGGCTTGCTGTGAGAAGCGCTGTCATCGAGAGCTTCTGGCACCTTCCTTTTTTCCTGTTAAAATGGAAATAAGATAAAGATATGTCTCTGCAGCCACTGGCTTGGTTTGCTTTTTGGGCTGGGTACGTGACCTGTGAATTTGGGCCCCTGAGTAGCACCCCCAGCCATGCTGCCCTCCTGCCCGTCCCCCTCGTGCCTCCTTCTGCCGCAGCACCCACCTGCGAAGGGATGTTTTTGGGGGGCTCAATTCGGATGGAGGGATCCCACTCTCCTGGCGGCAAAACCATGACCTGATCCAGAAACTCATCGATGCCAGCCACCAGGTCAGCCCGGTTCTTGGCTTTATAGGCAACGTCGTGGAAAACCTGCCGTAGGAGACAACCTGGTGAGAGGATGACCCATCTCAGATGTCCTAACCAGTGCAATAAGCTCTTGGCTAAATGCAAGGTCATTTCCCCCAAATTGCCTGTTGGAAGTGGCAGGAAATATTCCCCCCAAAGGAAAAATTTGTGCATCACAGTATTTGTAACCATCTCCACCAGGCTCCCGTCCCCCATGGCACACCACAGCCTTCTGCTTCAAGCAGAGAAGTTTCACTGGCCCTGGCAATGCCACCACTGGGGACAGCGTGCTGGGGACCCTGGGGAGAAGGATGAGGCATGGGCTGCAGCCCAGGTGGGATTTTAGCCTCCTGCAGGCAGCTAACAGGGACAACAAACCCTCTTCCTCACTACTACAGAGACAGGAAGAGGTGAAGAAAGCCCAAAAAAATGACCCGGAGATATCTCTTATCTCGTCACACCTCATCCGTCATGATAGTAGCCATGGACCTGCCGATCTTGTGGTACTGATGGGCTCTTCCTCCTGGTCCAAGCAAAACAAACAGGAACCTAGGCAAGAAAACCAAAATGAGAGAGAAGAACATGGCCTCACTCAAAGGGCACCCAAGGAAATCCCTGGGAGCTCCCACCCCAGAGCGTGGCTCCAGGGGGGATGTGTAGGCTCACCGACTCCGGTGATGAATTTGAAACGCATCAAAACCAAATGCAAATTTGAGTTTGGGGCCAACTTTCATTAAAATTGGCCAATGGGTTTAAAAGCTCCAGCAGGGAAGGGAGAAATGAAAGCACGGAGATGTGGGTGGGAGAAACGTGCTTGCTCCCACTGGCCGTGTTCCCCTGGGACGCCCAACTGATGCGTGCAATTTGGTGGTTTGTTGTGGTGTTTTTTTTTAAATACAAACTTTGCGCTTCTCATTCAGACCTCATTGGGATGGGAACTTCCGTCATGCCCGAGAGGAGGACAGCTGGGCTCAGGCGGACAAATGCCACGATGGGCTGGCGAAGGAAATCCAGCTCTCCTACGAGCACGTTGCACGCTTCAGCCCCGGTGGGAATTTTCTTCATGAAGCGCAGCTCAGCCTGGGCATGACAAAGGATTTTCAGGCCATTACCCCAAAAGCAAAGCCCACAGCACTCTGCAGAACACTCTGCAGCCAAGTTTGCAAGAGCAAATCTGGCCCTAAAGGTGTAAGAAAGCTATGAGTGACTCACCTTGCTTAGGTCCATTGCATTGGTGTCACGGTTCACCCCATTTTTAGCTTCTGCAGTGGTGGGAGATGGGTGAGGAGTGAGTGTTTGGGTTGGAAGGAGAAAGAAAGACACTCAGAAAGAAAAGCAAGGAGCAATCGGGACACTTCTCCTTTGCCAGGAGAAGTCTAATGGGGCCAAAGCCCTGCAGAAACCTTCACCTGGTGCCAAAGCCTGGCAGAAACCCTCATCGGGTACCAAACCCTGCAGGAACCCTCACCTGGCTTGTCGAGGGGATGCACGTCTAACTGCTTCTTGCTCATGTCAGGAAACGAGCAGACGATGGGGAGAAGGTTGTTTCTTTTCTTCTCGTTCTGATGGTGATGTTTCTTCAAAAGCACTTCTCGAACTTTCTCCCGCATGCACTCATCAAACCCCGCGGACTGCTCTTGCTGGCCCAGGATCATATCTGGAGATGGCAACAGGAAACGAAGCCGTCAGAGCAGAAAGTCCCCAAGCCCCGACCCCTCAAGCCCCCGGCGAAGGCTGCGCCACGCAGGATACCCTAACGCGGGCTCAGCCTTGCTTAGCAAGACGTTTTAACGCAGTTCAGCCTTTGCAGCAAAAGGAAGAATTCTCTTTTGCTAAAAGCCATCATCAAAGTGCTTATTCATCACTCCGCTCAGATAATTATTCCCCATCCTAGATAATGACATTTTTTTGCCCAATCTGGCGTTTCTAGACAGACTCTCTAGACTCGACACATTTCAACAAATTATAAGCAATCTCTAGCACAGACTTTCCCAGAGTTTCCTTTGCCCATCGACTGCAATTTGGCAAGCCCGGGGAGAAACGTGCTAAGAACGGCTCCGACTTCTCCAGCTCTTGCAAGGGCTGAATGGAGACCTGCCAGTCAAAGATAATTTCTCCAAAGCTGCTTTTTCAATTAACTTCAATTATCTTCCCCACAGAAATATGCTGCTTGGTCACCTGCCAGATAAACTCTGCCTTTAAAGCTCTTAAATCCTGGATGTTAAGGCAATAGGAAAAAAACAAAACAAAGAACAGGAGGAAACAGCTTGTAGTAAGTAGTTTATTTAAGGAGGTTCAGCTCTTACGCAGACTCCGTGTTCCTGAGAGCAGCCTGCCAAGGCCTGACACTCCTTTCTGGCCAGAGAATATTCTCTAATCGCCTCTCTGACCCCACAAATTGCTTTCAAAAGGCTCCCATACTGGGAGAAAAAGCTGATGTGACTGTTGTACACCCAGTCTACATCCAAAAAGCAACCCACGATTTAAAAACACAGCGGAGGTTCTGGAAAAGGACGTGCCATTGGGGCAGGGTTTGATACGGGAGTGAAGGGCACCGCGGCAAATTGAGCTCGGCCGTTCCCGGCGGGTCGCAGCGTGCTCAGTACCTGCGATCTCTTCGATGCTGTTGGCACAAACGTCCAGCAGCACCATCCCGTTCATGATGCAGCTCCGCAGCTCGAAGAGGCTGTGCAAGGACAGCGTGGCCACGTAGGGCTTGCTCCAGCGCTCGCCGCCATCTTCCACGTCCTCCTCAAACTTCAGCCACCTGCAGACATTGGGCACGATCAGACCCGTTGCAAGAAAACAGCCTCAGCTCTGCAACCCCTTTGGTGCAGCTACGGGGCGGCAAGAGGAGAAGGCTCCGCGCATCGGCACCTGCAGCTGCAAAAGCTTCGCGTCCCGGAGAGCGGAAGGCAGAGCCCACGGCCGCCACCGCAGCTGGCAGCAGGGATTTACCTTGCCGTTTCCTTCCACTCGGCATCTTCACCCGCCTTCAGGAAGATCTCATCCAGCTCAGTGAACAAGTGGTGGGGAACGTGCTGCTCGTTCTCCTCGGTGCTGAGGATGAACTGCACCCGCTGGGATGGGGTGTCTGGGGGCAGAAGATAAATCCCGTTACCACACCTGCATTCAGCCCGTCACGCTCACACGCAAAGTGGCCATCGATTGGCACCAGTTCAGCCCTAAATATTGGGCTAGCCCCTCTCCCCCGGGTCTGGCCGGGCTTGCACAGAGCCATGGAGAAGGAGAAGCATCTATTGCACCTCTGCATAAGGACGGGCCACTTTCCTTCCCCACGTTTCCATTTTTAATGGCAGGATCCCTCCAAGGAAGAACAGCCTCAATCCATTATGCCTTCAACTGCCTCCCAAATAATGCCACTTTCCCTCAGAAGAACAGCAAACCACACAAATCAGCCACACAGACCGGCTTGCAGAGGACCCCGGCACCCACGCAGCCCCGAGGAGGCTCGTGAACGCTGCGGCGGGACTTACAGTGGTAGCCCTGCTCCATTGGGGCACAGTCCTTCTCCTGTTCCTTCTTCCAATGCTTCTGGCGGTGGGGTCGGTGGTGCCGGTGGCACCGGTGGCTTTGCCTCACCAGTGGCATCTGCACGCCCACGGACAGGGTGCGGTGGCCTGCGAAAAAAGCAGTGTTCGCATCACTCTCGATATTGCGGAGATGGTTGACACCGCTGCCACGATTAAACCAGCGCATCCATCCCAGGAGGAAACACCAACTTCTCTTCATTTTAGTTTCACTGCATCCCTGAATGTCAGAGACCCCTCCCTTTTTCCAAGCCTGTTTTACTCTAACTTTGCAACAACAGAGCAACAACAAGCGATGGCTCCGGGTCACCTAAAAATGCCCTGAAAGTATCAACCCTCGTCTCAAATCCCAGCTTTGGCTGGACAACACTCAGACCTGCTCATTAAGCAGCGACAGAAGGTAATTATTTTTAAAATCTTTGTTGGCACAAGGCGACAAGAGGAGATCCAATCAGTCCCGTGATAATGAAGTCTGGAACAAAAAAAAAGAAAATCACAGCCCTGTGTCTGCAGCCATCAAATTATTCTCCTGACCTCTCCAAGCCAAGAGCAGCCTCTGAGAAAACAAGCTGGGAACTACCCAGCTCCATGGCCAACACTCACACCACAGATGCTGCGGGGGCTTTTTCCCCTCTGTCTAAAAGCCACAACATTAAAAAAAATGTAAAAATAACTGTGCTTGTTTATTTAGAAGCATGCCACGTTTCATGGCAGGTGATGCATACGCTGAGCACAGGACGCGGCAGGGACTTTGCGCGACGGGAAAACGCGTGGGGCTGGTGGCACCTCTCCCGACTCACCTTCCAGCTCCTCCTTCTCATAGTGAATAGTGACAGCGGCGCTCGTTCTTCCCTGGTCAATCACCGCCTCCTCGTCATGTCTCTGTTTAGCGAGGAGAAGAAGATACAAGTTGGGACCAGGTGAGGAGAGCTCCCTTATGTCCTCCCAGCCATCACCCATCCCTGCGGCCACGCGAGCCCACGAGCATCACACCTCTGTGTGTCTCCTCCTCCAGGCACAGCCCTAAAAACACGGATTTGGAGGAGGTTTTTATTCCCATACCCAAATAAAACCACCTGTAACGTCACCTGTATTGTATACACCGTGAGTCTGGAAGGATTTACTAAAAGGGGAGACAGTTGAGTGTTTCAAACCAAAACCAAACCTCCTGCTTCGTTCTTGTGGTTCCTTTCAAAAAACTAAAATAGGGATTTCCAAACTGGGGGTGGGGTGGGGGAACCCAACCCCACACTTTTGAGCACAGCCAGTTTCATTCTCCAAACGTGACACCTGCAGGACTCACTAGATGGCACTTGGCTACAGGACATGGCCACCATCAACCTCCAAAGGCCCTCAAGAACCTGCAAGGGTGAAGCTTCGACTTCAGCCCAACCAGGCTCGGGCTTCTCTTGCTGCAAGCCTGCTTTCCACACAAAACTGCGTTTTTCTCCTCAAAAGAAAAGCCAAAGGCTAACAGCTAATGCCCTCCTTGGCTGAAATACCACTGCCAGCGCTGCACAAAGAGCATCTGTGCCTTAAAAGCTGAAGGAGAACTACAGGAGTTCTCTTCTCCCCTTGTCCCTGGGCTGGGGAAGGGCATCACCGGGATCACCACGCTCAAAGAAATAAAAACCCAACCACGTCTCACACTCGAGTCGCAACTGCAGCTTTGAAAGGGCCTCCAGGAAACCCTTCTCTTTAGAGAAGAGCAAAACACCAGAGATCTGCTTTTTATCCCCCAAATCCCTGCTTCGACTGAATGGCATCACCTGCCGCCGCGCAGCAGCGACACTCGGGAAGCTCACACCTCCCGCTCACCAGCCAATTTAACGAGCAAAAGGAACAAACGTTCCCATCTGGGAATGAGTTTTTTCTGGCCCCCGAGTACTAATTTCAAAGCCGACTTGCTGCGACCTCCCCACCAGCTCCGGGCACTCGCCCGCGTCACCCGGCAGACAGATTATGACACGCCTGTGGCTTTCCTGTCCTCTCTCCCACGCCGACCTCTGCCACCCTCCGTCCCTTCTTAGCAATGTGTCTGCTCCCCTCCAGATTTACCGGAAAAAAAACTCAAAAACCCAAACCCCATCCTCAGAAAAGGCACGGGACAAAAGGGGCTTAATCAAATCGCTTTAAATGGCAATTTTAGTAAAATCGTTACTTAAGTAAAACACCAATTTGAATTAAATCGCAATTTAAGTAAAATTGCCACCGAAATAACCCCCCAATTTGAATTAAATCACTATTTAAATTAAATCGCAACTTAGATACAATCACACTTGAAATAAAATCGCAATTTAAATACAACAGCGAGCTTGAGTGTGTTACAAGGGTGTCAGAGTGGGAATAAACGGAGCGATTTGGGCATCACAGCTCCCCAAATTCCCCCCGAGCAACATGGGGAATGTCTGCTTCTCTCTCAGAAACCATTTTGGCTCCGTGCTCCCACCCACGATGCTAAACCTGCCCCCGGCAGGGCACAAAGCATCGTCCCCCCCGCATCCTTCCCTGCTCTGGCGACATGCCAGTGGGATTTTGGGAAGTCTCCCCCCCCTTTTTGGGGGATGCGCAGCTCCTCGGCACAGCCCTCCCACCTGTAACTCTTCCAGAAGTGTCATTTTGGGACCCTCCTCCTGCTTCATCCTCAAGTCGGTCACCGGTTTTGGGGGATAACTGAGCCTCCAGATCAATCAGAGGACCAAACCCTCCGACTGCAGCCCAGTGACTCCCAGTCTGCACCATCTCCAGCACATAAACAGCGACCGTTGCTGGGATCGGAATGTTCAGGGTGACCCCGGCAGTTATTTAAAGCCATACACCCCAATACTGATCCCGCTTGGAAAACTTAGCGGATGGGGAGAAACCTGCTCTGTTTTGAGGAAAAACTATCCAGAATAGAGAAAAGGGGTGGAAACGCTGCATCTCGGCAGGGCAAAAGGTGTTACACAGTGTTTGGGTGTATTTGAAAGCCCAAACTGCCAAAAGACCACGTGAGGCACAAACCGTTGGGGAAATGCCCGTTATGGGGCAGCCCTGATTTTCATCAACATTTCCTGCATCAAATCAGGGTGTTTCAGGGAGGTCTCCCTTCGGCACGGCCTCCGTCCCTTCGCGGCTTCCATAAACCCTCGTTAGCCAGACCAAGTCCTACGCCGTACGGAAATGGCCAGAGAAGCCCCATGTTTTACTCTCCTCGCTTCCGCCAGCTATCTCCAGCCCTACCTTATTTTCCAAGCGGAGCTAATCCCTCATTTCCAGCCTACAGATTCATTTGCTGTCATGAACTTCCTCCCCGGCGCTGCTCAGCACGAAGGTTAACGGCCCCGGCTCGCCCTGAAAGGTGACATGGGATGTAAAAGAACACAGCGAAGGAGGGTGACAACGAGGGCTAATCCGTTAAAATCCCATCGGGATCCAAGCTCAGATCTCTGCTGCTTTTTTATTATTTAGTATTAAAGCTTCAGACGCAAAGACAGGAGGAAAGAAACCAAGTGGGTCCGTGGCAAGATGCTCCGAGCATCCCATCGCCCTTCCCCAGTTGTTGCAGCATCCCCGAAATCGTGGCAAACCTCGCACAGAGATGCCACCGAAGGAACCGGTGCCACTCAAAACCCTCTTTTTCCTGATTAAGCCACTCAAATGGACTCAGAAAGGTTATTTCATTGCGGAAATTGCTGGAGGATTTAAGAATTTAATAAGTCTATGGGATCTGTGGATGCGTGGGCTTGGGATGGGACGGAGCAGGACGGAGAGATGCCTCCAGAAAGCGAATTATCCCATCCCAGGATGGGTACCAGCACTCACAGACGCTTCACCTTCCCCCTTTGTCCTTCGCCGCCGCTGCCAGGCGCTTGGAAAACATCAAATCATCGAAACTGGGCTGGGAAAGGGGATGGCGAGCTCACTTTTGAGTTTCGGAGCAGAGGGTGTTGTTCCATCTCAAGAAAACTTCTCCAAATTATTATTTTGCTGCAGGGTTTTTTTTTGTCCCAGCAGGAGGGAGAGGGACTTTTGACTGTCCTGCCTCAGTTTACCTGTCTCAGTGCAACTCTTCCGGTTAGAAAGAAAAATCTTTCCCTGGGGAAGCTTCGGTGTAATTGAGGATGAGGAAAAGTACAAAGCAGAGGTTCAGGTCTGGCTTTGAGTCCTCCCAGTGCCAGGGGAGGCCAAAAGCATCGCACGAGCAGGCAAACTTCCCACCTCGGCCCCCTCGTCCCGTCACACGCAAGCTGGACTGGCCACCAGCAGCAGGAGGGAGGACTAATGTAATTAATCTCACGCAAAGTGTAATTAATAACACTGATCCCAGTGTTATAAGGGGATGAGGGGCCAAACTGGGGGAGCTGCTCTGGTGGCGGAGCAGGAGACCCCCCTCCTCACCCCTCTCCATCTCCATCCTACCCAGACGAAGCCACCAGCCCTGTGGCTCCCTCCTTTGCTATCGTGGGGGTCAGCACCATCCCCTGCAGGGACCCCTCCAGCTCCTGAGCCAGGATTTGGGCTGTGACGGGGACTGGACCCGGGAGAGGACACATCTCCAGAGCCCCAAAGTGGGGCTGTGAGGGGGGGACACACGCAGGTCACAGCTGAGCATCACCAGGACGTGACCATCATCCCTTGCTGGCGGAGACGCAAATTCCTCTCAGTCTTTCACCCGAAAGACTACACGTCACTAAAGAAAGACCGAAAATCTACATGTCACTATCACCTAAGGGGGAAACACTATTAAATACAATACCTTATTCTCTGCTGTTCTTATCTTCTGGGTCTTTCTGGAGCGGGGGCGACCTCGTGGTGGTGGACCCTCCGCAGAGCTCAGGTGCTGCCGGAGGCGAGAGATGGTGGGTGGGTTTTCCCAGTGGAGGAAAGGGACCTGATTGCCGGGCTGAACCGGCAGTTGCCCAGTTGCCAACTAGAGGCGGTCACCCTCTGGGCTTCTGCCGGCTTCATCACCCTTTAAAAACGCCTCCGGGGCCTTCTGAACCTCCCGCGGGTGATGGTATTTCACGTGCACTTTCCTTCCATTGACCGTCCCAAACACCCTGGAAGGGAGAAAACAAACGGGGATTTTTAACTCCTTTTTTTAAAAAAAAATAAATCCTTAGATGACACTTCATTATTTCTACTTTTGTGAGTTTCTTGTGTGTTTTGCTGCGTGGTGCCACAGAGTCTCTGCCAGTACCCCCGGCTTGGTGGGACCTTGGTGGTTAAACACAGCAGATTGTTGGGGATTAAAATAAGAGAAATAACAGCGAGACGGCTTAAAATCAGGTTGCACTGAAACTCGAGTGGCTCTGCGTGGCACTAGTGATGTCGCTTGGCACGAGCAACTGCAGCGCAGGAGCCCTCGGGCCGCAAATTGCAAAAAGGAACTTCAGTGGAACCTTTTTCTCAGACAGAAAAAGGAGAAACGCTGGGATTCTCGCCCGAGGAGATGAACCGCCCCAGGCCTGTAATGGGAGGAAAGGGCCTTCAAAGGGAGAGAGAGAGAGAGAGACCCTTGTGGCTGCAGTCAGCGGGAGACGGAGGAGCCCCGAGTGCGGAGGAGATGGGAGGAGGATGGAAATGCCGAGTCTCCATCGGTTTGAGCCCAAAGCAGCGGGTTTTGAGAAGAAAAAACGAGCGGCTCACCTTCCACACTGCCCGCAGGGAAACCCAGCCACATCGCCTGCGCCTCCAGCCCCGCACGGAGCGTCCCCGGAATGGCGGGAGGGACTGCCTGTGCCACGGGGCATCTTTTCGCTGCTCTTCTGCTTCTTGGTGAGCTTTTCATTGGGCCCGAGCCGGCGCCTCTTCTTCGGGCTGCAACCAGCCTGTAAAGCAGACAGCCTGTGCTCATTTCTCCTTCTCCTCAGCAAGGGGGACAGCTAAAGCGAAAAACTGGCTGGAAACATCCCCAAATGGCCCAGGCAGTGAGGGGTCTATTTGTGTACCGGGTGGAACGTGTTCTATCAGCCCCAGCCTGCCCCGGTGAGCTCCTCCGAACACTAAAACAGCCCAAACAATGCTGAAACTCAGCGGGGAGGATGGGGTGCAAAGACAGATGGTGAAAGAAAAACCGTATTATTTCTACCGTCCTCAGCGGAACAGCACTTTCCTCCACAAAAGTCTGTAAAATGGGTTTAAAATGTAGAATTACTGAGCACTGAAGGGACATGGTTACCCGGTGTCTACCACCAAAAAAAACCCTAAATAATATGTGTTTCTGTGAGCCAAAGTCCCATTTCCTGGCAAGGAAGGTTTTGGCAACACCCGCGCAGAGGTGGGTCACCAACAGTTCCTTTGACGGAGCACTGGGACGTTACGAAACATCCCCAAAAATCATCAGCAGCAGGTTTAACACGAAGTGGATCGTTTCCCAGAGCCTGGGACGAAGGGTTCATGGAGGAGCGGCATCTCGCACCCACCCCCGGCAGTTTTCCTACCTTCTCTTCGGCCTCCTCCACCTCATCCGTGCCTCGCTGCAGCCTTTTGGCTGTCCATCCTGGTCGGGTGGCACCAAACCTGATGTGTTTTTTCCAGGTGTAGTAATATTCCACACACTGGGCCACGGTCTTCGTCTGAATCTGTCGGGAGAAAACCAGAAGCGATCGATGAGGGAAATACCACAGGAAAACAATGAAGGCACAGACCCAGGACGGATCTATCCAGCACTGTTTGTCCTCCCCTGTGTCTGCGGTTCCCACAGCGCAACGCACGGGTGAGATCAGGCCGAAAACGAGCCCCCTTCTTCTGAAAGGGCCGTAAAGAAGCCTTGGGAGGGCAGAACTGTACGTTTCGTGCCGATGGTCAGCAGAACGTGTCAGTATTCTTCTAGTATTTCCTGTATTTTGTACTGGAGAGATTAAATATTCGCTTGATATTCGGGCAAATTCAGTAGACATTAGAGCCAATTATGTCTTGTACCGGTATCTTTTTGGAATGAAGCGGCATCCCAAGGACAGGATTACAATGCACCATTCAAAAGACTACTTTTCTGGGTTAAAACTCCCCTCCACGCTACCAACCCGTGACCCGCCTCGGTCTAACGGCTTTACCTTCTTCTGGATCAGGTGGAAATTCTTCTTATGCACATAAAAAGCCTCTTTAAACAACTGCTCCTCCAGGGGCGTCCAAGTGTCTGAGCCTGGGAAGAAACAGCCACGTGCAAACGATTAGACCCCTTGCAACCTCACGGAAACGCGCACAATTTATTCGTCACGCGTCCACATGTCTCCTCCTTCGCAAAGCAATTAGCCAACACCGCAGGCAGTTTGTTAGCACGAGCAGTTATGGCTGCCAGCAGAGCAAGCCCTGCACGCAGTAAAGCCGGGGCGCGAGGGAAAGGAGGAGCGTTGGGCGGCGTGGGTTGTCACCGCAAGGGACAGCAGCAGGCTAGAACACAGGGACGAGGCATTCCCCGTGCCAAAAGGCCCCCAGAACAGATTAAAAAGACTACTTCCCTGCCCCAAAGAACACGAGCCACTGCTCGCACGTTTCTAAAAATCACTTCTTTCAATCAGAACAAAGGGAACGGCAGTACCCGCTCGCATTCCCGGAGAAGCAACAAGCTCTGCTTCCAGTTTACCTGCGTAATGATAATCAGCCAGGGGATGGGATTCAGGTCGCTGGGGTGCCCCAGACTGCAACATCTCCAGACCCTCCTGCGGGAGTTCAGAGAACAAGACTTAGATTCCCCCTCAGCAGGGGCCAAAAGATCAACTCTTCAGCCCACTGTGGGAAGATGGTACTCAGTCGACGCTCAGCAACAGCGTGTCGGGGTCACCTCCGCCCACGGCAGTTGATGAGAATATTTCCTAGTCCAGTAGGAATTCGAAAAGAGCTGCTTCTTACCAGAGCTTCATGCAGGCGGTGCAAGGCGTGCTCCAGGTTGGCTCTTCCCCCCGGCATGACATTGGAGCAGGCGAAGTTGAGCAGATTTGTCACTAGAAATGCAACAAAAACCAACAGAAAGTCAGTTTTCGTCAAGAAAGGAGAAAAAGTGCGATACAAGGCAGAGGGCAAACAGAGCAGACAGACTGGAGACCCAGAAAAGGCACCGAAAAAAAGGCAGGTTATCCGGTATCGCTCTCTCTCCCTTCAGAGCAGCTTTGGGACCGGTAGCTCCAGAGACAGATCTCCCCTCTCCCGAGGTCGCTGCAGCTGACGTGGGACAGCTACAAACGCCCCTGACCGTCTCTCCCAGAGGACGCGACTCAGAGCACCACCGGTTGTTATCTGTTCACTGTCCCACCAGATCTGAGCCACCCTCGGGTGCTACCAGCCACGAATGCTGTCAAGGAAAAGAGGGAGAGGGTCCCAACGGACAAACAGCTGCTGTGAAAACGTGCAGTTTTCGACCCTTAGTATCTCGGGGGGGACCTGGGAAGAAAAGCGTTAAGAGAAACCTCTGTCCTGTGTTTCCGGGTTCGTTGCGATGTCTCCCCAGGGCTTCCACACTAGCGATGCTCCCTCCTCCTCCTCCTCCAACCGGGATCTGTCCTGGAGGTCTGGGATCTCGGCCTGAAATTCACTGCCGACGTTGACGTGTCTGAAATTGTTAAGGCAGAGGAGGTGAGGAAGGAGAGCTGGGAACAGCACGCTAGCACGCACCCGCTTCGAAGGAGGGGACGTGTCAGGTACGGCAGTTATTTCCCAGCACAGCGTCACCAACTGCCCTCTAACAACTCCCACAGCCCCTTCTCGCCACCAACAGCATTACCGTTCCACCACGTGAGCCCTTTTGCGCCCCATCGGGCAAGAAAATTGCCGCTTCCTTCCTCAAACGCTGAGCAAACTGGCGAGGTTCACTCTGAGACCGACAGCCAGCAGCAGAAGAGCTGCGACGGTGGGCCAAGACCACCGTTGGAATGTTGTGTAGAACGCGGGAGGCCGGCAACCGGCATCATGAGGTCAGCCTGAGTGGCAAGCCCAGCCTGGGCTAGCACTGGCCATTTCTGGCAAGCACGGGGGTATACTCCAGCCAAAATAACCCCTCTGTTACCCTCTGCAGCACTGCGGGGCAGTGGGAGAACTGGCCAAGCCATGGGGAGCAACAGCAAGGACTGGCAGAGCCCCGGTGCCGAACCAACCGTGCACCCGCTCCTCAGCCCCCTTTCCCCAGGGTTTGCGGTTATTCTGACCGCTGGGCCGGAACTCACGGCCCAACGCTGATTTTAGGGTTATCCTTCTTCGGCTAAACCCAAAGTCCCCATCCATTCTGCCCAAAAGATGTATAGAAAAAACAGCACAAGTTAAAATCGTTGAGATCATCCTTTAGCCTTCCTCACCGCCCTCATCATCACACACCGCTCCCCATTCTCCCAGAATTTCCCTCCTTTCGGGGAAACTGCTCACTGGACACGGAAGCTGTGGAGATGGACCCTCTGGATCTCCTGGCACAGCTGCCCCTCACCCTGCTCAGAGTTGGCCCCACAGGGATCAAACCGTTCAGGGCTTTTTCCAAGCCAAAGCCAGGAGCGGAGCAAAACCCCCGTGGGTTGTTTCCATCCCCTCTGCCACAACAGCAATCCCAAAGGAGAAAGGCACCTCCTTTTTCACTTTTCCAGACTTTCATTAAAAGGAGGAACCTCTGAACAACGTAATTTAATTACCGTCAACGTTGGATCCGCGCTCACATTCCTGCGTAGAGCTCACTGCCTGTCTAGCTGGGAAATCTCTGCCGCTCATTTAGTGGCAAAAGGTGGGAACTGGAGAAAAATCTCCAGCGCGACATCAATCCCCGGCATTATCACGATACAGCCTAAAATCAGAAATGCGGTTAAGATCCCTTCTCCTGTGAGCGGCTATGTGAATTGTACCCGTTGACAGATGCATACAAATATTCATTTCAAAGTTACAGACATCACGTTTTAACCGCTACACCAAAAAAGAATGACCTGCATTAAAAACTCCAGGAGCGTTTTCTTTCCATAACACGCTGGAATTTCTGAAAAATCCATTTCCTGCACGGAAAAACACGTTGTTTGTGGATAACAAATGGCAAACTCAGCGTTTGGGGAAGGTGAGCTCCCAAGTGCTGCGGATCCATCTCTCCATCTGGAAGACAGCAAAGGCAGTCAAAGCTCCCCAGCACAGCATCCTTACTGCCTCCCCTTTCCTACAGCCCAGGAGATCCTCGGAGCCTTCCCACAGGGAAAGGGAGGAGCGGACTGATCACCAAGGCTGGCTGGACCAGGTCACCATTGTCACCACATTCGTTTGTTGCCAAAGAACGATGAAATTCGTCCACCTAACGATATAGCAGGTCCCTTCCCTGCCATGGTTCCAGCGCTGGAGGAAAGGTGCCTCTCCCGAGGCCGCATTGGGACGGCACTGCTGCACAGAAGGATAGAGATTTTTAAATCTCTTTATTTCTTCCAGGGAAAAACTTGCTTTCTCACTCAGTAAAGGACAAGCTCCCCAGGCCGGGCAGGAAGGCGGCACAGCCACAATTTACTTACCGAGAAACGTGCAGAGGGCTGTGTGGTCCCTGTGCCCAAGGAAAGCGGCCATTGCCAAAGCAGAGGGAAGGACGTGTCTCACCTTCAGCACAGAGAACCGATTCACAGACTCACTCTGAAAAAAAAAAAAAGCATTAACCACAAAATTAGCTAATGGCTTCCCAAACCTGAATTCAGGGCCTCCCTCCGTGATTATAAAGTAATAATGGTCTTAACAGGCAGGCAGCTCACCAGGAATGAGATGGAGAGTGACCCCCATATTCCCCTGGAAACCCTTCGATGAGGCAAATCCCTGAACGCCCTCCCAGATTGTCGGTTCTTTACCTCCACGAGGAACTCGTGGCCTTTTATTGTCATAGTGTGTGACCAGAACAAGCCCCGCCATTCCTTATTCCAGCCTTAACAGCCTTCAGCGTTTCACTCCGGTCACCTCCCTGTCCCACTTCCGTCCCTGCACAATTTTTAAGATGGCGACTGAGAAATTAGGTCTTGTGGTTCCCATTGAAACACCCATTAATTCATACAACCAAAAGCTAGGCAAATGAAAAGGCCGTGTTAAACCTCAGCCCCCAGGGAAAAGAAATGTGCCCGACGAGGTGCTAAAAGGCGCTCTGGCAAAACACCCCCCTCTCCAAACTGCAGTTTGCTCCAGGAAACTGACAAGTTTTCTTCCTCTGCGGCCTTAGCGAGGCTGTAGATTTTCCCACCCTGCAGGGAAAGAAACAATCCTCAAAAGCAGATGTTATTCTGCCTGCAAGGAAAGCTTTAAAATATTTTTCTTTTTTTAAAGGCAGAATGCCTAAACGGAACATCCGAGCTGGTTTCTCCATGAAAATAACACTTTGCACTTGCACAGCAAAGCAACGCTCATTAACCAATCTCGTAAATCTTCGCAGGCATTAAGAAACACTCCACGTAACACACATGCGTGCACCGTGTAAGCACATGTGCAAAGAGGAATCCCCGTTTACGCACCCCGGCTATATCAAACCGCACTATTTCCCTCACAAGCTGTGATGGAAATGGGCCACGCTCCCATTCCTTGGCTCCAGAGCTCCGGCGATGCCGGGATCATGCCGACCCTCAGCCGCTGCGGGCATCAGCTCTGCTAACACCCCGCTGACGGGTCAGTGACAGGAATCTGGGAGCAGGAAGGGGATTGTACCACACAGGCTCCCCAAAATCCCCCGCACTTAAGAGGAATGCAAATCTCAGGCTCCCCTAAGCCAACACATTTCTCACCGTGACCGCCGCACTAACACCCAGAGCAGTTTTTAAGCAGCACGCACCAGGTTTAACCTCCGCACCTGAGAAAGTCCCTGTCCTGAGGGCTGCCGGTCCCCTTGGCCCAATGCAGGAGGCAGCAGCAAACCCCTCCAGACAGGGCAAGAGGTGCTTCTAAGAGTGACATCCAGCTAATAACCAAAAAGCACTTAAACCAATCCCAAACTTTGGAGACATTTAGTCTCGGGCCAGCAGCAGCATGTTGCTCAGTAAGGCACACTTCCATGACTCCCCTCAATTAACCATCACCTCCAGAGCGCGACCTCTGAAGGTGAGAAGTTCCTTTAGGTTGACTCTTGACGTCCCTTTCCCTCCCACAGGCAACGAGACCCCAAGTATTGCCACTTGAGAGTGCGGTTCCCCTTCCACGGGCACCCAGCTCGCTCTGCAGTTTTGGATTATCACCGACCTCTGTGCCAGCTCCACCAAGAAGCCAGGTGAGAGGCTCCGAATCACGTTACTAAAGATCCCAAGGCTTGACCTTGTTCCATTTATTTCTAAACCTTTGGCCCTGGATCAATGAGTTCATTGTTTTCAGGGAGTTCCAGATGTAAGCGCTGAGTACTGTTATTGGTGAATCCAGAACTGTCAACAGTGATAAAAAACAGAGCGCAGGAAGACAGTAAGGCCTCCGAGTCCCAAACTCAAATAACAGATGGCTAAAAAGGAAGGAGGAGCACACAGACATATTCGAATCCTGCTGAAAATAGTCAGCCATGGCCAACAGGAGCCGAGGAGGCAGTGGCCGTGGACACCTGGCTCGGGGGAGCCGCGCAGCTCTGCACGTATTTCGAGAGCTTTTCAGAACAAGTAATAAAAGCTTGACAGCAGCAGGGAGTGCGGGAGTCGCGGCAGCAGTTGCATCGATAGGCAATCTGCGCAACAGTTCCTAAAACAGGGGCTGCCCACAATCAGAAGTTGACTCTTTGGTACAAACTCCCTCCACACCAGTCATCACACAGGGGAAAAAAAACAACCAAGCTATTGTAGGGCTCAGTATTACCCATTTCTCTGCAGCTGGACAGAAATACACACTTCTGCGGCTTTTCCCACACTGGAAAATTCAAAGCACCCAAACAGGGCGCGCTTTTAGAGACATCAGCAATTAAGTTCTCCATCCCCTCCAGAAAAGCCTTTTCCTAAAGGCGTTCTCCTCCCAAGGGCAGACCCACAAAAAGAAGCCCTCTCTGCTTAATCCATTTCACAGAGAATTTGAAATGCAAACAAGAATTAAACAGGACGTCTTTTCCCCGCTTCAGGGAAAGCCACTAATATAGACCTTGGCAACATATTTAGCAAATCTATCATTGTAATGCCTTTGCATTGCCCATTTCCACCTGGAGAGCAGGCTGAAAGGACTCATAAAAAAACCTCAAACCAACCACAAAACATATTCCTGTCTAGGGGGTAATTTTATGAAACGATTTGAACACCTTAACGATTTGAACATCTTTTTACAGGTACAAGGCAACAAGAAACATTCTCGAGGTGAAAAAAAAACAAACCACCTATTCACCTCTTTACCCCAAAGATCTTTTCACCACACGGATTCCACCACCAATACACAGCTGCTAAATATCCCCGGCTGCTGCCGATCCGTAAGAAACCCTTCAAAATACAAGAGAACGCTGAGCCCAGCGCGCTGACGGTGCTGCCAGGGCTGTGAGTCGGAGCTGGACAGAGTCGCAGCCCCTGAGGTTGAAATCAGCCCCACACTTAGGCACAACCCGGGGTTTTAAGCCTCACTACAAACCAGCCCCCCGCTTTTCAAGAAAAACTGGGAGATTCACCTCAAAATAAACCACGTTCTCGACGCCAAAGGGGCGCTGGTCCATGGCCGCCGCCGCCCTTAGGGCCAGTTCCATGGGGCTTCGCTTGACCTGGAGCAGAACTCGCGGGCGTGAGGACAACGAGCCCCCTACACAAAATCTGAAAAAAAGGAAAAGTTCAATAAGATTTGCTGTTACTCACCCACCAAAGCCTAACCACTACAACTGGCCCTTTCACAACCATTCCCGATCGCAGAAGAAAACTGAAATATCCCAATTCCCACTTCAAACACAAGACGTGGAGCTGCCCAGACCCCACGTGTGGGCTGGGGAGACGGGGGCCTCTTCTTCTCAAAACCCGCAGGAAGAAAAAGGGCAGGAGTGTTTTCCCAGCCCTGGAAGAGCTGTGGGGAGAAGGTGGGAGGGAGGAAAAGGCTGCCCAGGAGTGGGGTAGGGGGAAGGAGAGGGCTCCATCCATGGGGGAAACGCCGTTCCTGGCCACACAGGCGGCTGTGGGACCACCCTGGGGATGGATTTGGGGGCTCTCCCTGAGGGAAACACTGCTCCCAGCCATGCAGGAGGCTGTGGGACCACCCTGGGGATAGGTTTGGGGATGAGGGGGGATCTATCCCTGAGGGAATCACTGCTCCCAGCCATGCAGGAGGCTGTAGGGCAATGACAGAGATGGATTTCGGGACTCTCCCTGAGGGAAACCCCATTCCCGGACACACAGGAGGCTGTGGAGCCGCCCAGGGGACAGATTTGGGGGCTCTCCCTGAGGAGAGCCTGTGGGGAGGAGGGAGGCGGGGGCCGCCCCAGGGCCGGGGCCACTCCTGGAAGGGGAGGGGGGGATCTCCAGCCGCCCACGCGGGGCTGCCCGAAGCCTGAGGAGATGAAAAGAAGAGGAAAAAAGAGGAAAATTCCCTCACCGCCATCGCCTCTCACAGCCCCGGCCCTCCCCGCCGCGCCTCATGGCGGCTGTGTGCGGTGTCACCTGAGCGGGGGGCGGGGGCTGAGGCAGGAAAAGGCGGGAGGGGAAGGGTAGGGCGGCGGCATTTTGAATGGGAGGAGAGGGGAAGGGGGGGCGAAAGATGAGGGGAGGGGGAGGAAAGAGGAAGAGAGGATGGTGGGGGGGGTGGGAGCGAGTGTGTGAGGGGAAGAGGTGTTGCGTGAGGGGGGAGTGAGGGGGGAGCGAGGGGGGAATGGCTTTTCGTGAGAGGGAGGTTTGCAGGGCTGTGAGGTGCCTGTGAGAGAGGAGGCCCCGGAGGGAGGTGAGTGGAAAGGGCTGTGTGTGGAAAGAAAAGCTTTAAGGACAGGCTGGGCTGGGGAAAGGTGGTGGGCCCCGAGGGAGGGCTTGGGGACCGGGGCTAGAAGCGTGGGTTTGGGGCAAAACTCTGGGAAAGAAACTGCAGGACAGGGCTAATCTGAGGATACAGTTTTAGCGAAGCTTCAAGCAAAGGGTGACCAAAGGTGCCTCTTGTCCTTTTGTGGGCTGTTTTTGTCTAAGTTATTCATGCGAGTGGACTTTTGCCACACGGGATGGGAACGTTCGCTTCCCGGGATAGCTGATGCCCCTGGATAACCACTGCCCGCGAAGCACTGCGAAACCCCGTGTTCAAAAATGAGAACAAAGGCCGTGTTTTGCCTCTCGGAAGGATCTCTAAGCACCGTCTCCACGTTATTTTCAGTACCTTTCTGGTTGTTTTCTTTGCCCCCATCCCCGTGATGTCCGTCGGGGGGGCTGGCGGAGCTCTGCAGGCGGACGTCCGTCTCATTTTGGAGAAGGCTGGGCTGGTTTCGGGCGGTCCCGGCTGATTTTGGGGAGGGCAGGGATGGTTTCGAACTCGCAGTGCCCGGTGCGGGGCTGCGGTGGGGCCCGGCCCCCTCGTTCTCCTCGGCGCGGCCCCGCCCCTCTCGCCCGCTTTCGCCGCGGCGACGCTGGGGGGCGTGGCCCGGGTTTGCCCTTCGGCGCGTGCGCGGTTGGGCGGACGCGAAGGAGAACGCTTCCGGTGTGCGTCGGCGGTCGGGAGCTGCGACGGTCGGTACCGGGAGAGACGGGGGGGACCGGGGCCGAGGAGGGCGGGAGCGGGAGCGGGAGCGGGAGAGTGGGCGGGCGGGCGGGCGGGCGGGCGGCGCGGCGGCGGCAGGAGCGGTGGTGCGGAGGTGTCCAGGGCCAGTTCGGGGGATTGTGGGGTGGCGGGACCGGGCTGGGGGGCTCGGGGGGCGGCCTGGGCCTGTTTTGGGGGGACAGAGCCGAGTGGGGGGTCCCCGGGGAGAACAGGGCCGATTCAGGCTCCCCCGTCCCCCGCTGCCGCCCCCTCACCCCCCGCTCGCTCCCCGCAGGTGGCGGCAGCCCCGGCCGCAGCGCAGGGTGCCCGGGGCCGGCCTGGGCGGGCGCTTGGCTCCGCTCTCAGCCCCCCCCGGTAGGTCAGCCCGGCCGTGCCCCCTTGGCCCGCCTCCAGCCCACGGCCGAGTCCCCCCAGGTACCCCCGAGATGGGTCGGGGGGTGTCAGCGCTGGGCCCCCTGAAGCGGGGGTGGGTGGTGGGCACGGGCATTGCTGGGAGCCCGTGGGCAGCCCTGGGACCCCCTCAAAGCCCACGGAGACCCCCCGGGGCCCCCTTGTCTCCCCCAGAGCCGACGGGGAGCCGTAGCTGTGGAGTCAGCTTAAGGAGTCTGCCCTAAGGACTGCTGCTTTTTGGAGCGTTGGGGGAGGGGGAGGGTTGTCGGTGTGGGGAGTGGAGGTGTGTGGGAGGAGTCCCGTATGTTTGGGGAGCTTTGGGGATGTTGGGCAGATTTGGGGGAGTGGGGGAGGGGTCCCTTCCTTTGGAGCTCCCTGGTTGGTTTCTTCCAAACTGTGGGAGGCAGCGGGCGAAGGGGGAAGGCAATAGAGTGAGTTGCTGTACTTCAGTCCTTGGTTGAGAGTCAGCGACTCTGCTCCCTTGCTGCTCAGCAGACTATTGGCTCCGTGGGGCTGTTTCTCCAGGCAGGCTACGACTACAGAAATGGCCCCACTTCCTTGGAAGAGTTGTCAGCGGTGATGTCTCCTGGGAACATACTGCCTGACGTTGGATAGACCTGGCACCACGCAGCAGCTCAGAGCTCCACAGTGTATGCTTCCACGCTCAGTTCCGTTCCCTGCCTGGGAACCCGCTCTTTCTCGGTCCCTGCTGGCAGCTCCTGTGGAGGCTCCTGGCCGAGGACCAGCCCCAGTTTCCCCACTGCCCCACCAGCAGCCATGGGAGAGCGGGGTTGTCCTGAGTGTGTGAGCACCACTGGCTCTGTTGCTGCACTGGGCCAGGGCTCCAGGAAGTGGTAGAGGGAGCTCTGGGAAGAGGAGCTGCTCCTCAACAGGCTGCTGCAGTCCTCCGAGTTGGCCAGCGAGCACAGGCTGCAGGGGCTCTTGCGGTAGCCCTTGGGGGGCCCAGGATCCCGGGGGGTTCCCTGGACCAGAAGGAGCTGTCCCCACTGATAGGACCTATAGGCGGCAGAGGAAGGCAGGGGGACGTGGGGGCTTGGGGGGGTCAGGGGGTAGAGAGAGGCATCACTGCTCAGATGGTATATGGTTGGCAGGGAGCCCAGTGGGTCCTGTGGGGCCCGGTGCTCCCTCCTCGGTTGCCCTGCAGAGGAGGAGAGAGAAGAGACCCGCTGCACCCCGTCTCCTCCGTCGGGGCCCGCGGGCAGCACCCCCTCCTCAGCAGGCGGGCAGGGCTGCCCAGCGCAGGCAGGGCAGGGCACGGGCTGAGGGTCTGGGGCAGGATCTGGGGGTCTCCCCCACACTCCCTGCTTCTCCTGTGTCGACTTGAGCCTCCCATCCTTCATCCGCTAGCCGAGAAGCTGCTGAGGGAGGGGACGGAGTGAGCGGCCGGCAGCCCCCGGCACAGCCCCGGCTCAGGGCTGCCGTGGGGTGTGGGCTGTTTGCATGGTGCTCGGTGCCAGGGCCACTCACTGCTCTGCTCCTCTGGGCGGGCTCTCGTGTCCGTCGTCCCTTGCTTTGGCTTCTTCCAGTCCCTCTGCAGGACCCCGGGAGCTGGGTGAGACGGGAGCAGCTCCCAGCCCCGCGCCGCAGCCCCCCACCCCACCCCACGCTGCGGCACAGTGCGGTGCAGCAGTCGCCTACCTGGAGCCGCTTGGTCCGTAGCACAGAAGAGACCGCGCTGAGCCCCATCAAAAGCATCACGAGCGGAGCCAGGTGAGCTGTGGGGGGGATGTTGGACTCCCTCCTGGCACCAGCTGCGGTGCAGCCGCGCAACCCTGGGGTGCCCCTCATGGGAAATGTTAAAGAAATAAAATGTTGGTCTCTATCCCTGGTGCTGTGGTTCCTCCTGCCATCCCGCGGCTGGGGCTGTGCCCCCCTCAGTGCCCGACCCAGTGGGACAGGCTGGCACTGCTGGCACCCACTAACCTGGGGGGGGGTGGTGTTGGGGGAGCTGGGTGGGCTGGAGAAAGGGAGGAAGCACCTCTTGAAACCAGCTCAGCCCTCTCCAGCCACAAAAGCCTCCCCAGAGGCACCAGAGGGGACCCCCAGATCCTTGAAAAACTGCCCCAGACTCCCTCTGGCCTGCAAGATTCCCCCCCCAGGACCACATAAGGGCCGCCCAGGATCCCTAACGGACACCTTAGTGGCGTCCCAAATCTGGGTTCTTTACCTGCTGGGCAAGCCAGTAACACACTGTGTGGGAGCAGCCAGCCAAGCCGGTTTCAGAGCACAAGAGGTGAGGGGCAGGGAGCTGCCATCCCACTCAGCTCCATCCCCGCCGTGCCGTGGCTGTGCAGAGAGAACTTGGGGGGAGCTGCAAAACAGCTCAGCCCGGGCTTATCTCAAGATGGCACAGAACAACCAAAACCAAATGGCCCTTAACAATCAAAATGCCCCGAGTCCCATCCCACCACTCTTCCCGTGATGTTGAGCGCTGGACATCACAAATTGGCAACAGAGACTTCGCTATGGCACCACCAGAGGGAAATATCCCAGACAGTGTAATCCACTCAGGCATAATCCTGCACCCTCACCGAGTCAGGAAATATAAACCACAGGGTCTGGGGAGACAAATGGGGAATCCTCCAAGGATACAGCTGGCCCCTCGGAGATCCGTCCCCCCCATCCAGGACGCTGGAGGGGAGCATTTACAGCCGAGGACGGCCTTTCCTTTAACCTCTAGAAAAGCCGGCTTTTGCTAAAAAACAAACGTCCCCCTCCTGCCCCTGCCCCCTCTGAAATGAAATAAATAAAGAATTAAAATCCTTGCCAAACTTTAAAATAGCCGCTAGTTTCGTTATCGTTACATTGATTGTAAAAACTGATGAGCTGCTGTGCTGTGTGCCGCAGCCCAACCTCCCCCCCCCAACGCTGGGCGAGCTCCTCTGGCCATGCCTGGGATGAAAAACCGGTGGCTTTTAGGAAATATCAAATAAAAAATTAAAAGAAAAAAAAGAATAATAAAACCTCTCTTTATCTCTGCCTGTGTTAGTCTAACAAAACGGATGGCGTCGGGAGGCGAGGGAGGAGGAATGGGGAGGCTGTGGGTTGGAGAGAGCCCTCCCCGTACCCTTCGGTGGTGCATCCTCGCAGTGCCGCAGGGAATGGGGGAGGGGGGGTGTTTTTGGGAGGGGTCTTTGGTTTGCACAGGGTAGCAGTGGTGGGGGCTCAGCCCCATCCTTACAGTGCTGGGGCGCACGGGGCTACCAGGCGCAGAGTCCCTCCCCCAGTGAGGTGCTTTGGTGTGTTGAGGTGTTAGATGGGGTGGCACAGCCCCTGCCCGCCCCGGGAGGGGGGACACCACCTCTCCGGTGGCACTGGATGGGTGGGAGGGAGGGAGGGAGCACAGCTCTGGGAGCCATGGAGAAAGGCGTGGGGGTGTCCCTCATCGTGGCAGCCCCCAGCAGCCCTACCCCGCCACACGGCCACCCCAAGGACACCCAAGCCCCATCTTGGTCCTTTCCCCCTTGGGTGACGCCCTTCCACCCACCCCGGAGGTGCGCTCCTCTCCTGCGGGGGGGACGCCCAGCGCTCGCCTGGCTAGAGAAGCACCGGGGGGGAGTGGTTAGGGGGCATCTGAGCTTCCCCATTACACGGGCCTAATTACTGTGCCGTTAGTAACCATTAGTAACCACTTTGGCTCTGCTAACCAACTGCGGTGAGGCCCCCACCCCGCTTTAGCACAGGCTTCCTGATGCCAACACCTCCCCGAGCCACTGGGTAAAGCTGCGCCTGGCAAAAAACCACCACCCCAAAAAAACCCCACAGCACATCCCCCACTCCCCACCCAGCCCTTCTCCCCCCATCACAGCCATGGGGCAAACTCCCACCACCACCACCCCCAATCTCAGCTCGGCCGTGACCCCCCCGAGACACTGGAAAGAGAGCAGCGGAGAGCGAGCTCAGGCTCTTGTGAGCTGCAGAGATTTCTCTTTGGTTTTTGATGTTGTCGGTGGGTGGGATTTGGTTGGTTGTTTTTCACAGAACACTTTGCAGTAGAAGACAAAAACGTGGTGTCGCAGCCCCCGGGGCCGGCGCTGGCACCGCCACCTCCCCCCCCTCCCCCCTCCCCCGGCTCCTGTCCCTCCTCCTGCCCGGCGGCTGTTCCCACTTTCCATCCTTGGTTTGTTTGGTTTTTTTTTTTTTTCCTTTCTACCTTTCTTTTTTAATATGTGGGGTTTTCTTCTTTCTCCCTTTTGTTTTTTGCTTCCCCCTCCTTTTTTCTCTTTTTCCCCTTTTTGCTTTTTCCCTTTTTTTTTGCTTCCCCCCCCCTTTTTTCTCTGTTTCCACCTTTTCCCCCGTTTTCACTTTTCTCCTTTTTTCACTTTTTTCCCCTTTTTTTCTCTTTTTCCCCTTTTTTCTTTTCCCACAATTCCGCCCCCCCCCCCCCCCCTTTTTTTTTTTTTCCTCTCTTTAAACAAGCTCTCTCCCGAAGGAGCGGCCCCTGGCTCTCCGCTGGCAGAAGGAGCCTACGGAAGAGCTCTGGCACTGACACGGGCAGGAACACCCACTCACACATCGCAACACAGCAGTTAGTTTGGCAACACCCCCACCCCCTGTCACAAGTGAGACCTGCACAGACAAAAGGCTCCTGAGTGAGGGCACTGGGGCAGCCCCACCTTAGAAGCAGCAGAGGAGCAGAGCCGTCCGGAGCCATCAAGAGCACAGGAAGGGCTATTCAGGGCCTCATTGTCTGCGCCGAGTGACCGTCTGCTGAGAACCGCTCTGGCGGCTCAGAGCTCAGCCCCAGCAGCAGTCTGGAGCCAACGGGGAAAAGTACACTGGGAGGAAGACTGGCAGCCTTCCTCCACAACGCCCCGGAGAGAATGACCACAGTGCTGCCTCTCCCCATCGCTTTTCCAACTCGGTTCTTTTTTTATTAAAAAATTAAAAAAAAAAATATATGCTCCAACTCTCAGGTTTCCAAGGCACACAGAATCTCTAAAAGGGAGACACAAGCGTGAGGTGCTGAGGTACCCAAACCTGCCCACGTTAGTCCAACTAAAGGGACAGCGTCGGGAGGCGACGGAGGAGGAAGGGGGAGGCTGTGGGATGGAGAGAGCCCTCCCCGTACCCCTCGGCTGTGCATCCTCGCAGCGCCGCGGGGAATGGGGGGCTGTGTGTTTGGGGGGGTCTTTGGTTTGCTCCCCTGACCTGCTGGGGGGGAGGGGATGTCTGGCGGTGGGGTTACAGTCATCGGGCGGTGCTGGGCGGCACGGCGGGAGCCTCCTTTGCTGTGCTGCGAGGCCGGGGCTCCCGGAGCGTGTTTCTGCTCCTGCTGCTTCACCTGCTGGAGCATTTCCCTCATCTTGCGCTGTGCAGTTATGGAAGATGCACCCAGGTGGGATGCGGGTGGCTTTGCCTGCACAGAGGAGTCCATTCACACCCTGGGCGCTGCTCTGCACGGCCTCCAGAACACACATTTTTAGCTCAATCGAGCCAATCTTCAATTTCAGCACTTGCACAGCCGGGGGGAAGCTACCGAAACACCTTCAGTGCCTCTTGGGGGCACAGGGACCACCCAAAAGAAGAGTGGCAGGGTGCTCGGGTGGTGCTGGGCTCAGCAAGCCCCACGCCTTTCCTCGGTGGATGAAAGCGGCCGGGGAAGATCAGGTAAAGCCACGGCCAAACCGTACCTGACTGGCAAAGAAATGCCCAATGATTTTAACGATGACCTCCTCGTTCTCGTCTGGGATTTGGTCTCGTGGCACAGTGACTGCCGCGCTGGTTAAGTTTTGCAGTTCGTTTACCTGGAGCGAACCACAAGAGGGTGACGCCCTTCCACCCACCCCGGAGGTGCGCTCCTCTCCTGCGGGGGGGACGCCCAGCGCTCGCCTGGCTAGAGAAGCACCGGGGGGGGGGGGGTGGGGTGGTTAGGGGGCATCTGAGCTTCCGCATTACACGGGCGTAATTAGAGTGCCATTAACCACCATTAATAACCACTTTGGCTTTGCTAACCAACTGCCCCCACCCCGCTTTAGTGCGGGCTTCGTGATGCACACGCCTCCCTGTGTGGGAGCAGCCAGCCGAGCCGGTTTCAGAGCACCAGAGGTGAGGGGCAGGGAGCTGCCATCCCACTCAGCTCCATCCCCGCCGTGCCTTGGCTGTGCAGAGAGAACTTGGGGGGAGCTGCAAAACAGCTCAGCCCGGGCTTATCTCAAGATGGCACAGAACAACCAAAACCAAATGGCCCTTAACAAACAAAATGCCCCGAGTCCCATCCCACCACTCTTCCCGTGACGTTGAGCGCCGGACATCACAAACTGGCAACAGAGACTTCGCTATGGCACCACCAGAGGGAAATATCCCAGACAGTGTAATCCACTCGGGCATAATCCTGCACCCTCACCGAGTCAGGAAATATAAACCGCGGGGTCTGGGGAGACAAATGGGGAATCCTCCAAGGATACAGCTGGCCCCTAGGAGATCTGTCCCCCCCATCCAGGACGATGGACGTTACAGGGTAACTTCCCAGGGATGGAGCGACCTCACCTGAGAGAGAGAGGGTAAGTGACTAAGAAACATCCGTACGGTATAGGGCATGCGATTGAGTTTGTGACTGGTGCGCTCTTCTAAGGCATTAATATCTAGCGCCCTCGTGGTTTGTGTTGCTACTTGTCGGGGGCATTTGTAGCTCGCAATAGTGGATCCCGCTAATTTCTTTTAAACTGCGATAGTGTAATCGCCATCGCACACACAGAACTTCCAATAGTGACGTATTGGACCTGTGAGCGAAGTCCAAATAAATTGTTAATTTGAACCTCTCAGTGAAGCCCTTTTCCCCTTTTTTCACACACACAGAGCAGAGGTATTTCTAAGTTTATGCCATTAATGCGCAGAAATGGGCTGCTTGTCCCAAAACAGGAGCGCTCACACCTTAGTTCCAAAAATCTCCACTTTTATTCATTGATTATTACATATTCGAACAATTAATACATATTCCCTGTCATTCCCTCTAATGACTGGTCGAGATTTCTTTGCTTCCCACGTAAAGGAGTGCGCAGACTCTGCCTTATTTTTCCTTCTTTTGAGTAGGTGGTACCGTTTGGGGAGGTGGTCAATGAGTGGGTGGTCACCATCTCCCCCTGCCGGAACTCCCTTTTACCTGCTTTTCCTCTCATCTTGGCACTTCCGAGTGGTTTTTGGGGTTTGCTGACCAGGCCTACAGTTCATGGCTCTCTCGACAGGAACCCCCTGCTTCTCAACAGTGCTCCATCGCCTGCTGGGTAGTTCCTTAACTGAACCATAGATAAATCGTGTCCAGTAACTATTTCTCTATGTGAAGATGAGGTCAAGAAATAGCGTTGGGGCAGTAGAGAGGACTTGAGCAGCAGCAGGTTTCCTTTGTTGCTTCAATGACATTTAATTTTCCTAGTTGATGTCCATTTTACTACAACAATTCCCCCCATTGAGACTTATCCAAGTCTTTCTGTACTTGGATGAGCCTCATTTTCTATCCCGTATCACTAATACATAAGATTGAGATAATTGCTTGATAGCGAGACTCTTAAGACATTCGAACAAAACTCACTATGATGACAAAAACCTTTGCAGCCATCCAGTCAGGGCAAACTCCAATGTCATTCCCTGGACTAATCCAACTGCCATTTTCACTGCCGAAAGCCGCGTTATTTGTGCAATCAAACACCGATGGGCGCTACAGTGCAGCACGAAAGGCCAACGCCGACTCTGACGGATAACCGAGAGGCTTTGCGGCCATCCAACGCCTTCACCCACCCCAATCCTGCTGCCAGCTCTGCCACGGTGGTGCAACGGTGCTCTCCAGTGGGAAAACCAACCAGGGAACAGCACCACGCGGCGCGGACCCAGGTTCTCCTTCACTTTGCACCACCAACCGTGTGGAACGGGTTTTGACGGCTTCAGTTATTTACAGCACAAACCCAGCAAGAGCAGCCCCAGGACTGGAACGTTCAACAACCCAATGTAATAAATTAAGGAGAACAACACATAACCCCCCCCACTTACTCCTATAACAAGATAAACATCCTGACTCGTACCAGAACAACAAACCTCACTCCTATCAGAAGAACACTAAAGCCTAAAACTAAGACCTAAAGGATGGCTAGCTAAGACCTAAAACCTACACGGGACTATTACCTAAGGGGGAAACACTACACTATTAAATATGATAACTCTTTCTCTGCCATTCTCAACTTGTGGGTCTTTCGTGAGTGGGGGCGACCTCGTGGTGGTGGACCCTCCGCAGAGCTCAGGTGCTGCCGGAGGCGAGAGATGGTGGGTGGGTTTTCCCAGAGCAGGAAAGGGACCTGGTTGCTGGGCTGAACCGGCAGTTGCCCAGTTGCCGACTAGAGGCGGTCACCCTCTGGGCTTCTGCCGGCTTCGCCGCCCTTTAAAGACTCCTCTGGGGCCTTCCGATCCTCCTGCAGGCGATGGTATTTCACGTGCGCATTCCTCCCGTTGACTGTCCCAAACACCCTGGAAGGGAGAAAACAAACAGGGATTTTGAATTCTTTTTTTTTAAAAAAAAAAAAAAAAAATCATTAGATGACATTTCATTATTTCTACTTTTGTGAGCTTCTGGTCTGTTTTGCTGCGTGGTGCCATACAGCTTGTGCCAGTACCCCCGGGTGGGTGGGACCTCGGTGGTTAAACACGGCAGATCATTAGGGATTAAAATAAGAGAAGTAACGGCGAGACGGCTTAAAATCGGGTCAGACTGAAACTCAAGTGGCTCTGCGTGGCACAAGCGACTGTAGTGCGGGAGCCCTCGGGCCGCAAACCGCAAGAAGGAATTTCAGTGGAACCTTTTTCTCAGCCAAAAAAAACGAGAAACGCTGGGATTCTCGCCCGAGGAGATGAACCGCCCCAGGCCTGTAATGGGAGGAAAGGGCCTTCAAAGGGAGAGAGAGAGAGAGAGAGACCCTTGTGGCTGCAGTCAGCGTGAGACGGAGGAGCCCCGAGTGCAGAGGAGATGGGAAAAGGATGGAAATGCCGAGTCTCCATCGGTTTGAGCCCAAAGCAGCGGGTTTTGAGAATTAAAAACGAGCGGCTCACCTTCCACACTGCCCGCAGGGAAACTCAGCCACATCGCCTGCGCCTCCAGCCCCGCACGGAGCATCCCCGGGATGGCGGGAGGGACTGCCTGTGCCACGGGGCGTCTTTTCGCTGCTCTTCTGCTTCTTGGTGAGCTTTTCATTGGGCCCGAGCTGGCGCCTCTTCTTCGGGCTGCAACCAGCCTGTAAAGCAGACAGCCTGTGCTCATTTCTCCTTCTCCTCAGCAAGGGGGACAGCTAAAGCGAAAAACTGGCTGGAAACATCCCCAAACGGCCCAGGCAGTGAGGGGTCTATTTGTGTGCCGGGTGGAACGTGTTCTATCAGCCCCAGCCTGCCCCGGTGAGCTCCTCCGAACACTAAAACAGCCCAAACAATGCTGAAACTCGGCGGGGAGGATGGGGTGCAAAGACAGATGGTGAAAGAAAAACCGTATTATTTCTACTGTCCTCAGCGGAACAGCACTTTCCTCCACAAAAGTCTGTAAAATGGGTTTAAAACGTAGAATTACTGAGCACTGAAGGGACATGGTTACCCGGTGTCTACCACCAAAAAAAACCCTAAATAATATGTGTTTCTGTGAGCCAAAGTCCCATTTCCTGGCAAGGAAGGTTTTGGCAACACCCGCGCAGAGGTGGGTCACCAACAGTTCCTTTGACGGAGCACTGGGACGTTACGAAACATCCCCAAAAATCATCAGCAGCAAGTTTAACACGAAGTGGATCGTTTCCCAGAGCCTAGGACAAAGGGTTCATGGAGGAGCGGCATCTCGCACCCACCCCAGCAGTTTTCCTACCTTCTCTTCGGCCTCCTCCACCTCATCCGTGCCTCGCTGCAGCCTTTTGGCTGTCCACCCTGGTCGGGTGGCGCCAAACCTGACGTGTTTTTTCCAGGTGTAGTAATATTCCACACACTGGGCCACGGTCTTCGTCTGAATCTGTCGGGAGAAAACCAGAAGCGATCGATGAGGGAAATACCACAGGAAAACAATGAAGGCACAGACCCAGGACGGATCTATCCAGCACTGTTTGTCCTCCCCTGTGTCTGCGGTTCCCACAGCGCAACGCACGGGTGAGATCAGGCTGAACACGAGCCCCCTTCTTCTGAAAGGGCCGTAAAGAAGCCTTGGGAGGGCAGAACTGTACGTTTCGTGCCGATGGTCAGCGGAACGTGTCAGTATTCTTCTAGTATTTCCTGTATTTTGTACTGGAGAGATTAAATATTCGGTTGATATTCGGGCAAATTCGGTAGACATTAGAGCCAATTATGTCTTGTACCGGTATCTTTTTGGAATGAAACGGCATCCCAAGGACAGGATTCCAATGCACCATTCAAAAGACGACTTTTCTGGGTTAAAACTCCCCTCCACGCTACCAACACGTGACCCGCCTCGGTCTAACGGCTTTACCTTCTTCTGGATCAGGTGGAAATTCTTCTTATGCACATAAAAAGCCTCTTTAAACAACTGCTCCTCCAGGGGCGTCCAAGTGTCTGAGCCTGGGAAGAAACAGCCACGTGCAAACGATTAGACCCCTTGCAACCTCACGGAAACGCGCACAATGTATTCGTCACGCGTCCACATGTCTCCTCCTTCGGAAAGCAGTTAGCCAACACCGCAGGCAGTTTGTTAGCACGAGCAGTTATGGCTGCCAGCAGAGCAAGCCCTGCACGCAGTAAAGCCGGGGCGCGAGGGAAAGGAGGAGCGTTGGGCGGCGTGGGGTGTCACCGCAAGGGACAGCAGCAGGCTAGAACACAGGGAAGAGGCATTCCCTGTGCCAAAAGGCCCCCAGAACAGATTAAAAAGACTATTTCCCTGCCCCAAAGAACACAAACCGCTGCTCGCATGTTTCTAAAAATCACTTCTTTCAATCAGAACAAAGGGAACGGCAGTACCCGCTCGCATTCCCGGAGAAGCAACAAGCTCTGCTTCCACTTTACCTGCGTAATGATAATCAGCCAGGGGATGGGATTCAGGTCGCTGGGGTGCCCCAGACTGCAACATCTCCAGACCCTCCTGCAGGAGTTCAGAGAACAAGACTTAGATTCCCCCTCAACAGGGGCCAAAAGGTCAATTCTTCAGCCCACTGTGGGAAGACGGTGCTCAGTCGATGCTCAGCAACAGCGTGTCGGGGTCACCTCCGCCCACGGCAGTTGATGAGAATATTTCCTAGTCCAGTAGGAATTCGAAAAGAGCTGCTTCTTACCAGAGCTTCATGCAGGCGGTGCAAGGCGTGCTCCAGGTTGGCTCTTCCCCCCGGCATGACATTGGAGCAGGCGAAGTTGAGCAGATTTGTCACTAGAAATGCAACAAAAACCAACAGAAAGTCAGTTTTCGTCAAGAAAGGAGAAAAAGTGCGATACAAGGCAGAGGGCAAACAGAGCAGACAGACTGGAGACCCAGAAAAGGCACCGAAAAAAAGGCAGGTTATCCGGTATCGCGCTCTCTCCCTTCAGAGCAGCTTTGGGACCGGTAGCTCCAGAGACAGATCTCCCCTCTCCCGAGGTCGCTGCAGCTGACGTGGGACAGCTACAAACGCCCCTGACCGTCTCTCCCAGAGGACGCAACTCAGAGCACCACCGGTTGTTAATCTGTTCACTGTCCCACCAGATCTGAGCCACCCTCGGGTGCTACCAGCCATGAAGGCGGTCAAGCAAAAGAGGGAGAGGGTCCCAATGGACAAACAGCTGCTGTGAAAACATGCAGTTTTCGACCCTTAGTATCTCGGGGGGGGAACTGACAAGAAAAGCGTTAAGAGAAACCTCTGTCCTGTGTTTCTGGGTTCGTTGCGATGTCTCCCCAGGGCTTCCACACTAGCGACGCTCCCTCCTCCTCCTCTTCCAAACGGGATCTCTCCTGCAGGTCTGGGATCTCTGCCTGAAAGTCGCTGCCAATGTTGACGTGTCTGAAATTGTTAAGGCAGAGGAGGTGAGGAAGGAGAGCTGGGAACAGCACGATAGCACGCACCCGCTTCGAAGGAGGGGACGTGTCAGGTACGGCAGTTATTTCCCAGCACAGCGTCACCAACTGCCCTCTAACAACTCCCACAGCCCCTTCTCGCCACCAACAGCATTACCGTTCCACCACGTGAGCCCTTTTGCGCCCCATCGGGCAAGAAAATTGCCGCTTCCTTCCTCAAACGCTGAGCAAACTGGCGAGGTTCACTCTGAGACAGACAGCCAGCAGCAGAAGAGCTGCAACGGTGGGCCAAGACCACCGTTGGAATGTTGTGTAGAACGCGGGAGGCCGGCAACCGGCATCATGAGGTCAGCCTGAGTGACAAGCCCAGCCTGGGCTAGCACTGGCCATTTCTGGCAAGCACGGGGGTATACTCCAGCCAAAATAACCCCTCTGTTACCCTCTGCAGCGCTGCGGGGCAGTGGGAGAACTGGCCAAGCCATGGGGAGCAGGTCAACAGCAACAGCAAGGACTGGCAGAGCCCCGGTGCCGAACCAACCGTGCACCCGCTCCTCAGCCCCCTTTCCCCAGGGTTTGCGGTTATTCTGACCGCTGGGCCGGAGCTCACGGCCCAACGCTGATTTTAGGGTTATCCTTCTTCGGCTAAACCCAAAGTCCCCATCCATTCTGCCCAAAAGATGTATAGAAAAAACAGCACAAGTTAAAATCATCGAGATCATCCTTTAGCCTTCCTCGCGGCCCTCATCATCACACACCGCTCCCCATTCTCCCAGAATTTCCCTCCTTTTGGGGAAACTGCTCACTGGACACGGAAGCTGTGGAGATGGACCCTCTGGATCTCCTGGCACAGCTGCCCCTCACCCTGCTCAGAGTTGGCCCCACAGGGATCAAACCGTTCAGGGCTTTTTCCAAGCCAAAGCCAGGAGCGGAGCAAAACCCCTGTGGGTTGTTTCCATCCCCTCTGCCACAACAGCAATCCCAAAGGAGAAAGGCACCTCCTTTTTCACTTTTCCAGGCTTTCATTAAAAGGTAGGAACCTCTGAACAACGTAGTTTAATTCCCGTCAACGTTGGATCCGCGCTCACATTCCTGCGTAGAGCTCACTGCCTGTCTAGCTGGGAAATCTCTGCCGCTCATTTAGTGGCAAAAGGTGGGAACTGGAGAAAAATCTCCAGCGCGACATCAATCCCCGGCATTATCACGATACAGCCTAAAATCAGAAATGCGGTTAAGATCCCTTCTACTTTGAGCGGCTACGTGAATTGTACCCATTGACAGATGCATACAAATATTCGTTTCAAAGTTACAGACGTCACATTTTAACCGCGACACCAAAAAAGAATGACCTGCATTAAAAACTCCAGGAGCGTTTTCTTTCCATAACGCACTGGAATTTCTGAAAAGTCCATTTCCTGCACGGAAAAACACGTCGTTTGTGGATAACAAATGGCAAACTCAGCGTTTGGGGAAGGTGAGCTCCCAAGTGCTGCGGATCCATCTCTCCATCTGGAAGACAGCAAAGGCAGTCAAAGCTCCCCAGCACAGCATCCTTACTGCCTCCCCTTTCCTACAGCCCAGGAGATCCTCGGAGCCTTCCCACAGGGAAAGGGAGGAGCGGACTGATCACCAAGGCTGGCTGGACCAGGTCACCATTGTCACCACATTCGTTTCTTGCCAAAGAACGATGAAATTCGTCCACCTAACGATATAGCAGGTCCCTTCCCTGCCATGGTTCCAGCGCTGGAGGAAAGGTGCCTCTCCCGAGGCCGCATTGGGACGGCACTGCTGCACAGAAGGATAGAGATTTTTAAATCTCTTTATTTCTTCCAGGGAAAAACTTGCTTTCTCACTCAGTAAAGGACGAGCTCCCCAGGCCGGGCAGGAAGGCGGCACAGCCACAATTTACTTACCGAGAAACGTGCAGAGGGCTGTGTGGTCCCTGTGCCCAAGGAAAGCGGCCATTGCCAAAGCAGAGGGAAGGACGTGTCTCACCTTCAGCACAGAGAACCGATTCACAGACTCACTCTGAAAAAAAAAAAAGCATTAACCACAAAATTAGCTAATGGCTTCCCAAACCTGAATTCAGGGCCTCCCTCCGTGATTATAAAGTAATAATGGTCTTAACAGGCAGGCAGCTCACCAGGAATGAGATGGAGAGTGACCCCCATATTCCCCTGGAAACCCTTCGATGAGGCAAATCCCTGAACGCCCTCCCAGATTGTCGGTTCTTTACCTCCACGAGGAACTCGTGGCCTTTTATTGTCATAGTGTGTGACCAGAACAAGCCCCGCCATTCCTTATTCCAGCCTTAACAGCCTTCAGCGTTTCACTCCGGTCACCTCCCTGTCCCACTTCCGTCCCTGCACAATTTTTAAGATGGCGACTGAGAAATTAGGTCTTGTGGTTCCCATTGAAACACCCATTAATTCATACAACCAAAAGCTAGGCAAATGAAAAGGCCGTGTTAAACCTCAGCCCCCAGGGAAAAGAAATGTGCCCGACGAGGTGCTAAAAGGCGCTCTGGCAAAACACCCCCCTCTCCAAACTGCAGTTTGCTCCAGGAAACTGACAAGTTTTCTTCCTCTGCGGCCTTAGCGAGGCTGTAGATTTTCCCACCCTGCAGGGAAAGAAACAATCCTCAAAAGCAGATGTTATTCTGCCTGCAAGGAAAGCTTTAAAATATTTTTCTTTTTTTAAAGGCAGAATGCCTAAACGGAACATCCGAGCTGGTTTCTCCATGAAAATAACACTTTGCACTTGCACAGCAAAGCAACGCTCATTAAACAATCTCGTAAATCTTCGCAGGCATTAAGAAACACTCCACGTAACACACATGCGTGCACCCTGTAAGCACATGTGCAAAGAGGAATCCTCGTTTACGCACCCCGGCTATATCAAACCGCACTATTTCCCTCACAAGCTGTGATGGAAATGGGCCACGCTCCCATTCCTTGGCTCCAGAGCTCCGGCGATGCCGGGATCATGCCGACCCTCAGCCGCTGCGGGCATCAGCTCTGCTAACACCCCGCTGACGGGTCAGTGACAGGAATCTGGGAGCAGGAAGGGGATTGTACCACACAGGCTCCCCAAAATCCCCCGCACTTAAGAGGAATGCAAATCTCAGGCTCCCCTAAGCCAACACATTTCTCACCGTGACCGCCGCACTAACACCCAGAGCAGTTTTTAAGCAGCACGCACCAGGTTTAACCTCCGCGCCTGAGAAAGTCCCTGTCCTGAGGGCTGCCGGTCCCCTTGGCCCAATGCAGGAGGCAGCAGCAAACCCCTCCAGACAGGGCAAGAGGTGCTTCTAAGAGTGACATCCAGCTAATAACCAAAAAGCACTTAAACCAATCCCAAACTTTGGAGACATTTAGTCTCGGGCCAGCAGCAGCATGTTGCTCAGTAAGGCACACTTCCATGACTCCCCTCAATTAACCATCACCTCCAGAGCGCGACCTCTGAAGGTGAGAAGTTCCTTTAGGTTGACTCTTGACGTCCCTTTCCCTCCCACAGGCAACGAGACCCCAAGTATTGCCACTTGAGAGTGCGGTTCCCCTTCCACGGGCACCCAGCTCGCTCTGCAGTTTTGGATTATCACCGACCTCTGCGCCAGCTCCACCAAGAAGCCAGGTGAGAGGCTCCGAATCACGTTACTAAAGATCCCAAGGCTTGACCTTGTTCCATTTATTTCTAAACCTTTGGCCCTGGATCAATGAGTTCATTGTTTTCAGGGAGTTCCAGATGTAAGCGCTGAGCACTGTTATTGGTGAATCCAGAACTGTCAACAGTGATAAAAAAACAGAGCGCAGGAAGACAGTAAGGCCTCCGAGTCCCAAACTCAAATAACAGATGGCTAAAAAGGAAGGAGGAGCACACAGACATATTCGAATCCTGCTGAAAATAGTCAGCCATGGCCAACAGGAGCCGAGGAGGCAGTGGCCGTGGACACCTGGCTCGGGGGAGCCGCGCAGCTCTGCACGTATTTCGAGAGCTTTTCAGAACAAGTAATAAAAGCTTGACAGCAGCAGGGAGTGCGGGAGTCGCGGCAGCAGTTGCATCGATAAGCAATCTGCGCAACAGTTCCTAAAACAGGGGCTGCCCACAATCAGAAGTTGACTCTTTGGTACAAACTCCCTCCACACCAGTCATCACACAGGGGAAAAAAAACAACCAAGCTATTGTAGGGCTCAGTATTACCCATTTCTCTGCAGCTGGACAGAAATACACACTTCTGCGGCTTTTCCCACACTGGAAAATTCAAAGCACCCAAACAGGGCGCGCTTTTAGAGACATCAGCAATTAAGTTCTCCATCCCCTCCAGAAAAGCCTTTTCCTAAAGGCGTTCTCCTCCCAAGGGCAGACCCACAAAAAGAAGCCCTCTCTGCTTAATCCATTTCACAGAGAATTTGAAATGCAAACAAGAATTAAACAGGACGTCTTTTCCCCGCTTCAGGGAAAGCCACTAATATAGACCTTGGCAACATATTTAGCAAATCTATCATTGTAATGCCTTTGCATTGCCCATTTCCACCTGGAGAGCAGGCTGAAAGGACTCATAAAAAAACCTCAAACCAACCACAAAACATATTCCTGTCTAGGGGGTAATTTTATGAAACGATTTGAACACCTTAACGATTTGAACATCTTTTTACAGGTACAAGGCAACAAGAAACATTCTCGAGGTGAAAAAAAAACAAACCACCTATTCACCTCTTTACCCCAAAGATCTTTTCACCACACGGATTCCACCACCAATACACAGCTGCTAAATATCCCCGGCTGCTGCCGATCCGTAAGAAACCCTTCAAAATACAAGAGAACGCTGAGCCCAACGCGTTGACGGTGCTGCCAGGGCTGTGAGTCGGAGCCCCTGAGGACGGAGTCGCAGCCCCTGAGGTTGAAATCAGCCCCACACTCAGGCACAACCCGGGGTTTTAAGCCTCGCTACAAACCAGCCCCCCGCTTTTCAAGAAAAACAGGGAGATTCACCTCAAAATAAACCACGTTCTCGACGCCAAAGGGGCGCTGGTCCATGGCCGCCGCCGCCCTTAGGGCCAGTTCCATGGGGCTTCGCTTGACCTGGAGCAGAACTCGCGGGCGTGAGGACAACGAGCCCCCTACACAAAATCTGAAAAAAAGGAAAAGTTCAATAAGATTTGCTGTTACTCACCCACCAAAGCCTAACCACTACAACTGGCCCTTTCACAACCATGCCTGATCGCAGAAGAAAACTGAAATATCCCAATTCCCGCTTCAAACACAAGGCGTGGAGCTGCCCACACCCCACGTGTGGGCTGGGAAGACAGGGGGCTCTTCTCAAAACCCGCAGGAAGAGAAAGGGCAGGAGTGTTTTCCCAGCCCTGGAAGAGCTGTGGGGAGAAGGTGGGAGGGAGGAAAAGGCTGCCCAGGAGTGGGGTAGGGGGAAGGAGAGGGCTCCATCCATGGGGGAAACGCCGTTCCTGGCCACACAGGCGGCTGTGGGACCACCCTGGGGATGGATTTGGGGGCTCTCCCTGAGGGAAACACTGCTCCCAGCCATGCAGGAGGCTGTGGGACCACCCTGGGGATAGGTTTGGGGATGAGGGGGGATCTATCCCTGAGGGAATCACTGCTCCCAGCCATGCAGGAGGCTGTAGGGCAACGACAGAGATGGATTTGGGGGCTCTCCCTGAGGGAAACCCCATTCCCGGACACACAGGAGGCTGTGGAGCCGCCCAGGGGACAGATTTGGGGGCTCTCCCTGAGGAGAGCCTGTGGGGAGGAGGGAGGCGGGGCCGCCCCAGGGCCGGGGCCACTCCTGGAAGGGGAGGGGGGGATCTCCAGCCGCCCACGCGGGGCTGCCCGAAGCCTGAGGAGATGAAAAGAAGAGGAAAAAAGAGAAAAATTCCCTCCCCGCCATCGCCTCTCACAGCCCCGGCCCTCCCCGCCGCGCCTCATGGCGGCTGTGTGCGGTGTCACCTGAGCGGGGGGCGGGGGCTGAGGCAGGAAAAGGCGAGAGGGGGAGGGAAGGGCCATTTTGAATGGGAGGAGAGGGGAAGGGGGGGCGAAAGATGGGGGGAGGGGGAGGAGAGAGGAAGAGAGGATGGTGGGGGGGGTGGGAGCGAGTGTGTGAGGGGAATAGGTGTTGCGTGAGGGGGGAAGCCCGCGCAAGCAAGTGCCCGCGCAAGTGCCCGCGAAGCACTGCGAAACCCCGTGTTCAAAAATGAGAACAAAGGCCGTGTTTTGCCTCTCGGAAGGATCTCTAAGCACCGTCTCCACGTTATTTTCAGTACCTTTCTGGTTGTTTTCTTTGCCCCCATCCCCGTGATGTCCGTCGGGGGGGCTGGCGGGGCTCTGCAGGCGGATGTCGGTCTCATTTTGGAGAAGGCTGGGCTGGTTTCGGGCGGTCCCGGCTGATTTTGGGAAGGGCAGGGATGGTTTCGAACTCGCAGTGCCCGGTGCGGGGCTGCGGTGGGGCCCGGCCCCCTCGTTCTCCTCGGCGCGGCCCCGCCCCTCTCGCCCGCTTTCGCCGCGGCGACGCTGGGGGGCGTGGCCCGGGTTTGCCCTTCGGCGCGTGCGCGGTTGGGCGGACGCGAAGGAGAACGTTTCCGGTGTGCGTTGGCGGTCGGGAGCTGCGGCGGTCGGTACCGGGAGAGACGGGGGGTACCGGGGCCGAGGAGAGCAGGAGCGGGAGAAGGAGAGTGGGCGGGCGGGCGGGGCGGCGGCGGCGGCAGGAGCGGTGGTGCGGAGGTGTCCAGGGCCAGTTCGGGGGATTGTGGGGTGTCGGGACCGGGCTGGGGGGCGCGGGGGGCGGCCTGGGCCTTTTTGGGGGGGAGCAGAGCCGAGTGGGGGGTCCCCGGGGGGAACAGGGCCGATTTAGCTCCCCCCCCCGTCCTCCGCTGCCGCCCCCTCACCCCCCGCTCGCTCCCCGCAGGTGGCGGCAGCCCCGGCCGCAGCGCAGGGTGCCCGGGGCCGGCCTGGGCGGGCGCTTGGCTCCGCTCTCAGCTCCCCCCGGCAGGTCAGCCCGGCCGTGCCCCCTTCGCCCGCCTCCAGCCCACGGCCGAGTCCCCCCAGGTACCCCCGAGATGGGTCGGGGGGTGTCAGCGCTGGGCCCCCTGAAGCGGGGGTGGGTGGTGGGCACGGGCATTGCTGGGAGCCCGTGGGCAGCCCTGGGACCCCCTTAAAGCCCACGGAGAGTCCCGGGGCCCCCTTGTCTCCCCCGGAGCCGACGGGGAGCCGTAGCTGTGGAGTCAGCTTAAGGAGTCTGCCCTAAGGACTGCTGCTTTTTGGAGCGTTGGGGGAGGGGGAGGGTTGTCGGTGTGGGGAGTGGAGGTGTGTGGGAGGAGTCCCGTGTCTTGAGGGAGCTTTGGAGGTGTTGGGCAGATTTGGGGGAGTGGGGGAGGGGTCCCCTCCTTTGGAGCTCCCTGGTTCTTTTCTTCTAGACTGTGGGAGGCAGCGGGCGTAGGGGGAAGGCAATAGAGTGAGTTGCTGTACTTCAGTCCTTGGTTGAGAGTCAGCGACTCAGCTCCCTTGCTGCTCAGCAGACTCTTAGCTCCGTGGGGCTGTTTCTCCAGGCAGGCTACGACAACAGAAACGGCCCCACTTCCTCGGAAGAGTTGTTAGCAGTGAAGTCTCCTGGGAACGTACTGCCTGACGTTGGATAGACCTGGCACCACGCAGCAGCTCAGAGCCCCGCAGCGTATGCTGCCGCTCTCAGTTGGCTCCATCAAATCCTCCGACCTGAGAATGCCAAAGGTACAGAGTTGAAACGGGCCCTTCCTCACCCACTGAGTCAGATGAACCTTTTTGCGCCCAAGTTGGCTGGAGACTGCTTCTGCCTCGCCGCCTTCAGGCGGAGCATGGCTGTGAGCAGGGGAGCTCAACACAGAGTGCTTGCTGATTGCAGCCTGCTCCCTCGGGGGAGCACCCGCAGCCGTGGGACGGGAGGAGGAAGGACAGCACGAGGGCTAGAGACAAACATTTTATTTCTTTAACGTTTCACATAGGGGGTACCCCAGAGGGGTTCCTGGCCCCACACCCCACAGCTGCTCAGTATTCGGGGCACTGTTGGTCTTCTGGGCCTGGTGCTGTCACCGCTTGCAGGGCTGGCAGAAGCAGACACGGCTAGTGGCATCTCCACCAGCCCTTCAAGTAGCCCCACAGCCAGGCGCAGCCCTGCCGCGGGCACCTTCCTGTCCTGCACAGCCCTGGGTCTGCCTGGCCACACTCCCTGCCCGTGGTCTTGCAGGACTCCTCCGTCTTTGCCTTCAAGGCCTGGAAAGTGCGGGTGATCTCCAGCACCCGCTCCACCTGGTCCATGTCCATGGCTGGGGGCCTTCCGGGGGACAGGTGCTTGTCCGTGGGCCTCTGTATCCTGTCCATCCCCTACCTGGGAACCTACTCTTTCTCGGTCCCTGCTGGCAGCTCCTGGCTGAGGACCAGCCCGTTTCCCCACTGCCCCACCAGCAGCCATGGGAGAGCGGGGTTGTCCTGAGTGTGTGAGCACCACTGGCTCTGTTGCTGCACTGGGCCAGGGCTCCAGGAAGTGGTAGAGGGAGCTGTGGGAAGAGGAGCTGCTCCTCAACAGGCTGCTGCAGTCCTCCGAGTTGGCCAGTGAGCACAGGCTGCAGGGGCTCTTGCGGTGGCCCTCGGGGGGCCCAGGAGCCCGGGGGGTGCCTGGACCAGAAGGAGCTGTCCCCACTGATAGGACCTATAGGCGGCAGAGGAGGGCAGGGGGACCTGGGGGCTTGGGGAGGGGGGCAGGGGGTAGAGAGAGGCATCACTGCTCAGATGGTATATGGTTGGCAGGGAGCCCAGTGGGTCCTGTGGGGCCCGGTGCTGCCTCCTCGCTGCCTCCTCGGTTGCCCTGCAGAGGAGGAGAGAGAAGAGACCCGCTGCACACCGTCTCCTCCGCTGGAGCCCGCGGGCAGCACCCCCTCCTCAGCAGGCGGGCAGGGCTGCCCAGCGCAGGCAGGGCAGGGCACGGGCTGAGGGTCTGGGGCAGGATCTGGGGGTCTCCCCCACACTCCCTGCTTCTCCTGTGTCGACTTGAGCTCCCATCCTTCATCCGCTAGCCGAGAAGCTGCTGAGGGAGGGGACGGAGTGAGCGGCCAGCAGCCCCTGGCACAGCCCCGGCTCAGGGCTGCCGTGGGGTGTGGGCTGTTTGCACGGTGCTCGGTGCCAGGGCCACTCACCTCTCTGCTCCTGCGTGTGGGCTCTTGCATCCGTTATCCCTTGATTCGGCTTCTTCCAGTCCCTCTGCAGGACCCCGGGAGCTGGGTGAGACAGGAGCAGCTCCCAGCCCCGTGCCGCAGCCCCCCACACCACCCCACGCTGCGGCACAGTGCGGTGCAGCAGTCGCCTACCTGGAGCCGCTTGGTCCGTAGCACAGAAGAGACCGCGCTGAGCCCCATCAAAAGCATCACGAGCGGAGCCAGGTGAGCTGTGGGGGGGACGTTGGAGTCCCTCCTGGCACCAGCTGCGGTGCAGCCACGCAACCCTTTGGTGACCCCATGGGAAACGTTAAAGAAATAAAATGTTGGTCTCTATCCCTGGTGCTGTGGTTCCTCCTGCCATCCCGCGGCTGGGGCTGTGCCCCCCTCAGTGCCCGACCCAGTGGGACAGGCTGGCACTGCTGGCACCCGCCAACCTGGGGGGGTGGTGGTGTCGGGGGAGCTGGGTAGGCTGGAGAAAGGGAGGAAGCACCTCTTGAAACCAGCTGGGCCCTCCCCAGCCACAAAACCCTCCCCAGAGGCACCAGAGGGGACCCCCAGATCCTTGAAGGGCTGCCCCAGACTCCCTCTGGCCTGCAAGACTCCCCCCCCCCCAGGACCCCATAAGGGCAGCCCAGGACCCCTTATGGACACCCCAGTGGCGTCCCAAATCTGGGTTCTTTACCTGCTGGGCAAGCCAGTAACACACTGTGTGGGAGCAGCCAGCCAAGCCGGTTTCGGAGCACCAGAGGTGAGAGGCAGGGAGCTGCCATCCCACTCAGCTCCATCCCCGCCGTGCCTTGGCTGTGCAGAGAGAACTTGGGGGAGCTGCAAAACAGCTCAGCCCGGGCTTATCTCCAGATGGCACAGAACAACCAAAACCAAATGGCCCTTAACAATCAAAATGCCCCGAGTCCCATCCCACCACTCTTCCCGTGACGTTGAGCGCTGGACATCACAAACTGGCAACAGAGACTTCTCTATGGCACCACCAGAGGGAAATATCCCAGACAGTGTAATCCACTCGGGCATAATCCTGCACCCTCACCGAGTCAGGAAATATAAACCGCAGGGTCTGGGGAGACAAATGGGGAATCCTCCAAGGATACAGCTGGCCCCTCGGAGATCTGTCCCCCCCATCCAGGACGCTGGAGGGGAGCATTTACAGCCGAGGACGGCCTTTCCTTTAACCTCTAGAAAAGCCGGCTTTTGCTAAAAAACAAATGTTCCTCTCCCGCCCCGGCCCCCTCTGAAAATAAATAAATAAATAAAGAATTAAAATCTTTGCAAAACTTAAAAATCGCCGTTAGATTCGTTAGCATTACATTAATTCTAAAGTGTGCCGCAGCCCAACCTCCCCCCCTCAATGCTGGACGAGCTCCTCTGGCCATGCCTGGGATGAAAAATGGGTGGCTTTTAGGAAATAAAAATTAAAAAAAAAAAGAAGAAGAATAAAACCTCTCTTTCTCTCTCTCTCTGCCTGTGTTAGTCCAACGAAAGGGATAGCGTCGGGAGGCGAGGGAGGAGGAAGGGGGAGGCTGTGGGATGGAGAGAGCCCTCCCCGTACCCCTCGGCTGTGCATCCTCGCAGTGCCACGGGGAATGGGGGTGGGGGGTCTGTGTGGGGGTCTTTGGTTTGCACAGGGTGGCCGTGGTGGGGGCTCAGCCCCATCCTTACAGTGCTGGGGCGCACGGGGCTACCAGGCACAGGGTCCCTCCCCCAGTGAGGTGCTTTGGTGCGTTGAGGTGTTAGATGGGGTGGCACCAGCCCATGCCCACCCCGGGAGGGGGGACACCACCTCTCCGGTGGCACTGGATGGGTGGGAGGGAGGGAGGGAGGGAGCAGAGCTGTGGGAGCCATGGAGAAAGGCGTGGGGGTGTCCCTCATCGTGGCAGCCCTACCCGGCCACCCCAAGGGACACCCAAGCCCCATCTTGGTCCTCTCCCCGTTGGGTGACGCCCTTCCACCCACCCCGGAGGTGCGCTCCTCTCCTGCGGGGGGGACGCCCAGTGCTCGCCTGGCTAGAGAAGCACCGGGGGGGGGGGTGCTTAGGGGGCATCTGAGCTTCCCAGTTACACGGGCGTAATTAGTGCACCATTAATAACCATTAGTAACCACTTTGGCTCTGCTAACCAACTGCGGCGAGGCCCCCACCCCGCTTTAGCGCAGGCTTTGTGATGCCAACACCTCCCCGAGCCACTGGGTAAAGCGACGCCTGGCAAAAAAACACCACCCAAAAAAACCCCACAGCACATCCCCCACTCCCCACCCAGCCCTTCTCCCCCCATCACAGCCATGGGGCAAACTCCCACCACCACTCCCCCCAATCTCAGCTCGGCCGTGACCCCCCCGAGACACTGGAAAGAGAGCAACGGAGAGCGAGCTCAGGCTCTTGTGAGCTGGAGAGATTTCTCTGGGTTTTGATGTTGTCGGTGGGTGGGATTTGGTTGTTTTTTTCACAGAACACTTTGCAGTAGAAGACAAAAACGTGGTGTCGCAGCCCCCGGGGCCGGCGCTGGCACCGCCACCTCCCCCCACGCCCCGACCCCCCGGGTCCTGTCCCTCCTCCTGCCCGGCGGCTGTTCCCACTTTCCTTCCTTGGTTTGTTTGGTTTTTTTTCTTTTCTACCTTTGTTTTTTAATATGTGGGGTTTTTTTCCGTTTTCCCTTTTTCTTTTTTCTCCCTTTTGTTTTTTGCTTCCCCCTCCTTTTTCCTCTTTTTCCCCTTTTTGCTTTTTCCCCCTTTTTTCTGTTTCCTCTTCCCCCCCCGTTTTTTTTCTCTCCCCCCCCCCCCCTTTTCCCCTGTTTTTCTTTTTCATTTTTCCCCTTTTTTTCTTTTTCCCCTTTTTTCTTTTCCCACTTTATTTTTTTTTCTCCCCCCCCCCCTTTTTTTTTTTCCCTCTTTTTAAACAAGCTCTCTCCCGAAGGAGCGGCCCCTGGCTCTCCGCTGGCAGAAGGAGCCTACGGAAGAGCTCTGGCACTGACACGGGCAGGAACACCCACTCACACATCGCAACACAGCAGTTAGTTTGGCAACACCCCCACCCCCTGTCACAAGGGAGACCTGCACAGACAAAAGGCTCCTGAGTGAGGGCACTGGGGCAGCCCCACCTTAGAAGCAGCAGAGGAGCAGAGCCGTCCGGAGCCATCAAGAGCACAGGAAGGGCTATTCAGGGCCTCATTGTCTGCGCCGAGTGACCGTCTGCTGAGAACCGCTCTGGCGGCTCAGAGCTCAGCCCCAGCAGCAGTCTGGAGCCAACGGGGAAAAGTACACTGGGAGGAAGACTGGCAGCCTTCCTCCACAACGCCCCGGAGAGAATGACCAGAGTGCTGCCTATTCCCATCGTTTTGTCCAACTCGGTTCTTTTTTTATTAGAAAATTAATAAAAAAACCCTCCAACTCTCAGGTTTCCAAGGCACACAAAATCTCTAAAAGGGAGACACAAGCGTGAGGTGCTGAGGTACCCAAACCTGCCCACGTTAGTCCAACTAAAGGGACAGCGTCGGGAGGCGACGGAGGAGGAAGGGGGAGGCTGTGGGATGGAGAGAGCCCTCCCCGTACCCCTCGGCTGTGCATCCTCGCAGCGCCGTGGGGAATGGGGGACTGTGTGTTTGGGGGGGTCTTTGGTTTGCTCCCCTGACCTGCTGGGGGTGGGGGAGGGGGGGGATGTCTGGCGGCGGGGTTACATTCATCGGGCGGTGCTGGGCGGCACGGCGGGAGCCTCCCTTGCTGTGCTGCGAGGCCGGGGCTCCCGGAGTGTGTTTCTGCTCCTGCTGCTTCACCTGCTGGAGCATTTCCCTCATCTTGCACTGTGCAGTCTTGGGGAGGAGAGGGGAAAAGCAAGAGGTGGGGGTCAGGGCACCGCTTCTCCCCCCACCACCAACTCCCGAGCCCCCACCGAGCATCTCGCTGCTCCCAACTTGTCACTCTGAACAAGCTGTCATTAATTTCCGGTTGTTTGTTTTTTTTTTTTTTTTTTTTTAACTTGTGCTTCACTCCTCGAGAGAGCCTGAATTTTTGGGGGGGTCGCCATCCCGCCGAAGTGGACAGGAGACAAGGTTATGGAAGATGCACCCAGGTGGGATGCGCATGGATTTGCCCGCATCGGGGAGTCCATTCACACCCTGGGTGCTGCTCTGCACAGCATCCAAAACACCCATTTTTAGCTCAATCAAGCCAATCTTCAATTTCAGTTCTCGCACAGCCGGGGGGAGCTACCGAAACACCTTCAGTGCCTCTTGGGGGCACAGGGACCTCCCAAAAGAAGAGCAGCAGGTCGCTCGGGTGGTGCTGGGCTCAGCAAGCCCCACACCTTTCCTCGGTGGATGAAAGCGGCCGGGGAATATCGGGTAAAGCCACAGCCAAACAGTACCTGACTGGCAAAGAAATGCCCAATGATTTTAACGATGACCTCCTCGTTCTCGTCCGGGGTTTGGTCTCATGGCACAATGACTTCCGCACTGGTTAAGTTTTGCAGTTCGTTCACCTGGAGGAACCACAAGAGGCTTCTGTTGTGGAAGAGCCAAAAACCTCCACTACCGGTGTCACGACGGCACCAGGCACCCTGTGTGTCTCCCCCTTCCTTGGGACCAACGAGAACCACCACCAGGACATGGGGGCTGAGGGTCAAGACATCGCTGAAACCACTGTGCACCCGGGATTTGTCCCCCTGGGGTGGGCAGGGGTGATGGGTGATGCCCAACTCTGCGTCCCCGGGGCACCACCACCTACCGTTTTGCCACCTTTGCCTATCACACGGCCAGCAGCGAAGGAAGGCACCTTGATGTGGGCTTCAAGCTTCACTTCTTTCGCGTTAAAGAAGTTTGCCTCTTTCAGCTTCCCAAATATTCACCCCTGGGCCTGGGAAGCAGACGGACGGGAAGGAAAACCATCAGGCAACGCCCGCTGTGCCTCTCCATCCCCAAAGCTGATAATGTCCCCATGTCCAGCAGCATCAAAACCATGGTACCCAGCAAAGAGCTCCCCTGGCGCTGAGGGAGGCCAAGCCAGGCTGGCAGCACAGTGCTGACCACAGGGACGCCCGCGACTTGTCCCTTACTGTCCCCCCCACCCACAGCCCCCACCCAGAGCACCTTGAACTGAGCCTCGGGCGGCCCTGTGATGATCACCATCCGCTCGCTGGCCTCGGGACCTTCTGCCGGGGCGATCTGGGGAGGGATGGGGGAGAGGGAGCATGAGCGCGGCCCCCACTTTGGCGAGACCTTCCCTCGGTGGCATTTCCCCCCCAGTGCAGGGCAACCCCCCCATGCAGGAGCATCCCCTCCCACCCAAGCCGGGCTGATAACCGGGGTGCTGCAGGCCTGGCCTTCCACTAATGACAGGCTGGAGAGGTGGGCACATGCCAACCTCATGAAGGTCAATGAGGCCCAGTGCAAGGTTCTGCACGTGGGTCGGGGCAATCCCAAGCCCAAATCCAGGCTGGGTGGAGAATGGACGGAGCGCAGCCCTGAGGAGAAGGACCTGGGGGTGCTGATTGATGAGAAGCTCAACATGAGCCGGCAACACATGATCGCAGCCCAGAAAGCCATCCATATCCCAGCCTGCATCAGAAGAAGTGGGCCAGCAGGGCAAGGGATGTGGTTCTGCCCCTCTGCTGCGTTCTGGTGAGACCCCACCTGGAGTACTGCGTCCAGCTCTGGAGCCCCCAACATAGGAAAGACATGGACCTGCTGGAGCGGGGCCAGAGGAGGCCACAGAGATGCTGTGAGGGCTGGAGCCCCTCTGCTGGGAGGACAGGCTGAGCGTTGGGGTTGTTCAGCCTGGAGCAGGCGCCGGCCAGGTGGCTCCGTACAGACCCGAGAGGTACGCCCAGGAGCTCTATGGTGGGAGAGAAAACGAGGGTCAGTGACGGCCACAGCGTGCCAGACCTTTCCCAGCCACCCCCAGCCCGACGCAGAGCAGCGTGCCACCACCATGAGCCCGGCAGGGACACGGGGACAACTCTTCAGGCCCTGAAACCCCCCCTCACAGAGCACGGGGGCACCCGAAGGGTGCATTGGGGTGAGCTGCGGCCCCGACCCAGCACAACGGGGCTGGGATGCGGATGGGGACACCCAGGTACCCCCAGTTCCTCCCCGCTGCCATGTTTCTGCCTGTGTCCTGCCTTTGTAGGGGAAAACCGGCCCCAACGGCCTTTCAGAGCAGCCAAAACCCCTCAAAGCTGAAACCGTGCTGTGACCACCATCGGTCCCCTGCGCAGAAAGTAGGGGGTTGGCAAGAACCGAGCACCATGTCTGGTTTGGCTCTGATTTCAACCACCGTTTCACTTTTCCAGGTCCAAGAGAAGAGAAAGCCAAGGCTGAGGAAGATGTTCCCCCAAGACCTGGGCTGGGGACAGGGGGGAAAGCAGCAAGGGGTGCGTGCCAGCACTCCAACCCAAGTCAACCCAACCCAAAGCCTCGTCAACTCTTCCATGTCTCAAATCCATCAGAAATCTCCCCTGGCAGTAGACACAACTCTTTCCTGCTCTGCGTTCCAGCAAGTGCAACCAGATGCTACCTGCAAACCACCATTTCTCACGTGGAGAAGGAGCAGACCCAGCTCCCCTGCCCAGGCTGGACGCCGCTTTCGCTCCCAGCCCTCTAGTTAAAGCCGCTGCACCGAGGTTGTGCTCCCTCGCACATTGAGCCCACGCTCCCCGTGTCCACCCTCTGCTTCTGGCCACGGTCTGCTCCATGGCTCCTACACCAACATGTCCTCTCCTGCCCAGCCAGTCCTCAAGGCCAGCTTGGACACCGCACCTCCTCACTTCCCTCCCTTCACCAGGAGCCTCATTCCTTCTCCTCCATCCTTGCCAGGTCTCTAGAGCTCCACAGTTGAAGCTACAGCCACTGGCCCCAGGTCCTGCTGAGGATGCAGTCAGAAATGACCACTCCATGGTGTGAAACATAAAGTACTTGGGTGGAAGGAGCAGAGGCCTCACCAGGGTGGCTTCAAAAAGGTCCCACAAAGCTTTGGGCTGAAGGGGGTCCCACCAAAGGCTGCCCTTTGGGACACCTGCCCAGCTCTTCTCCAGCACACCAACAAACACTCAACCAGACGCTTCCCCAAGGCCGCGCTTGCTCGGGTGGTCGCCGCGGGCAGAGCATCCTCCCGCACAGCCGGACCAACTGACCCTTCTCAGTGCCCTCCGGGGCCACCGCGCACATCACACTCACATGCCCCTCCGCACCACCAGCCTGGCACTCACCCTTCTCCTCCGACTGCTCTGCTGCTGGCGTTGCCAGGAGAAGAAAACAGCACACGTAAACTTCAGACAACAGCACAAGTGAACTTCAGAACTCAGCTTGGCCACTGCAGTTAAAGACAATAAGAGATTCTTTCAGTATATCAATAGAAGAAGGAAGACTAGGGAAAATGTAGGCCCACTGGTGAATGAGACAGGTGCCCTAGTGGTGGAAGACACAGAGAAGGCAGAGTTCCTGAATGCCTTCTTTTCTTCGGTCTTCACTGCTAAAGCTGTCCCTCACAAATCCCATACTCTGAAGGCAAAGGAGAAGGTCTGGAGAGAGGAAGATTTTCCCTCAGTTGAGGAGGACCGGGTCAGAGACCACTTGGCCAAGCTGGACATTCATAAGTCCATGGGCCCTGACGGGATGCACCCGCGAGTGCTGAGAGAGCTGGCAGATGTTATTGCTGGACCACTCTCCATCGTCTTTGAACGGTCATGGAGAACAGGAGAGGTGCCTGAGGACTGGAGGAAGGCCGACATCACTCCAATCTTCAAAAAAGGCAAGAAGGAGGACCCAGGGAATTACAGACCAGTGAGTCTCACCTCTGTCCCTGGGAAGGTAATGGAGCGACTCATTCTGGATGTCATCTCCAAACATGTTGAGGAACAGCAAGTTATTGGAAGTGGTCAACATGGATTTACCAAGGGTAAATCATGCTTGACCAATCTAATAGCTTTCTATGATGTTATAAGTGGTTGGCTGGATGAGGGGAGAGTCGTAGATGTCATCTACCTTGACTTTAGCAAGGCTTTTGACACTGTCTCCTACAACATCCTCGTTGGGAAGCTGAGGAAGTATGGGCTAGATGAGGTGACGGCGAGGTGGATTGAGAGTTGGCTGTGGGACAGAACTCAGAGTGTTGTGATCAGCGGCACAGAGTCTAGTTGGAGGCCTGTAATCAGTGGTGTCCTCCAAGGGTCAAGACTTGGTCCAATTTTGTTTAATATATTCATTAATGACCTGGATGAGGGGACAGAGTGTATCCTCAGCAAGTTTGCTGATGATACCAAACTGGGTGGGGTGGCTGACACCCCAGAGGGCCGTGCTGCCATCCAGCGTGACCTGGACAGGCTGGAGAGCTGGGCAGAGAAGAACCTAATGAGGTTCAACAAAAGCAAGTGCAAGGTCCTGCACCTGGGGAGGAAGAATGTAAAGCACCAGTATAGGTTAGGGGCTGACCTGCTGGGAAGTAGCTCTGAGGAGAAGGATCTGGGGGTCGTGGTAGACAGTAAATTATCCATGGCCCAGCAATGTGCCCTTGTTGCCAAAAAGGCCAATGGAATCCTGGGCTGCATAGGGAAGAGTGTGGCCAGTAGGTCGAGGGAGGTCATTCTCCCCCTCTACTCTGCACTGGTGAGGCCACAACTGGAATACTGTGTCCAGTTTTGGGCTCCCCAGTTCAAGAGGGACAGAGAACTGCTGGAGCAAGTCCAGCGAAGGGCAACTAAGATGATTAAGGGATTGGAGCATCTCCCGTATGAGGAAAGGCTGAGAGAGCTGGGACTCTTTGGCGTGGAGAAGAGAAGGCTGAGGGGAGACCTTATTATGGCATATGAGTATCTAAAGGGTGGGTTGAAGGAGGATGGAGCCAGGCTCTTTTCAATGGTTCCCAGTGAAAGGACGAGGGGCAATGGGCTCAAGTTAGAACACACAAAGTTCCGTTCAAATACATGGAAACACTTCTTTACGGTGAGGGTGTCAGAGCACTGGCACAGGCTGCCCAGGGAGGTGGTGGAGTCCCCTTCTCTGGAGCTTTTCAAGACCCGCCTGGATGCAGTCCTGAGTGATGTGCTCTGGGCAATCCTGCTTTGGCAGGGGAGTTGGGCTAGATGATCTCTAGAGGTCCCTTCCAACTCTGAAAACTCCATGATTCTGTGATTCCATAGTGGAAACTGCTAAAACAGCATTAACTGCACGAGAGTCCAGGAGATCGGGCATCTCAGACTGAGTTTGTGGTTAAGGAAAGTTCAGAGTTACGAGATTGCCCTGATCCAACAAAATCTAACGCAGATGCTTTAAAACTTAAGCGACAGCCTCACTCTGATTTGCCAGGATTTTATGAATCACCTACGAAGAAGTCTAATACTGCAAGTTTCACAGGGGAAGGTACTATGTTAGCAGACTTTAATGAAGATGTCCCTTTTTGATATGATCCAGTTGAAAAATGGAGGCAAATAAAGCAAAAGGCACTGGACAGTGGAGATACAGCATGTGGAAATGCAATAGCGTGTCCCGTCTGACGACGAACGGATCAGCCTAATGAGCACTCGCCTTTTCCTTATGGAGTAATTAAAGACTTGAGACAAACTGTTATGCAAAATGGGTTAAGTGCACCACATACTCAAAGTTTGCTACAAGGAATATTTGGGGGGAATGAGTTAACACCCTATGATATTTGGCAAATTACACGTTTAATACTTACTCCTACGCAAATGGTATTATTTGAGTCAACGTGGAAATCTGCTTGCCAAGTGGCAGCTCTTGCAAGCAGCGAATGCTGCTGCGAAAGAGTCTTTGTTAACGCAGCTTGTTGTGGGAAATGCTAATTATGAATGTCAGTGTATTTTGCGTTCGTTACAAAATCCGACGATAGTCCAAATGATTGAGGCATGTCAAAGAATCAGTTCTAACTCTCATAACATGGAGATGTTGGCGACAACTTTTGCTGCAGCGGTGAAAGTACGAGGAAGTTGGTTTTTGTGTGGGCCGGCTACAGCCCAGCGGTTACTTCGGTCTTTCACAAGTGTGTCGCGTGAATCTGTCAGATCATTCAGAATCTGTGCATAAAAGCATTCACATGTTAAAGGAGGGGGTCAGAAAGTTGCAAGTAGACAATGAATGGAATTGGTTGAACGATTTGTTATCTGGTTGGGGAATTACAGGATGGATAGCTGCAATCATTAAGACAGGATTAATGATATTGATCATAATTTTTTTTATAGCATTAATTGTTCCATGTTTATACTCTTGTCTGCAAAGGGCCCTGCAGAAGATGATAAACTCGGCGTTTCTAATTGAAAAACAAAAAAGGGGGAGATGTGGGGACTGAGGCAAAAGAAGGGTTAAGTGGGGTAGAACTAATAGGGAGGAATAAGCAGCTGCAGCACTGTTCTGGCAGACGACGAAGTTGTGTGAAGCTCCTCCCGAGATAAGGAGGTGCTGCTCACAGGGAAGAGAGATTCTCTTTTCGGTGGGAACGTGATCTTTTGGAGTACGCGATGGTGTAAACAAGCAAAGTAGGCAATTACTGCCTTGGTAGAAAGGTATGTAAAGAGCACGCTTGCTTAATACAGCGGATTCCGGTTTCGATCCTGCATATCGCAGTCCGCGCATTCCCACCGCCACACGCCCCCTCCCCCGCGGGCCGCCCCCCGGCCCCGGCAGCGCCCCGCTCCGCCCGCCCGCCCCCGCCCTGGGCAGGAGCTCCCCGAGCCCGCGCCGCCCCGCCGGAGCGCAGCGGGACGAGCAGCTGCAGCGCCCGGTGCCGCGGGGCCGGTTCCTGCGCGCCGTCACCCGCGGCGGGAGGAGCCGCACCGCGCCCGCGGGCACCGGCGGGGCTCGGCTCCGCTCGGATGGGGTGGGCTCCGCTCGGAGGGGGTCGGATGGGGTCGGCCCATCCATCCCCCAGTGGTGGGAGGGGAGAAGGGAACCCCCCCTCTTTGCCAGCACCGCCTCCTCCCCACAGTGTCCCCCAGAGAAGGCTCTGAACTCGGGACGATGCCAACGCGGGGGGGGACTGCAGTCTCTGCCCTCCCGCACCCACTCCGAGGGGATCTTCCGCTCTTTGACCATCTCCTGCTCCCGCTGCGGGGAGTTCCTGCTCTGGATGGATCCAGCCGGTTATGGAGGTACCGAGGGAAGTTGGACTCTCGCGTCCGCTACGGGGAGGTCAGAGCTGGGAAGCGCTCCGTACCCCGGCAGCAGCGGGGGGGGTTGAGCTGAGCAGGGAGGTGTTGGCCGGGCAGGAGGAACTGCTGCGCCGTCCCTGTCTCCCTCCAGAAGGACAGCGGCAAGAGAGGAGTGTGGGAGGAGGAGGTGGCGGGGGCAGAAGAGGAGGGGGAAGGGGAGCCGAACGCGGAGGAGCTGCGGGAGAAGAGCTGGACCATGGGGCTGTCCTGCCCCCCGCTGCCGGGCACGGGGGTCTGGGGGCACCGAGGGCTGGAGCTGTGCTCCGCAGGGCTGTGCTGGCCCCCAGGTGTGGTTTTAGTGTTGAATTTCTGTAAATGACTGGCTTGTAGAAGGCAGGTGTAGATTTGGGGAGGGGGGAAGCAGGAGCTGTGGCCGTGGGGGGGTGCATGCAGCTGAGGGGGTGGAGCTGTGACCTTGCTGGGCAGGAAGGACCACGGACCCGTCCGTGTCTGACCCCTGCAGCCCCCCCGGCTGTCCCCCTGCAGCTCTAGGGGAAGGGGCTGCCAGCGTCGGACAGGCGGCTCCTGCTCCTGCCCCCCTCCGGGGGAAAAGGGTCCCCGGGGCTGCGGGCAGAGCCCCTCCTGTGCTCCCCGGGGGCTCTCGGGACAACGCCAAGGTGCCGTCAGGGGCGACCTCCTCTTGCAGTAGCAGCGGGGGGGGCAATGCCGCCCGAACCAAGGTGCCTGCCTGTGTCAGGTTCTGCAGGCAGCCTGTGGGCAGGGACGGTGCCCGGAGGGGGCTGGGGGGACCCCGCGCTCTTCCCACATGCCTGCAGCAGGGCAAGCAGCCCCAGGACCCTCCAGCTCCCCACGAGCGCTGGGGGATGTGCCTGTCCCCACCATGGCACCGCTACGGGGAAACAATATCCAGAGAGACATTGCAACATGGCAAAATGCATAGCGAGAGTCGTAGCTGAGAGGCTCCTGAATGGTGACCCTGGGGCAGCTCTACCTTGGAAGTGGCAGAGAGCAGAGCCATCTGGAGCCATAGAGCAGCGGCTTTGGCAACCAGATAAGGACAGTTGACCAAAACAATACAGTGATTAAAAAGGAGTCAACGACTCCCAGAGGATTCTGAAGGACCATCGAGAGACTATAATGGGCATACCGGGGTGGGTAGTAGCCTATGGTAATGAGTTCCCGGAAAAGTCATGAACATGTTAATCATTTCCCTGAAACCCTTGTGAATGTGTATATATGGCATGTCTATAAGCTGTATAACTAACCCTTTACGGTGTGCAAGTTTGGAGGAGCGATCCCCCTTGCACCCAGCGCTGCAATAGACATAGCTGCTTTGTAACTCTGCGTGAGTTGTGGAGTTTGTTTCCGCACGTCAGCACTGCAGGGCTCAAGGATGGGGACGACACCCCCGCCCCGTCCCGTCCTGTCCCGTCCCGTCCCCCCCCTCCATTCTGCCTGCAGGGAGCAGCCCCAGGCAGGGATGCTGAGCACGGGGGTTTCTTGACAGGCCTGGGGCTGGCAGTGGTGACACATGGGGGCTGTAGGACATGTCCCACCCAGGCAGGAGTGCAACTCCTTCTGGGGGCGGCATGTCACTCAGAGCTGGGGGGGACTTGGATGGTCTCGGGCAGAGCGAGTGTTACCCCAGCCTGCCACCATGGCCCTTTGCAGCTCCGGTGGTACCCGGGCAGGGACGGGATGGGCTGGCCTGAGGCTGGAGCACCCCAGGGTGATGCCCCCCCACCACAGAGCATCCTCAGACCAATGGGCGCTGTGGGGATGGTGGGGCAGGGCTGGATAAAGGATGTGGGGCCAGGGCAGGGCCAGGGCCATCACCTGTAGCTGTAGCCAAGGGGAAGCCGAAGTCCTTTTGGGGTGGAGGTAGTGGAAGGAGTAGCGAGGGTGGCACTCGCTGTCGGACAGGTCCAGGTTGCAGTTCCAGCTGATGGTCACACTGATCACCCAGTCCTGCAGCAGGGACCAGCAGACCTCGCACAGTGCCAGCACGCTGTGCGCACAGCATCCCAATTGGCACGGCACCACCATGGTCACAGCATCTCCAGGGGCACGGCATCCCCATGGGATACAGCACCTACCTCCTTGCGGGCGTAGAATCTCCACAGACATGGCAATCCCCCAGGCACAGCACCCCAATGGGCATGGCAACCCCCATGGGCATGGCATCCCTGCAGGCACAGCATGTCCACGGCTATGGCATCCCTGGGGGCATGGCAGCATCCCCCCAACCCACACTGCTGTCGCCCGGCCACGAGCACAGCCCCATCCTCGCCCTCCCCAGCAGGACGGGGCTGGGTTGCCACAGGCGTTGGGCCACAGGCCCTTGCCAGGGACGCCGTTGGCACTGCCTGCTGGCCCAAGAGTGCCCGGGAAGGGGCTTCCCAGAGGAGCTGGCCGGGCAGCAAGGAGCAGGTCCCAAAGGACGGGAAGACGCTGGGGACGGGCAGGGGGGCAGAGAGCGGGGGAAGGATGGAACAGCGTGGAGTGCCTCTCCTGGGGGGGACTTGTCTGCTCCCGCAGGTGCAGAGGGCAGGGAGGGCCCTGCGGGGACGCTGCGCTGCTCGGCCACCCGCCCCCCATCCCCGGCAGAGGCGGGAGGGAGTCCCGGGGAGGCGGCACTGCCTCGCTCCGGCCGCGCCTGCCGCCTGCTCCCCCCGCCCGGCTCGGCCCGGCTCTGCCCGCACGGCTGGCTGGATCGGCTCGGCTGGGCTCGGCTCGTCTGGGCCGGGCCGGGCTGGGCTGGGCCGGGCTCGGCTCGGCTCGAGTGGGCTGCGACCCTGCGGGCCCGGGCCGGGCCGTGCGGCGGGAGCCCCGGCGGAGCGGCGGGGCAGGTGTGGGCGCGGAGGGGGCCGGGGGTCCCGGTGGGTGCGTGCGGGGGCTGCGGGCAGGGGGCGTGTGGGCCTCGCTCCGCGGAGGCTGCGGAGGCCGCGGCGGGGCCCGAGGGCAGAAGCGCGGGGCCGGCGGGCCCGGGAGCGGGTCCCCGCGGGAGCGGGCAGCGGCGCAGCCGTCGGGCGTCCCCCGGGCGCGGCCCCGCCCCTGCCCGCTGCTGCCGGGGGTCTGGCGGGGCGGCCGTCGGCGGGCAGCGGGGGTGCGGAGAGGGGCCGGGCTGCGGCCGCTGGCTGCGCTCCCCCCGGTGCCGGCGGGGACGGGGACGGGGACGGGCCCGGGGAGAGGCGGGCTGGCGGCGGGGCAGAGGCTGCGGGGCTCCCCCGGGGCACAGGGTCGGGCCCGGGCCGGTGGAGACGCTCTCGGGCTGCGGCCGGGACAGACGAGGCACAGCCGGCGGCTCTGGCAGAGGAGACGGAGGCTCCGCTTCGATTGCCCGCTCCGTCCTGAGGCAGCATGGCGCCTGCAGCCTGTGCAAGCAGGCCGTGCCGGGCCCAGGGCAGAAGACCCCCGGGGGGCTCGTGCAGGGAGGTCCCGGAGGTGCCCCTGCCAAGCTGGCACAGGGAGGAGAGGCGGAGGGATGGAGGGCACCGCTGGACTCCCGCTCCTGCCAGGACAGGGAACCGCTGGCCACAACTGGCCCCGAGGAGCCCTGGCAAGGGGCCGTGCTCGGGGCTGCAGAGGAAGGCGAAAGACCCCCGGGGGCCCGTGCCAGTGTGCCCCGGGGGAAAAATTCCTTCCTGACCCCAAAACTGGCGATCGCCTGTTCCCTGAGCACTCGAGCAAGACATTTTGCGTGACCTCCAGGGCAGCGGTGGCTCCAGGGGACACGTGCACTGCCCAACCCCTCCTCTACTTCCACCGGGGGCACCTCAGGGCCATCCCAGCATGGAAACCTGACATGGTATTCTCTACCAAAACACTCTTTTACTATGAAAATGTATCTTCCAGGGTCCACCCAAGACTCCTCCCAGCCAACTCCTGGAGCCATTTGATCACTGCTTTAGGGACCTGAGATCCCAGGAAGCAAGCCCAGACTCATACAGGGAAGATACCCAAGACGATTTTTCTCCTTGTACAATGCCCCATTCTCTGGGATGCACCCGACACCCCACACAGGTATGGCCCTGAGTCTTTTTTTCCAGTGTTTTGGTGACCTGTCATCCCGGGTAGCAACCACAGACTCCTCCAGGGAAGATACCCCACATGCATTTTCTCCTTGGAAAATGCTCCTTCCTCTGGGATGCATCCGAGACTCCTCGCAATTATGTGTCTGAGAGTTTTTTCCGGTTGTTTAGGGCCCTGTCATCCCAGGTAGCAACCCCAGACTCCTCAAGGGAAGACACCCAAGATGATTTTTCTCTCTTGACAGTACTCCATCCTGCAAAATCTACCCAGAACTCCTCCCAGGCGTCTCCCGCAAGTTTTCTCCAATGCTTTAGGACCCTGTGATCCCGGGTAGCAACCCCAGACTCCTCCAGGGAAGATACCAAAGATGATTTTCCTCCTTGGACTATTGTCTATCCTGTGCGATGTACCTGAGACTCCTCCAAGCTCTGTTTCTGAGTGTTTTCTCCAGTGCTTTAGGGCCCTGCAATCCCGGGTAGCAACCGCAGACTCCTCCAGTGAAGATACCCGAGATGAATTTTCTCCTTGGACAATGCTCCATCCTCTGGGAAGCATCCGAGACTCCTTGCAGCTTTGTCCCTGAGTGTTTATTCCGGTGGTTTTGGGCCCTGTGATCCCAGGTAGAAACCCCAGACTCCTCCGTGGAAAATACCCAAGTTGATTTTTCACCTTGGACTATTGTCCATCCTGCGGGATGCACCTGAGACTCCTCCCAGCTCTGTTTCTGAGTGTTTTCTTCCGGGGGTTGAGGGCCCTGTGATCCCGGGTAGCAACACTAGACTCCTCCGTGGAAGATGCCCGAGATGATTTTTCTCTTTGGACAATTCTTCAACCTCCGGGAAGCATCTGAGACTCCTTGCAGGTATGTCCCTGAGTCTTTATTCCGGTGGTTTAGCGCCCTGTCATCCTGGGTAGCAACCCCAGACTCCTCCAGGGAAGATACCCGAGATGATTTTTCTCCTTGGACAATGCTCCATCTTCTCGGATGCATCTGAGATTCCTCCCAGGTGTCTCCCGCAGACATTTTTCCGGTGGTTTGGGTCCCTGTAATCCCGGGTAGCAACTCCAGACTCCTCCAGGAAAGATACCCGAGATGATTTTTCTCCTTGGACAAAGCTCCATCCACTGGGATGCATCCAAGACTATCGCAGCTATGTCCCTGAGTCTTTTTTCTCGCGGTTTAGGGTTCTGTCATCCCAGGTAGCAACCCCAGACTCCTCCAGGGAAGACACCCAAGGTGATTTTTCTCTCTTGACAGTGGTCCATCCTGCGGGATCTACCCAGAACTCCTCCCAGGCGTCTCCCGCAGAGTTTTCTCCAGTGCTTTATGGCCATGTGATCCCGGGTAGCAACCCCAGACTCCTCCAGGGAAGATACCCGAGATGATTTTTCTTCTTGGACAATGCTCCATGTTCTGGGATGCATCTGAGATTCCTCCCAGGCGTCTCCCGCAGAATTTTTCCGGTGGTTTGGGTCCCTGTAATCCCGGGTAGCAACCCCAGACTCCTCCAGGGAAGATACCCGAGATGATTTTCCTCCTTGGACAATGCTCCATCTTCTGGGATACATCTGAGATTCCTCCCAGGCGTCTCCCGCAGACATTTTTCCTGTGGTTTGGTTCCCTGTAATCCCGGGTAGCAACACCAGACTCCTCCAGGGAAGATACCCGAGATGATTTTTCTCCTTGGACAAAGCTCCATCCTCTGGGAAGCATCTTAGACTCCTCGCAGGTATGTCCCTGAGTCTTTATTCCGGTGGTTTAGCGCCCTGTAATCCTGCGTAGCAACCCCAGACTCCTCCAGGGAAGATACCCGAGATAATTTTTCTCCTTGGACAATGCTCCATCCTCTGGGATGCATCCGAGACTTGTCGCAGCTATGTCCCTGAGTCTTTTTTCTCGCGATTTAGGGTTCTGTCATCCCAGGTAGCAACCCCAGACTCCTCCAGGGAAGACACCCAATATGATTTTTCTCTCTTGACAGTGGTAAGTCCTGCGGGATCTACCCAGAACTCCTCCCAGGCGTCTCCCGCAGAGTTTTCTCCAGTGCTTTAGGGCCCTGTGATTCCAGGTAGGAGCCCCAGACTCCTCCAGGGAAGGTACCCGAGATGATTTTTCTCCTTGGACAATGCTCCATCCTCTGGGAAGCATCCGAGACTCCTTGCAGCTTTGTCCCTGAGTGTTTATTCCAGTGCTTTTGGGCCCTGTGATCCCGGGTAGCAACCACAGACTCCTCCAGGGAAGATATCCGAGATGATTTTTCTCCTTGGACAATGCTCCATCCTCTGGGAAGCATCCGAGACTCCTTGCAGGTATGTCCCTGAGTCTTTTTTCTCACGGTTTAGGGTTCTGTCATCCCAGGTAGCAACCCCAGACTCCTCCAGGGAAGACACCCAATATGATTTTTCTCTCTTGACAGTGGTCCATCCTGCGGGATCTACCCAGAATTCCTCCCAGGCGTCTCCCGCAGAGTTTTCTCCAGTGCTTTAGGGCCCTGTGATCCCGGGTAGCAACCCCAGACTCCTCCAGGGAAGATACCCGAGATGATTTTTCTCCTTGGACAATGCTCCATCTTCTGGGATGCATCTGAGATTCCTCCCAGGCGTCTACCGCAGACATTTTTCCTGTGGTTTGGGTCCCTGTAATCCCGGGTAGCAACCCCAGACTCCTCCAGGGAAGATACCCGAGATGATTTTTCTCCTGGGACAAAGCTCCATCTTCTGGTATGCATCTGAGATTCCTCCCAGGCGTCTCCCGCAAACATTTTTCCTGTAGTTTGGGTCCCTGTAATCCCGGGTAGCAACCCCAGACTCCTCCAGGGAAGATACCCGAGATGATTTTTCTACTTGGACAATTCTCCATCCTCTGGGATGCATCCGAGACTTGTCGCAGCTATGTCCCTGAGTCTTTTTTCTCGCGGTTTAGGGTTCTGTCATCCCAGGTAGCAACCCCAGACTCCTCCAGGGAAGACACCCAATATGATTTTTCTCTCTTGACAGTGGTCCATCCTACGAGATCTACCCAGAATTCTTCCCAGGCGTCTCCCGCAGAGTTTTCTCCAGTGCTTTAGGGCCCTGTGATCCCGGGTAGCAACCCCAGACTCCTCTAGGGAAGATACCCGAGATAATTTTTCTCCTTGGACAATGCTCCATCCTCTGGGAAGCATCCGAAACTCCTTGCAGGTATGTCCCTGAGTTTTTATTCCGGTGTTTTGGGGCCCTGTGATCCCCAGTAGCAACCCCAGACTCCTCCAGGGAAGATACCCGAGATGATTTTTCTCCTTGGACAATGCTCCATCCTCTGGGAAGCATCCGAGACTCCTTGCAGCTTTGTCCCTGAGTGTTTATTCCAGTGCTTTAGGGCCCTGTGATCCCGGGTAGCAACCCAAGACTCCTCCAGGGAAGATACCCGAGATGATTTTTCTCCTTGGACAATGCTCCATCTTCTGGGATGCATATGAGATTCCTCCCAGGCATCTCCCACAGACATTTTTCATGTGGTTTGGGTCCCTGTAATCCCGGGTAGCAACCCCAGACTCCTCCAGGGAAGATACCCGAGATGATTTTTCTCCTTGGACAATGCTCCATCTTCTGGGATGCATCTGAGATTCCTCCCAGGCGTCTCCCGCAAACATTTTTCCTGTGGTTTGGGTCCCTGTAATCCCGGGTAGCAACCCCAGACTCCTCCAGGGAAGATACCCGAGATGATTTTTCTCCTTGGACAAAGCTCCATCCTCTGGGAAGCATCTGAGATTCCTTGCAGGTATGTCCCTGAGTCTTTATTCCGGTGGTTTAGCGCCATGTCATCCTGGGTAGCAATCCCAGACTCCTCCAGGGAAGATACCCGAGATGATTTTTCTCCTTGGACAATGCTCCATCCTCTGGGAAGCATCCGAGACTCCTTGCAGGTATGTCCCTGAGTGTTTATTCCGGTGTTTTGGGGCCCTGTGATCCCGGGTAGCAACCCCAGACTCCTCCAGGGGAGATACCCGAGATGATTTTTCTCTTTGGACAATGCTCCATCCTCTGGGATGCATCTGAGATTCCTCCCAGGCGTCTCCCGCAGACATTTTTGCTGTGGTTTGGGTCCCTGTAAACCTGGGTAGCAACCCCAGACTCCTCCAGGGAAGATACCCGAGATGATTTTTCTCCTTGGACAAAGCTCCATCCTCTGGGAAGCATCTGAGATTCCTTGCAGGTATGTCCCTGAGTCTTTATTCCGGTGGTTTAGCGCCATGTCATCCTGGGTAGCAATCCCAGACTCCTCCAGGGAAGATACCCGAGATGATTTTTCTCCTTGGACAATGCTCCATCCTCTGGGAAGCATCCGAGACTCCTTGCAGGTATGTCCCTGAGTGTTTATTCCGGTGTTTTGGGGCCCTGTGATCCCGGGTAGCAACCCCAGACTCCTCCAGGGAAGATACCCGAGATGATTTTTCTCCTTGGACAATGCTCCATCCTCTGGGATGCATCTGAGATTCCTCCCAGGCGTCTCCCGCAGACATTTTTCCCGTGGTTTGGGTCCCTTTAATCCCGGGTAGCAACCCCAGACTCCTCCAGGAAAGATATCCGGGATCATTTTTCTCCTTGGACAATGCTCCATCCTCTGGGATGCATCCGAGACTTGTCGCAGCTATGTCCCTGAGTCTTTTTTCTCACGGTTTATGGTTCTGTCATCCCAGGTAGCAACCCCAGACTCCTCCAGGGAAGACACCCAATATGATTTTTCTCTCTTGACAGTGGTCCATCCTGCGGGATCTACCCAGAACTCCTCCCAGGCGTCTCCCAAAGAGTTTTCTCCAGTGCTTTAGGGCCCTGTGATCCCGGGTAGCAACCCCAGACTCCTCTAGGGAAGATACCCGAGGTAATTTTTCTCCTTGGACAATGCTCCATCCTCTGGGAAGCATCCGAAACTCCTTGCAGGTATGTCCCTGAGTTTTTATTCCGGTGTTTTGGGGCCCTGTGATCCCGGGTAGCAACCCCAGACTCCTCCAGGGAAGATACCCGAGATGATTTTTCTCCTTGGGAAGAGCTCCATCCTCTGGGAAGCATCCGAGACTCCTTGCAGGTATGTCCCTGAGTGTTTATTCCGTTGCTTTTGGGGCCCTTTCATCCCGGGTAGCAACCCCAGACTCCTCCAGGGAAGATACCGAAGTTGATTTTTCTCCTTGGACTATTGTCCATCCTGCGGGATGCACCCGAGACTCCTCCCAGCTCTGTTTCTGAGTGTTTTCTTCCTGGGGTTTAGGGCCCTGTGATCCCGGGTAGCAACCCCAGACTCCTCCAGGGAAGATACCCGAGATGATTTTTCTCTTTGGACAATGCTCCATCCTCTGGGATGCATCTGAGATTCCTCCCAGGCGTCTCCCGCAGACATTTTTGCTGTGGTTTGGGTCCCTGTAAACCTGGGTAGCAACCCCAGACTCCTGCAGGGAAGATACCCGAGATGATTTTTCTCCTGGGACAATGCTACATCCTCTGGGAAGCATCCGAGACTCCTTGCAGGTATGTCCCTGAGTGTTTATTCCGGTGTTTTGGGGCCCTGTGATCCCGGGTAGCAACCCCAGACTCCTCCAGGGAAGATACCCGAGATGATTTTTCTCCTTGGACAATGCTCCATCTTCTGGGATGCATCTGAGATTCCTCCCAGGCGTCTCCCGCAGACATTTTTCCCGTGGTTTGGGTCCCTTTAATCCCGGGTAGCAACCCCAGACTCCTCCAGGAAAGATATCCGGGATCATTTTTCTCCTTGGACAATGCTCCATCCTCTGGGATGCATCCGAGACTTGTCGCACCTATGTCCCTGAGTCTTTTTTCTCACGGTTTATGGTTCTGTCATCCCAGGTAGCAACCCCAGACTCCTCCAGGGAAGACACCCAATATGATTTTTCTCTCTTGACAGTGGTCCATCCTGCGGGATCTACCCAGAATTCCTCCCAGGCGTCTCCCGCAGAGTTTTCTCCAGTGCTTTAGGGCCCTGTGATCCCGGGTAGCAACCCCAGACTCCTCTAGGGAAGATACCCGAGATAATTTTTCTCCTTGGACAATGCTCCATCCTCTGGGAAGCATCCGAAACTCCTTGCAGGTATGTCCCTGAGTTTTTATTCCGGTGTTTTGGGGCCCTGTGATCCCGGGTAGCAACCCCAGACTCCTCCAGGGAAGATACCGAAGTTGATTTTTCTCCTTGGACTATTGTCCATCCTGCGGGATGCACCCGAGACTCCTCCCAGCTCTGTTTCTGAGTGTTTTCTTCCTGGGGTTTAGGGCCCTGTGATCCCGGGTAGCAACCCCAGACTCCTCCAGGGAAGATACCCGAGATGATTTTTCTCTTTGGACAATGCTCCATCCTCTGGGATGCATCTGAGATTCCTCCCAGGCGTCTCCCGCAGACATTTTTGCTGTGGTTTGGGTCCCTGTAAACCTGGGTAGCAACCCCAGACTCCTCCAGGGAAGATACCCGAGATGATTTTTCTCCTGGGACAATGCTACATCCTCTGGGAAGCATCCGAGACTCCTTGCAGGTATGTCCCTGAGTGTTTATTCCGGTGTTTTGGGGCCCTGTGATCCCGGGTAGCAACCCCAGACTCCTCCAGGGAAGATACCCGAGATGATTTTTCTCCTTGGACAATGCTCCATCTTCTGGGATGCATCTGAGATTCCTCCCAGGCGTCTCCCGCAGACATTTTTCCCGTGGTTTTGGTCCCTTTAATCCCTGGTAGCAACTCCAGACTCCTCCAGGAAAGATATCCGGGATCATTTTTCTCCTTGGACAATGCTCCATCCTCTGGGAAGCATCCGAGACTCCTTGCAGCTTTTTTCCTGAGTGTTTATTCCGGGGCTTTTGGGCCCTGTGATCCCGGGTAGCAACCCCAGACTCCTCCGTGGAAGATACCCAAGTTGATTTTTCTCCTTGGACTATTGTCCATCCTGCGGGATGCACCCGAGACTCCTCCGAGCTCTGTTTCTGAGTGTTTTCTTCCTGGGGTTTAGCGCCCTGTGATCCCGGGTAGCAACCCCAGACTCCTCCAGGGAAGATACCCGAGATGATTTTCCTCCTTGGACAATGCTCCATCTTCTGGGATACATCTGAGATTCCTCCCAGGCGTCTCCCGCAGACATTTTTCCTGTGGTTTGGTTCCCTGTAATCCCGGGTAGCAACACCAGACTCCTCCAGGGAAGATACCCGAGATGATTTTTCTCCTTGGACAAAGCTCCATCCTCTGGGAAGCATCTTAGACTCCTCGCAGGTATGTCCCTGAGTCTTTATTCCGGTGGTTTAGCGCCCTGTAATCCTGCGTAGCAACCCCAGACTCCTCCAGGGAAGATACCCGAGATAATTTTTCTCCTTGGACAATGCTCCATCCTCTGGGATGCATCCGAGACTTGTCGCAGCTATGTCCCTGAGTCTTTTTTCTCGCGATTTAGGGTTCTGTCATCCCAGGTAGCAACCCCAGACTCCTCCAGGGAAGACACCCAATATGATTTTTCTCTCTTGACAGTGGTAAGTCCTGCGGGATCTACCCAGAACTCCTCACAGGCGTCTCCCGCAGAGTTTTCTCCAGTGCTTTAGGGCCCTGTGATTCCAGGTAGGAACCCCAGACTCCTCCAGGGAAGGTACCCGAGATGATTTTTCTCCTTGGACAATGCTCCATCCTCTGGGAAGCATCCGAGACTCCTTGCAGCTTTGTCCCTGAGTGTTTATTCCAGTGCTTTTGGGCCCTGTGATCCCGGGTAGCAACCACAGACTCCTCCAGGGAAGATATCCGAGATGATTTTTCTCCTTGGACAAAGCTCCATCCTCTGGGAAGCATACGAGACTCCTTGCAGGTATGTCCCTGAGTCTTTTTTCTCACGGTTTAGGGTTCTGTCATCCCAGGTAGCAACCCCAGACTCCTCCAGGGAAGACACCCAATATGATTTTTCTCTCTTGACAGTGGTCCATCCTGCGGGATCTACCCAGAATTCCTCCCAGGCGTCTCCCGCAGAGTTTTCTCCAGTGCTTTAGGGCCCTGTGATCCCGGGTAGCAACCCCAGACTCCTCCAGGGAAGATACCCGAGATGATTTTTCTCCTTGGACAATGCTCCATCTTCTGGGATGCATCTGAGATTCCTCCCAGGCGTCTCCCGCAGACATTTTTCCTGTGGTTTGGGTCCCTGTAATCCCGGGTAGCAACCCCAGACTCCTCCAGGGAAGATACCCGAGATGATTTTTCTCCTTGGACAAAGCTCCATCCTCTGGGAAGCATCCGAGACTCCTTGCAGCTTTGTCCCTGAGTGTTTATTCCAGTGCTTTAGGGCCCTGTGATTCCGGGTAGCAACCGCAGACTCCTCCAGGGAAGATATCCGAGATGATTTTTCTCCTTGGACAATGCTCCATCCTCTGGGAAGCATCCGAGACTCCTTGCAGCTTTGTCCCTGAGTGTTTATTCCAGTGCTTTAGGGCCCTGTAATCCCGGGTAGCAACCCCAGACTCCTCCAGGAAAGATACCCGAGATGATTTTTCTCCTTGGACAATGCTCCATCTTCTGGGATGCATCTGAGATTTCTCCCAGGCGTCTCCCGCAGACATTTTTCCTGTGGTTTGGGTCCCTGTAATCCCGGGTAGCAACCCCAGACTCCTCCAGGGAAGATACCCGAGATGATTTTTCTCCTTGGACAATGCTCCATCTTCTGGGATGCAGCTGAGATTCCTCCCAGGCGTCTCCCGCAGACATTTTTCCTGTGTTTTGGGTCCCTGTAATCCCGGGTAGCAACCCCAGACTCCTCCAGGAAAGATACCCGAGATGGTTTTTCTCCTGGGACAATGCTACATCCTCTGGGCTGCATCCGAGACTTGTCGCAGCTATGTCCCTGAGCCTTTTTTCTCGCAGTTTAGGGTTCTGTCATCCCAGGTAGCAACCCCAGACTCCTCCAGGGAAGACACCCAATATGATTTTTCTCTCTTGACAGTGGTCCATCCTGCGGGATCTACCCAGAATTCCTCCCAGGCGTCTCCCGCCGAGGTTTCTCCAGTGCTTTAGGGCCCTGTGATCCCGGGTAGCAACCCCAGACTCCTCCAGGGAAGATACCCAAGATGATTTTTCTCCTTGGACAAAGCTCCATCTTCTGGGATGCATATGAGATTCCTCCCAGGCATCTCCCACAGACATTTTTCATGTGGTTTGGGTCCCTGTAATCCCGGGTAGCAACCCCAGACTCCTCCAGGGAAGATACCTGAGATGATTTTTCTCCTTGGACAATGCTCCATCTTCTGGGATGCATCTGAGATTCCTCCCAGGCGTCTCCCGCAAACATTTTTCCTGTGTTTTGGGTCCCTGTAATCCCGGGTAGCAACCCCAGACTCCTCCAGGGAATATACCAGAGATGATTTTTCTCCTTGGACAAAGCTCCATCCTCTGGGAAGCATCCGAAACTCCTTGCAGGTATGTCCCTGAGTGTTTATTCCGGTGTTTTGGGGCCCTGTGATACCGGGTAGCAACCCCAGACTCCTCCAGGGAAGATACCTGAGATGATTTTTCTCTTTGGACAATGCTCCATCTTCTGGGATGCATCTGACATTCCTCCCAGGCGTCTCACGCAAACATTTTTCCTGTGGTTTGGTTCCCTGTAATCCCGGGTAGCAACCCCAGACTCCTCCAGGGAAGATACCCGAGATGATTTTTCTCCTTGGACAATGCTCCATCCTCTGGGAAGCATCCAAGACTCCTTGCAGCTTTTTCCCTGAGTGTTTATTCCGGTGCTTTTGGGCCCTGTCATCCCGGGTAGCAACCCCAGACTCCTCCGTGGAAGATACCCAAGTTGATTTTTCTCCTTGGACTATTGTCCATCCTGCGGGATGCACCCGAGACTCCTCCCAGCTCTGTTTCTGAGTGTTTTCTTCCTGGGGTTTAGGGCCCTGTGATCCCGGGTAGCAACCCCAGACTCCTCCAGGGAAGATACCCGAGATGATTTTTCTCCTTGGACAATGCTCCATCTTCTGGGATGCATCTGAGATTCCTCCCAGGCGTCTCCCGCAGACATTTTTCCTGTGTTTTGGGTCCCTGTAATCCCGGGTAGCAACCCCAGACTCCTCCAGGGAAGATACCCGAGATGATTTTTCTCCTTGGACAATGCTCCATCTTCTGGGATGCATCTGAGATTCCTCCCAGGCGTCTCCCGCAGATATTTTTCCTGTGTTTTGGGTCCCTGTAATCCCGGGTAGCAACCCCAGACTCCTCCAGGGAAGATAATCGAGATGATTTTTCTCCTTGGACAAAGCTCCATCCTCTGGGAAGCATCCAAGAGTCCTTGCAGGTATGTCCCTGAGTGTTTATTCCGGTGTTTTGGGGCCCTGTGATCCCGGGTAGCAACCCCAGACTCCTCCAGGGAAGACACCCGAGATGATTTTTCTCCTTGGACAATGCTCCATCTTCTGGGATGCATCTGAGATTCCTCCCAGGCGTCTCCCGCAGACATTTTTCCCATGGTTTGGATCCTTGTAATCCCGGGTAGCAACCCCAGACTCCTCCAGGAAAGATACCCGAGATGATTTTTCTCCTTGGACAATGCTCCATCTTCTGGGATGCATCTGAGATTCCTCCCAGGCGTCTCCCGCAGACATTTTTCCTGTGTTTTGGATCCTTGTAATCCCGGGTAGCAACCCCAGACTCCTCCAGGGAAGATACCCGAGATGATTTTTCTCCTTGGACAAAGCTCCATCCTCTGGGAAGCATCCGAGACTCCTTCCAGGTATGTCCCTGAGTCTTTATTCCGGTGGTTTAGCGCCCTGTCATCCTGGGTAGCAACCCCAGACTCCTCCAGGGAAGATACCCGAGATGAATTTTCTCCTTGGACAAAGCTCCATCCTCTGGGAAGCATGCGAGACTCCTTGCAGGTATGTCCCTGAGTGTTTATTCCGGTGTTTTAGGGCCCTGTGATCCCGGGTAGCAACCCCAGACTCCTCCAGGGAAGATACCCGAGATGATTTTTCTCCTTGGACAATGCTCCATCTTCTGGGATGCATCTGAGATTCCTCCCAGGCGTCTCCCGCAGACATTTTTCCTGTGTTTTTGGTCCCTGTAATCCCGGGTAGCAACCCCAGACTCCTCCAGGGAAGATACCCGAGATAATTTTTCTCCTTGGACAATGCTCCATCCTCTGGGAAACATCCGAAACTCCTTCCAGGTATGTCCCTTAGTCTTTATTCCGGTGGTTTAGCGCCCTGTCATCCTGGGTAGCAATCCCAGACTCCTCCAGGGAAGATACCCGAGATGATTTTTCTCCTTGGACAAAGCTCCATCCTCTGGGAAGCATCTGAGACTCCTTGCAGGTATGTCCCTGAGTGTTTATTCCGGTGTTTTGGGGCCCTGTGATCCCGGGTAGCAACCCCAGACTCCTCCAGGGAAGATACCCGAGATGATTTTTCTCCTGGGACAAAGCTCCATCTTCTGGGATGCATCTGAGATTCCTCCCAGGCATCTCCTAGACATTTTTCCTGTGGTTTGGGTCCCTGTAATCCCGGGTAGCAACCCCAGACTCCTCCAGGGAAGATACCCGAGATGATTTTTCTTCTTGGACAATGCTCCATCTTCTGGGATGCATCTGAGATTCCTCCCAGGCGTCTCCCGCAGACATTTTTCCCGTGGTTTGGGTCCCTTTAATCCTGGGTAGCAACCCCAGACTCCTCCAGGAAAGATATCCGGGATCATTTTTCTCCTTGGACAATGCTCCATCCTCTGGGAAGCATCCGAGACTTGTCGCAGCTATGTCCCTGAGTCTTTTTTCTCACGGTTTATGGTTCTGTCATCCCAGGTAGCAACCCCAGACTCCTCCAGGGAAGACACCCAATATGATTTTTCTCTCTTGACAGTGGTCCATCCTGCGGGATCTACCCAGAATTCCTCCCAGGCGTCTCCCGCAGAGTTTTCTCCAGTGCTTTAGGGCCCTGTGATCCCAGGTAGGTACCCCAGACTCCTCCAGGGAAGATACCCGAGATGATTTTTCTCCTTGGACAATGCTCCATCTTCTGGGATACATCTGAGATTCCTCCCAGGCGTCTCCCGCAGACATTTTTCCTGTGGTTTGGGTCCCTGTAATCCCGGGTAGCAACCCCAGACTCCTCCAGGGAAGATACCCGAGATGATTTTTCTCCTTGGACAATGCTCCATCTTCTGGGATGCATCTGAGATTCCTCCCAGGCGTCTCCCGCAAACATTTTTCCTGTGGTTTGGGTCCCTGTAATCCCGGGTAGCAACCCCAGACTCCTCCAGGGAAGATACCCGAGACGATTTTTCTCCTTGGACAAAGCTCCATCCTCTGGGAAGCATCCAAAACTCCTTGCAGGTATGTCCCTGAGTGTTTATTCCGGTGTTTTGGGGCCCTGTGATCCCGGGTAGCAACCCCAGACTCCTCCAGGGAAGATACCCGAGATGATTTTTCTCCTTGAACAATGCTCCATCTTCTGGGATGCATCTGACATTCCTCCCAGGCGTCTCACGCAAACATTTTTCCTGTGGTTTGGGTCCCTGTAATCCCGGGTAGCAATCCCAGACTCCTCCAGGGAAGATACCCGAGATGATTTTTCTCCTGGGACAAAGCTCCATCTTCTGGGATGCATATGAGTTTCCTCCCAGGCATCTCCCAGACATTTTTCCTGTGGTTTGGTTCCCTGTAATCCCGGGTAGCAACCCCAGACTCCTCCAGGGAAGATACCCGAGATGATTTTTCTCCTTGGACAATTCTCCATCCTCTGGGATGCATCCGAGACTTGTCGCAGCTATGTCCCTGAGTCTTTTTTCTCGCGGTTTAGGATTCTGTCATCCCAGGTAGCAACCCCAGACTCCTCCAGGGAAGACACCCAATATGATTTTTCTCTCTTGACAGTGGTCCATCCTACGAGATCTACCCAGAATTCTTCCCAGGCGTCTCCCGCAGAGTTTTCTCCAGTGCTTTAGGGCCCTGTGATCCCAGGTAGCAACCCCAGACTCCTCTAGGGAAGATACCCGAGATGATTTTTCTCCTTGGACAATGCTCCATCCTCTGGGAAGCATCCGAGACTCCTTGCAGCTTTGTCCCTGAGTGTTTATTCCAGTGCTTTAGGGCCCTGTGATCCCGGGTAGCAACCCCAGACTCCTCCAGGGAAGATACCCGAGATGATTTTTCTCTTTGGACAATGCTCCATCCTCTGGGATGCATCTTAGATTCCTCCCAGGCGTCTCCCGCAGACATTTTTGCTGTGGTTTGGGTCCCTGTAAACCTGGGTAGCAACCCCAGACTCCTCCAGGGAAGATACCCGAGATGATTTTTCTCCTGGGACAATGCTACATCCTCTGGGAAGCATCCGAGACTCCTTGCAGGTATGTCCCTGAGTGTATATTCCGGTGTTTTGGGGCCCTGTGATCCCGGGTAGCAACCCCAGACTCCTCCAGGAAAGATACCCGAGATGATTTTTCTCCTTGAACAATGCTCCATCTTCTGGGATGCATCTGAGATTCCTCCCAGGCGTCTCCCGCAGACATTTTTCCCGTGGTTTGGGTCCCTTTAATCCCGGGTAGCAACCCCAGACTCCTCCAGGAAAGATATCCAGGATCATTTTTCTCCTTGGACAATGCTCCATCCTCTGGGATGCATCCGAGACTTGTCGCAGCTATGTCCCTGAGTCTTTTTTCTCACGGTTTATGGTTCTGTCATCCCAGGTAGCAACCCCAGACTCCTCCAGGGAAGACACCCAATATGATTTTTCTCTCTTGACAGTGGTCCATCCTGCGGGATCTACCCAGAACTCCTCCCAGGCGTCTCCCGCAGAGTTTTCTCCAGTGCTTTAGGGCCCTGTGATCCCGGGTAGCAACCCCAGACTCCTCTAGGGAAGATACCCGAGATAATTTTTCTCCTTGGACAATGCTCCATCCTCTGGGAAGCATCCGAAACTCCTTGCAGGTATGTCCCTGAGTTTTTATTCCGGTGTTTTGGGGCCCTGTGATCCCAGGTAGCAACCCCAGACTCCTCCAGGGAAGATACCCGAGATGATTTTTCTCCTTGGGAAGAGCTCCATCCTCTGGGAAGCATCCGAGACTCCTTGCAGGTATGTCCCTGAGTGTTTATTCCGTTGCTTTTGGGGCCCTTTCATCCCGGGTAGCAACCCCAGACTCCTCCAGGGAAGATACCGAAGTTGATTTTTCTCCTTGGACTATTGTCCATCCTGCGGGATGCACCCGAGACTCCTCCCAGCTCTGTTTCTGAGTGTTTTCTTCCTGGGGTTTAGGGCCCTGTGATCCCGGGTAGCAACCCCAGACTCCTCCAGGGAAGATACCCGAGATGATTTTTCTCTTTGGACAATGCTCCATCCTCTGGGATGCATCTGAGATTCCTCCCAGGCGTCTCCCGCAGACATTTTTGCTGTGGTTTGGGTCCCTGTAAACCTGGGTAGCAACCCCAGACTCCTGCAGGGAAGATACCCGAGATGATTTTTCTCCTGGGACAATGCTACATCCTCTGGGAAGCATCCGAGACTCCTTGCAGGTATGTCCCTGAGTGTTTATTCCGGTGTTTTGGGGCCCTGTGATCCCGGGTAGCAACCCCAGACTCCTCCAGGGAAGATACCCGAGATGATTTTTCTCCTTGGACAATGCTCCATCTTCTGGGATGCATCTGAGATTCCTCCCTGGCGTCTCCCGCAGACATTTTTCCCGTGGTTTTGGTCCCTTTAATCCCGGGTAGCAACTCCAGACTCCTCCAGGAAAGATATCCGGGATCATTTTTCTCCTTGGACAATGCTCCATCCTCTGGGAAGCATCCGAGACTCCTTGCAGCTTTTTTCCTGAGTGTTTATTCCGGGGATTTGGGCCCTGTGATCCCGGGTAGCAACCCCAGACTCCTCCGTGGAAGATACCCAAGTTGAATTTTCTCCTTGGACTATTGTCCATCCTGCGGGATGCACCCGAGACTCCTCCGAGCTCTGTTTCTGAGTGTTTTCTTCCTGGGGTTTAGCGCCCTGTGATCCCGGGTAGCAACCCCAGACTCCTCCAGGGAAGATACCCGAGATGATTTTCCTCCTTGGACAATGCTCCATCCTCTGGGATGCATCCGAGACTTGTCGCAGCTATGTCCCTGAGTCTTTTTTCTCGCGGTTTAGGGTTCTGTCATCCCAGGTAGCAACCCCAGACTCCTCCAGGGAAGACACCCAATATGATTTTTCTCTCTTGACAGTGGTCCATCCTACGAGATCTACCCAGAATTCTTCCCAGGCGTCTCCCGCAGAGTTTTCTCCAGTGCTTTAGGGCCCTGTGATCCCGGGTAGCAACCCCAGACTCCTCTAGGGAAGATACCCGAGATAATTTTTCTCCTTGGACAATGCTCCATCCTCTGGGAAGCATCCGAAACTCCTTGCAGGTATGTCCCTGAGTTTTTATTCCGGTGTTTTGGGGCCCTGTGATCCCCAGTAGCAACCCCAGACTCCTGCAGGGAAGATACCCGAGATGATTTTTCTCCTGGGACAATGCTACATCCTCTGGGAAGCATCCGAGACTCCTTGCAGGTATGTCCCTGAGTGTTTATTCCGGTGTTTTGGGGCCCTGTGATCCCGGGTAGCAACCCCAGACTCCTCCAGGGAAGATACCCGAGATGATTTTTCTCCTTGGACAATGCTCCATCTTCTGGGATGCATCTGAGATTCCTCCCAGGCATCTCCCGCAGACATTTTTCCCGTGGTTTGGGTCCCTTTAATCCCGGGTAGCAACCCCAGACTCCTCCAGGAAAGATATCCGGGATCATTTTTCTCCTTGGACAATGCTCCATCCTCTGGGATGCATCCGAGACTTGTCGCACCTATGTCCCTGAGTCTTTTTTCTCACGGTTTATGGTTCTGTCATCCCAGGTAGCAACCCCAGACTCCTCCAGGGAAGACACCCAATATGATTTTTCTCTCTTGACAGTGGTCCATCCTGCGGGATCTACCCAGAATTCCTCCCAGGCGTCTCCCGCAGAGTTTTCTCCAGTGCTTTAGGGCCCTGTGATCCCGGGTAGCAACCCCAGACTCCTCTAGGGAAGATACCCGAGATAATTTTTCTCCTTGGACAATGCTCCATCCTCTGGGAAGCATCCGAAACTCCTTGCAGGTATGTCCCTGAGTTTTTATTCCGGTGTTTTGGGGCCCTGTGATCCCGGGTAGCAACCCCAGACTCCTCCAGGGAAGATACCGAAGTTGATTTTTCTCCTTGGACTATTGTCCATCCTGCGGGATGCACCCGAGACTCCTCCCAGCTCTGTTTCTGAGTGTTTTCTTCCTGGGGTTTAGGGCCCTGTGATCCCGGGTAGCAACCCCAGACTCCTCCAGGGAAGATACCCGAGATGATTTTTCTCTTTGGACAATGCTCCATCCTCTGGGATGCATCTGAGATTCCTCCCAGGCGTCTCCCGCAGACATTTTTGCTGTGGTTTGGGTCCCTGTAAACCTGGGTAGCAACCCCAGACTCCTCCAGGGAAGATACCCGAGATGATTTTTCTCCTGGGACAATGCTACATCCTCTGGGAAGCATCCGAGACTCCTTGCAGGTATGTCCCTGAGTGTTTATTCCGGTGTTTTGGGTCCCTGTGATCCCGGGTAGCAACCCCAGACTCCTCCAGGGAAGATACCCGAGATGATTTTTCTCCTTGGACAATGCTCCATCTTCTGGGATGCATCTGAGATTCCTCCCAGGCGTCTCCCGCAGACATTTTTCCCGTGGTTTTGGTCCCTTTAATCCCTGGTAGCAACTCCAGACTCCTCCAGGAAAGATATCCGGGATCATTTTTCTCCTTGGACAATGCTCCATCCTCTGGGAAGCATCCAAGACTCCTTGCAGCTTTTTTCCTGAGTGTTTATTCCGGGGCTTTTGGGCCCTGTGATCCCGGGTAGCAACCCCAGACTCCTCCGTGGAAGATACCCAAGTTGATTTTTCTCCTTGGACTATTGTCCATCCTGCGGGATGCACCCGAGACTCCTCCGAGCTCTGTTTCTGAGTGTTTTCTTCCTGCGGTTTAGCGCCCTGTGATCCCGGGTAGCAACCCCAGACTCCTCCAGGGAAGATACCCGAGATGATTTTCCTCCTTGGACAATGCTCCATCTTCTGGGATACATCTGAGATTCCTCCCAGGCGTCTCCCGCAGACATTTTTCCTGTGGTTTGGTTCCCTGTAATCCCGGGTAGCAACACCAGACTCCTCCAGGGAAGATACCCGAGATGATTTTTCTCCTTGGACAAAGCTCCATCCTCTGGGAAGCATCTTAGACTCCTCGCAGGTATGTCCCTGAGTCTTTATTCCGGTGGTTTAGCGCCCTGTAATCCTGCGTAGCAACCCCAGACTCCTCCAGGGAAGATACCCGAGATAATTTTTCTCCTTGGACAATGCTCCATCCTCTGGGATGCATCCGAGACTTGTCGCAGCTATGTCCCTGAGTCTTTTTTCTCGCGATTTAGGGTTCTGTCATCCCAGGTAGCAACCCCAGACTCCTCCAGGGAAGACACCCAATATGATTTTTCTCTCTTGACAGTGGTAAATCCTGCGGGATCTACCCAGAACTCCTCACAGGCGTCTCCCGCAGAGTTTTCTCCAGTGCTTTAGGGCCCTGTGATTCCAGGTAGGAACCCCAGACTCCTCCAGGGAAGGTACCCGAGATGATTTTTCTCCTTGGACAATGCTCCATCCTCTGGGAAGCATCCGAGACTCCTTGCAGCTTTGTCCCTGAGTGTTTATTCCAGTGCTTTTGGGCCCTGTGATCCCGGGTAGCAACCACAGACTCCTCCAGGGAAGATATCCGAGATGATTTTTCTCCTTGGACAATGCTCCATCCTCTGGGAAGCATACGAGACTCCTTGCAGGTATGTCCCTGAGTCTTTTTTCTCACGGTTTAGGGTTCTGTCATCCCAGGTAGCAACCCCAGACTCCTCCAGGGAAGACACCCAATATGATTTTTCTCTCTTGACAGTGGTCCATCCTGCGGGATCTACCCAGAATTCCTCCCAGGCGTCTCCCGCAGAGTTTTCTCCAGTGCTTTAGGGCCCTGTGATCCCGGGTAGCAACCCCAGACTCCTCCAGGGAAGATACCCGAGATGATTTTTCTCCTTGGACAATGCTCCATCTTCTGGGATGCATCTGAGATTCCTCCCAGGCGTCTCCCGCAGACATTTTTCCTGTGGTTTGGGTCCCTGTAATCCCGGGTAGCAACCCCAGACTCCTCCAGGGAAGATACCCGAGATGATTTTTCTCCTGGGACAAAGCTCCATCTTCTGGGATGCATCTGAGATTCCTCCCAGGCGTCTCCCGCAAACATTTTTCCTGTAGTTTGGGTCCCTGTAATCCCGGGTAGCAACCCCAGACTCCTCTCCAGGGAAGATACCGAAGTTGATTTTTCTCCTTGGACTATTGTCCATCCTGCGGGATGCACCCGAGACTCCTCCCAGCTCTGTTTCTGAGTGTTTTCTTCCTGGGGTTTAGGGCCCTGTGATCCCGGGTAGCAACCCCAGACTCCTCCAGGAAAGATATCCGGGATCATTTTTCTCCTTGGACAATGCTCCATCCTCTGGGATGCATCCGAGACTTGTCGCAGCTATGTCCCTGAGTCTTTTTTCTCGCGGTTTATGGTTCTGTCATCCCAGGTAGCAACCCCAGACTCCTCCAGGGAAGACACCCAGAATGAATTTTCTCTCTTGACAGTGGTCAGTCCTGCGGGATCTACCCAGAACTCCTCCCAGGCGTCTCCCGCAGAGTTTTCTCCAGTGCTTTAGGGCCCTGTGATTCCAGGTAGGAACCCCAGACTCCTCCAGGGAAGGTACCCGAGATGATTTTTCTCCTTGGACAATGCTCCATCCTCTGGGAAGCATCCGAGACTCCTTGCAGCTTTGTCCCTGAGTGTTTATTCCAGTGCTTTTGGGCCCTGTGATCCCAGGTAGCAACCCCAGACTCCTCCAGGGAAGATACCCGAGATGATTTTTCTCCTTGGATAAAGCTCCATCCTCTAGGAAGCATCTTAGACTCCTTGCAGGTATGTACCTGAGTCTTTATTCCGGTGGTTTAGCGCCCTGTCATCCTGGGTAGCAACCCCAGACTCCTCCAGGAAAGATACCCGAGATGGTTTTTCTCCTGGGACAATGCTACATCCTCTGGGCTGCATCCGAGACTTGTCGCAGCTATGTCCCTGAGCCTTTTTTCTCGCAATTTAGGGTTCTGTCATCCCAGGTAGCAACCCCAGACTCCTCCAGGGAAGACACCCAATATGATTTTTCTCTCTTGACAGTGGTCCATCCTGCGGGATCTACCCAGAATTCCTCCCAGGCGTCTCCCGCAGAGTTTTCTCCAGTGCTTTAGGGCCCTGTGATCCCAGGTAGGTACCCCAGACTCCTCCAGGGAAGATACCCGAGATGATTTTTCTCCTTGGACAAAGCTCCATCCTCTGGGAAGCATCCGAGACTCCTTGCAGGTATGTCCCTGAGTGTTTATTCCAGTGCTTTAGGGCCCTGTAATCCCGGGTAGCAACCCCAGACTCCTCTAGGGAAGATACCCGAGATAATTTTTCTCCTTGGACAATGCTCCATCCTCTGGGAAGCATCCGAAACTCCTTGCAGGTATGTCCCTGAGTTTTTATTCCGGTGTTTTGGGGCCCTGTGATCCCCAGTAGCAACCCCAGACTCCTCCAGGGAAGATACCTGAGATGATTTTTCTCCTTGGACAATGCTCCATCCTCTGGGAAGCATCCGAGACTCCTTGCAGCTTTGTCCCTGAGTGTTTATTCCAGTGCTTTAGGGCCCTGTGATCCCGGGTAGCAACCCCAGACTCCTCCAGGGAAGATACCCGAGATGATTTTTCTCCTTGGAAAATGCTCCATCTTCTGGGATGCATCTGAGATTCCTCCCAGGCGTCTCCCGCAAACATTTTTCCTGTGGTTTGGGTCCCTGTAATCCCGGGTAGCAACCCCAGACTCCTCCAGGGAAGATACCCGAGATGATTTTTCTCCTTGGACAAAGCTCCATCTTCTGGGATGCATATGAGATTCCTCCCAGGCATCTCCCAGAGACATTTTTCATGTGGTTTGGGTCCCTGTAATCCCGGGTAGCAACCCCAGACTCCTCCAGGGAAGATACCTGAGATGATTTTTCTCCTTGGACAATGCTCCATCTTCTGGGATGCATCTGAGATTCCTCCCAGGCGTCTCCCGCAAACATTTTTCCTGTGTTTTGGGTCCCTGTAATCCCGGGTAGCAACCCCAGACTCCTCCAGGGAATATACCAGAGATGATTTTTCTCCTTGGACAAAGCTCCATCCTCTGGGAAGCATCCGAAACTCCTTGCAGGTATGTCCCTGAGTGTTTATTCCGGTGTTTTGGGGCCCTGTGATCCCGGGTAGCAACCCCAGACTCCTCCAGGGAAGATACCCGAGATGATTTTTCTCCTTGGACAATGCTCCATCCTCTGGGATGCATCCGAGACTTGTCGCAGCTATGTCCCTGAGTCTTTTTTCTCACGGTTTATGGTTCTGTCATCCCAGGTAGCAACCCCAGACTCCTCCAGGGAAGACACCCAATATGATTTTTCTCTCTTGACAGTGGTCCATCCTGCGGGATCTACCCAGAATTCCTCCCAGGCGTCTCTCGCAGAGTTTTCTCCAGTGCTTTAGGGCCCTGTGATCCCGGGTAGCAACCCCAGACTCCTCCAGGGAAGATACCCGAGATGATTTTTCTCCTTGGACAATGCTCCATCTTCTGGGATGCATCTGACATTCCTCCCAGGCGTCTCCCGCAAACATTTTTCCTGTGGTTTGGGTCCCTGTAATCCCGGGTAGCAACCCCAGACTCCTGCAGGGAAGATACCCGAGATGATTTTTCTCCTTGGACAATAATCCATCTTCTGGGATGCATCTGAGATTCCTCCCAGGCGTCTCCCGCAAACATTTTTCCTGTGGTTTGGGTCCCTGTAATCCCGGGTAGCAACCCCAGACTCCTCCAGGGAAGATACCCGAGATGATTTTTCTCCTTGGACAAAGCTCCATCCTCTGGGAAGCATCCGAGACTCCTTGCAGGTATGTCCCTGAGTGTTTATTCCGGTGTTTTGGGGCCCTGTGATCCCGGGTAGCAACCCCAGACTCCTCCAGGGAAGATACCCGAGATGATTTTTCTCCTTGGACAAAGCTCCATCCGCTGGGATGCATCCGAGACTTGTGGCAGCTATGTCCCTGAGTCTTTTTTCTCACGGTTTATGGTTCTGTCATCCCAGGTAGCAACCCCAGACTCCTCCAGGGAAGAAACCCAATATGATTTTTCTCTCTTGACAGTGGTCCATTCTACGGGATCTGCCCAGAATTCCTCCCAGGCGTCTCCCGCAGAGTTTTCTCCAGTGCTTTAGGGCCCTGTGATCCCGGGTAGCAACCCCAGACTCCTCCAGGGAAGATACCCGAGATGATTTTTCTCCTTGGACAATGCTCCATCTTCTGGGATACATCTGAGATTCCTCCCAGGCGTCTCCCGCAGACATTTTTCCTGTGGTTTGGTTCCCTGTAATCCCGGGTAGCAACCCCAGACTCCTCCAGGGAAGATACCCGAGATGATTTTTCTCCTTGGACAATGCTCCATCCTCTGGGAAGCATCCGAAACTCCTTGCAGGTATGTCCCTGAGTTTTTATTCCGGTGTTTTGGGGCCCTGTGATCCCCAGTAGCAACCCCAGACTCCTCCAGGGAAGATACCTGAGATGATTTTTCTCCTTGGACAATGCTCCATCCTCTGGGAAGCATCCGAGACTCCTTGCAGCTTTGTCCCTGAGTGTTTATTCCAGTGCTTTAGGGCCCTGTGATCCCGGGTAGCAACCCCAGACTCCTCCAGGGAAGATACCCGAGATGATTTTTCTCCTTGGACAATGCTCCATCTTCTGGGATGCATCTGAGATTCCTCCCAGGCGTCTCCCGCAAACATTTTTCCTGTGGTTTGGGTCCCTGTAATCCCGGGTAGCAACCCCAGACTCCTCCAGGGAAGATACCCGAGATGATTTTTCTCCTTGGACAAAGCTCCATCTTCTGGGATGCATATGAGATTCCTCCCAGGCATCTCCCACAGACATTTTTCATGTGGTTTGGGTCCCTGTAATCCCGGGTAGCAACCCCAGACTCCTCCAGGGAATATACCAGAGATGATTTTTCTCCTTGGACAAAGCTCCATCCTCTGGGAAGCATCCGAAACTCCTTGCAGGTATGTCCCTGAGTGTTTATTCCGGTGTTTTGGGGCCCTGTGATCCCGGGTAGCAACCCCAGACTCCTCCAGGGAAGATACCTGAGATGATTTTTCTCCTTGAACAATGCTCCATCTTCTGGGATGCATCTGACATTCCTCCCAGGCGTCTCACGCAAACATTTTTCCTGTGGTTTGGTTCCCTGTAATCCCGGGTAGCAACCCCAGACTCCTCCAGGGAAGATACCCGAGATGATTTTTCTCCTTGGACAATGCTCCATCCTCTGGGAAGCATCCAAGACTCCTTGCAGCTTTTTCCCTGAGTGTTTATTCCGGTGCTTTTGGGCCCTGTCATCCCGGGTAGCAACCACAGACTCCTCCGTGGAAGATACCCAAGTTGATTTTTCTCCTTGGACTATTGTCCATCCTGCGGGATGCACCCGAGACTCCTCCCAGCTCTGTTTCTGAGTGTTTTCTTCCTGGGGTTTAGGGCCCTGTGATCCCGGGTAGCAACCCCAGACTCCTCCAGGGAAGATACCCGAGATGATTTTTCTCCTTGGACAATGCTCCATCTTCTGGGATGCATCTGAGATTCCTCCCAGGCGTCTCCCGCAGACATTTTTGCTGTGTTTTGGGTCCCTGTAATCCCGGGTAGCAACCCCAGACTCCTCCAGGGAAGATACCCGAGATGATTTTTCTCCTTGGACAATGCTCCATCTTCTGGGATGCATCTGAGATTCCTCCCAGGCGTCTCCCGCAGATATTTTTCCTGTGTTTTGGGTCCCTGTAATCCCGGGTAGCAACCCCAGACTCCTCCAGGGAAGATAATCGAGATGATTTTTCTCCTTGGACAAAGCTCCATCCTCTGGGAAGCATCCAAGAGTCCTTGCAGGTATGTCCCTGAGTGTTTATTCCGGTGTTTTGGGGCCCTGTGATCCCGGGTAGCAACCCCAGACTCCTCCAGGGAAGACACCCGAGATGATTTTTCTCCTTGGACAATGCTCCATCTTCTGGGATGCATCTGAGATTCCTCCCAGGCGTCTCCCGCAGACATTTTTCCCATGGTTTGGATCCTTGTAATCCCGGGTAGCAACCCCAGACTCCTCCAGGAAAGATACCCGATATGATTTTTCTCCTTGGACAATGCTCCATCTTCTGGGATGCATCTGAGATTCCTCCCAGGCGTCTCCCGCAGACATTTTTCCTGTGTTTTGGATCCTTATAATCCCGGGTAGCAACCCCAGACTCCTCCAGGGAAGATACCCGAGATGATTTTTCTCCTTGGACAAAGCTCCATCCTCTGGGAAGCATCCGAGACTCCTTCCAGGTATGTCCCTGAGTCTTTATTCCGGTGGTTTAGCGCCCTGTCATCCTGGGTAGCAACCCCAGACTCCTCCAGGGAAGATACCCGAGATGAATTTTCTCCTTGGACAAAGCTCCATCCTCTGGGAAGCATGCGAGACTCCTTGCAGGTATGTCCCTGAGTGTTTATTCCGGTGTTTTAGGGCCCTGTGATCCCGGGTAGCAACCCCAGACTCCTCCAGGGAAGATACCCGAGATGATTTTTCTCCTTGGACAATGCTCCATCTTCTGGGATGCATCTGAGATTCCTCCCAGGCGTCTCCCGCAGACATTTTTCCTGTGTTTTGGGTCCCTGTAATCCCGGGTAGCAACCCCAGACTCCTCCAGGGAAGATACCCGAGATAATTTTTCTCCTTGGACAATGCTCCATCCTCTGGGAAACATCCGAAACTCCTTCCAGGTATGTCCCTTAGTCTTTATTCCGGTGGTTTAGCGCCCTGTCATCCTGGGTAGCAATCCCAGACTCCTCCAGGGAAGATACCCGAGATGATTTTTCTCCTTGGACAAAGCTCCATCCTCTGGGAAGCATCTGAGACTCCTTGCAGGTATGTCCCTGAGTGTTTATTCCGGTGTTTTGGGGCCCTGTGATCCCGGGTAGCAACCCCAGACTCCTCCAGGGAAGATACCCGAGATGATTTTTCTCCTGGGACAAAGCTCCATCTTCTGGGATGCATCTGAGATTCCTCCCAGGCATCTCCTAGACATTTTTCCTGTGGTTTGGGTCCCTGTAATCCCGGGTAGCAACCCCAGACTCCTCCAGGGAAGATACCCGAGATGATTTTTCTCCTTGGACAATGCTCCATCTTCTGGGATGCATCTGAGATTCCTCCCAGGCGTCTCCCGCAGACATTTTTCCCGTGGTTTGGGTCCCTTTAATCCTGGGTAGCAACCCCAGACTCCTCCAGGAAAGATATCCGGGATCATTTTTCTCCTTGGACAATGCTCCATCCTCTGGGAAGCATCCGAGACTTGTGGCAGCTATGTCCCTGAGTCTTTTTTCTCACGGTTTATGGTTCTGTCATCCCAGGTAGCAACCCCAGACTCCTCCAGGGAAGACACCCAATATGATTTTTCTCTCTTCACAGTGGTCCATCCTGCGGGATCTACCCAGAATTCCTCCCAGGCGTCTCCCGCAGAGTTTTCTCCAGTGCTTTAGGGCCCTGTGATCCCGGGTAGCAACCCCAGACTCCTCCAGGGAAGATACCCGAGATGATTTTTCTCCTTGGACAAAGCTCCATCCTCTGGGCTGCATCCGAGACTTGTCGCAGCTATGTCCCTGAGTCTTTTTCTCACGGTTTATGGTTCTGTCATCCCAGGTAGCAACCCCAGACTCCTCCAGGCAAGACACCCAATATGATTTTTCTCTCTTGACAGTGGTCCATCCTGCGGGATCTACCCAGAATTCCTCCCAGGCGTCTCCCGCAGAGTTTTCTCCAGTGCTTTAGGGCCCTGTGATCCCAGGTAGGTACCCCAGACTCCTCCAGGGAAGATACCCGAGATGATTTTTCTCCTTGGACAATGCTCCATCTTCTGGGATACATCTGAGATTCCTCCCAGGCGTCTCCCGCAGACATTTTTCCTGTGGTTTGGGTCCCTGTAATCCCGGGTAGCAACCCCAGACTCCTCCAGGAAAGATATCCGGGATCATTTTTCTCCTTGGACAATGCTCCATCCTCTGGGAAGCATCCGAGACTTGTGGCAGCTATGTCCCTGAGTCTTTTTTCTCACGGTTTATGGTTCTGTCATCCCAGGTAGCAACCCCAGACTCCTCCAGGGAAGACACCCAATATGATTTTTCTCTCTTCACAGTGGTCCATCCTGCGGGATCTACCCAGAATTCCTCCCAGGCGTCTCCCGCAGAGTTTTCTCCAGTGCTTTAGGGCCCTGTGATCCCGGGTAGCAACCCCAGACTCCTCCAGGGAAGATACCCGAGACGATTTTTCTCCTTGGACAAAGCTCCATCCTCTGGGAAGCATCCAAAACTCCTTGCAGGTATGTCCCTGAGTGTTTATTCCGGTGTTTTGGGGCCCTGTGATCCCGGGTAGCAACCCCAGACTCCTCCAGGGAAGATACCCGAGATGATTTTTCTCCTTGAACAATGCTCCATCTTCTGGGATGCATCTGACATTCCTCCCAGGCGTCTCACGCAAACATTTTTCCTGTGGTTTGGGTCCCTGTAATCCCGGGTAGCAATCCCAGACTCCTCCAGGGAAGATACCCGAGATGATTTTTCTCCTGGGACAAAGCTCCATCTTCTGGGATGCATATGAGTTTCCTCCCAGGCATCTCCCAGACATTTTTCCTGTGGTTTGGTTCCCTGTAATCCCGGGTAGCAACCCCAGACTCCTCCAGGGAAGATACCCGAGATGATTTTTCTCCTTGGACAATTCTCCATCCTCTGGGATGCATCCGAGACTTGTCGCAGCTATGTCCCTGAGTCTTTTTTCTCGCGGTTTAGGATTCTGTCATCCCAGGTAGCAACCCCAGACTCCTCCAGGGAAGACACCCAATATGATTTTTCTCTCTTGACAGTGGTCCATCCTACGAGATCTACCCAGAATTCTTCCCAGGCGTCTCCCGCAGAGTTTTCTCCAGTGCTTTAGGGCCCTGTGATCCCAGGTAGCAACCCCAGACTCCTCTAGGGAAGATACCCGAGATGATTTTTCTCCTTGGACAATGCTCCATCCTCTGGGAAGCATCCGAGACTCCTTGCAGCTTTGTCCCTGAGTGTTTATTCCAGTGCTTTAGGGCCCTGTGATCCCGGGTAGCAACCCCAGACTCCTCCAGGGAAGATACCCGAGATGATTTTTCTCTTTGGACAATGCTCCATCCTCTGGGATGCATCTTAGATTCCTCCCAGGCGTCTCCCGCAGACATTTTTGCTGTGGTTTGGGTCCCTGTAAACCTGGGTAGCAACCCCAGACTCCTCCAGGGAAGATACCCGAGATGATTTTTCTCCTGGGACAATGCTACATCCTCTGGGAAGCATCCGAGACTCCTTGCAGGTATGTCCCTGAGTGTTTATTCCGGTGTTTTGGGGCCCTGTGATCCCGGGTAGCAACCCCAGACTCCTCCAGGGAAGATACCCGAGATGATTTTTCTCCTTGGACAATGCTCCATCTTCTGGGATGCATCTGAGATTCCTCCCTGGCGTCTCCCGCAGACATTTTTCCCGTGGTTTTGGTCCCTTTAATCCCGGGTAGCAACTCCAGACTCCTCCAGGAAAGATATCCGGGATCATTTTTCTCCTTGGACAATGCTCCATCCTCTGGGAAGCATCCGAGACTCCTTGCAGCTTTTTTCCTGAGTGTTTATTCCGGGGCTTTTGGGCCCTGTGATCCCGGGTAGCAACCCCAGACTCCTCCGTGGAAGATACCCAAGTTGAATTTTCTCCTTGGACTATTGTCCATCCTGCGGGATGCACCCGAGACTCCTCCGAGCTCTGTTTCTGAGTGTTTTCTTCCTGGGGTTTAGCGCCCTGTGATCCCGGGTAGCAACCCCAGACTCCTCCAGGGAAGATACCCGAGATGATTTTCCTCCTTGGACAATGCTCCATCCTCTGGGATGCATCCGAGACTTGTCGCAGCTATGTCCCTGAGTCTTTTTTCTCGCGATTTAGGGTTCTGTCATCCCAGGTAGCAACCCCAGACTCCTCCAGGGAAGACACCCAATATGATTTTTCTCTCTTGACAGTGGTCCATCCTACGAGATCTACCCAGAATTCTTCCCAGGCGTCTCCCGCAGAGTTTTCTCCAGTGCTTTAGGGCCCTGTGATCCCGGGTAGCAACCCCAGACTCCTCTAGGGAAGATACCCGAGATAATTTTTCTCCTTGGACAATGCTCCATCCTCTGGGAAGCATCCGAAACTCCTTGCAGGTATGTCCCTGAGTTTTTATTCCGGTGTTTTGGGGCCCTGTGATCCCCAGTAGCAACCCCAGACTCCTGCAGGGAAGATACCCGAGATGATTTTTCTCCTGGGACAATGCTACATCCTCTGGGAAGCATCCGAGACTCCTTGCAGGTATGTCCCTGAGTGTTTATTCCGGTGTTTTGGGGCCCTGTGATCCCGGGTAGCAACCCCAGACTCCTCCAGGAAAGATACCCGAGATGATTTTTCTCCTTGAACAATGCTCCATCTTCTGGGATGCATCTGAGATTCCTCCCAGGCATCTCCCGCAGACATTTTTCCCGTGGTTTGGGTCCCTTTAATCCCGGGTAGCAACCCCAGACTCCTCCAGGAAAGATATCCGGGATCATTTTTCTCCTTGGACAATGCTCCATCCTCTGGGATGCATCCGAGACTTGTCGCACCTATGTCCCTGAGTCTTTTTTCTCACGGTTTATGGTTCTGTCATCCCAGGTAGCAACCCCAGACTCCTCCAGGGAAGACACCCAATATGATTTTTCTCTCTTGACAGTGGTCCATCCTGCGGGATCTACCCAGAATTCCTCCCAGGAGTCTCCCGCAGAGTTTTCTCCAGTGCTTTAGGGCCCTGTGATCCCGGGTAGCAACCCCAGACTCCTCTAGGGAAGATACCCGAGATAATTTTTCTCCTTGGACAATGCTCCATCCTCTGGGAAGCATCCGAAACTCCTTGCAGGTATGTCCCTGAGTTTTTATTCCGGTGTTTTGGGGCCCTGTGATCCCGGGTAGCAACCCCAGACTCCTCCAGGGAAGATACCGAAGTTGATTTTTCTCCTTGGACTATTGTCCATCCTGCGGGATGCACCCGAGACTCCTCCCAGCTCTGTTTCTGAGTGTTTTCTTCCTGGGGTTTAGGGCCCTGTGATCCCGGGTAGCAACCCCAGACTCCTCCAGGGAAGATACCCGAGATGATTTTTCTCTTTGGACAATGCTCCATCCTCTGGGATGCATCTGAGATTCCTCCCAGGCGTCTCCCGCAGACATTTTTGCTGTGGTTTGGGTCCCTGTAAACCTGGGTAGCAACCCCAGACTCCTCCAGGGAAGATACCCGAGATGATTTTTCTCCTGGGACAATGCTACATCCTCTGGGAAGCATCCGAGACTCCTTGCAGGTATGTCCCTGAGTGTTTATTCCGGTGTTTTGGGTCCCTGTGATCCCGGGTAGCAACCCCAGACTCCTCCAGGGAAGATACCCGAGATGATTTTTCTCCTTGGACAATGCTCCATCTTCTGGGATGCATCTGAGATTCCTCCCAGGCGTCTCCCGCAGACATTTTTCCCGTGGTTTTGGTCCCTTTAATCCCTGGTAGCAACTCCAGACTCCTCCAGGAAAGATATCCGGGATCATTTTTCTCCTTGGACAATGCTCCATCCTCTGGGAAGCATCCGAGACTCCTTGCAGCTTTTTTCCTGAGTGTTTATTCCGGGGCTTTTGGTCCCTGTGATCCCGGGTAGCAACCCCAGACTCCTCCGTGGAAGATACCCGAGATGATTTTTCTCCTTGGACAAAGCTCCATCCTCTGGGAAGCATCTTAGACTCCTCGCAGGTATGTCCCTGAGTCTTTATTCCGGTGGTTTAGCGCCCTGTAATCCTGCGTAGCAACCCCAGACTCCTCCAGGGAAGATACCCGAGATAATTTTTCTCCTTGGACAATGCTCCATCCTCTGGGATGCATCCGAGACTTGTCGCAGCTATGTCCCTGAGTCTTTTTTCTCGCGATTTAGGGTTCTGTCATCCCAGGTAGCAACCCCAGACTCCTCCAGGGAAGACACCCAATATGATTTTTCTCTCTTGACAGTGGTAAATCCTGCGGGATCTACCCAGAACTCCTCACAGGCGTCTCCCGCAGAGTTTTCTCCAGTGCTTTAGGGCCCTGTGATTCCAGGTAGGAACCCCAGACTCCTCCAGGGAAGGTACCCGAGATGATTTTTCTCCTTGGACAATGCTCCATCCTCTGGGAAGCATCCGAGACTCCTTGCAGCTTTGTCCCTGAGTGTTTATTCCAGTGCTTTTGGGCCCTGTGATCCCGGGTAGCAACCACAGACTCCTCCAGGGAAGATATCCGAGATGATTTTTCTCCTTGGACAATGCTCCATCCTCTGGGAAGCATACGAGACTCCTTGCAGGTATGTCCCTGAGTCTTTTTTCTCACGGTTTAGGGTTCTGTCATCCCAGGTAGCAACCCCAGACTCCTCCAGGGAAGACACCCAATATGATTTTTCTCTCTTGACAGTGGTCCATCCTGCGGGATCTACCCAGAATTCCTCCCAGGCGTCTCCCGCAGAGTTTTCTCCAGTGCTTTAGGGCCCTGTGATCCCGGGTAGCAACCCCAGACTCCTCCAGGGAAGATACCCGAGATGATTTTTCTCCTTGGACAATGCTCCATCTTCTGGGATGCATCTGAGATTCCTCCCAGGCGTCTCCCGCAGACATTTTTCCTGTGGTTTGGGTCCCTGTAATCCCGGGTAGCAACCCCAGACTCCTCCAGGGAAGATACCCGAGATGATTTTTCTCCTGGGACAAAGCTCCATCTTCTGGGATGCATCTGAGATTCCTCCCAGGCGTCTCCCGCAAACATTTTTCCTGTAGTTTGGGTCCCTGTAATCCCGGGTAGCAACCCCAGACTCCTCTCCAGGGAAGATACCGAAGTTGATTTTTCTCCTTGGACTATTGTCCATCCTGCGGGATGCACCCGAGACTCCTCCCAGCTCTGTTTCTGAGTGTTTTCTTCCTGGGGTTTAGGGCCCTGTGATCCCGGGTAGCAACCCCAGACTCCTCCAGGAAAGATATCCGGGATCATTTTTCTCCTTGGACAATGCTCCATCCTCTGGGATGCATCCGAGACTTGTCGCAGCTATGTCCCTGAGTCTTTTTTCTCGCGGTTTATGGTTCTGTCATCCCAGGTAGCAACCCCAGACTCCTCCAGGGAAGACACCCAGAATGATTTTTCTCTCTTGACAGTGGTCAGTCCTGCGGGATCTACCCAGAACTCCTCCCAGGCGTCTCCCGCAGAGTTTTCTCCAGTGCTTTAGGGCCCTGTGATTCCAGGTAGGAACCCCAGACTCCTCCAGGGAAGGTACCCGAGATGATTTTTCTCCTTGGACAATGCTCCATCCTCTGGGAAGCATCCGAGACTCCTTGCAGCTTTGTCCCTGAGTGTTTATTCCAGTGCTTTTGGGCCCTGTGATCCCAGGTAGCAACCCCAGACTCCTCCAGGGAAGATACCCGAGATGATTTTTCTCCTTGGATAAAGCTCCATCCTCTAGGAAGCATCTTAGACTCCTTGCAGGTATGTACCTGAGTCTTTATTCCGGTGGTTTAGCGCCCTGTCATCCTGGGTAGCAACCCCAGACTCCTCCAGGAAAGATACCCGAGATGGTTTTTCTCCTGGGACAATGCTACATCCTCTGGGCTGCATCCGAGACTTGTCGCAGCTATGTCCCTGAGCCTTTTTTCTCGCAATTTAGGGTTCTGTCATCCCAGGTAGCAACCCCAGACTCCTCCAGGGAAGACACCCAATATGATTTTTCTCTCTTGACAGTGGTCCATCCTGCGGGATCTACCCAGAATTCCTCCCAGGCGTCTCCCGCAGAGTTTTCTCCAGTGCTTTAGGGCCCTGTGATCCCGGGTAGCAACCCCAGACTCCTCCAGGGAAGATACCCGAGATGATTTTTCTCCTTGGACAAAGCTCCATCCTCTGGGAAGCATCCGAGACTCCTTGCAGGTATGTCCCTGAGTGTTTATTCCAGTGCTTTAGGGCCCTGTAATCCCGGGTAGCAACCCCAGACTCCTCTAGGGAAGATACCCGAGATAATTTTTCTCCTTGGACAATGCTCCATCCTCTGGGAAGCATCCGAAACTCCTTGCAGGTATGTCCCTGAGTTTTTATTCCGGTGTTTTGGGGCCCTGTGATCCCCAGTAGCAACCCCAGACTCCTCCAGGGAAGATACCTGAGATGATTTTTCTCCTTGGACAATGCTCCATCCTCTGGGAAGCATCCGAGACTCCTTGCAGCTTTGTCCCTGAGTGTTTATTCCAGTGCTTTAGGGCCCTGTGATCCCGGGTAGCAACCCCAGACTCCTCCAGGGAAGATACCCGAGATGATTTTTCTCCTTGGAAAATGCTCCATCTTCTGGGATGCATCTGAGATTCCTCCCAGGCGTCTCCCGCAAACATTTTTCCTGTGGTTTGGGTCCCTGTAATCCCGGGTAGCAACCCCAGACTCCTCCAGGGAAGATACCCGAGATGATTTTTCTCCTTGGACAAAGCTCCATCTTCTGGGATGCATATGAGATTCCTCCCAGGCATCTCCCACAGACATTTTTCATGTGGTTTGGGTCCCTGTAATCCCGGGTAGCAACCCCAGACTCCTCCAGGGAAGATACCTGAGATGATTTTTCTCCTTGGACAATGCTCCATCTTCTGGGATGCATCTGAGATTCCTCCCAGGCGTCTCCCGCAAACATTTTTCCTGTGTTTTGGGTCCCTGTAATCCCGGGTAGCAACCCCAGACTCCTCCAGGGAATATACCAGAGATGATTTTTCTCCTTGGACAAAGCTCCATCCTCTGGGAAGCATCCGAAACTCCTTGCAGGTATGTCCCTGAGTGTTTATTCCGGTGTTTTGGGGCCCTGTGATCCCGGGTAGCAACCCCAGACTCCTCCAGGGAAGATACCCGAGATGATTTTTCTCCTTGGACAATGCTCCATCCTCTGGGATGCATCCGAGACTTGTCGCAGCTATGTCCCTGAGTCTTTTTTCTCACGGTTTATGGTTCTGTCATCCCAGGTAGCAACCCCAGACTCCTCCAGGGAAGACACCCAATATGATTTTTCTCTCTTGACAGTGGTCCATCCTGCGGGATCTACCCAGAATTCCTCCCAGGCGTCTCTCGCAGAGTTTTCTCCAGTGCTTTAGGGCCCTGTGATCCCGGGTAGCAACCCCAGACTCCTCCAGGGAAGATACCCGAGATGATTTTTCTCCTTGGACAATGCTCCATCTTCTGGGATGCATCTGACATTCCTCCCAGGCGTCTCCCGCAAACATTTTTCCTGTGGTTTGGGTCCCTGTAATCCCGGGTAGCAACCCCAGACTCCTGCAGGGAAGATACCCGAGATGATTTTTCTCCTTGGACAATAATCCATCTTCTGGGATGCATCTGAGATTCCTCCCAGGCGTCTCCCGCAAACATTTTTCCTGTGGTTTGGGTCCCTGTAATCCCGGGTAGCAACCCCAGACTCCTCCAGGGAAGATACCCGAGATGATTTTTCTCCTTGGACAAAGCTCCATCCTCTGGGAAGCATCCGAGACTCCTTGCAGGTATGTCCCTGAGTGTTTATTCCGGTGTTTTGGGGCCCTGTGATCCCGGGTAGCAACCACAGACTCCTCCAGGGAAGATACCCGAGATGATTTTTCTCCTTGGACAAAGCTCCATCCGCTGGGATGCATCCGAGACTTGTGGCAGCTATGTCCCTGAGTCTTTTTTCTCACGGTTTATGGTTCTGTCATCCCAGGTAGCAACCCCAGACTCCTCCAGGGAAGAAACCCAATATGATTTTTCTCTCTTGACAGTGGTCCATTCTACGGGATCTGCCCAGAATTCCTCCCAGGCGTCTCCCGCAGAGTTTTCTCCAGTGCTTTAGGGCCCTGTGATCCCGGGTAGCAACCCCAGACTCCTCCAGGGAAGATACCCGAGATGATTTTTCTCCTTGGACAATGCTCCATCTTCTGGGATGCATCTGAGATTCCTCCCAGGCGTCTCCCGCAGACATTTTTCCTGTGTTTTGGGTCCCTGTAATCCCGGGTAGCAACCCCAGACTCCTCCAGGGAAGATACCCGAGATAATTTTTCTCCTTGGACAATGCTCCATCCTCTGGGAAACATCCGAAACTCCTTCCAGGTATGTCCCTTAGTCTTTATTCCGGTGGTTTAGCGCCCTGTCATCCTGGGTAGCAATCCCAGACTCCTCCAGGGAAGATACCCGAGATGATTTTTCTCCTTGGACAAAGCTCCATCCTCTGGGAAGCATCTGAGACTCCTTGCAGGTATGTCCCTGAGTGTTTATTCCGGTGTTTTGGGGCCCTGTGATCCCGGGTAGCAACCCCAGACTCCTCCAGGGAAGATACCCGAGATGATTTTTCTCCTGGGACAAAGCTCCATCTTCTGGGATGCATCTGAGATTCCTCCCAGGCATCTCCTAGACATTTTTCCTGTGGTTTGGGTCCCTGTAATCCCGGGTAGCAACCCCAGACTCCTCCAGGGAAGATACCCGAGATGATTTTTCTCCTTGGACAATGCTCCATCTTCTGGGATGCATCTGAGATTCCTCCCAGGCGTCTCCCGCAGACATTTTTCCCGTGGTTTGGGTCCCTTTAATCCTGGGTAGCAACCCCAGACTCCTCCAGGAAAGATATCCGGGATCATTTTTCTCCTTGGACAATGCTCCATCCTCTGGGAAGCATCCGAGACTTGTGGCAGCTATGTCCCTGAGTCTTTTTTCTCACGGTTTATGGTTCTGTCATCCCAGGTAGCAACCCCAGACTCCTCCAGGGAAGACACCCAATATGATTTTTCTCTCTTGACAGTGGTCCATCCTGCGGGATCTACCCAGAATTCCTCCCAGGCGTCTCCCGCAGAGTTTTCTCCAGTGCTTTAGGGCCCTGTGATCCCGGGTAGCAACCCCAGACTCCTCCAGGGAAGATACCCGAGATGATTTTTCTCCTTGGACAAAGCTCCATCCTCTGGGATGCATCCGAGACTTGTCGCAGCTATGTCCCTGAGTTTTTTTCTCACGGTTTATGTTTCTGTCATCCCAGGTAGCAACCCCAGACTCCTCCAGGGAAGACACCCAATATGATTTTTCTCTCTTGACAGTGGTCCATCCTACGGGATCTACCCAGAATTCCTCCCAGGCGTCTCCCGCAGAGTTTTCTCCAGTGCTTTAGGGCCCTGTGATCCCGGGTAGCAACCCCAGACTCCTCTAGGGAAGATACCCGAGATAATTTTTCTCCTTGGACAATGCTCCATCCTCTGGGAAGCATCCGAAACTCCTTGCAGGTATGTCCCTGAGTCTTTATTCCGGTGCTTTTGGGCCCTGTCATCCCGGGTAGGAACCCCAGACTCCTCCGTGGAAGATACCCAAGTTGATTTTTCTCCTTGGACTATTGTCCATCCTGCGGGATGCACCCGAGACTCCTCCTAGCTCTGTTTCTGAGTGTTTTCTTCCTGGGGTTTAGGGCCCTGTGATCCCGGGTAGCAACCCCAGACTCCTCCAGGGAAGATACCCGAGATGATTTTTCTCTTTGGACAATGCTCCATCCTCTGGGATGCATCTGAGATTCCTCCCAGGCGTCTCCCGCAGACATTTTTCCTGTGGTTTGGGTCCCTGTAATCCCGGGTAGCAACCCCAGACTCCTCCAGGGAATATACCCGAGATGATTTTTCTCCTTGGACAAAGCTCCATCCTCTGGGAAGCATCCGAGACTCCTTGCAGGTATGTCCCTGATTGTTTATTCCGGTGTTTTGGGGCCCTGTGATCCCGGGTAGCAACCCCAGACTCCTCCAGGGAAGATACCCGAGATGATTTTTCTCCTTGGACAAAGCTCCATCCTCTGGGAAGCATCTGAGACTTGTGGCAGCTATGTCCCTGAGTCTTTTTCTCACGGTTTATGGTTCTGTCATCCCAGGTAGCAACCCCAGACTCCTCCAGGGAAGACACCCAATATGATTTTTCTCTCTTGACAGTGGTCCATCCTGCGGGATCTACCCAGAATTCCTCCCAGGCGTCTCCCGCAGAGTTTTCTCCAGTGCTTTAGGGCCCTGTGATCCCGGGTAGCAACCCCAGACTCCTCCAGGGAAGATACCCGAGATGATTGTTCTCTTTGGACAATGCTCCATCCTCTGGGATGCATCTGAGATTCCTCCCAGGCATCTCCCGCAGACATTTTTCCTGTGGTTTGGTTCCCTGTAATCCCGGGTAGCAACCCCAGACTCCTCCAGGAAAGATACCCGAGATGATTTTTCTCCTGGGACAAAGTTCCATCTTCTGGGATGCATATGAGATTCCTCCCAGGCGTCTCCCGCAGACATTTTTCCTGTGGTTTGGGTCCCTGTAATCCCGGGTAGCAACCCCAGACTCCTCCAGGAAAGATACCCGAGATGATTTTTCTCCTTGAACAATGCTCCATCTTCTGGGATGCATCTGAGATTCCTCCCAGGCGTCTCCCGCAGACATTTTTCCCGTGGTTTGGGTCCCTTTAATCCCGGGTAGCAACCCCAGACTCCTCCAGGAAAGATATCCGGGATCATTTTTCTCCTTGGACAATGCTCCATCCTCTGGGATGCATCCGAGACTTGTGGCAGCTATGTCCCTGAGTCTTTTTTCTCACGGATTATGGTTCTGTCATCCCAGGTAGCAACCCCAGACTCCTCCAGGGAAGACACCCAATATGATTTTTCTCTCTTGACAGTGGTCCATCCTGCGGGATCTACCCAGAATTCCTCCCAGGCGTCTCCCGCAGAGTTTTCTCCAGAGCTTTAGGGCCCTGTGATCCCGGGTAGCAACCCCAGACTCCTCTAGGGAAGATACCCGAGATAATTTTTCTCCTTGGACAATGCTCCATCCTCTGGGAAGCATCCGAAACTCCTTGCAGGTATGTCCCTGAGTTTTTATTCCGGTGTTTTGGGGCCCTGTAATCCCGGGTAGCAACCCCAGACTCCTCCAGGGAAGATACCCGAGATGATTTTTCTCCTTGGACAAAGCTCCATCCTCTGGGCTGCATCCGAGACTTGTCGCAGCTATGTCCCGGAGTCTTTTTCTCGCGGTTTATGGTTCTGTCATCCCAGGTAGCAACCCCAGACTCCTCCAGGCAAGACACCCAATATGATTTTTCTCTCTTGACAGTGGTCCATCCTGCGGGATCTACCCAGAATTCCTCCCAGGCGTCTCCCGCAGAGTTTTCTCCAGTGCTTTAGGGCCCTGTGATCCCGGGTAGCAACCCCAGACTCCTCCAGGGAAGATACCCGAGATGATTTTTCTCCTTGGACAATGCTCCATCCTCTGGGAAGCATCCAAGACTCCTTGCAGCTTTTTCCCTGAGTGTTTATTCCGGTGCTTTTGGGCCCTGTCATCCCGGGTAGCAACCCCAGACTCCTCCGTGGAAGATACCCAAGTTGATTTTTCTCCTTGGATTATTGTCCATCCTGCGGGATGCACCCGAGACTCCTCCCAGCTCTGTTTCTGAGTGTTTTCTTCCTGGGGTTTAGGGCCCTGTGATCCCGGGTAGCAACCCCAGACTCCTCCAGGGAAGATACCCGAGATGATTTTTCTCTTTGGACAATGCTCCATCCTCTGGGATGCATCTGAGATTCCTCCCAGGCATCTACCGCAGACATTTTTCCTGTGGTTTGGGTCCCTGTAATCCCGGGTAGCAACCCCAGACTCCTCCAGGGAAGATACCTGAGATGATTTTTCTCCTTGGACAATGCTCCATCTTCTGGGATGCATCTGAGATTCCTCCCAGGCGTCTCCCGCAAACATTTTTCCTGTGTTTTGGGTCCCTGTAATCCCAGGTAGCAACCCCAGACTCCTCCAGGGAATATACCAGAGATGATTTTTCTCCTTGGACAAAGCTCCATCCTCTGGGAAGCATCCGAAACTCCTTGCAGGTATGTCCCTGAGTGTTTATTCCGGTGTTTTGGGGCCCTGTGATCCCGGGTAGCAACCCCAGACTCCTCCAGGGAAGATACCTGAGATGATTTTTCTCCTTGAACAATGCTCCATCTTCTGGGATGCATCTGACATTCCTCCCAGGCGTCTCACGCAAACATTTTTCCTGTGGTTTGGGTCCCTGTAATCCCGGGTAGCAACCCCAGACTCCTCCAGGGAAGATACCCGAGATGATTTTTCTCCTTGGACAATGCTCCATCCTCTGGGATGCATCCGAGACTTGTCGCAGCTATGTCCCTGAGTCTTTTTTCTCACGGTTTATGGTTCTGTCATCCCAGGTAGCAACCCCAGACTCCTCCAGGGAAGACACCCAATATGATTTTTCTCTCTTGACAGTGGTCCATCCTGCGGGATCTACCCAGAATTCCTCCCAGGCGTCTCCCGCAGAGTTTTCTCCAGTGCTTTAGGGCCCTGTGATCCCGGGTAGCAACCCCAGACTCCTCCAGGGAAGATACCCGAGATGATTTTTCTCCTTGGACAATGCTCCATCTTCTGGGATGCATCTGACATTCCTCCCAGGCGTCTCCCGCAAACATTTTTCCTGTGGTTTGGGTCCCTGTAATCCCGGGTAGCAACCCCAGACTCCTGCAGGGAAGATACCCGAGATGATTTTTCTCCTTGGACAATAATCCATCTTCTGGGATGCATCTGAGATTCCTCCCAGGCGTCTCCCGCAAACATTTTTCCTGTGGTTTGGGTCCCTGTAATCCCGGGTAGCAACCCCAGACTCCTCCAGGGAAGATACCCGAGATGATTTTTCTCCTTGGACAAAGCTCCATCCTCTGGGAAGCATCCGAGACTCCTTGCAGGTATGTCCCTGAGTGTTTATTCCGGTGTTTTGGGGCCCTGTGATCCCGGGTAGCAACCCCAGACTCCTCCAGGGAAGATACCCGAGATGATTTTTCTCCTTGGACAAAGCTCCATCCGCTGGGATGCATCCGAGACTTGTGGCAGCTATGTCCCTGAGTCTTTTTTCTCACGGTTTATGGTTCTGTCATCCCAGGTAGCAACCCCAGACTCCTCCAGGGAAGAAAACCAATATGATTTTTCTCTCTTGACAGTGGTCCATTCTACGGGATCTGCCCAGAATTCCTCCCAGGCGTCTCCCGCAGAGTTTTCTCCAGTGCTTTAGGGCCCTGTGATCCCGGGTAGCAACCCCAGACTCCTCCAGGGAAGATACCCGAGATGATTTTTCTCCTTGGACAATGCTCCATCTTCTGGGATACATCTGAGATTCCTCCCAGGCGTCTCCCGCAGACATTTTTCCTGTGGTTTGGTTCCCTGTAATCCCGGGTAGCAACCCCAGACTCCTCCAGGGAAGATACCCGAGATGATTTTTCTCCTTGGACAATGCTCCATCCTCTGGGAAGCATCCAAGACTCCTTGCAGCTTTTTCCCTGAGTGTTTATTCCGGTGCTTTTGGGCCCTGTCATCCCGGGTAGCAACCCCAGACTCCTCCGTGGAAGATACCCAAGTTGATTTTTCTCCTTGGACTATTGTCCATCCTGCGGGATGCACCCGAGACTCCTCCCAGCTCTGTTTCTGAGTGTTTTCTTCCTGGGGTTTAGGGCCCTGTGATCCCGGGTAGCAACCCCAGACTCCTCCAGGGAAGATACCCGAGATGATTTTTCTCCTTGGACAATGCTCCATGCTCTGGGATGCATCTGAGATTCCTCCCAGGCGTCTCCCGCAGACATTTTTCCTGTGGTTTGGTTCCCTGTAATCCCGGGTAGCAACCCCAGACTCCTCCAGGGAAGATACCCGAGATGATTTTTCTCCTTGGACAATGCTCCATCTTCTGGGATGCATCTGAGATTCCTCCCAGGCGTCTCCCGCAGACATTTTTCCTGTGTTTTGGGTCCCTGTAATCCCGGGTAGCAACCCCAGACTCCTCCAGGGAAGATACCCGAGATGATTTTTCTCCTTGGACAATGCTCCATCTTCTGGGATGCATCTGAGATTCCTCCCAGGCGTCTCCCGCAGATATTTTTCCTGTGTTTTGGGTCCCTGTAATCCCGGGTAGCAACCCCAGACTCCTCCAGGGAAGATAATCGAGATGATTTTTCTCCTTGGACAAAACTCCATCCTCTGGGAAGCATCCAAGAGTCCTTGCAGGTATGTCCCTGAGTGTTTATTCCGGTGTTTTGGGGCCCTGTGATCCCGGGTAGCAACCCCAGACTCCTCCAGGGAAGATACCCGAGATGATTTTTCTCTTTGGACAATGCTCCATCCTCTGGGATGCATCTGAGATTCCTCCCAGGCGTCTCCCGCAGACATTTTTCATGTGGTTTGGTTCCCTGTAATCCCGGGTAGCAACCCCAGACTCCTCCAGGAAAGATACCCGAGATGATTTTTCTCCTTGGACAATGCTCCATCTTCTGGGATGCATCTGAGATTCCTCCCAGGCGTCTCCCGCAGACATTTTTCCTGTGTTTTGGATCCTTGTAATCCCGGGTAGCAACCCCAGACTCCTCCAGGGAAGATACCCGAGATGATTTTTCTCCTTGGATAAAGCTCCATCCTCTGGGAAGCATCCGAGACTCCTTCCAGGTATGTCCCTGAGTCTTTATTCCGGTGGTTTAGCGCCCTGTCATCCTGGGTAGCAACCCCAGACTCCTCCAGGGAAGATACCCGAGATGAATTTTCTCCTTGGACAAAGCTCCATCCTCTGGGAAGCATGCGAGACTCCTTGCAGGTATGTCCCTGAGTGTTTATTCCGGTGTTTTAGGGCCCTGTGATCCCGGGTAGCAACCCCAGACTCCTCCAGGGAAGATACCCGAGATGATTTTTCTCCTTGGACAATGCTCCATCTTCTGGGATGCATCTGAGATTCCTCCCAGGCGTCTCCCGCAGACATTTTTCCTGTGTTTTGGGTCCCTGTAATCCCGGGTAGCAACCCCAGACTCCTCCAGGGAAGATACCCGAGATAATTTTTCTCCTTGGACAATGCTCCATCCTCTGGGAAACATCCGAAACTCCTTCCAGGTATGTCCCTTAGTCTTTATTCCGGTGGTTTAGCGCCCTGTCATCCTGGGTAGCAATCCCAGACTCCTCCAGGGAAGATACCCGAGATGATTTTTCTCCTTGGACAAAGCTCCATCCTCTGGGAAGCATCTGAGACTCCTTGCAGGTATGTCCCTGAGTGTTTATTCCGGTGTTTTGGGGCCCTGTGATCCCGGGTAGCAACCCCAGACTCCTCCAGGGAAGATACCCGAGATGATTTTTCTCCTGGGACAAAGCTCCATCTTCTGGGATGCATCTGAGATTCCTCCCAGGCATCTCCTAGACATTTTTCCTGTGGTTTGGGTCCCTGTAATCCCGGGTAGCAACCCCAGACTCCTCCAGGGAAGATACCCGAGATGATTTTTCTCCTTGGACAATGCTCCATCTTCTGGGATGCATCTGAGATTCCTCCCAGGCGTCTCCCGCAGACATTTTTCCCGTGGTTTGGGTCCCTTTAATCCTGGGTAGCAACCCCAGACTCCTCCAGGAAAGATATCCGGGATCATTTTTCTCCTTGGACAATGCTCCATCCTCTGGGAAGCATCCGAGACTTGTGGCAGCTATGTCCCTGAGTCTTTTTTCTCACGGTTTATGGTTCTGTCATCCCAGGTAGCAACCCCAGACTCCTCCAGGGAAGACACCCAATATGATTTTTCTCTCTTGACAGTGGTCCATCCTGCGGGATCTACCCAGAATTCCTCCCAGGCGTCTCCCGCAGAGTTTTCTCCAGTGCTTTAGGGCCCTGTGATCCCGGGTAGCAACCCCAGACTCCTCCAGGGAAGATACCCGAGATGATTTTTCTCCTTGGACAAAGCTCCATCCTCTGGGATGCATCCGAGACTTGTCGCAGCTATGTCCCTGAGTTTTTTTCTCACGGTTTATGTTTCTGTCATCCCAGGTAGCAACCCCAGACTCCTCCAGGGAAGACACCCAATATGATTTTTCTCTCTTGACAGTGGTCCATCCTACGGGATCTACCCAGAATTCCTCCCAGGCGTCTCCCGCAGAGTTTTCTCCAGTGCTTTAGGGCCCTGTGATCCCGGGTAGCAACCCCAGACTCCTCTAGGGAAGATACCCGAGATAATTTTTCTCCTTGGACAATGCTCCATCCTCTGGGAAGCATCCGAAACTCCTTGCAGGTATGTCCCTGAGTCTTTATTCCGGTGCTTTTGGGCCCTGTCATCCCGGGTAGCAACCCCAGACTCCTCCGTGGAAGATACCCAAGTTGATTTTTCTCCTTGGACTATTGTCCATCCTGCGGGATGCACCCGAGACTCCTCCCAGCTCTGTTTCTGAGTGTTTTCTTCCTGGGGTTTAGGGCCCTGTGATCCCGGGTAGCAACCCCAGACTCCTCCAGGGAAGATACCCGAGATGATTTTTCTCTTTGGACAATGCTCCATCCTCTGGGATGCATCTGAGATTCCTCCCAGGCGTCTCCCGCAGACATTTTTCCTGTGGTTTGGGTCCCTGTAATCCCGGGTAGCAACCCCAGACTCCTCCAGGGAATATACCCGAGATGATTTTTCTCCTTGGACAAAGCTCCATCCTCTGGGAAGCATCCGAGACTCCTTGCAGGTATGTCCCTGATTGTTTATTCCGGTGTTTTGGGGCCCTGTGATCCCGGGTAGCAACCCCAGACTCCTCCAGGGAAGATACCCGAGATGATTGTTCTCTTTGGACAATGCTCCATCCTCTGGGATGCATCTGAGATTCCTCCCAGGCATCTCCCGCAGACATTTTTCCTGTGGTTTGGTTCCCTGTAATCCCGGGTAGCAACCCCAGACTCCTCCAGGAAAGATACCCGAGATGATTTTTCTCCTGGGACAAAGTTCCATCTTCTGGGATGCATATGAGATTCCTCCCAGGCGTCTCCCGCAGACATTTTTCCTGTGGTTTGGGTCCCTGTAATCCCGGGTAGCAACCCCAGACTCCTCCAGGAAAGATACCCGAGATGATTTTTCTCCTTGAACAATGCTCCATCTTCTGGGATGCATCTGAGATTCCTCCCAGGCGTCTCCCGCAGACATTTTTCCCGTGGTTTGGGTCCCTTTAATCCCGGGTAGCAACCCCAGACTCCTCCAGGAAAGATATCCGGGATCATTTTTCTCCTTGGACAATGCTCCATCCTCTGGGATGCATCCGAGACTTGTGGCAGCTATGTCCCTGAGTCTTTTTTCTCACGGATTATGGTTCTGTCATCCCAGGTAGCAACCCCAGACTCCTCCAGGGAAGACACCCAATATGATTTTTCTCTCTTGACAGTGGTCCATCCTGCGGGATCTACCCAGAATTCCTCCCAGGCGTCTCCCGCAGAGTTTTCTCCAGTGCTTTAGGGCCCTGTGATCCCGGGTAGCAACCCCAGACTCCTCTAGGGAAGATACCCGAGATAATTTTTCTCCTTGGACAATGCTCCATCCTCTGGGAAGCATCCGAAACTCCTTGCAGGTATGTCCCTGAGTTTTTATTCCGGTGTTTTGGGGCCCTGTAATCCCGGGTAGCAACCCCAGACTCCTCCAGGGAAGATAATCGAGATGATTTTTCTCCTTGGACAAAGCTCCATCCTCTGGGAAGCATCCAAGAGTCCTTGCAGGTATGTCCCTGAGTGTTTATTCCGGTGTTTTGGGGCCCTGTGATCCCGGGTAGCAACCCCAGACTCCTCCAGGGAAGATACCCGAGATGATTTTTCTCTTTGGACAATGCTCCATCCTCTGGGATGCATCTGAGATTCCTCCCAGGCGTCTCCCGCAGACATTTTTCCTGTGGTTTGGGTCCCTGTAATCCCGGGTAGCAACCCCAGACTCCTCCAGGGAATATACCCGAGATGATTTTTCTCCTTGGACAAAGCTCCATCCTCTGGGAAGCATCCGAGACTCCTTGCAGGTATGTCCCTGATTGTTTATTCCGGTGTTTTGGGGCCCTGTGATCCCGGGTAGCAACCCCAGACTCCTCCAGGGAAGATACCCGAGATGATTTTTCTCCTTGGACAAAGCTCCATCCTCTGGGAAGCATCTGAGACTTGTCGCAGCTATGTCCCTGAGTCTTTTTCTCACGGTTTATGGTTCTGTCATCCCAGGTAGCAACCCCAGACTCCTCCAGGGAAGACACCCAATATGATTTTTCTCTCTTGACAGTGGTCCATCCTGCGGGATCTACCCAGAATTCCTCCCAGGCGTCTCCCGCAGAGTTTTCTCCAGTGCTTTAGGGCCCTGTGATCCCGGGTAGCAACCCCAGACTCCTCCAGGGAAGATACCCGAGATGATTGTTCTCTTTGGACAATGCTCCATCCTCTGGGATGCATCTGAGATTCCTCCCAGGCATCTCCCGCAGACATTTTTCCTGTGGTTTGGTTCCCTGTAATCCCGGGTAGCAACCCCAGACTCCTCCAGGAAAGATACCCGAGATGATTTTTCTCCTGGGACAAAGTTCCATCTTCTGGGATGCATATGAGATTCCTCCCAGGCGTCTCCCGCAGACATTTTTCCTGTGGTTTGGGTCCCTGTAATCCCGGGTAGCAACCCCAGACTCCTCCAGGAAAGATACCCGAGATGATTTTTCTCCTTGAACAATGCTCCATCTTCTGGGATGCATCTGAGATTCCTCCCAGGCGTCTCCCGCAGACATTTTTCCCGTGGTTTGGGTCCCTTTAATCCCGGGTAGCAACCCCAGACTCCTCCAGGAAAGATATCCGGGATCATTTTTCTCCTTGGACAATGCTCCATCCTCTGGGATGCATCCGAGACTTGTGGCAGCTATGTCCCTGAGTCTTTTTTCTCACGGATTATGGTTCTGTCATCCCAGGTAGCAACCCCAGACTCCTCCAGGGAAGACACCCAATATGATTTTTCTCTCTTGACAGTGGTCCATCCTGCGGGATCTACCCAGAATTCCTCCCAGGCGTCTCCCGCAGAGTTTTCTCCAGTGCTTTAGGGCCCTGTGATCCCGGGTAGCAACCCCAGACTCCTCTAGGGAAGATACCCGAGATAATTTTTCTCCTTGGACAATGCTCCATCCTCTGGGAAGCATCCGAAACTCCTTGCAGGTATGTCCCTGAGTTTTTATTCCGGTGTTTTGGGGCCCTGTAATCCCGGGTAGCAACCCCAGACTCCTCCAGGGAAGATACCCGAGATGATTTTTCTCCTTGGACAAAGCTCCATCCTCTGGGCTGCATCCGAGACTTGTCGCAGCTATGTCCCGGAGTCTTTTTCTCGCGGTTTATGGTTCTGTCATCCCAGGTAGCAACCCCAGACTCCTCCAGGCAAGACACCCAATATGATTTTTCTCTCTTGACAGTGGTCCATCCTGCGGGATCTACCCAGAATTCCTCCCAGGCGTCTCCCGCAGAGTTTTCTCCAGTGCTTTAGGGCCCTGTGATCCCGGGTAGCAACCCCAGACTCCTCCAGGGAAGATACCCGAGATGATTTTTCTCCTTGGACAATGCTCCATCCTCTGGGAAGCATCCAAGAAGCCTTGCAGCTTTTTCCCTGAGTGTTTATTCCGGTGCTTTTGGGCCCTGTCATCCCGGGTAGCAACCCCAGACTCCTCCGTGGAAGATACCCAAGTTGATTTTTCTCCTTGGATTATTGTCCATCCTGCGGGATGCACCCGAGACTCCTCCCAGCTCTGTTTCTGAGTGTTTTCTTCCTGGGGTTTAGGGCCCTGTGATCCCGGGTAGCAACCCCAGACTCCTCCAGGGAAGATACCCGAGATGATTTTTCTCTTTGGACAATGCTCCATCCTCTGGGATGCATCTGAGATTCCTCCCAGGCATCTCCCGCAGACATTTTTCCTGTGGTTTGGTTCCCTGTAATCCCGGGTAGCAACCCCAGACTCCTCCAGGAAAGATACCCGAGATGATTTTTCTCCTTGGACAATGCTCCATCTTCTGGGATGCATCTGAGATTCCTCCCAGGCGTCTCCCGCAGACATTTTTCCTGTGGTTTGGGTCCCTGTAATCCCGGGTAGCAACCCCAGACTCCTCCAGGGAATATACCCGAGATGATTTTTCTCCTTGGACAAAGCTCCATCCTCTGGGAAGCATCCGAGACTCCTTGCAGGTATGTCCCTGATTGTTTATTCCGGTGTTTTGGGGCCCTGTGATCCCGGGTAGCAACCCCAGACTCCTCCAGGGAATATACCCGAGATGATTTTTCTCCTTGGACAAAGCTCCATCCTCTGGGAAGCATCCGAGACTCCTTCCAGGTATGTCCCTGAGTCCTTATTCCGGTGGTTTAGCGCCCTGTCATCCTGGGTAGCAATCCCAGACTCCTCCAGGGAAGATACCCGAGATGATTTTTCTCCTTGGACAAAGCTCCATCCTCTGGGAAGCATCCGAGACTCCTTGCAGGTATGTCCCTGAGTGTTTATTCCGGTGTTTTGGGGCCCTGTGATCCCGGGTAGCAACCCCAGACTCCTCCAGGAAAGATACCCGAGATGATTTTTCTCCTTGAACAATGCTCCATCTTCTGGGATGCATCTGAGATTCCTCCCAGGCGTCTCCCGCAGACATTTTTCCTGTGGTTTGGGTCCCTTTAATCCCGGGTAGCAACCCCAGACTCCTCCAGGAAAGATATCCGGGATCATTTTTCTCCTTGGACAATGCTCCATCCTCTGGGATGCATCCGAGACTTGTGGCAGCTATGTCCCTGAGTCTTTTTTCTCACGGTTTATGGTTCTGTCATCCCAGGTAGCAACCCCAGACTCCTCCAGGGAAGACACCCAATATGATTTTTCTCTCTTGACAGTGGTCCATCCTGCGGGATCTACCCAGAATTCCTCCCAGGCGTCTCCCGCAGAGTTTTCTCCAGTGCTTTAGGGCCCTGTGATCCCGGGTAGCAACCCCAGACTCCTCTAGGGAAGATACCCGAGATAATTTTTCTCCTTGGACAATGCTCCATCCTCTGGGAAGCATCCGAAACTCCTTGCAGGTATGTCCCTGAGTTTTTATTCCGGTGTTTTGGGGCCCTGTGATCCCGGGTAGCAACCCCAGACTCCTCCAGGGAAGATACCCGAGATGATTTTTCTCCTTGGACAATGCTCCATCCTCTGGGAAGCATCCGAGACTCCTTGCAGCTTTTTCCCTGAGTGTTTATTCCGGTGCTTTTGGGCCCTGTCATCCCGGGTAGCAACCCCAGACTCCTCCGTGGAAGATACCCAAGTTGATTTTTCTCCTTGGACTATTGTCCATCCTGCGGGATGCACCCGAGACTCCTCCCAGCTCTGTTTCTGAGTGTTTTCTTCCTGGGGTTTAGGGCCCTGTGATCCCGGGTAGCAACCCCAGACTCCTCCAGGGAAGATACCCGAGATGATTTTTCTCTTTGGACAATGCTCCATCCTCTGGGATGCATCTGAGGTTCCTCCCAGGCATCTCCCGCAGACATTTTTCCTGTGGTTTGGTTCCCTGTAATCCCGGGTAGCAACCCCAGACTCCTCCAGGAAAGATACCCGAGATGATTTTTCTCCTTGGACAATGCTCCATCTTCTGGGATACATCTGAGATTCCTCCCAGGCGTCTCCCGCAGACATTTTTCCTGTGGTTTGGTTCCCTGTAATCCCGGGTAGCAACCCCAGACTCCTCCAGGGAAGATACCCGAGATGATTTTTCTCCTTGGACAAAGCTCCATCCTCTGGGAAGCATCCAAGACTCCTTGCAGCTTTTTCCCTGAGTGTTTATTCCGGTGCTTTTGGGCCCTGTCATCCCGGGTAGCAACCCCAGACTCCTCCGTGGAAGATACCCAAGTTGATTTTTCTCCTCGGACTATTGTCCATCCTGCGGGATGCACCCGAGACTCCTCCCGGCTCTGTTTCTGAGTGTTTTCTTCCTGGGGTTTAGGGCCCTGTGATCCCGGGTAGCAACCCCAGACTCCTCCAGGGAAGATACCCGAGATGATTTTTCTCTTTGGACAATGCTCCATCCTCTGGGATGCATCTGAGATTCCTCCCAGGCGTCTCCCGCAGACATTTTTCCTGTGGTTTGGTTCCCTGTAATCCCGGGTAGCAACCCCAGACTCCTCCAGGAAAGATACCCGAGATGATTTTTCTCCTTGGACAATGCTCCATCTTCTGGGATGCATCTGAGATTCCTCCCAGGCGTCTCCCGCAGACATTTTTCCTGTGTTTTGGGTCCCTGTAATCCCGGGTAGCAACCCCAGACTCCTCCAGGGAATATACCAGAGATGATTTTTCTCCTTGGACAAAGCTCCATCCTCTGGGAAGCATCCGAAACTCCTTGCAGGTATGTCCCTGATTGTTTATTCCGGTGTTTTGGGGCCCTGTGATCCCGGGTAGCAACCCCAGACGCCTCCAGGGAAGATACCCGAGATGATTTTTCTCCTTGGACAAAGCTCCATCCTCTGGGAAGCATCCGAGACTCCTTGCAGGTATGTCCCTGAGTGTTTATTCCGGTGTTTTGGGGCCCTGTGATCCCGGGTAGCAACCCCAGACTCCTCCAGGGAAGATACCCGAGATGATTTTTCTCCTTGGACAATGCTCCATCCTCTGGGAAGCATCCGAGACTCCTTACAGCTTTGTCCCTGAGTGTTTATTCCAGTGCTTTAGGGCCCTGTGTTCCCGGGTAGCAACCCCAGACTCCTCCAGGGAAGACACCCGAGATGATTTTTCTCCTTGGACAATGCTCCATCTTCTGGGATGCATCTGAGATTCCTCCCAGGCGTCTCCCGCAGACATTTTTCCCGTGGTTTGGGTCCCTTTAATCCCGGGTAGCAACCCCAGACTCCTCCAGGAAAGATATCCGGGATCATTTTTCTCCTTGGACAATGCTCCATCCTCTGGGATGCATCCGAGACTTGTCGCAGCTATGTCCCTGAGTCTTTTTTCTCACGGTTTATGGTTCTGTCATCCCAGGTAGCAACCCCAGACTCCTCCAGGGAATATACCAGAGATGATTTTTCTCCTTGGACAATGCTCCATCTTCTGGGATGCATCTGAGATTCCTCCCAGGCGTCTCCCGCAGACATTTTTCCTGTGTTTTGGGTCCCTGTAATCCCGGGTAGCAACCCCAGACTCCTCCAGGGAAGATAATCGAGATGATTTTTCTCCTTGGACAAAGCTCCATCCTCTGGGAAGCATCCAAGAGTCCTTGCAGGTATGTCCCTGAGTGTTTATTCCGGTGTTTTGGGGCCCTGTGATCCCGGGTAGCAACCCCAGACTCCTCCAGGGAAGATACCCGAGATGATTTTTCTCTTTGGACAATGCTCCATCCTCTGGGATGCATCTGAGATTCCTCCCAGGCGTCTCCCGCAGACATTTTTCCTGTGGTTTGGGTCCCTGTAATCCCGGGTAGCAACCCCAGACTCCTCCAGGGAATATACCCGAGATGATTTTTCTCCTTGGACAAAGCTCCATCCTCTGGGAAGCATCCGAGACTCCTTGCAGGTATGTCCCTGATTGTTTATTCCGGTGTTTTGGGGCCCTGTGATCCCGGGTAGCAACCCCAGACTCCTCCAGGGAAGATACCCGAGATGATTTTTCTCCTTGGACAAAGCTCCATCCTCTGGGAAGCATCTGAGACTTGTCGCAGCTATGTCCCTGAGTCTTTTTCTCACGGTTTATGGTTCTGTCATCCCAGGTAGCAACCCCAGACTCCTCCAGGGAAGACACCCAATATGATTTTTCTCTCTTGACAGTGGTCCATCCTGCGGGATCTACCCAGAATTCCTCCCAGGCGTCTCCCGCAGAGTTTTCTCCAGTGCTTTAGGGCCCTGTGATCCCGGGTAGCAACCCCAGACTCCTCCAGGGAAGATACCCGAGATGATTGTTCTCTTTGGACAATGCTCCATCCTCTGGGATGCATCTGAGATTCCTCCCAGGCATCTCCCGCAGACATTTTTCCTGTGGTTTGGTTCCCTGTAATCCCGGGTAGCAACCCCAGACTCCTCCAGGAAAGATACCCGAGATGATTTTTCTCCTGGGACAAAGTTCCATCTTCTGGGATGCATATGAGATTCCTCCCAGGCGTCTCCCGCAGACATTTTTCCTGTGGTTTGGGTCCCTGTAATCCCGGGTAGCAACCCCAGACTCCTCCAGGAAAGATACCCGAGATGATTTTTCTCCTTGAACAATGCTCCATCTTCTGGGATGCATCTGAGATTCCTCCCAGGCGTCTCCCGCAGACATTTTTCCCGTGGTTTGGGTCCCTTTAATCCCGGGTAGCAACCCCAGACTCCTCCAGGAAAGATATCCGGGATCATTTTTCTCCTTGGACAATGCTCCATCCTCTGGGATGCATCCGAGACTTGTGGCAGCTATGTCCCTGAGTCTTTTTTCTCACGGATTATGGTTCTGTCATCCCAGGTAGCAACCCCAGACTCCTCCAGGGAAGACACCCAATATGATTTTTCTCTCTTGACAGTGGTCCATCCTGCGGGATCTACCCAGAATTCCTCCCAGGCGTCTCCCGCAGAGTTTTCTCCAGTGCTTTAGGGCCCTGTGATCCCGGGTAGCAACCCCAGACTCCTCTAGGGAAGATACCCGAGATAATTTTTCTCCTTGGACAATGCTCCATCCTCTGGGAAGCATCCGAAACTCCTTGCAGGTATGTCCCTGAGTTTTTATTCCGGTGTTTTGGGGCCCTGTAATCCCGGGTAGCAACCCCAGACTCCTCCAGGGAAGATACCCGAGATGATTTTTCTCCTTGGACAAAGCTCCATCCTCTGGGCTGCATCCGAGACTTGTCGCAGCTATGTCCCGGAGTCTTTTTCTCGCGGTTTATGGTTCTGTCATCCCAGGTAGCAACCCCAGACTCCTCCAGGCAAGACACCCAATATGATTTTTCTCTCTTGACAGTGGTCCATCCTGCGGGATCTACCCAGAATTCCTCCCAGGCGTCTCCCGCAGAGTTTTCTCCAGTGCTTTAGGGCCCTGTGATCCCGGGTAGCAACCCCAGACTCCTCCAGGGAAGATACCCGAGATGATTTTTCTCCTTGGACAATGCTCCATCCTCTGGGAAGCATCCAAGAAGCCTTGCAGCTTTTTCCCTGAGTGTTTATTCCGGTGCTTTTGGGCCCTGTCATCCCGGGTAGCAACCCCAGACTCCTCCGTGGAAGATACCCAAGTTGATTTTTCTCCTTGGATTATTGTCCATCCTGCGGGATGCACCCGAGACTCCTCCCAGCTCTGTTTCTGAGTGTTTTCTTCCTGGGGTTTAGGGCCCTGTGATCCCGGGTAGCAACCCCAGACTCCTCCAGGGAAGATACCCGAGATGATTTTTCTCTTTGGACAATGCTCCATCCTCTGGGATGCATCTGAGATTCCTCCCAGGCATCTCCCGCAGACATTTTTCCTGTGGTTTGGTTCCCTGTAATCCCGGGTAGCAACCCCAGACTCCTCCAGGAAAGATACCCGAGATGATTTTTCTCCTTGGACAATGCTCCATCTTCTGGGATGCATCTGAGATTCCTCCCAGGCGTCTCCCGCAGACATTTTTCCTGTGGTTTGGGTCCCTGTAATCCCGGGTAGCAACCCCAGACTCCTCCAGGGAATATACCCGAGATGATTTTTCTCCTTGGACAAAGCTCCATCCTCTGGGAAGCATCCGAGACTCCTTGCAGGTATGTCCCTGATTGTTTATTCCGGTGTTTTGGGGCCCTGTGATCCCGGGTAGCAACCCCAGACTCCTCCAGGGAATATACCCGAGATGATTTTTCTCCTTGGACAAAGCTCCATCCTCTGGGAAGCATCCGAGACTCCTTCCAGGTATGTCCCTGAGTCCTTATTCCGGTGGTTTAGCGCCCTGTCATCCTGGGTAGCAATCCCAGACTCCTCCAGGGAAGATACCCGAGATGATTTTTCTCCTTGGACAAAGCTCCATCCTCTGGGAAGCATCCGAGACTCCTTGCAGGTATGTCCCTGAGTGTTTATTCCGGTGTTTTGGGGCCCTGTGATCCCGGGTAGCAACCCCAGACTCCTCCAGGAAAGATACCCGAGATGATTTTTCTCCTTGAACAATGCTCCATCTTCTGGGATGCATCTGAGATTCCTCCCAGGCGTCTCCCGCAGACATTTTTCCTGTGGTTTGGGTCCCTTTAATCCCGGGTAGCAACCCCAGACTCCTCCAGGAAAGATATCCGGGATCATTTTTCTCCTTGGACAATGCTCCATCCTCTGGGATGCATCCGAGACTTGTGGCAGCTATGTCCCTGAGTCTTTTTTCTCACGGTTTATGGTTCTGTCATCCCAGGTAGCAACCCCAGACTCCTCCAGGGAAGACACCCAATATGATTTTTCTCTCTTGACAGTGGTCCATCCTGCGGGATCTACCCAGAATTCCTCCCAGGCGTCTCCCGCAGAGTTTTCTCCAGTGCTTTAGGGCCCTGTGATCCCGGGTAGCAACCCCAGACTCCTCTAGGGAAGATACCCGAGATAATTTTTCTCCTTGGACAATGCTCCATCCTCTGGGAAGCATCCGAAACTCCTTGCAGGTATGTCCCTGAGTTTTTATTCCGGTGTTTTGGGGCCCTGTGATCCCGGGTAGCAACCCCAGACTCCTCCAGGGAAGATACCCGAGATGATTTTTCTCCTTGGACAATGCTCCATCCTCTGGGAAGCATCCGAGACTCCTTGCAGCTTTTTCCCTGAGTGTTTATTCCGGTGCTTTTGGGCCCTGTCATCCCGGGTAGCAACCCCAGACTCCTCCGTGGAAGATACCCAAGTTGATTTTTCTCCTTGGACTATTGTCCATCCTGCGGGATGCACCCGAGACTCCTCCCAGCTCTGTTTCTGAGTGTTTTCTTCCTGGGGTTTAGGGCCCTGTGATCCCGGGTAGCAACCCCAGACTCCTCCAGGGAAGATACCCGAGATGATTTTTCTCTTTGGACAATGCTCCATCCTCTGGGATGCATCTGAGGTTCCTCCCAGGCATCTCCCGCAGACATTTTTCCTGTGGTTTGGTTCCCTGTAATCCCGGGTAGCAACCCCAGACTCCTCCAGGAAAGATACCCGAGATGATTTTTCTCCTTGGACAATGCTCCATCTTCTGGGATACATCTGAGATTCCTCCCAGGCGTCTCCCGCAGACATTTTTCCTGTGGTTTGGTTCCCTGTAATCCCGGGTAGCAACCCCAGACTCCTCCAGGGAAGATACCCGAGATGATTTTTCTCCTTGGACAATGCTCCATCCTCTGGGAAGCATCCAAGACTCCTTGCAGCTTTTTCCCTGAGTGTTTATTCCGGTGCTTTTGGGCCCTGTCATCCCGGGTAGCAACCCCAGACTCCTCCGTGGAAGATACCCAAGTTGATTTTTCTCCTCGGACTATTGTCCATCCTGCGGGATGCACCCGAGACTCCTCCCAGCTCTGTTTCTGAGTGTTTTCTTCCTGGGGTTTAGGGCCCTGTGATCCCGGGTAGCAACCCCAGACTCCTCCAGGGAAGATACCCGAGATGATTTTTCTCTTTGGACAATGCTCCATCCTCTGGGATGCATCTGAGATTCCTCCCAGGCGTCTCCCGCAGACATTTTTCCTGTGGTTTGGTTCCCTGTAATCCCGGGTAGCAACCCCAGACTCCTCCAGGAAAGATACCCGAGATGATTTTTCTCCTTGGACAATGCTCCATCTTCTGGGATGCATCTGAGATTCCTCCCAGGCGTCTCCCGCAGACATTTTTCCTGTGTTTTGGGTCCCTGTAATCCCGGGTAGCAACCCCAGACTCCTCCAGGGAATATACCAGAGATGATTTTTCTCCTTGGACAAAGCTCCATCCTCTGGGAAGCATCCGAAACTCCTTGCAGGTATGTCCCTGATTGTTTATTCCGGTGTTTTGGGGCCCTGTGATCCCGGGTAGCAACCCCAGACGCCTCCAGGGAAGATACCCGAGATGATTTTTCTCCTTGGACAAAGCTCCATCCTCTGGGAAGCATCCGAGACTCCTTGCAGGTATGTCCCTGAGTGTTTATTCCGGTGTTTTGGGGCCCTGTGATCCCGGGTAGCAACCCTAGACTCCTCCAGGGAAGATACCCGAGATGATTTTTCTCCTTGGACAATGCTCCATCCTCTGGGAAGCATCCGAGACTCCTTACAGCTTTGTCCCTGAGTGTTTATTCCAGTGCTTTAGGGCCCTGTGTTCCCGGGTAGCAACCCCAGACTCCTCCAGGGAAGACACCCGAGATGATTTTTCTCCTTGGACAATGCTCCATCTTCTGGGATGCATCTGAGATTCCTCCCAGGCGTCTCCGCAGACATTTTTCCCGTGGTTTGGGTCCCTTTAATCCCGGGTAGCAACCCCAGACTCCTCCAGGAAAGATATCCGGGATCATTTTTCTCCTTGGACAATGCTCCATCCTCTGGGATGCATCCGAGACTTGTCGCAGCTATGTCCCTGAGTCTTTTTTCTCACGGTTTATGGTTCTGTCATCCCAGGTAGCAACCCCAGACTCCTCCAGGGAATATACCAGAGATGATTTTTCTCCTTGGACAATGCTCCATCTTCTGGGATGCATCTGAGATTCCTCCCAGGCGTCTCCCGCAGATATTTTTCCTGTGTTTTGGGTCCCTGTAATCCCGGGTAGCAACCCCAGACTCCTCCAGGGAAGATAATCGAGATGATTTTTCTCCTTGGACAAAGCTCCATCCTCTGGGAAGCATCCAAGAGTCCTTGCAGGTATGTCCCTGAGTGTTTATTCCGGTGTTTTGGGGCCCTGTGATCCCGGGTAGCAACCCCAGACTCCTCCAGGGAAGATACCCGAGATGATTTTTCTCTTTGGACAATGCTCCATCCTCTGGGATGCATCTGAGATTCCTCCCAGGCGTCTCCCGCAGACATTTTTCATGTGGTTTGGTTCCCTGTAATCCCGGGTAGCAACCCCAGACTCCTCCAGGAAAGATACCCGAGATGATTTTTCTCCTTGGACAATGCTCCATCTTCTGGGATGCATCTGAGATTCCTCCCAGGCGTCTCCCGCAGACATTTTTCCTGTGTTTTGGATCCTTGTAATCCCGGGTAGCAACCCCAGACTCCTCCAGGGAAGATACCCGAGATGATTTTTCTCCTTGGACAAAGCTCCATCCTCTGGGAAGCATCCGAGACTCCTTCCAGGTATGTCCCTGAGTCCTTATTCCGGTGGTTTAGCGCCCTGTCATCCTGGGTAGCAATCCCAGACTCCTCCAGGGAAGATACCCGAGATGATTTTTCTCCTTGGACAAAGCTCCATCCTCTGGGAAGCATCCGAGACTCCTTGCAGGTATGTCCCTGAGTGTTTATTCCGGTGTTTTGGGGCCCTGTGATCCCGGGTAGCAACCCCAGACTCCTCCAGGAAAGATACCCGAGATGATTTTTCTCCTTGAACAATGCTCCATCTTCTGGGATGCATCTGAGATTCCTCCCAGGCGTCTCCCGCAGACATTTTTCCTGTGGTTTGGGTCCCTTTAATCCCGGGTAGCAACCCCAGACTCCTCCAGGAAAGATATCCGGGATCATTTTTCTCCTTGGACAATGCTCCATCCTCTGGGTTGCATCCGAGACTTGTGGCAGCTATGTCCCTGAGTCTTTTTTCTCACGGTTTATGGTTCTGTCATCCCAGGTAGCAACCCCAGACTCCTCCAGGGAAGACACCCAATATGATTTTTCTCTCTTCACAGTGGTCCATCCTGCGGGATCTACCCAGAATTCCTCCCAGGCGTCTCCCGCAGAGTTTTCTCCAGTGCTTTAGGGCCCTGTGATCCCGGGTAGCAACCCCAGACTCCTCTAGGGAAGATACCCGAGATAATTTTTCTCCTTGGACAATGCTCCATCCTCTGGGAAGCATCCGAAACTCCTTGCAGGTATGTCCCTGAGTTTTTATTCCGGTGTTTTGGGGCCCTGTGATCCCGGGTAGCAACCCCAGACTCCTCCAGGGAAGATACCCGAGATGATTTTTCTCCTTGGACAATGCTCCATCCTCTGGGAAGCATCCGAGACTCCTTGCAGCTTTTTCCCTGAGTGTTTATTCCGGTGCTTTTGGGCCCTGTCATCCCGGGTAGCAACCCCAGACTCCTCCGTGGAAGATACCCAAGTTGATTTTTCTCCTTGGACTATTGTCCATCCTGCGGGATGCACCCGAGACTCCTCCCAGCTCTGTTTCTGAGTGTTTTCTTCCTGGGGTTTAGGGCCCTGTGATCCCGGGTAGCAACCCCAGACTCCTCCAGGGAAGATACCCGAGATGATTTTTCTCTTTGGACAATGCTCCATCCTCTGGGATGCATCTGAGATTCCTCCCAGGCATCTCCCGCAGACATTTTTCCTGTGGTTTGGTTCCCTGTAATCCCGGGTAGCAACCCCAGACTCCTCCAGGGAAGATACCCGAGATGATTTTTCTCCTTGGACAATGCTCCATCTTCTGGGATACATCTGAGATTCCTCCCAGGCGTCTCCCGCAGACATTTTTCCTGTGGTTTGGTTCCCTGTAATCCCGGGTAGCAACCCCAGACTCCTCCAGGGAAGATACCCGAGATGATTTTTCTCCTTGGACAATGCTCCATCCTCTGGGAAGCATCCAAGACTCCTTGCAGCTTTTTCCCTGAGTGTTTATTCCGGTGCTTTTGGGCCCTGTCATCCCGGGTAGCAACCCCAGACTCCTCCGTGGAAGATACCCAAGTTGATTTTTCTCCTCGGACTATTGTCCATCCTGCGGGATGCACCCGAGACTCCTCCCAGCTCTGTTTCTGAGTGTTTTCTTCCTGGGGTTTAGGGCCCTGTGATCCCGGGTAGCAACCCCAGACTCCTCCAGGGAATATACCAGAGATGATTTTTCTCCTTGGACAAAGCTCCATCCTCTGGGAAGCATCCGAGACTCCTTGCAGGTATGTCCCTGAGTGTTTATTCCGGTGTTTTGGGGCCCTGTGATCCCGGGTAGCAACCCCAGACTCCTCCAGGGAAGATACCCGAGATGATTTTTCTCCTTGGACAATGCTCCATCCTCTGGGAAGCATCCGAGACTCCTTACAGCTTTGTCCCTGAGTGTTTATTCCAGTGCTTTAGGGCCCTGTGTTCCCGGGTAGCAACCCCAGACTCCTCCAGGGAAGACACCCGAGATGATTTTTCTCCTTGGACAATGCTCCATCTTCTGGGATGCATCTGAGATTCCTCCCAGGCGTCTCCCGCAGACATTTTTCCCGTGGTTTGGGTCCCTTTAATCCCGGGTAGCAACCCCAGACTCCTCCAGGAAAGATATCCGGGATCATTTTTCTCCTTGGACAATGCTCCATCCTCTGGGATGCATCCGAGACTTGTCGCAGCTATGTCCCTGAGTCTTTTTTCTCACGGTTTATGGTTCTGTCATCCCAGGTAGCAACCCCAGACTCCTCCAGGGAATATACCAGAGATGATTTTTCTCCTTGGACAATGCTCCATCTTCTGGGATGCATCTGAGATTCCTCCCAGGCGTCTCCCGCAGATATTTTTCCTGTGTTTTGGGTCCCTGTAATCCCGGGTAGCAACCCCAGACTCCTCCAGGAAAGATACCCGAGATGATTTTTCTCCTTGGACAAAGCTCCATGCTCTGGGAAGCATCCAAGAGTCCTTGCAGGTATGTCCCTGAGTGTTTATTCCGGTGTTTTGGGGCCCTGTGATCCCGGGTAGCAACCCCAGACTCCTCCAGGGAAGATACCCGAGATGATTTTTCTCTTTGGACAATGCTCCATCCTCTGGGATGCATCTGAGATTCCTCCCAGGCGTCTCCCGCAGACATTTTTCATGTGGTTTGGTTCCCTGTAATCCCGGGTAGCAACCCCAGACTCCTCCAGGAAAGATACCCGAGATGATTTTTCTCCTTGGACAATGCTCCATCTTCTGGGATGCATCTGAGATTCCTCCCAGGCGTCTCCCGCAGACATTTTTCCTGTGTTTTGGATCCTTGTAATCCCGGGTAGCAACCCCAGACTCCTCCAGGGAAGATACCCGAGATGATTTTTCTCCTTGGACAAAGCTCCATCCTCTGGGAAGCATCCGAGACTCCTTCCAGGTATGTCCCTGAGTCTTTATTCCGGTGGTTTAGCGCCCTGTCATCCTGGGTAGCAACCCCAGACTCCTCCAGGGAAGATACCCGAGATGAATTTTCTCCTTGGACAAAGCTCCATCCTCTGGGAAGCATGCGAGACTCCTTGCAGGTATGTCCCTGAGTGTTTATTCCGGTGTTTTAGGGCCCTGTGATCCCGGGTAGCAACCCCAGACTCCTCCAGGGAAGATACCCGAGATGATTTTTCTCCTTGGACAATGCTCCATCTTCTGGGATGCATCTGAGATTCCTCCCAGGCGTCTCCCGCAGACATTTTTCCTGTGTTTTGGGTCCCTGTAATCCCGGGTAGCAACCCCAGACTCCTCCAGGGAATATACCAGAGATGATTTTTCTCCTTGGACAAAGCTCCATCCTCTGGGAAGCATCCGAAACTCCTTGCAGGTATGTCCCTGATTGTTTATTCCGGTGTTTTGGGGCCCTGTGATCCCGGGTAGCAACCCCAGACGCCTCCAGGGAAGATACCCAAGATGATTTTTCTCCTTGGACAAAGCTCCATCCTCTGGGAAGCATCCGAGACTCCTTGCAGGTATGTCCCTGAGTGTTTATTCCGGTGTTTTGGGGCCCTGTGATCCCGGGTAGCAACCCCAGACTCCTCCAGGGAAGATACCCGAGATGATTTTTCTCCTTGGACAATGCTCCATCCTCTGGGAAGCATCCGAGACTCCTTACAGCTTTGTCCCTGAGTGTTTATTCCAGTGCTTTAGGGCCCTGTGTTCCCGGGTAGCAACCCCAGACTCCTCCAGGGAAGACACCCGAGATGATTTTTCTCCTTGGACAATGCTCCATCTTCTGGGATGCATCTGAGATTCCTCCCAGGCGTCTCCCGCAGACATTTTTCCCGTGGTTTGGGTCCCTTTAATCCCGGGTAGCAACCCCAGACTCCTCCAGGAAAGATATCCGGGATCATTTTTCTCCTTGGACAATGCTCCATCCTCTGGGATGCATCCGAGACTTGTCGCAGCTATGTCCCTGAGTCTTTTTTCTCACGGTTTATGGTTCTGTCATCCCAGGTAGCAACCCCAGACTCCTCCAGGGAATATACCAGAGATGATTTTTCTCCTTGGACAATGCTCCATCTTCTGGGATGCATCTGAGATTCCTCCCAGGCGTCTCCCGCAGATATTTTTCCTGTGTTTTGGGTCCCTGTAATCCCGGGTAGCAACCCCAGACTCCTCCAGGGAAGATAATCGAGATGATTTTTCTCCTTGGACAAAGCTCCATCCTCTGGGAAGCATCCAAGAGTCCTTGCAGGTATGTCCCTGAGTGTTTATTCCGGTGTTTTGGGGCCCTGTGATCCCGGGTAGCAACCCCAGACTCCTCCAGGGAAGATACCCGAGATGATTTTTCTCTTTGGACAATGCTCCATCCTCTGGGATGCATCTGAGATTCCTCCCAGGCGTCTCCCGCAGACATTTTTCCTGTGGTTTGGTTCCCTGTAATCCCGGGTAGCAACCCCAGACTCCTCCAGGAAAGATGCCCGAGATGATTTTTCTCCTTGGACAATGCTCCATCTTCTGGGATGCATCTGAGATTCCTCCCAGGCGTCTCCCGCAGACATTTTTCCTGTGTTTTGGATCCTTGTAATCCCGGGTAGCAACCCCAGACTCCTCCAGGGAAGATACCCGAGATGATTTTTCTCCTTGGACAAAGCTCCATCCTCTGGGAAGCATGCGAGACTCCTTCCAGGTATGTCCCTGAGTCCTTATTCCGGTGGTTTAGCGCCCTGTCATCCTGGGTAGCAATCCCAGACTCCTCCAGGGAAGATACCCGAGATGATTTTTCTCCTTGGACAAAGCTCCATCCTCTGGGAAGCATCCGAGACTCCTTGCAGGTATGTCCCTGAGTGTTTATTCCGGTGTTTTGGGGCCCTGTGATCCCGGGTAGCAACCCCAGACTCCTCCAGGAAAGATACCCGAGATGATTTTTCTCCTTGAACAATGCTCCATCTTCTGGGATGCATCTGAGATTCCTCCCAGGCGTCTCCCGCAGACATTTTTCCTGTGGTTTGGGTCCCTTTAATCCCGGGTAGCAACCCCAGACTCCTCCAGGAAAGATATCCGGGATCATTTTTCTCCTTGGACAATGCTCCATCCTCTGGGATGCATCCGAGACTTGTGGCAGCTATGTCCCTGAGTCTTTTTTCTCACGGATTATGGTTCTGTCATCCCAGGTAGCAACCCCAGACTCCTCCAGGGAAGACACCCAATATGATTTTTCTCTCTTGACAGTGGTCCATCCTGCGGGATCTACCCAGAATTCCTCCCAGGCGTCTCCCGCAGAGTTTTCTCCAGTGCTTTAGGGCCCTGTGATCCCGGGTAGCAACCCCAGACTCCTCTAGGGAAGATACCCGAGATAATTTTTCTCCTTGGACAATGCTCCATCCTCTGGGAAGCATCCGAAACTCCTTGCAGGTATGTCCCTGAGTTTTTATTCCGGTGTTTTGGGGCCCTGTGATCCCGGGTAGCAACCCCAGACTCCTCCAGGGAAGATACCCGAGATGATTTTTCTCCTTGGACAATGCTCCATCTTCTGGGATACATCTGAGATTCCTCCCAGGCGTCTCCCGCAGACATTTTTCCTGTGGTTTGGTTCCCTGTAATCCCGGGTAGCAACCCCAGACTCCTCCAGGGAAGATACCCGAGATGATTTTTCTCCTTGGACAATGCTCCATCCTCTGGGAAGCATCCAAGACTCCTTGCAGCTTTTTCCCTGAGTGTTTATTCCGGTGCTTTTGGGCCCTGTCATCCCGGGTAGCAACCCCAGACTCCTCCGTGGAAGATACCCAAGTTGATTTTTCTCCTCGGACTATTGTCCATCCTGCGGGATGCACCCGAGACTCCTCCCAGCTCTGTTTCTGAGTGTTTTCTTCCTGGGGTTTAGGGCCCTGTGATCCCGGGTAGCAACCCCAGACTCCTCCAGGGAATATACCAGAGATGATTTTTCTCCTTGGACAAAGCTCCATCCTCTGGGAAGCATCCGAAACTCCTTGCAGGTATGTCCCTGATTGTTTATTCCGGTGTTTTGGGGCCCTGTGATCCCGGGTAGCAACCCCAGACGCCTCCAGGGAAGATACACGAGATGATTTTTCTCCTTGGACAAAGCTCCATCCTCTGGGAAGCATCCGAGACTCCTTGCAGGTATGTCCCTGAGTGTTTATTCCGGTGTTTTGGGGCCCTGTGATCCCGGGTAGCAACCCCAGACTCCTCCAGGGAAGATACCCGAGATGATTTTTCTCCTTGGACAATGCTCCATCCTCTGGGAAGCATCCGAGACTCCTTACAGCTTTGTCCCTGAGTGTTTATTCCAGTGCTTTAGGGCCCTGTGTTCCCGGGTAGCAACCCCAGACTCCTCCAGGGAAGACACCCGAGATGATTTTTCTCCTTGGACAATGCTCCATCTTCTGGGATGCATCTGAGATTCCTCCCAGGCGTCTCCCGCAGACATTTTTCCCGTGGTTTGGGTCCCTTTAATCCCGGGTAGCAACCCCAGACTCCTCCAGGAAAGATATCCGGGATCATTTTTCTCCTTGGACAATGCTCCATCCTCTGGGATGCATCCGAGACTTGTCGCAGCTATGTCCCTGAGTCTTTTTTCTCACGGTTTATGGTTCTGTCATCCCAGGTAGCAACCCCAGACTCCTCCAGGGAATATACCAGAGATGATTTTTCTCCTTGGACAATGCTCCATCTTCTGGGATGCATCTGAGATTCCTCCCAGGCGTCTCCCGCAGATATTTTTCCTGTGTTTTGGGTCCCTGTAATCCCGGGTAGCAACCCCAGACTCCTCCAGGGAAGATAATCGAGATGATTTTTCTCCTTGGACAAAGCTCCATCCTCTGGGAAGCATCCAAGAGTCCTTGCAGGTATGTCCCTGAGTGTTTATTCCGGTGTTTTGGGGCCCTGTGATCCCGGGTAGCAACCCCAGACTCCTCCAGGGAAGATACCCGAGATGATTTTTCTCCTTGGACAATGCTCCATCCTCTGGGATGCATCTGAGATTCCTCCCAGGCGTCTCCCGCAGACATTTTTCATGTGGTTTGGTTCCCTGTAATCCCGGGTAGCAACCCCAGACTCCTCCAGGAAAGATACCCGAGATGATTTTTCTCCTTGGACAATGCTCCATCTTCTGGGATGCATCTGAGATTCCTCCCAGGCGTCTCCCGCAGACATTTTTCCTGTGTTTTGGATCCTTGTAATCCCGGGTAGCAACCCCAGACTCCTCCAGGGAAGATACCCGAGATGATTTTTCTCCTTGGACAAAGCTCCATCCTCTGGGAAGCATCCGAGACTCCTTCCAGGTATGTCCCTGAGTCTTTATTCCGGTGGTTTAGCGCCCTGTCATCCTGGGTAGCAACCCCAGACTCCTCCAGGGAAGATACCCGAGATGAATTTTCTCCTTGGACAAAGCTCCATCCTCTGGGAAGCATGCGAGACTCCTTGCAGGTATGTCCCTGAGTGTTTATTCCGGTGTTTTAGGGCCCTGTGATCCCGGGTAGCAACCCCAGACTCCTCCAGGGAAGATACCCGAGATGATTTTTCTCCTTGGACAATGCTCCATCTTCTGGGATGCATCTGAGATTCCTCCCAGGCGTCTCCCGCAGACATTTTTCCTGTGTTTTGGGTCCCTGTAATCCCGGGTAGCAACCCCAGACTCCTCCAGGGAAGATACCCGAGATAATTTTTCTCCTTGGACAATGCTCCATCCTCTGGGAAACATCCGAAACTCCTTCCAGGTATGTCCCTTAGTCTTTATTCCGGTGGTTTAGCGCCCTGTCATCCTGGGTAGCAATCCCAGACTCCTCCAGGGAAGATACCCGAGATGATTTTTCTCCTTGGACAAAGCTCCATCCTCTGGGAAGCATCTGAGACTCCTTGCAGGTATGTCCCTGAGTGTTTATTCCGGTGTTTTGGGGCCCTGTGATCCCGGGTAGCAACCCCAGACTCCTCCAGGGAAGATACCCGAGATGATTTTTCTCCTGGGACAAAGCTCCATCTTCTGGGATGCATCTGAGATTCCTCCCAGGCATCTCCTAGACATTTTTCCTGTGGTTTGGGTCCCTGTAATCCCGGGTAGCAACCCCAGACTCCTCCAGGGAAGATACCCGAGATGATTTTTCTCCTTGGACAATGCTCCATCTTCTGGGATGCATCTGAGATTCCTCCCAGGCGTCTCCCGCAGACATTTTTCCCGTGGTTTGGGTCCCTTTAATCCTGGGTAGCAACCCCAGACTCCTCCAGGAAAGATATCCGGGATCATTTTTCTCCTTGGACAATGCTCCATCCTCTGGGAAGCATCCGAGACTTGTGGCAGCTATGTCCCTGAGTCTTTTTTCTCACGGTTTATGGTTCTGTCATCCCAGGTAGCAACCCCAGACTCCTCCAGGGAAGACACCCAATATGATTTTTCTCTCTTCACAGTGGTCCATCCTGCGGGATCTACCCAGAATTCCTCCCAGGCGTCTCCCGCAGAGTTTTCTCCAGTGCTTTAGGGCCCTGTGATCCCGGGTAGCAACCCCAGACTCCTCCAGGGAAGATACCCGAGATGATTTTTCTCCTTGGACAAAGCTCCATCCTCTGGGCTGCATCCGAGACTTGTCGCAGCTATGTCCCTGAGTCTTTTTCTCACGGTTTATGGTTCTGTCATCCCAGGTAGCAACCCCAGACTCCTCCAGGCAAGACACCCAATATGATTTTTCTCTCTTGACAGTGGTCCATCCTGCGGGATCTACCCAGAATTCCTCCCAGGCGTCTCCCGCAGAGTTTTCTCCAGTGCTTTAGGGCCCTGTGATCCCAGGTAGGTACCCCAGACTCCTCCAGGGAAGATACCCGAGATGATTTTTCTCCTTGGACAATGCTCCATCTTCTGGGATACATCTGAGATTCCTCCCAGGCGTCTCCCGCAGACATTTTTCCTGTGGTTTGGGTCCCTGTAATCCCGGGTAGCAACCCCAGACTCCTCCAGGGAAGATACCCGAGATGATTTTTCTCCTTGGACAATGCTCCATCTTCTGGGATGCATCTGAGATTCCTCCCAGGCGTCTCCCGCAAACATTTTTCCTGTGGTTTGGGTCCCTGTAATCCCGGGTAGCAACCCCAGACTCCTCCAGGGAAGATACCCGAGACGATTTTTCTCCTTGGACAAAGCTCCATCCTCTGGGAAGCATCCAAAACTCCTTGCAGGTATGTCCCTGATTGTTTATTCCGGTGTTTTGGGGCCCTGTGATCCCGGGTAGCAACCCCAGACTCCTCCAGGGAAGATACCCGAGATGATTTTTCTCCTTGAACAATGCTCCATCTTCTGGGATGCATCTGACATTCCTCCCAGGCGTCTCACGCAAACATTTTTCCTGTGGTTTGGGTCCCTGTAATCCCGGGTAGCAACCCCAGACTCCTCTAGGGAAGATACCCGAGATAATTTTTCTCCTTGGACAATGCTCCATCCTCTGGGAAGCATCCGAAACTCCTTGCAGGTATGTCCCTGAGTTTTTATTCCGGTGTTTTGGGGCCCTGTGATCCCGGGTAGCAACCCCAGACTCCTCCAGGGAAGATACCCGAGATGATTTTTCTCCTTGGACAAAGCTCCATCCTCTGGGAAGCATCCGAAACTCCTTGCAGGTATGTCCCTGAGTCTTTATTCCGGTGGTTGAGGGCCCTGTCATCCTGGGTAGCAATCACAGACTCCTCTAGGGAAGATACCCGAGATGATTTTTCTCCTTGGACAAAGCTCCATCCTCTGGGAAGCATCCGAGACTCCTTGCAGGTATGTCCCTGAGTCTTTATTCCGGTGGTTGAGGGCCCTGTCATCCTGGGTAGCAACCCCAGACTCCTCCAGGGAAGATACCCGAGATGATTTTTCTCCTGGGACAAAGCTCCATCTTCTGGGATGCATATGAGTTTCCTCCCAGGCATCTCCCAGACATTTTTCCTGTGGTTTGGTTCCCTGTAATCCCGGGTAGCAACCCCAGACTCCTCCAGGGAAGATACCCGAGATGATTTTTCTCCTTGGACAAAGCTCCATCCTCTGGGAAGCATCCGAGACTTGTGGCAGCTATGTCCCTGAGTCTTTTTCTCACGGTTTATGGTTCTGTCATCCCAGGTAGCAACCCCAGACTCCTCCAGGGAAGACACCCAATATGATTTTTCTCTCTTGACAGTGGTCCATCCTGCGGGATCTACCCAGAATTCCTCCCAGGCGTCTCCCGCAGAGTTTTCTCCAGTGCTTTAGGGCCCTGTGATCCCGGGTAGCAACCCCAGACTCCTCCAGGGAAGATACCCGAGATGATTTTTCTCCTTGGACAATGCTCCATCTTCTGGGATACATCTGAGATTCCTCCCAGGCGTCTCCCACAGACTTTTTTCCTGTGGTTTGGGTCCCTGTAATCCCGGGTAGCAACCCCAGACTCCTCCAGGGAAGATACCCGAGATGATTTTTCTCCTTGGACAATTCTCCGTCTTCTGGGATGCATCTGAGATTCCTCCCAGGCGTCTCCCGCAAACATTTTTCCTGTGGTTTGGGTCCCTGTAATCCCGGGTAGCAACCCCAGACTCCTCCAGGGAAGATACCCGAGACGATTTTTCTCCTTGGACAAACCTCCATCCTCTGGGATGCATCCGAGACTTGTCGCAGCTATGTCCCTGAGTTTTTTTCTCACGGTTTATGTTTCTGTCATCCCAGGTAGCAACCCCAGACTCCTCCAGGGAAGACACCCAATATGATTTTTCTCTCTTGACAGTGGTCCATCCTACGGGATCTACCCAGAATTCCTCCCAGGCGTCTCCCGCAGAGTTTTCTCCAGTGCTTTAGGGCCCTGTGATCCCGGGTAGCAACCCCAGACTCCTCTAGGGAAGATACCCGAGATAATTTTTCTCCTTGGACAATGCTCCATCCTCTGGGAAGCATCCGAAACTCCTTGCAGGTATGTCCCTGAGTCTTTATTCCGGTGCTTTTGGGCCCTGTCATCCCGGGTAGCAACCCCAGACTCCTCCGTGGAAGATACCCAAGTTGATTTTTCTCCTTGGACTATTGTCCATCCTGCGGGATGCACCCGAGACTCCTCCCAGCTCTGTTTCTGAGTGTTTTCTTCCTGGGGTTTAGGGCCCTGTGATCCCGGGTAGCAACCCCAGACTCCTCCAGGGAAGATACCCGAGATGATTTTTCTCTTTGGACAATGCTCCATCCTCTGGGATGCATCTGAGATTCCTCCCAGGCGTCTCCCGCAGACATTTTTCCTGTGGTTTGGGTCCCTGTAATCCCGGGTAGCAACCCCAGACTCCTCCAGGGAATATACCCGAGATGATTTTTCTCCTTGGACAAAGCTCCATCCTCTGGGAAGCATCCGAGACTCCTTGCAGGTATGTCCCTGATTGTTTATTCCGGTGTTTTGGGGCCCTGTGATCCCGGGTAGCAACCCCAGACTCCTCCAGGGAATATACCCGAGATGATTTTTCTCCTTGGACAAAGCTCCATCCTCTGGGAAGCATCTGAGACTTGTGGCAGCTATGTCCCTGAGTCTTTTTCTCACGGTTTATGGTTCTGTCATCCCAGGTAGCAACCCCAGACTCCTCCAGGGAAGACACCCAATATGATTTTTCTCTCTTGACAGTGGTCCATCCTGCGGGATCTACCCAGAATTCCTCCCAGGCGTCTCCCGCAGAGTTTTCTCCAGTGCTTTAGGGCCCTGTGATCCCGGGTAGCAACCCCAGACTCCTCCAGGGAAGACACCCGAGATGATTGTTCTCTTTGGACAAAGTTCCATCTTCTGGGATGCATATGAGATTCCTCCCAGGCATCTCCCAGACATTTTTCCTGTGGTTTGGGTCCCTGTAATCCCGGGTAGCAACCCCAGACTCCTCCAGGAAAGATACCCGAGATGATTTTTCTCCTTGAACAATGCTCCATCTTCTGGGATGCATCTGAGATTCCTCCCAGGCGTCTCCCGCAGACATTTTTCCCGTGGTTTGGGTCCCTTTAATCCCGGGTAGCAACCCCAGACTCCTCCAGGAAAGATATCCGGGATCATTTTTCTCCTTGGACAATGCTCCATCCTCTGGGATGCATCCGAGACTTGTGGCAGCTATGTCCCTGAGTCTTTTTTCTCACGGATTATGGTTCTGTCATCCCAGGTAGCAACCCCAGACTCCTCCAGGGAAGACACCCAATATGATTTTTCTCTCTTGACAGTGGTCCATCCTGCGGGATCTACCCAGAATTCCTCCCAGGCGTCTCCCGCAGAGTTTTCTCCAGTGCTTTAGGGCCCTGTGATCCCGGGTAGCAACCCCAGACTCCTCTAGGGAAGATACCCGAGATAATTTTTCTCCTTGGACAAAGCTCCATCCTCTGGGAAGCATCCGAAACTCCTTGCAGGTATGTCCCTGAGTTTTTATTCCGGTGTTTTGGGGCCCTGTAATCCCGGGTAGCAACCCCAGACTCCTCCAGGGAAGATACCCGAGATGATTTTTCTCCTTGGACAAAGCTCCATCCTCTGGGCTGCATCCGAGACTTGTCGCAGCTATGTCCCGGAGTCTTTTTCTCGCGGTTTATGGTTCTGTCATCCCAGGTAGCAACCCCAGACTCCTCCAGGCAAGACACCCAATATGATTTTTCTCTCTTGGCAGTGGTCCATCCTGCGGGATCTACCCAGAATTCCTCCCAGGCGTCTCCCGCAGAGTTTTCTCCAGTGCTTTAGGGCCCTGTGATCCCGGGTAGCAACCCCAGACTCCTCCAGGGAAGATACCCGAGATGATTTTTCTCCTTGGACAATGCTCCATCCTCTGGGAAGCATCCAAGACTCCTTGCAGCTTTTTCCCTGAGTGTTTATTCCGGTGCTTTTGGGCCCTGTCATCCCGGGTAGCAACCCCAGACTCCTCCGTGGAAGATACCCAAGTTGATTTTTCTCCTTGGATTATTGTCCATCCTGCGGGATGCACCCGAGACTCCTCCCAGCTCTGTTTCTGAGTGTTTTCTTCCTGGGGTTTAGGGCCCTGTGATCCCGGGTAGCAACCCCAGACTCCTCCAGGGAAGATACCCGAGATGATTTTTCTCCTTGGACAATGCTCCATCCTCTGGGATGCATCTGAGATTCCTCCCAGGCATCTCCCGCAGACATTTTTCCTGTGGTTTGGTTCCCTGTAATCCCGGGTAGCAACCCCAGACTCCTCCAGGAAAGATACCCGAGATGATTTTTCTCCTTGGACAATGCTCCATCTTCTGGGATGCATCTGAGATTCCTCCCAGGCGTCTCCCGCAGACATTTTTCCTGTGGTTTGGGTCCCTGTAATCCCGGGTAGCAACCCCAGACTCCTCCAGGGAATATACCCGAGATGATTTTTCTCCTTGGACAAAGCTCCATCCTCTGGGAAGCATCCGAGACTCCTTGCAGGTATGTCCCTGATTGTTTATTCCGGTGTTTTGGGGCCCTGTGATCCCGGGTAGCAACCCCAGACTCCTCCAGGGAATATACCCGAGATGATTTTTCTCCTTGGACAAAGCTCCATCCTCTGGGAAGCATCCGAGACTCCTTCCAGGTATGTCCCTGAGTCCTTATTCCGGTGGTTTAGCGCCCTGTCATCCTGGGTAGCAATCCCAGACTCCTCCAGGGAAGATACCCGAGATGATTTTTCTCCTTGGACAAAGCTCCATCCTCTGGGAAGCATCCGAGACTCCTTGCAGGTATGTCCCTGAGTGTTTATTCCGGTGTTTTGGGGCCCTGTGATCCCGGGTAGCAACCCCAGACTCCTCCAGGAAAGATACCCGAGATGATTTTTCTCCTTGAACAATGCTCCATCTTCTGGGATGCATCTGAGATTCCTCCCAGGCGTCTCCCGCAGACATTTTTCCTGTGGTTTGGGTCCCTTTAATCCCGGGTAGCAACCCCAGACTCCTCCAGGAAAGATATCCGGGATCATTTTTCTCCTTGGACAATGCTCCATCCTCTGGGATGCATCCGAGACTTGTCGCAGCTATGTCCCTGAGTCTTTTTTCTCACGGTTTATGGTTCTCTCATCCCAGGTAGCAACCCCAGACTCCTCCAGGGAAGACACCCAATATGATTTTTCTCTCTTGACAGTGGTCCATCCTGCGGGATCTACCCAGAATTCCTCCCAGGCGTCTCCCGCAGAGTTTTCTCCAGTGCTTTAGGGCCCTGTGATCCCGGGTAGCAACCCCAGACTCCTCTAGGGAAGATACCCGAGATAATTTTTCTCCTTGGACAATGCTCCATCCTCTGGGAAGCATCCGAAACTCCTTGCAGGTATGTCCCTGAGTTTTTATTCCGGTGTTTTGGGGCCCTGTGATCCCGGGTAGCAACCCCAGACTCCTCCAGGGAAGATACCCGAGATGATTTTTCTCCTTGGACAATGCTCCATCCTCTGGGAAGCATCCAAGACTCCTTGCAGCTTTTTCCCTGAGTGTTTATTCCGGTGCTTTTGGGCCCTGTCATCCCGGGTAGCAACCCCAGACTCCTCCGTGGAAGATACCCAAGTTGATTTTTCTCCTCGGACTATTGTCCATCCTGCGGGATGCACCCGAGACTCCTCCCAGCTCTGTTTCTGAGTGTTTTCTTCCTGGGGTTTAGGGCCCTGTGATCCCGGGTAGCAACCCCAGACTCCTCCAGGGAAGATACCCGAGATGATTTTTCTCTTTGGACAATGCTCCATCCTCTGGGATGCATCTGAGATTCCTCCCAGGCGTCTCCCGCAGACATTTTTCCTGTGGTTTGGTTCCCTGTAATCCCGGGTAGCAACCCTGACTCCTCCAGGAAAGATACCCGAGATGATTTTTCTCCTTGGACAATGCTCCATCTTCTGGGATGCATCTGAGATTCCTCCCAGGCGTCTCCCGCAGACATTTTTCCTGTGTTTTGGGTCCCTGTAATCCCGGGTAGCAACCCCAGACTCCTCCAGGGAATATACCCGAGATGATTTTTCTCCTTGGACAAAGCTCCATCCTCTGGGAAGCATCCGAAACTCCTTGCAGGTATGTCCCTGATTGTTTATTCCGGTGTTTTGGGGCCCTGTGATCCCGGGTAGCAACCCCAGACGCCTCCAGGGAAGATACACGAGATGATTTTTCTCCTTGGACAAAGCTCCATCCTCTGGGAAGCATCCGAAACTCTTTGCAGGTATGTCCCTGAGTGTTTATTCCGGTGTTTTGGGGCCCTGTGATCCCGGGTAGCAACCCCAGACTCCTCCAGGGAAGATACCCGAGATGATTTTTCTCCTTGGACAATGCTCCATCCTCTGGGAAGCATCCGAGACTCCTTACAGCTTTGTCCCTGAGTGTTTATTCCAGTGCTTTAGGGCCCTGTGTTCCCGGGTAGCAACCCCAGACTCCTCCAGGGAAGACACCCGAGATGATTTTTCTCCTTGGACAATGCTCCATCTTCTGGGATGCATCTGAGATTCCTCCCAGGCGTCTCCCGCAGACATTTTTCCCGTGGTTTGGGTCCCTTTAATCCCGGGTAGCAACCCCAGACTCCTCCAGGAAAGATATCCGGGATCATTTTTCTCCTTGGACAATGCTCCATCCTCTGGGATGCATCTGAGATTCCTCCCAGGCATCTCCCGCAGACATTTTTCCTGTGGTTTGGTTCCCTGTAATCCCGGGTAGCAACCCCAGACTCCTCCAGGAAAGATACCCGAGATGATTTTTCTCCTTGGACAATGCTCCATCTTCTGGGATGCATCTGAGATTCCTCCCAGGCGTCTCCCACAGACATTTTTCCTGTGGTTTGGGTCCCTGTAATCCCGGGTAGCAACCCCAGACTCCTCCAGGGAATATACCCGAGATGATTTTTCTCCTTGGACAAAGCTCCATCCTCTGGGAAGCATCCGAGACTCCTTGCAGGTATGTCCCTGATTGTTTATTCCGGTGTTTTGGGGCCCTGTGATCCCGGGTAGCAACCCCAGACTCCTCCAGGGAATATACCCGAGATGAATTTTCTCCTTGGACAAAGCTCCATCCTCTGGGAAGCATCCGAGACTCCTTCCAGGTATGTCCCTGAGTCCTTATTCCGGTGGTTTAGCGCCCTGTCATCCTGGGTAGCAATCCCAGACTCCTCCAGGGAAGATACCCGAGATGATTTTTCTACTTGGACAATGCTCCATCCTCTGGGAAGCATCCAAGACTCCTTGCAGCTTTTTCCCTGAGTGTTTATTCCGGTGCTTTTGGGCCCTGTCATCCCGGGTAGCAACCCCAGACTCCTCCGTGGAAGATACCCAAGTTGATTTTTCTCCTTGGACTATTGTCCATCCTGCGGGATGCACCCGAGACTCCTCCCAGCTCTGTTTCTGAGTGTTTTCTTCCTGGGGTTTAGGGCCCTGTGATCCCGGGTAGCAACCCCAGACTCCTCCAGGGAAGATACCCGAGATGATTTTTCTCTTTGGACAATGCTCCATCCTCTGGGATGCATCTGAGGTTCCTCCCAGGCATCTCCCGCAGACATTTTTCCTGTGGTTTGGTTCCCTGTAATCCCGGGTAGCAACCCCAGACTCCTCCAGGAAAGATACCCGAGATGATTTTTCTCCTTGGACAATGCTCCATCTTCTGGGATGCATCTGAGATTCCTCCCAGGCGTCTCCCGCAGACATTTTTGCTGTGGTTTGGGTCCCTGTAATCCCGGGTAGCAACCCCAGACTCCTCCAGGGAAGATACCCGAGATGATTTTTCTCTTTGGACAATGCTCCATCCTCTGGGATGCATCTGAGGTTCCTCCCAGGCATCTCCCGCAGACTTTTTTCCTGTGGTTTGGGTCCCTGTAATCCCGGGTAGCAACCCCAGACTCCTCCAGGGAATATACCCGAGATGATTTTTCTCCTTGGACAAAGCTCCATCCTCTGGGAAGCATCCGAGACTCCTTCCAGGTATGTCCCTGAGTCTTTATTCCGGTGGTTGAGCGCCCTGTCATCCTTGGTAGCAATCCCAGACTCCTCCAGGGAAGATACCCGAGATGATTTTTCTCCTTGGACAAAGCTCCATCCTCTGGGAGGCATCCGAGACTCCTTGCAGGTATGTCCCTGAGTGTTTATTCCGGTGTTTTGGGGCCCTGTGATCCCGGGTAGCAACCCCAGACTCCTCCAGGGAAGATACCCGAGATGATTTTTCTCCTTGGACAAAGCTCCATCTCTGGGATGCATCTGAGATTCCTCCCAGGCGTCTCCCGCAAATATTTTTCCTGTAGTTTGGGTCCCTGTAATCCCGGGTAGCAACCCCAGACTCCTCCAGGGAAGATACCCGAGATGATTTTTCTCCTTGGACAATTCTCCATCCTCTGGGATGCATCCGAGACTTGTCGCAGCTATGTCCCTGAGTCTTTTTTCTCGCGGTTTAGGATTCTGTCATCCCGGGTAGCAACCCCAGACTCCTCCGTGGAAGATACCGAAGTTGATTTTTCTCCTTGGACTATTGTCCATCCTGCGGGATGCACCCGAGACTCCTCCCAGCTCTGTTTCTGAGTGTTTTCTTCCTGGGGTTTAGGGCCCTGTGATCCCTGGTAGCAACCCCAGACTCCTCCAGGGAAGATACCCGAGATGATTTTTCTCTTTGGACAATGCTCCATCCTCTGGGATGCATCTGAGATTCCTCCCAGGCGTCTCCCGCAGACATTTTTCCTGTGGTTTGGGTCCCTGTAAACCTGGGTAGCAACCCCAGACTCCTCCAGGGAAGATACCCGAGATGATTTTTCTCCTGGGACAATGCTACATCCTCTGGGAAGCATCCGAGACTCCTTGTAGGTATGTCCCTGAGTGTTTATTCCGGTGTTTTGGGGCCCTGTGATCCCGGGTAGAAACCCCAGACTCCTCCAGGGAAGATACCCGAGATGATTTTTCTCCTTGGACAATGCTCCATCTTCTGGGATGCATCTGAGATTCCTTCCAGGCGTCTCCCGCAGACATTTTTCCCGTGGTTTGGGTCTCTTTAATTTCGGGGTAGCAACCCCAGACTCCTCCAGGGAAGATACCCGAGATGATTTTTCTCCTTGGACAATGCTCCATCTTCTGGGATGCATCTGAGATTCCTCCCAGGCGTCTCCCGCAGATATTTTTCCTGTGGTTTGGGTCCCTGTAATCCCGGGTAGCAACCCCAGACTCCTCCAGGGAATATACCCGAGATGATTTTTCTCCTTGGACAAAGCTCCATCCTCTGGGAAGCATCCGAGACTCCTTGCAGGTATGTCCCTGAGTTTTTATTCCGGTGTTTTGGGGCCCTGTGATCCCGGGTAGCAACCCCAGACTCCTCCAGGGAATATACCCGAGATGATTTTTCTCCTTGGACAAAGCTCCATCCTCTGGGAAGCATCCGAGACTCCTTGCAGCTATGTCCCTGAGTCTTTTTCTCACGGTTTATGGTTCTGTCATCCCAGGTAGCAACCCCAGACTCCTCCAGGGAAGACACCCAATATGATTTTTCTCTCTTGACAGTGGTCCATCCTGCGGGATCTACCCAGAATTCCTCCCAGGCGTCTCCCGCAGAGTTTTCTCCAGTGCTTTAGGGCCCTGTGATCCCGGGTAGCAACCCCAGACTCCTCCAGGGAAGATACCCGAGATGATTTTTCTCCTTGGACAATGCTCCATCCTCTGGGAAGCATCCGAGACTCCTTGCAGCTTTTTCCCTGAGTGTTTATTCCGGTGCTTTTGAGCCCTGTGATCCCAGGTAGCAACCCCAGACTCCTCCAGGGAAGATACCCGAGATGATTTTTCTCCTTGGACAATGCTCCATCTTCTGGGATGCAGCTGAGATTCCTCCCAGGCGTCTCCCGCAGACATTTTTCCTGTGTTTTGGGTCCCTGTAATCCCGGGTAGCAACCCCAGACTCCTCCAGGGAAGATATCCGGGATGATTTTTCTCCTTGGACAATGCTCCATCCTCTGGGAAGCATCTTAGACTCCTTGCAGGTATGTCCCTGAGTGTTTATTCCGGTGTTTTGGGGCCCTGTGATCCCGGGTAGAAACCCCAGACTCCTCCAGGGAAGATACCCGAGATGATTTTTCTCCTTGGACAATGCTCCATCCTCTGGGATGCATCTGAGATTCCTCCCAGGCGTCTCCCGCAGACATTTTTCCTGTGGTTTGGGTCCCTTTAATCCCGGGTAGCAACCCCAGACTCCTCCAGGGAAGATACCCGAGATCATTTTTCTCCTTGGACAAAGCTCCATCCTCTGGGATGCATCCGAGACTAGTGGCAGCTATGTCCCTGAGTCTTTTTCTCACGGTTTATGGTTCTGTCATCCCAGGTAGCAACCCCAGACTCCTCCAGGGAAGACACCCAATATGATTTTTCTCTCTTGACAGTGGTCCATCCTGCGGGATCTACCCAGAATTCCTCCCAGGCGTCTCCCGCAGAGTTTTCTCCAGTGCTTTAGGGCCCTGTGATCCCAGGTAGGTACCCCAGACTCCTCTAGGGAAGATACCCGAGATGATTTTTCTCCTTGGACAATGCTCCATCTTCTGGGATGCATCTGAGATTCCTCCCAGGCGTCTCCCGCAGACATTTTTCCCGTGGTTTGGGTCTCTTTAATTTCGGGGTAGCAACCCCAGACTCCTCCAGGGAAGATACCCGAGATGATTTTTCTCCTTGGACAATGCTCCATCTACTGGGATGCATCTGAGATTCCTCCCAGGCGTCTCCCGCAGACATTTTTCCTGTTGTTTGGTTCCCTGTAATCCCGGGTAGCAACCCCAGACTCCTCCAGGAAAGATACCCGAGATGATTTTTCTCCTTGGACAATGCTCCATCCTCTGGGATGCATCTGAGACTTGTCGCAGCTATGTTTCTGAGTCTTTTTTCTCGCGGTTTAGGGTTCTGTCATCCCAGTTAGCAACCCCAGACTCCTCCAGGGAAGACACCCAATATGATTTTTCTCTCTTGACAGTGGTCAGTCCTGCGGGATCTACCCAGAACTCCTCCCAGGCGTCTCCCGCAGATTTTTCTCCAGTGCTTTAGGGCCCTGTGATTCCAGGTAGGAACCCCAGACTCCCCTAGGGAAGATACCCGAGATGATTTTTCTCCTTGGACAATGCTCCATCCTCTGGGAAGCATCCGAGACTCCTTGCAGCTTTGTCCCTGAGTGTTTATTCCGGTGCTTTTGGGCCCTGTCATCCTGGGTAGCAACACCAGACTCCTCCAGGGAAGATACCTGAGATGATTTTTCTCCTTGGACAAAGCTCCATCCTCTGGGAAGCATCTTAGACTCCTTGCAGGTATGTACCTGAGTCTTTATTCCGGTGGTTTAGCGCCCTGTCATCCTGGGTAGCAACCCCAGACTCCTCCAGGGAAGATACCCGAGATGATTTTTCTCCTTGGACAAAGCTCCATCCTCTGGGATGCATCCGAGACTTGTCGCAGGTATGTCCCTGAGTCTTTTTTCTCGCGGTTTAGGGTTCTGTCATCCCAGGTAGCAACCCCAGACTCCTCCAGGGAAGACACCCAATATGATTTTTCTCTCTTGACAGTGGTCCATCCTGCGAGATCTACCCAGAATTCCTCCCAAGCGTCTCCCGCAGAGTTTTCTCCAGTGCTTTAGGGCCCTGTGATCCCGGGTAGCAACCCCAGACTCCTCCAGGGAAGATACCCGAGATGATTTTTCTCCTTGGACAATGCTCCATCCTCTGGGAAGCATCCGAGACTCCTTGCAGCTTTTTCCCTGAGTGTTTATTCCGGTGCTTTTGAGCCCTGTGATCCCAGGTAGCAACCCCAGAATCCTCCGTGGAAGATACCCAAGTTGATTTTTCTCCTTGGACTATTGTCCATCCTGCGGGATACACCCGAGACTCCTCCCAGCTCTGTTTCTGAGTGTTTTCTTCCTGGGGTTTAGGGCCCTGTGATCCGGGTAGCAACCCCAGAATCCTCCAGGAAAGATACCCGAGATGATTTTTCTCCTTGGACAATGCTCCATCTTCTGGGATGCATCTGAGATTCCTCCCAGGCGTCTCCCGCAGACATTTTTCCTGTGTTTTGGGTCCCTGTAATCCCGGGTAGCAACCCCAGACTCCTCCAGGGAAGATATCCGGGATGATTTTTCTCCTTGGACAATGCTCCATCCTCTGGGAAGCATCTTAGACTCCTTGCAGGTATGTCCCTGAGTGTTTATTCCGGTGTTTTGGGGCCCTGTGATCCCGGGTAGAAACCCCAGACTCCTCCAGGGAAGATACCCGAGATGATTTTTCTCCTTGGACAATGCTCCATCCTCTGGGATGCATCTGAGATTCCTCCCAGGCGTCTCCCGCAGACATTTTTCCTGTGGTTTGGGTCCCTTTAATCCCGGGTAGCAACCCCAGACTCCTCCCGGAAAGATATCCGGGATCATTTTTCTCCTTGGACAAAGCTCCATCCTCTGGGATGCATCTGAGACTTGTCGCAGCTATGTTTCTGAGTCTTTTTTCTCGCGGTTTAGGGTTCTGTCATCCCAGGTAGCAACCCCAGACTCCTCCAGGGAAGACACCCAATATGATTTTTCTCTCTTGACAGTGGTCCATCCTGCGGGATCTACCCAGAATTCCTCCCAGGCGTCTCCCGCAGAGTTTTCTCCAGTGCTTTAGGGCCCTGTGATCCCGGGTAGCAACCCCAGACTCCTCCAGGGAAGATACCCGAGATGATTTTTCTCCTTAGACAATGCTCCATCCTCTGGGAAGCATCCGAGACTCCTTGCAGGTATGTCCCTGAGTGTTTATTCCGGTGTTTTGGGTCCCTGTGATCCCGGGTAGCAACCCCAGACTCCTCCAGGGAAGATACCCGAGATGATTTTTCTCCTTGGACAATGCTCCATCTTCTGGGATGCATCTGAGATTCCTCCCAGGCGTCTCCCGCAGACATTTTTCCTGTGGTTTGGGTCCCTGTAATCCCGGGTAGCAACCCCAGACTCCTCCAGGAAAGATATCCGGGATCATTTTTCTCCTTGGACAATGCTCCATCCTCTGGGATGCATCCGAGACTTGTCGCAGCTATGTCCCTGAGTCTTTTTTCTCACGGTTTATGGTTCTGTCATCCCAGGTAGCAACCCCAGACTCCTCCAGGGAAGACACCCAATATGATTTTTCTCCTTTACAATGCTCCATTCTCTGGGAAGCATCCGAGACTCCTTGCAGGTATGTCCCTGAGTGTTTATTCCGGTGCTTTTGGGCCCTGTCATCCCGGGTAGCAACCCCAGACTCCTCCGTGGAAGATACCCGAGATGATTTTTCTCCTTGGACAATGCTCCATCCTGCGGGATGCACCCGAGACTCCTCCCAGCTCTGTTTCTGAGTGTTTTCTTCCTGGGGTTTAGGGCCCTGTGATCCCGGGTAGCAACCCCAGACTCCTCCAGGAAAGATACCCGAGATGATTTTTCTCTTTGGACAATGCTCCATCCTCTGGGAAGCATCCGAGACTCCTTGCAGGTATGTCACTGAGTGTTTATTCCGGTGCTTTTGGGCTCTGTCATCCTGGGTAACCACCCCAGACTCCTCCAGGGAAGATACCCGAGATGATTTTTCTCCTTGGACAATGTTCCATCCTCTGGGTTTCACCCGAGACTCCTTCCAGGCTTCTGTTGTTGTCTTTTGTCATGTATTTTAGGGACCTCAGATCCCTGTAGGACCTCCAGACTCTCCAAAGGGAGATAACTGTGATGGTTTTTTCTCACTGGGAAGTAACCTATCATGTTTTTTCTCTTTTAGGCAAAGCTTTTTACCCCGCAATAAACCCATGGCTCCTTCCAGGCATCTCCCAGAGACTTTTGATCTCTAGTTGAGGGACCTGATATCACAGGTAGCTACCAAGACTCCTCCAAGGAAGCTTCCTTCTGTTTTGCCAATAGGTCTCTGTTCCTGGATCCATCCAACCCTCCCATTAGCGTTAGGTTAGGGTGTGCGTTCTGTATGAGAATCCCACAGCTCCAGGGACACGTGGCTGGAAAAGGTATGTCGAGAAGGGAACGGCATTGCACCAACATCACTCCCTTGACACTGTGATGGTGTGCTCCCCCTCCCCGCCTTCCAACCTGACCTTTATCTCCCGTGACCCTGCCCAAGCACTAACACCCATGGTGGTCACAATGGGCACGTGTACTTGTGATGGCTGCCCCCGGCTCGATGTGGTTTCGGGGAAACACATAACACCACAGTAGCCAAGGGCTAACTTGAGCAGTGCTGGTACTGTGGCCAATATGCAGATATGACTATAGGTCAATCATCTCACCCACATCAATAGTGAACAGCCCGAGAGCCCTTTGAGCTCCCCTGCACGCCAGGATCTCCCCATGAGCGGGGACGCCTCTCAAGGTTACTCCTCGAGCTTCACAGATTCTTTGCCGCAACAGATCCTCGGTCAGTGATTAATAGCACGCAAAACTGTGAAATCTTAGCTAAGTGATAGAAAGGATTGATTGCACATATATAATCCCTTAGACATAAACCGTTGACCCAGTCTGGGACCAGGATTGGATCCAGCCGCACCCAGACTCCTCTCTGAGAAGGAGGTTAGAAAGCAAGGGGCTCCTTTCCGAACCTCAGCCCAACAGGAGGGTCTCCCTGGCAGTTCTGCCTGACCCTGTCCTCCATGCAGGAAATAACCAAGTGTACCTTGCCATCGAATCCTGCTAAAGCACTGTCGCATTTACTCTCAAACTTTGTTAAATCCCTGTTTTGTATCAATAAACGTGTCGCTGCTTCTCTCTACGAGTGAAGTGCATCACTCCATCCGCAACAGACACCTCTCTCCTCTGGGCCACCCGTGCTGCTGGGGACCTCAGCCTCAGCCCACGCTGCCATTAGCTGCCTGTCAGAGCGCTGCTACGGGATGGTGAAGGCAGGAACAGCTTTCCATCCTTGCTCCTTTTGTGTAGGAGCAGTCGCTGGATGTTTTCCATTTTGGAGCGGGGCTCTGGCGAGTGTGGGAGAGAGTGTTGGGAGCGTTACGGTGCAAGGAAAGCGCAGAGCCCCAGTGTTGGTCAGGCTGTGAAAGTGCTGCCGAGGGATAGTGAGGGCAAGCAGTCTAATATGACCGAATTGAATGAAACAATCCAGGAATTCTTTACTTACAGAATCTCACTTGGATACAGCCCACGCTGAGGGATGCTGGACTAAAGTCACACTCCTTTTCTTTGGAGGAATTCTGAAAGGAAAAGGAACCAAAGAACTGTTACACAATGTAAAATTCTGTTGTACAGGAGAACTTCATTTGTTTGCTTGCTTTAAGAACTAAAGGTGGTTTCAAACCCTAAAAATGCAAGATAACCAAAGTACAGAACGAGATACCCGAGCTAAACAAAAGACATCTCTCTCGTCTGTGCTATCGCCTAGCAGCCAACTACTCCCCTCGATAAATATCACCGACAGGAGGAGCCCAATTTGACCTCTCCCTGAATGGCAGCTGGACTGCACGCCAGGAGACTCTCCCCGTGGGCAGGGGCGACTCTCAAGGTTAGAGATTCCTTACCTGAGACTGAGAGCCTTCCTCACCCAAGGCGGAGAGATGCCTTAGCTGCGGCAGATCCTCAGTAAGTGACTGAGAGCGTGCTGAATTAGTACTAATGAGACATTACTAATCCGTGCAGCTACTCAATATTATTGCAAACATTGTATAGATAATTCCGTTAGACATAAGCTGTTCTCCAAGTCTGAGACCGGGGCTCCATAAGGAGTTTAGAAGGCAAGGGGATCCACTCTGAACCTCGTGACTCAATGGGAGGGTCTTCCTTACTCTTTGCGTCTCCAGTCCCCGTGTGAATCAGCCTAACCTGCTTCTAACTCAGTTTTCCTTTGTATGTTTCTTCCAAGCGGTAATTAATCATAGAATGGTCTGGGTTGTCTTCAATTGGATCTGGTTGCTCAGAGCCCCATCCAACCTGACCTGGAATGTTTCCAGGTATGGGCCATCTCCCACCTCTTTGGGCAACCCGGGCCAGTGTCTCCCCACCCTCATCATCAAAAAACATAATCTTCCCAGATGCCCCATCCCTGCTCATTGCAGGGGGTTGGACTCAACAACCTCTAAAGGTCCCTTCCAACCCAAATGATTCTATGACACTGTGATTTCACTGATGTTTCCCTGTTGGCTTCTGTTCCGTCAGAAGCCCCTGGCTCATCTCCATAAGACTCCGAGTCTGCTGCACCCAGCACGTCTCAGACCAACAGGCTGAGGGTCCTCGCTGGCGCCCCGTCCCCCTGACCTTAGCATGTTCCCGCAGCTTGTCATGGGCAAGCCTGATCCTGTCCCTGACCCCTTCAAGCCTGATCCTATCCCTGACCCCTTCAAGTCTAGTTTAAAGCTCTGCCAATGAGCCCTGCTGGCTCCTGAGCGAAGACCCTCTTCCCCCTTTCAGAAAGCTCAATCCCATCTGACCCCAGCAGGCCTGGCACCATGGAGGCCACCCTATTTGTGAAAAAGAAAAAAAACAAACAAACAAAAAAACAAACAAAAAACCAACACCCCCCCCCCCAAAAAAAAAAAAAAAAAACAAAAAAACCCCCAAAACCAAAAAAACCCCACCCAACAAAATTGTGGTGGTGACAGCAGCCACAGAACCATGTATTAAAAGACCAGGTCCGTCTGTTCCTTCCAGTGTCGCTGCGCATAACTGGAAGGAGAGAGGAAAAATAGCCGGCGCTCCAGATTCCCTTACCACCCATCCCAAGGCCCTGAAGTCTCTCCGGATCGCCCTCGGACTACGCATTGTGGCTTCGTGGCCACCCACAGGGAAGAGCAGCGCTGGGCAATAGTCCGAGGGCCGTACCAGGCCGGGAAGTTTCCTAGTGACGTCCTTAACCCAGGCCCAGGGGGGCAGCAGACTTCCCCAAGAGGAGGGTCTGCCCGGTGAGTCAGGGGTATGTGATAGAGACAATAACACATTGTGCACTGATTGACTAGCAGTGATTCATAACCTAAAGGACAGGCCTGATAAAAAGCAAGAAGTCTTGAGATTGCCAAGGACAGCTCCTGATAACGAATAAGAGTGTGCCTTGAAAAGTGGCTGAAACCAACCCTGCGGTCTGGACAAAGACCAAAGAAGAACTGAGTCTGCGCAAGGACAAAGAGTTACTTGCGGTGATGAAGAGGAATCATCAGCCTTCGTGGTCACGACCCTCAGCGACCACCACCAGGAGGCATTGCGCAAGCGCGGTTGGGAGGAGTTTATGGAAATGACTTCTTAGAGCTAATTTTAATACGAAGTGGGGACAGGTTATGCATATGTATAGGCGTATTGGGAAATCTTATGATTATGTAATTAAGAACTATATATATTTGAGAAGGCCGCTGCATTGGGCACGCACGATTGTGGTGGGGCGACCCCCCCGTGCTGCCCAGCGCTGAATAAACACCTACTTTACAACCTTCCCGGTTGTGGAGTCTCTGGAGTTTCGTTTCCGCATGTCACCGGCAGATCCGGTCCTCTGTTCCCATCCCCGTCTCCGGGAGGGCAGAGCGTGGCTCCAGCGGCCCCTCTCTCTCTCGCTCACGCTCCCGACTGCTCCTCAGCCTTTCTCCTTCCCCCCCGGCTCTGCCGCCAGGCCGAGCGCACCGTCCCCCTGCTCCCCCCTCACGCTGCGCTGCTCTCCGCCGCGGAGCGGGCCGGCCCCGGAGCGGCTCCCTCGGCCACCGGCCGCTCCCTCCGCTGCGGCGCGTTTGAGCCTCCCGCCGTTGCCCGGGCAACGCCCAGGTCTCGCCAGCGGCTGCGGCGAGAGGTACCGGCTGCCGCTCGGCTCCGCTCGGCAACACTCGGCCCCGCTCGGATCGGCTCGTCATCTCGCGGCCCCTCTCGGCCGGTCAGGGCCGTCCCCGAGCGCGGCGGCGGGGCCGGGCTGGCGCAGGGCGGGCAGAGGAGCGGCGGGCGGAGGGGCCGAGCCGCCCCGGGAGGCGGCCGCGGGGCGCTCCCCTCCTGCGCTGCCCCGAGGTCCCGGCCGGTCCGGGGCAGCCGCTCGGTGTCCCTCGGGTCCCCGCTGTCCGGGCGTCGGGGCAGCCCCGGGGCTGGGCTGGGGCCGGCTCCGTCCCGGCGGCCATCCCCCTTTGGCGGGGCAGCCGGCGGGGGGCACGGCCGGACCCTCCTGCCTGCCCCGGGCCCCGCCGCACGGGCTCTGTGCCGCACACACCGTCCCGTCCGTACCCGCCCTCTCCCCCGCTGGGAGGGCGGTGGGGCCACCGCGGGGCGGGCAGAGCCCTGTGGGGCTGCGCCCGGGAGTCACCGAGCGCCGCAGGTTGCCCGATGCGGAGCGAAAGGAGCCCGAGGGGCCGCCCAGAGCAGCCCCCGCAGCGCAGCGCAGCGGCACAGGCAGCGGCAGGAGGGGCAGCCCCCGGCCGGGGGAGCCCCCGTCGGGGCGGGTAAGTAGCACAGCCACGTCTGCGCAAGAGGAGCAACGCAGAAGCCTTTTCCCGCCCCGACTGCTCCCGCCAGCGAGCTCGGGGCCGGTGGCACTGACGGCGGCAGCCAGGAGCATCGGGCCCCGAGTCACCGGTGCCGACAGCACAGGCGCCGCTGGAGGCGTCCGCCTCTTCCCGCCCCGACGGGGTGCCGAGGGCAAGAGCGGGAAGAGGCCCCCAGACGCAGCCCCGCTGCCTTGCTGCGGCTCCTCTGCTTCCAGTACCTTTCCCTTTCCTTCCACAAGGCCGCCGTATCTTCACCAATCTTGACCTTTTCATGCTGGGAAGCAGAGGCCCGGCTCATACTAGAAACCTCTGCTGCTTCTTGGAGGGAATGAGTGTTTTCTGCCGGGGTAAGACTGATTAAAGACTGATTAAAATAACACCAACTTCCAAGTTGCTGCTTCTTTTATTAGAATCCCATAGAACAGTTTTTCAAAGTCACATTGCCACTTTGTGACACACAAGGATCAAAATCTTAAAGCTTGTTGCTCTTTTCCCCAAAACTCTAGGTTGTGCAGAAAAACACATTCCAACCCAACACCTTCAGTACATCAATTTGGAAACATAAACAAAGTAGCATTTCACTTAAAGCATTCACTAGCTGAGACAAGCCATGTGAAAAGCAGAGTTACAGAAGAAACAATACCACCAAACAGTCACACTACAAGTTTACCTTTCCACAACAATCAGTGCTTCCAGGTCAGTTCTTTCCACCAAAAAGATGCTGGAGTGGCAAAAAGATGATGCTGGGGAAACAACAACAAGAGCACGTTACACTGCCAGTCCTTCTCTGAGAATTGTAATGACAAGGCCATTTCTGGCCACCGGAAAGACACAACCCCAGCACAAAACAGACAGGGAAAGACTGAAAAAATAGAGACAACATAAAGAATAACTGGTGCACGGTGATGTTAATTTCAGTTTGCAATGGTGTCTTCAGGAGTGTTATGGTTTGAGAGACCCATAACAATTTGTTGTCATTTAGACAATCATTCTATCACCCGATGACCCCTCCCCACCTGGGAAAGGGAAATCGGGAAAAACAAGAAAACCCGAGAGCTGAAGTATAAACAGATTTAATAGAATAAGATTAGATAATTAACATTAACAGCACTAAAGAACTGATATTGATCCCGACACCAATACAGAATATGCAAAGATTATACTCAGCCAATTCTATCAGTAGGAAGCTGTGCACTCCCAGCAGTGGACAGCTAATGTGGGACACTGCGAGCGCTGCGGCTTCAGGAGGAAGGGAAGGCCTCAGGGCTCCGGCACCAGGGCACGAAGTTCTCAGGATGGCAGCCATCAAGGGAGAGAGAGAACTTCGCAGCAAACTTTCTAATTTATAATGAGTGTGACGTTGATGGTATGAAATAATCCTGTTGGCCAGCTTGGGTCAAGTGCCCGGGTCTCGCTCCTCCTCATCCCTGTACTTGGCGAGCTCGAAAACACTGAGACCTTGAGACCCACACACCATAGCTGGCTGTAAAGTAAATATTTTCACAAATTCAGACACTGGAGTCTTCTGAAAGTGCAGTTTTCCCAAGCATTAGAAGAGAAATTAGTCCTGTGTCTCTCAAACCAGGACATTCCACCCCTTATTTCATACCATATATATGACACACTCAAATTACTGTTGTATTAGTCCTCTCATATATATACACACAAATATATAATCCTCTAAAGCTATAAACTATTCCTCTAAAAGGTCTATTAAGTTTTTTAGTTGAAAACTAGGAGTTCCATCTATCATAATAGTCTTTTAGGGTAAGAACCAGTGATGTGGCATTGTCTCAGTTGTCAGATCGGGACCAGGCCTCCATACAGGACAACAGACGTGTAGAGTTGGGCGCAGCAATATAACGTGTTGTGCTCACGGCTAGCATGTTCCCTGTCGCTGGACGCCATTCGATGGAGTTTCATTACCGGTTTCATTACCACCATGTTATCCTGAAAAACACTTATTGAACACTGTTAGTGTTATGTGACAATTAACACCACACATTTTAAAATTAAGGATTCTCGCCCCAAATCAAATCTCCTAACGGGTACATCGAACTTCTCCATTTTCCTGCATCACCCACCAGGTATGCCCTGGTCCTTCAGCAAAAGCAACCCCACGAGTGGGCCTGCCTTTACCTGAGGCCGGGGTAACCCAGACTGTTTTCCCCAACATATTCTTTACATGCACCACAGGGACCTTGTCCCCTTCTACAATAGGTAAAAGCTCTGACTGAGCCGGACCAGCTCGGCTGACAGTTCCCCTGGTGTTGACTAACCAGGTGGCTTTCGGTAAATGCTCATCCCACTTTTTAAATGTTCCAGCAGTCATTGCTTTCAAGGTAGTCTTCAGTAATCCATCACATTGTTCGACCTTCCCAGCAGCTGGTGCATGGTAGGGGATATGATATATCCATTCAATACCATGTTCTTTAGCCCAGGCCTCTATGAGATTATTTCGGAAGTGAGTCCCATTGTCCGACTCAATTCTCTCTGGAGTACCATGTCGCCACAACATTTGTCTTTCCAGGCCTAAAATAGAGCTACGGGCAGTGGCATGAGACACAGCATAAGTTTCCAGCCATCCGGTGGTTGCTTCCACCATTGTAAGCACATAGCACTTGCCCTGGCGGGTTTGTGGAAGGGAAATATAGTCACTTTGCCAGGCCTCTCCATACTTATATTTCAGCCACTGTTCCCCGTACCATAAAGGTTTTGACCGTTTAGCTTGCTTAATTTCAGCACATGTTTCACATTCATAAATAACCTGTGATATATTATCCATAGTCAAATCCACCCCTCGGTCACGAGCCCATCTGTATGTCGCATCTCTTCCTTGATGACCTGAAGTGTCATGGGCCCACTGAGCTAAAAACAATTCACTATTACGTTGCCAATCCAAGTCTACTTGGGACACTTTAATTTTAGCAGCCTGATCCACCTGCTGGTTGATTTGTTGTTCCTCAGTGGCCCGACTCTTGGGTACATGGGCATCTACATGGCATACCTTAACAGACAACTTTTCTAATCGGGCAGCAATATCTTGCCACAAATCAGCAGCCCAAATGGGTTTACCTCTGCGCTGCCAGTTACTCTTTTTCCACTCCTTTAACCATCCCCACAAGGCATGTGCCACCATCCATGAGTCAGTATAAAGATAAAGCACCGGCCACTTTTCTCGCTCGGCAATATTTAAAGCCAACTGGATGGCTTTCACTTCTGCAAACTGACTCGACTCACCCACTCCCTCAGCCGCTTCTGCAACTCGTCGAGTGGGACTCCATACAGCAGCTTTCCACCTTCACTGGTTTCCTACAATACAACAAGATCCATCTGTGAATAGCGCATATTGCCTTTCATTTGCTGATAATTGATTATATGGTGGGGCTTCCTCAGCACGCACCACCCTCTCCTCTGGGGACCCGCCAAAATCTGTGCCTTGTGGCCAATCCGTGATCACCTCCAAAATTCCTGGACGATTAGGGTTCCCTATTCGAGCTCGCTGAGTAATTAGTGCGATCCATTTACTCCACGTCGCATCAGTGGCGTGATGTGTGGAAGGAGCCTTCCCTTTAAACATCCAGTTCAACACTGGCAACCGAGGCGCCGGGAGGAGCTGTGCTTCAGTACCAATTACCTCCGAAGCAGCTCCAACTCCTTCATATGCTGCCAATATCTCTTTCTCAGTAGTGGTATACCGAGCCTCGGATCCTCTATATGCTCGGCTCCAAAACCCACGGGGTCGGCCTCGAGTCTCTCCAGGTGCTCTTTGCCAGAGACTCCAGGTAGGGCCGTTCTCCCCCGCTGCAGTGTAGAGCACATTTTTTACATCTGGTCCAGTCCGAACTGGCCCAAGGGCTACTGCATGGACAATTTCCCGTTTAATTTGTTCAAAGGCTGATTGCTGCTCAGGGCCCCATTTAAAATCATTCTTCTTCCTCGTCACTTCATAGAGAGGGCTCACAATCTGACTGTAACCAGGAATATGCATTCTCCAGAAACCCACAACGCCTAAGAAGGTTTGTGTTTCCTTTTTGTTAGTAGGTGGTGACATAGCTGTTATTTTATTAATCACGTCCATTGGGATCTGACGACGCCCGTCTTGCCACTTAATTCCTAAAAACTGGATTTCTCGCGCAGGCCCCTTGACCTTACCTCGTTTGATGGCAAAACCAGCTTCCAGAAGGATTTGGATGACCTTCTCCCCTTTCTCAAAAACTTCTTCTGCTGTATTACCCCATACAATGATGTCGTCAATGTATTGCAGGTGTTCTGGAGCTCCACCCTTCTCCAGTGCAGTCTGGAAGTCCAGTGCAGTCCATGGCAAACAGTAGGGCTGTGTTTCCACCCCTGGGGCAGTCGATTCCAGGTGTACTGTACGCCCCTCCAGGTGAAAGCAAACTGTGGCCTGCACTCTGCCGCTAAAGGAATAGAGAAAAAGGCATTAGCAATGTCCATTGTAGCATACCACTCAGCTTCCTTTGACTCCAGCTCATAATGAAGTTCTAACATATCTGGGACGGCAGCACTCAATGGTGGTGTGACTTCATTCAGGCCACGATAGTCTACCGTCAGTCTCCATTCCCCATTAGGCTTTCGCACTGGCCATATGGGACTGTTAAAGGGTGAACGAGTCCTACTGATCCCCCCTTGGCTTTCCAGCTGACGGATCAACTTCTGGATAGGGAGCAAAGAATCTCGATTAGTGCGATATTGTCGCCTATGCACCGTTGTAATAGCAACGGGCACCTTTTGTTCCTCAACCCTCAATAACCCCACAATAGAAGGGTCCTCTGACAGCCCAGGCAAAGTAGACAGTTGGATAACTTCCTCCATCTCCACCGCCGCTACACCAAACGCCCACCAGTACCCCCTCGGGTCCTTAAAATACCCTCTCCTGAAGTAATCAATGCCAAGAATGCATGGAGCACCTGGACCAGTCACAATGGGGAACTCTTCCCATTTATTCCCAGTTAGGCTCACTTCGGCCTCCAATACAGTCAGCTCTTGAGATCCCCCCATCACTCCAACAATCGTGATGGGTTCTGCCCCTCTATGATTTGACGGCATTATGGTGCACTGTGCACCAGTGTCCACCAAGGCCCTATACTTTTGTGGTTCTGATGTGCCAGGCCATCGAATCCACACAGTCCAATAAACTCGATTATCCCCCTCCTCCTCCTGGCCGGAGGCAGGACACCTCTACTTTCGACGACTAAAGGGTCCCTCAGTGCCATCCCTGACATCCACATGTTGTAAATCAGGTTCCGAAGCCCATCTGTGCTGTCTGGGGGACTGTCCACTGGAAACTGGAGCAGCATGTCTTCTGAAAGAATCCCTCCTTGGGGGTGTTTTACTCCGCAAGTCACGTACGCGTGTCTGTAATGCTGAAGTAGGTTTTCCATCCCACTGCTTCATGTTTTCCCCCCAATCACGCAAAGTAGCCCACAGAACACGTTGCGGTGTGCATCGTTTCTCTTGAACAGTTCTTTTAGGAAAACGTTTTTCCTTAACTGAGACACCAGCCTGGTCACACGACTTGTCCAACGCTGAAACACCGGCCCGGTCACGTAACCTGTCCAATGCTGAGACACCGTCCTGTGGGGTAGAAAAAAGATTATGTGCATAATGCTGCATGTCATTATCCACATCACCCACCGTCAGTGCCTCATCCTCTTTCCAACGAAAGAATGCCAATACATGAGCGTACGCTGCCGGTGCACTCAGTACCCACTTGCGCCAAATGGGTCCAGTAATTTTGAGTCCATCTGGATTTAATGATGCCTGCAGGTTGTCCAAATCAGTAAAAATCATCTCTCTCACAGCTATTTCCCTCAGATTCTGAACACCTCTCTCAATAGTTGTCCACTTGGATGGGCGGTATGGGATATCGTCCCTATAGGGATACCTGCTCCTCACACTTAACAGGAGTCACCTCCAGAGGGTGAGGGATTCTGGCGGTCCTCCAAGAGCCCTGTCAATACCCGAATCTCTAGCTAATGGTCCCAGCCGCTTGGCTTCTCTACCATGTCAGTTCAAACTATCAGCTCTAGTATCCCAGCATCGGAGTAGCCAAGGAATCACTTGCTCGCCTTCCTGACGGCCATAATCCTTACGTATGTCATGCACCTCACTAAGGGTTAATGATCGAGTAGTCTCCTCTGTCACTTCGTTGTATGATGTCCCTGGTTGACCATTGCTGTCTGGCCCTACTGCACGTTTCCTCTAATGTACAGGGTTGACTGATACCGGCACCGACTGTGTCTGTAGCTCAGCTGCATCAGCCATCACCACGGTCAGAGTAGGTCTGGTCCTTGTTGCAGCTGCGGGTGCTGTCGTGGGAGGCGGTGGGGTCTGGATGGGATCAGTGTCTGTCACAGGGCCAGCAGGGGCTGCGCAGGGATGAGGTATGTCGCGGGGGCCGTGCAGGCGCGATGTCCGTCGGGGGGGCTGGCGGGGTCTGTGCCGGTACGGTGTACAGCAGGGGGGGTCGGTGGGGACTGTCGTAGGAGCCAGCAGGATCTCAGCCTGCAGAGTCTGGATGGGATCACTGCCTGCCATAGAGGCCGGCGGCGGCTGTGGCCGGTAGGAGCCGGCGCGGTCTCTGCCGGACGTTTCCCTCTACTGCAGATCCAGACAATAAAACAGATCAAACCCTCAAAACTTAACAACCCAAGCACAACAATCAAAATATTCCAAGGGTATTCCAAACTCTCAAAAACTGTTACTATTGATGACATCAGTACCTACAAATTCTCAAGAGACATCCCCTCCTTTGCTAAATGGCCTGTAACATAACCCAAGGTATAATTATACACAATGGTCAGCAAAGGACTCCCACCGTCCAGAGGTGGGTCTGACCGCTGTGATTCTCGAGATGTCATTACATAGGTGACAAATAACGGAAAGATTACAAATGACCCGATAACGTAGCAAAATACCGCCACACAAAATAACAAGGCAATGTTTTTGAATCCAAACTGAGAAACGATAAGCTGCCTTAAAGGAGAGAGAAACAGCAATGACCTCCCCCACAGCTCTGATAGCTCCTGACCTAAGTTTATACAAAGATAGCGGAGAACTCTGACCAGGTTCCTTTGAAACCATTCCAACAGAGTCATAGTGACTTTTTAATGAATCCAATCAAATCTGTTTAAAACTTCAACCCTTCAGAACTCTCCAATTAAAACTTATAGTTCTCACAGCACTATTTAAATTAAGCGCAAAATATCACACTGAGTGCCAAACTTGTTACAATACCACGTTGGGCGCCAAATTTGTTATGGTTTGAGAGACCCATAACAATTTGTTGTCATTTAGACAATCATTCTATCACCCGATGACCCCTCCCCACCTGGGAAAGGGAAATCGGGAAAAACAAGAAAACCCGAGAGCTGAAGTATAAACAGATTTAATAGAATAAGATTAGATAATTAACATTAACAGCACTAAAGAACTGATATTGATCCCGACACCAGTACAGAATATGCAAAGATTATACTCAGCCAATTCTATCAGTAGGAAGCTGTGCACTCCCAGCAGTGGACAGCTAATGTGGGACACTGCGAGTGCTACGGCTTCAGGAGGAAGGGAAGGCCTCAGGGCTCCGGCACCAGGGCATGAAGTTCTCAGGATGGCAGCCATCAAGGGAGAGAGAGAGAGCACTTCGCAGCAAACTTTCTAATTTATAATGAGTGTGACGTTGATGGTATGAAATAATCCTGTTGGCCAGCTTGGGTCAAGTGCCCAGGTCTCGCTCCTCCTCATCCCTGCACCTGGCTAGCTCGAAAACGCTGAGACCTTGAGACCCACACACCATAGCTGGCTGTAAAGTAAATATTTTCACAAATTCAGACACTGGAGTCTTCTGAAAGTGCAGTTTTCCCAAGCATTAGAAGAGAAATTAGTCCTGTGTCTCTCAAACCAGGACACCTTTCGATGAGGCAAATCCCTTAACGCTCTCTCAAATTGTCGGTTCTTTACCTCCACGGGGAACTTGTGGCCTTTTATTGTCATAGTGTGTGACCAGAACAAGCCCAGCCATGCCTCATTCCATCCTTAAAAGCCTTCAGCATTTCACTCGGGTAACCTCCCTGTCCCGCTTCCGTCCCTCAACAATTCTTAGGAGGGAGACTCAGAAATTAGGTCTTGTGGTTCTCATTGAAACACCCATTAATTCATACAACCAAAACCCAGCCAAATGAAAAGGCTATGTTAAATCTCAGCCCCGAGGGAAAAGAAATGTGCCCGACGAGGGGCTAAAAGGCGCTCTGGCAGACCTCCACCCCCCTCCAAACTGCAGTTTGCTCTTGAAAACTGATGAGTTTTCTTCCTCTGCAGCCTTAGCGAGGCTGTAGATTTTTCCACCCTGCAGGGAAAGAAACAATCCTCAAAAGCAGATGTTATTCTGCCTGCAAGGAAAGCTTTAAAATAGTCATTCTGCCTTTAAGAAAAGAAAAATAAAGGGAACATCTGAGCTGGTTTCTCCATGAAAATAACACTTTGCACTTGCACAGCAAAGCAACGCTCATTAACCAATCTCATAAAGCTTCGCAGGCATTAAGAAACACCTGCGTGCACCCTGTAAGCACATGTGTAAAGAGGAATCGCCATTTCCACACCGCAACTATATCAAACCGCATTATTTCTCTCACAAGCCATGATGGAAACGGGCCACGCTCCCATTCCTCGACTCACGAGCTCCGGCAATGACGGGATCATGCCGACCCTCAGCCGCTGCGGGCATCAGTTCTTCCAATCACCCGCTGTCGGCTCAGTGACAGGAATCTGGGAGCAGGAAGGGGATTGTACCACCCAGGCTCCCCAAAATCCCCCGCAGTTACGAGGAATGCAAATCTTAGGCTCCCCTAAGCCACCAGATTTCACATCGTGACCGCCACAGTAACACCAGAGCAGTTTTTAAGCAGCACCGACAGGGTTTAACCTCCGCACCTGAGAAAGTCCCTGTCCTGAGGGCTGCCGGTCCCCTCGGCCCAACGCAGGAGGCAGCAGCAAACCCCTCCAGAGAGGGCAAGAGGCGCTTGGAAGAGTGACATCCAGCTAATAACCAAAAAGCACTTAAACCAACCCCAGACTTTGGAGATATTTAGGCCCCGAGCCAGCCGCAGCACGTTGCTCAGTAAGGCACACTTCCACAACTACCCTTAATTAACCGTGACCTCCAGAGCCTCATCTCTGAAGGTGAGAAAGTCGTTTGGTTGACTCTTGATGTCCCTTTCCCTCCCACAGGCAACGAGACACCAAGTATTTCCACTTGAGAGCGCAGTTCCCCTTCCACGGGCACCGAGCTCGCTCTGCAGCTTTGGATTACCACCGACCTTCAATGTAACAAATTCTACCATTCTTCCACCCCTCTTTCTTGGGAAAAGACAGAGGGAACGAGACAACTCCAAACCGCTCTCTTTTATTTGATTTGCAGTGATCTGACAACCCCAGCCCTTCCCGCTGCCTTAGGCTTTGGGAAACAATTCAAGGGTCCTCAGCCACGAGTAAGGAACGAGCTGTTATTCATGGGCGAATCAGTAGACACACCAGCCCTGATCATTAGGAGAAAGTCTTATTTTTCAGTCATGGATTTTCACGGGTTTTGTTTTCAGGCCACCCAAACAGGGCGCGCTTTTATAGCCATCAGCAATTAAATTCTCTGTCCCCTCCAGAAAAGCCTTTTCCTAAAGGCGCTCTCCTTCCAAGGGCAGACCCACAAAAAGAAGCCCACACTGCTTAATCCATTTCACAGAGAATTTCAAATGCAAACAACAATTAAACAGGATGTATTTTCCCCGCTTCAGGGAAAGCCAGTAATACAAACCTTTGCAACATATTTAGCAAATCTATCATTTTAATGCCTTTGCATTTCCCACTTCCAGCTGGAGAGCAGGTTGCAAGGACTCATAACAAAAAACAAACCAACAGAACATATTCCTGTCTAGGGTGTAATTTTATGATAGTGAAGTTCCTGCAAAACAGAGGTGTTATGATTGTTACCGATTTCTTCAGCCTTATCAATTTGAACATCTTTTTACAGGTACAAAGAAACAAAAAACATTTTTGAGGTACAAAATAACCCCACTTATTCACCTCTGTACCCCAAAGATCTTTTCATGACACAGATTGTGCCACCAATACACAGCTGCTAAATATCCCCGGCTGCTGCCAATCTGTAAAGAAACCTCCAAAATACAAGAGAACGCTGAGCCCGGTGCGCTGACGGTGCTGCCAGGGCTGTGAGTCGGAGCTGGAAGAAGTCGCAGCCCCTGAGGTTGAAATCAGCCCCACGTTTAGGCACAACCCGGGGTTTTAAGCCTCACTACAAACCAGACCCCTGCTTTTGAAAAAAACAGGGAGATTCACCTCGAAATGAACCACGTTCTCGATGCCGAAGGGGCACTGGTCCATGGCCGCCGCCGCCCTTAGGGCCAGTTCCATGGGGCTTCGCTTGACCTGGAGCAGAACTCGCGGGCGTGAGGACAATGACTTCCCTAAACAAAACCTAAGAAAAGGAAAAGTTAAATAAGATTTACTTAAATAAATAAAATATAAATAAATAAATAAATAAATAAGTGACTGTCTGCAAAGCCCGTGCGAATACTACAGACGTCAGTAATGCAGCTCGGTTACAAATGCGCTAAGCTATAAAGCCACTCTGTGGAGATCTCTAAGTGTCCCGGGGAAGTGTTCGAATCTTACCCAGGAGCGCCCTTCTGGGGGGAAGAGAGGCTCAGGCCGCCGACGGGTACCTGAGGCCCGGGCAGGCTGTGAGGGAGCCCTCCTCCACTGGTTCACCACGGGGTCTTCCCTCGCGTGCCATTGGCCAGGGCTGAGCCAATCAGCGGAGCCGGTGTTGGGCTGTCAGTCACAGCCATCCGGGGGCGGGGCCGAGGGGCCTGAGAAGAAGAGGGCCTGAGGAGAAGGAGGGGTGTGGGTTGCAGCACCTTGAGTTGGAATTGCCTTTGTGTGTGAGAGAGGAGTCTGTTAATTTAATCTTGTGTGTATAGGCAGGGCCTTGAGAGTGCTACTGTGCTGGCCTCAAGTCTGTGGGTGTCTGCTTTTCTGTGTGTTTGTGACTGACCTTTCTTGTTTCTTTGAGTCAGGAAGATCTTGATATGTACTCCGGAGGGAAGAAAGAAATACAAAGAACTGAGAAAGACAGTGCTGCCAGTCAAAGGTTAGTTCTGGTTTTAAATTGTCTCAACTCTCTTCTAGCCACGAGCCTTGTTAGGAATTCTCGGGCCGCAAGGGGCGCGTGAGCAGCCCCTCCTGAGCGAGCGTGGAGACGGGCAGGGGAGAGGACAGGGCTGTTTGTTCTTGCTGTGAGCAGGGGACAGTGGGTGGAAGCTGCTCTGTGGACATACAGTGAAGAGCTGCCATCATGGTACTCGGTGGGAAGTCCCACGAGGAAGGAGGCTGCGTCAAGAAAGGCCGTATGAACTGCACGTGTGCAGTGACGGAAACAGCTTCAGGGTGCCGAGGCCACCGCTAGTTGTGATTAAGGCAGTGAGTGAGATGGTCCTTGTGGGCGCTTTCCAAGTGCCTCGGAATGGGGCAGGACTGCTCGTAGGGACAGAAAATGCTGTGGCAGTGGTTGAGCTGCTCAGATCTCGACAGTCCTACTCTTGTGGTTTTTCGTTCTCCTTAAAAGAGTGGGTGTGTGCTTTTTCACTTGTGCTGGGCAGTGATTAAAAAAAGAAAAAAAACAAAACCTCTTGAAACTTCCTGTGAAATTAGGGGTGGCTGAGACACATTACATTTCTCACCTCTTTCACTAACTATGCTGCTTTCTCTGAAACTTGTTTGTATCCTTATTCTAAATGGTTTGGCTTCAGTAGAGCCAGGACACCCTAAGATCCAGTTTTGGGGCCGGTCATCTCTTGTCAGGCAGAGATGTCCACATCGACATCGGTGAGTGATGGTTTGGAGATGTTTCAGACTGGTGGTAATGACAGTAGAAGATACTTTGTATTAGCTGTCATATACTTTGTATTATACATAGTATAACACTTTGTTATTATATTATATTATAATACTTTGTATTAGCTGTCAGCTTTCTTTGCAACACAGTGTTTGTGGGTCGCTGACAAGAGGCTCCTGGAGGTGTTGGCTGAGATTCTATAATGGGAATTCTTTTGTTCTGGGACTGAAGTCCAAATCGCCCTCTCATGGTGTGCGACTACGTAAGCTCTTCTTAAAAGGGAAGATCATTGCGGTAGCGGGAGAGCCTGTTTGGCAGGTGTAGTAGTTTGGGGACAGAGTCGCATTGTGGGCTGGGCCTTGGGGGGTGGGGGCTGTTTGTGCCCCGAGCCCTTGGCCCGGTGCTCACAGCTGGAACAGGCTCTGCAAAATCCTGCTGGAAGGAGCTAGATGAGGGACCTGTGGCCGAGCTGGGGGAGAGGAAGAACCCCTGGAGCGGCCTGGGGACCTGCGGCAAAGCTGCCTTCAAATCAGCTCTTCCCAGGAGGCACTGAGTGCTGTGGTTCTCCTTCAGGAAGCACGGTACGCACCAAGCACAGCCAGAGCTGTTGCTGTGCCAAGAGAAGACTTCCCGCCATGCTGGGACTGATGGTGACAGTTCCCACCAGCTGTGCATCTCAGGCAGGTGCTGGTAAGATGCCACAGAGGGGGCAACCGCCTGGCTGTCACTTCTCTTGCAGGTTTAAGAGCAGAAGAGAGGCAGGATGAGAGGGTGCATGAGGTGCAAAAGCTCATCAGACAGCTGGCGCAGTAACGATGAGAGCAGAAGGAGATGCAGGTGATGTGGCTGGGACAATGCTTCTGAGGTACCATCTGCCACACAAACACAGAGACAGCCGGAGATGTTGGGATGTCATGGAGCAGGTGAGAAAGGTGCCTGGGAGAGGGGAGAGCCTGGGGAAGTGGGAGACAGGGATGGAGGGGCAAAATCTTGGGGGTTGGCAGTAAGGGTGCTCCTGCTGTGCAGGTGCTTGTGAGGTCACTGGTGGCTGAGCAGGATTTAAGGCAGGAGAAGGCCCTGGTTTGTGCAGCTGCTTGTGCTGCCACAGCTGGGTGAGTAGGTGATAGTGTAGAAGGTCACACCTGGCTTTTTCATGTGCTTGTGCTGTCCCATGTGCCTGAAGAGGTGCCTGCCTGAGGGCAGGAGCAGGACCTGGCTTGTGCAGCTGCTTGTAATGTCATCTGTGTTTGAGTAGGTGTTAGGGCAGGAGAAGCCTCTGGCTTGTTGTTTCAGGAATTACGCAGCCGCCAGCGAGACTGTGGTAGGAATTATGTGTGTGCCACCCCAACAGGGCTCAGCCCCATGTTGCCCCTCGCAGAAGACGAGTCGCCAGTCTGCTGAGTAACTCGGTGGTTTATTTACCCGACACGCAGAGCAGTTCAAGCTGTTGCCTCCAGGGAGGGACCCCTACTGCAGATTGCGCACCCCAATTATACCCTTACAGACAGATTCCCCAGAAAATACCGCCCATCACCCAATGCCCAAGTGCAATCGCTTCATTCTGGTTGGTGGTCTCTTGATTTCTTATTGGTTTTCTGGGTGGCCACCTTCTGAAGTTACCTCATTCTCTCAGAATTGTCTCCTTGCTCCTTTTTCAGAAGGAATCACTGATGTTCCCTTTCTCAGCCGGGGTCAAAGGCTTCTTTCCAGCAGTGTCATTTCTCCTTCCAGGAAAGCAGCTGGGCGTGAGAATTGTCTTGCCTTGTCCCATCGTTAGGCAGGACAACCAGACAGTGCCAGGGAGGGATCTCCTTTACCCCTGAGAAGGGAAGGGATTCAGCTGAGTCAATTGAGGCACCTCCTCTGGTGTTTTCAGTCCTGGGGACAGGAAGGAACTCGGTTCCCTCCCATGCACACTACATATACATCAAAGGAGGTGGGATTCCTCTTGCCTCAGCTCAGGTGTGCACAACACAGCCGCCCTGGTGGGAGCTCCTTGTCTGGGCTCTGCTGCTAATGACTGGAGGTGGAGGGCAGTGGTGAGCTGCTCAGACACAAACACCTGGTGACATGGGAGGTACTGAGTTGGTCCAGGGTACGTGCAGGGAACTGCAAGCTCTAAGGGAGCAACTCTGAGAGACGGGGCAACATCTGGGGTCATCTCCTTGGAGGTTGTTGGGAAATTCCTTTGTCCAACTGAGATGACAGCAGATGCCAAAATTTAGAGCAACTGCACCTTTTGCTACTCATTATGTTCAGGGCTCCATCATGCATAACAGTCACTTGGAAGGACAAACACCATAGCCTTCAAGAGACCTTCCCCCAACACCTTGCTCTATCTTTTCCCAACTTTTATTGCTGAGCACGACGTCCTGTGGTGTGAGATATCCCTTTGGTCAGTTGGGGTCAGCTGTCCCGTCTGTGTCCTCTCCCAGCTTCTTGCCCACCCCCAGGCTAGTTGCTGGTGGGTCAGCACGAGAGGCAGAGAAGGCCTTGCTGCTGTGCAAGCCCTGTTCAGCGACAACACAACGCAGTTTTAGCTATCAGGACTGTTTTGGTCACGGATCCAAAACAGGGCACCATTTAGGCTGCTGTGGAGCAAACTAACTCCGTCCCAGGCAAAAGCATTGCCGTAAAGCCCATCCTACTCCTGCCGCAGCAGCCACACGCAGCAGAGAGGAGTGTTGGAGCATGCTGGAGGGGCTGATGCATCCCAGAGGCATTCGATGCCCTCTCTTGTAACTGCCCAGCCGCAGCCCACCCCTAAACCCCACCTGCCCGGATGGGCTGCCAGTGGCAGAGACATACTGGTGCAGGGGGCAGTTGGGATTTTTGGGAAAGGACTGGGGAAAAAGGGGATCGCTGATTCCCAGGACAAGATGGGAAACCTATTTCCTCTCTACCCAGCTGTGCCCCCTCCCTGCAGGTGTCATAACACACCTTCACGTGACGCAGGCTGATGGCACAGGGAGGTCACCCCAGCAAAGCAGCATTGCCAGGACTTCCCGGCGAGGCCTGGGCACTGCTGGGCACTGCTGAGGGGCTCCCTACTGCTTCCCTTCAGATCTGCTGCACAGCCAGGAGCGGGGTCGGGAGGCAGCGGGGCTGTGCTGGGGGACCCTTGCTGACAGGCAGAGCAGGAGCACGTCGGAGAGGAGTTTTGGGCAGGGAGCTGCAAAGAGCATCCCTTTTCCCTGAGCTGAGGGCAAGCATCAAGCGCGAGGGAGGGCTGCTGCACTGTGGCCGTCAGCTTGGAGCTAAGCTGCTTGTTCCCCACGCATTCCCAAAGTGAGTGCGGTTCTTCTGCAGCCCTCGAGCGAGCGAGCGGGTGGCTTGCCAGCTCCTGCTTAGGAGCACGCGTTGTAGGGGCTCAACACTAGGCGCCGAGTCAGGGATCAGTCCTGAAGGGACTGCTTTCTGTTTAACTAATGCTGAGTTTGGGCTGCGTGTGTATTCTCCTGGAGTGACTGGGCATCGTGATCGCATTTCTCGCAGCCAGCCTGCCGTCATTGCCAGCAGAGAGAACCAAGTGCAGATGGAGAGGACACGGAGAGGCAAGTTTTCTGGTGTTGGGGGGAGATTGCCAATAAAAGGCGTGCATGGGCCCAAAGGGAGAGGGATGCCACGCCTCACATGACAGCCAGGAGGACTAGTGCTGGGGAGCTGCAGAGGGTAGGGATCAGCCCTCTTCAAGCCTGTGTCATCATTTGCTTTCCAGGTTTAAGTTGCAGCCATGCAGGAGAGCCATCCCCTTTGGACACTGTGGCTGTAGGGACTCTGGAGGTCCCCAACACGTGCCATATGGTTTTCATGAGCTTGTTTGCCTCATCTCAGGCCTCTGAGTGGGGAAGACGGCAGATGCTGAGTGCACCCCGCATCACTTTGCTTGCCCTTACAGCAGACCTGAGGTGCAGTCCTCTCCCATCCTCCTGAAGGGGCTCAGGGCTCATCCCCCCTTGCCATGGGAAACAGCCCCACCTCCCCCGCTTCTTCTGCCAGCCTGGGAAGCTTTGATCCCAGATGCACACGGGAGGCCAACCTGCCCCGTGCTCGTGCCGCCTCCTCCTGGTGTCTCTTTGCAGTGCGCTCCCCCCGTGTCCAGGCAGCTCCCCCAGGACCAAGGAGGCGGGCAGGTAGGAGCCAGCTCCTCCAGCCAGGCCCACCGTGGCCCTCCCATCCTCTGAAAACTGCAAGAGAGCACTGCAGGTACGTGCCCTGCCTTGCTTTAACTGCTGTGCTGTCTGAGACTCGGCAAAGGCCTCTTTGTGCAGAGAGCCATCCTGAAAGGATCCCTTGGCCTGCATTCATTGTCACCTCCTTCAGATCTGCTTCACGACAAGGAAGGTGCTGCATGCCCTTCCTGCCTTTTATTGCCCCCTGAGTGGTCAGGGAAACCTTACTGTGGACAGGGGCTTGGAAAATGTGCGAGTCCTTTCCAGGTGGTTGGCAGTGGAGGTCTTGGTCACTCTGCTGTGTTTTGCCAGGACTTGAGGAGCCTGGCATGACTCCACGGCCCCTGATCTGTCAGGGGCAAAGCGCTGCCGACCGAGCGGCTGAGGCAGGGGCACCAACACGGGTCAGAGCCAAAGGAAGCCCCTCCAGGAGCCAAGACTAATCCTGCCTCCTGCTGCATTTCCCTGCCCTCCAGGAGGTCAGGAGCTGTCTGCAGAGTGGGACGGGTTGAAGATGCCGTGACAGGAGCGGCAGGAACAAGCGAGGGCCGAATGGGGGGCGTGGGAAGCCTGGCCTGCAGGGGAGGACCGACAGCTGCCCCAGGTACGGGCAGCCATTGACAGCGCTGCGACAGCAGCCACCCTCTCTGTCGCGGCAGCCAGGGTGGCAGGTCTGTGGGGGTGGGAGCACGACTGACCCCCAGCTGCAGGGCAGGGCTTTGCCTGCTCAGCCCCGTGCAGGAGAGGTGGGCGGCAGGGTGCGAGGGGCAAAGCAGCCGCCATCCGTGAGGACGGGCACGCGGTGCCGAGTCTCCCGGCTCCCAGGTCCCGCTGCAGGCTCCTTTCAGGAGGTCCTCTGGGAAAGGGCACCTCTGTTTGCTGTCTGGTTTGCTGAGAGCGTCTCCTCCTTGGCAGGCACTCGGCACTGGAGGCACTTGGACTCCCCACCCTCCAGCCCAGCCCAGGAGAAAGGAGGTCAGCCAGAGGCGGAGGAAGGCTGGAAAGCCTCTCCCAGCAGAGGAGATGGCAGCAGCAGCCCAGCTGCAGAGACTCCAGCCTGAGTAAGTGTGCGCTGACTCGGGCCACAGCCTGGGGCAGTCGAGCAGCCATGACCCCGCAGAGATGCCCAGGGGGTCCCTGCGTCCTGGGGTTGTACAGGACACTCTCTGATGTCTCCTACCATGGGCATGATGTGGATTGCCCTCCCAAGCCAAGGCCCAAAACCCACCCGCAGGGTTAAAGGGTGGGTGGATGTGGGACAGGGTGGGCATGTGGACTTGAGGTGGCAAGAAGGGGTCTCCGGCAGAGGGATGATGTTGCCCTCTTGTTGCAGCCACCTTTCTCCACGAGCCACCCAAGTCCTCAGAAGGCTGGAGCTGCATCAGGCACAGAGGAACATACTCCAGCACGTCACTGAGAACAGGCTGTGTGGAGAGCAGCAGAGGCAGCTCCCCTGGTAACTGTGTCCAAGAAGGGATGGTGCTTCCCCTGGCTCCAGGACCCATCCCTCTACTGAGGGCAGCCCTGGGGGAAGGAGGGGATATCTCTGACACCACTCGTCAGACAGAAGGAGGTTTTGGAGGCCGGCTTTAGGCTGGACCTCCCTGCCCCCCAAGGGGACTGCCTGGGCACCCAGAATTGGCTTTCCACGGGGGCAGTAGAAGTCCTGGCTGAAGGCAGAGGGATCCCTCTGATGGCTGTAGCTTCCTCTTTCCAAACTGGAGAGCATGTCCTGCCCCAAGATGCCTTGCCCTGAGAGGGCATACCACTATGGGACAGCCAAGGTCTCAGCCCCAGGCTGACCAGCTGTACCTGGGACCTTCTCCTGGGCTTGGGCATCAGGGGCCTCTCCCACTTCACAGACACCTTGAGGCTCTCTCGCAAGCAGATCCCTCCCACCGTGGGTGGCCTGAGCGATGCCTGTGGGGTATCTCTGCCTTCTCCCTCTCCATATGATCATACACTTTTCTTTCTTCTTCCCTGGCACTACATGCTGGTACCGCAGCAGAGGGGCAGATGCTGGGAGCAGCGGCTGTAGCGGTGGCGGTTAGCCAAGGGGCTGGGCGGCTTCTCAGCTGCCGATATGCACCTAGAAATACAAAATCAAGAGCTCTGGGGCTGTTCCCAGCTGGACCGACTGGCCTGTGCCTGGCGTGGATCAATCTAAAGGGATTGTGCACACCCCATGTGTCATCCCAGAACTCCTCATAGGGGCAGGAGAGATGGAGTCCACACATAGCCCACAGCGCAAAGATGTGCAGCCTCCTGAACTCTCACACCCTTCCCGGGTGGGAAACCAGCCCAGCTGGTACCTCCCTGACATGCCTGGCACGCTCCTGCACACTGCGCGGAGTACCACCAGCAGGGCCAGAAGTCTGCACGTGATTACCAGGCTGTGACCACACTGGGACCGTGGAGGTGTGGTGTGTAAATGGCACAGCGGGAGAGCTGCAGTGGAGAGACGCGGGTTCTTCAGGAAGGGCCATGTGGGAAGGCGAGGAGGTGGACTTGCCTGCTGCTCGGGGTGGGACAGGAGCCGGCTTAGGGGCCAGGGTCAGCAGGCAGACCAACGTGGGTGCCGTGCTTGCAGGTACCTGCTAGGGACCTCCTGTTAATGAGGAGGATGTAGATGAACTCTGAAAGATTTAAGGGAGTTTTTAGAGATGTATCAGTAAAAGAGTGAGGAAGGAATGCCGGCATGGATTTTGCAATCTTGGGGTAGTAGAGCTACATCTATTCTTTTATCAGCAGGTGGAAAAGATTTAGTAAGCCTTATAGCCATTGATGATCAGGCACAATGAGGATATGCTCAGCTGCAAAATGTCAGAGGTCCTGCCAGGCAAGACATTATTGCACCGATGTTGTATCAGTGGTTGTGTGCAGCAGTTTCAGCAGCATATACAGAACCCGTTGGATCAGTGTCGTCCCTCAGAAACTGGTGTGCAATGGAGAAAGGTACTAATTTGGTGCAGCAGGTGGGGATGGCTCATGTGTTGGGTACAGGGTGCAATCCAGAGAGTTTAGCAGTGACGAGAAGTATCAAAGTGCAGTTTGTGAGGGGACCGCCTGCCTCACTAAACCCCATGTGACAAATGCTGTGGGTAATGTAGGTGCCCTAGGAAACACCTTGAGGGAAATTGGGGCTGCAATTTTGGGACCATCTGTGCAGGTGGTGAATAAAGTAAAGCCGGCAAAACCGAGGGGAGTTACAGCACAGGTTACAAGGAAACAAATGTGGAATAATCTTGTGCAAGCCAGTATCCCCCGACCAGAAATAGATGGGATCACAGCATCAAAAAGGTTTCGATGATGGCAAAAGTTAGCGTTTACGCAAAAAAGCCAACCGCCCCCTGCCCCACCACCAACTCCTCACCCCCCTCCACCCTGCCTGCCCCCTCACTGCAAGGTGTGACCTGGAAACAAAAGCACTGTACTTTCCGAGTATTGCCTCAGGGATACACACACAGTCCCTCCATTTGCCGCCTAATGACAGCAGCTGATTTAGCACTATGCTCGGGGACTGTTACTGGTTACCGTTCTATTGATGATCTATTGATTCTGGCCGAGTCATAACAAGAAAGTGAAGCAGCTGCCAAATTGCTGAAAGCGCATTTGCAGGACTGAGGCTGGGCAATGAATGCCAAGAGAGTAGAGGGTCCGAGTACTACTGTACAATTTTGGGGAATAGTTTGGCATGGACAGATGAGAGGAATACCAAATCGGGTACAGCAAACAGCCCAGCAGCTTCCTGTGCCCATCGCAGTAAAAGAGTTACAGACCTTTGGGGGACTTTTAGGGCATTGGAGGACTTTTTTCCCACATTTGGTGATATTAATGTGCCTTCTGCAGAAATTAATGAGGAAGAAAGTTTTCTGGCAGGGGACCAAGCAACAAGAAGCCTCTGATGCCTGCAAAAATGCTTTGATTGAGCATTTGCAATTATGCACTCCTAAGCAAGGATATCCTTTTGAATTAGAAGTAACAAGTCCAGATGATACACTCTCGGGATTGTGGCAGATGATTGGGACAAGAAATGAGAAAGAACCTGTAGGATTTTGGTCCAAGGCATTACAAGGCTCCACAATACATTATACCCCAACTTCCCCTCTTATTTGACATCACTTATTAGTATCAGATTCTCGAGTTCTTGTATTTCAGGTATCTTCGACAAATACCTGTGTCTTATCTAGAGGAGACGGCATCGGAACGGTGTTGCAAACACAACATCACGTTGAAGTTCCATCTGAAAAAGTGCACGCCACAGCTCTCCAGTCTGTATGGGCAATTACCCCACATGAGGGTATCAAATCTAGAGTAATATTGGCTGAAGGAGCTGGAGAGACGTCTATGTGTCACTGGAAGGAGATGACACTGCTGCTTTTCTCCCCTATCACAGGTTGGCCACTCGTGCTTTGTAGTCTTGTGCTACAAGTGCATGCCCTGGGTACAGCTCTGACAAACCAACATGCAAATACTTAGATTTGGTCAGCCTCTACTGTCACTAACTCATCTGCCTTTTGTATCAAGGGAAGATGAGCAGCTGCAGATCTTTTGGTAACTTGTTTCCATGGCACATCAACCCCAGCAGCTGTACTATAGAACTACACTGTGCAAAGTGGTTTTGGTATTAATGTCTCTCATTGCTCTCTTCTGAGTAGGTAACAGCTGTACGCCAATGAATATTACAAACCCAACTGATGGTGGACTGTTTCCTCCCTCGACGTCAGAAATGCTGCTTCGACTTTGAAAACACGTGTTGTTCCAACATAACTGAGGAATCAGTCAGCATGAAGCAAGACATTCAAAATCCTCCAGGACTTAATGCATCCAGTGAAACAACGTACTGGCGGTGCCCGGCTGGCTGAGGGGTTTAATTTCTTGACAGGAGGAATGGGACACCTGATTCAAAGCTTTACTTTAGAGAGTTGTTTATTTCTTTTTTTATGTGTGTTTATTTCATGCCTCTGTAAATTACTCTTTATTACACCCCACAAGTTTGAATGAACATTTCCAACTTTGTCAGCCCCAGCAGAAGCGGTCTCTTGAGCGAGGGGGTGGAATGTGGGAAAGTAACAGAAGATTGGCGAGGAGGACTGTAAACACGCTCAAGTGACGCGCACCTGGGGTGCTGGACAACACATCTATCACACTAATTCAGCCCCGTGTGCTCGCAGATGGAATATCTGCACTTAGATACCGTGAGCCTGGGATGGGCTTAGGGACACCTTATCTGGCATATGGGAGATCACTGCCTTGGTCTTGAAGAAGGTCAGAGCACAGTGGAAAGCTACGCCTGCTTGAACCCTTGAAAAGCAGGCGAGAACAGCGAGTTGGAGCTCACGCTGCTGCTAACAAGGACTTTCTCCCGCCCTGTGGCACCTGCATCCCCTGCGTGTGTCCCTCTGCCCAGGCGTTGCTGTGGAGACTCCCCGATTCGCGAGGTATTGAGATCACATTTGTTCTTTGTCTTTCATCCGTGGTCTTGTGGTCGTTCCTGCGTCCTGCCCGAGTCGGCTCACACAGAAGCCTTTTGATTGTATACCATTCCTTAACGTGTGACCAATGCTGTATTATTGATCATTTTTAGTAATCTTTCTACAGGGGGGGATGTTGGAGTCCCTCCTGGCACCAGCTGTGGTGCAGCCGCGGAACCCTGGGGTGCTCCCCATGGGAAATGTGAAAGAAATAGAGACCAACGTTTTATCCCTGGTGCTGTGGTTCCTCCTCCCATCCCGCGGCTGGGGCTGTGCCCCCCTCAGTGCCCGACCCAGTGGGACAGGCTGGCACTGCTGGCACCCACCAGCCTGGGGTGGTGGCTGTGTCAGGGGAGCTGGGTGGGCTGGAGAAAGGGAGGAAGCACCTCTTGAAACCAGCTCGGCCCTCTCCAGACACAAAACCCTCCCCAGAGGCACCAGAGGGGACCCCCAGATCCTTGAAGGGCTGTCCCAGACTCCCTCTGGCCTGCAAGACTCCCCCCCCAGGACCCCATAAGGGCCGCCCAGGACCCCTTACAGTCAGCCCGGTGGCGTCCCAAATCTGGGTTCTTTACCTGCTGGGCAAGCCAATAACACACAGAGCAGAGGTATTTCTAATTTTATGCCATTAATGCGCAGAAATGGGTGCTTGTCCCAAAACAGGAGCGCTCACACCTTAGTTCCAAAAGTCTCCACTTTTACACATTGATTATTACATATTCAAACAATTAATACATAGTCACTGTTATTCCCTCTAATGATTGGGTAAATGAGTAAATGAGCGTGCAGACTCTGTCTTCTTTTTCCTTCTTTTTAATAGGTGGTATCATTTGGGGAGGTGGTCAATGAGCCGGTGGTCACCATCTCCCCCCGGATGGAACCACCTTTTACCTGCTTTTCCTCTGATCTTGGCAGTTCCAAGCGGTTTTCTGGGTTTGCTGACCAGGCCTACAGTTCGTCGCTCTCTTGATAGGAATACCCTGCTTATCAACAGTGCTACACTGTCTGCTGGGTAGTTCCTTAACTGAATCATAGAGAAATCGTGTCTACTAACTATTTCCCTATATTGAGATTAGGTAAATAACTAGCGTTGGGGCAGTATAGAGGACTTGAGCAGCAGCAGGTTTCCTTTGTTGCTTCAATTACAGTTTACATTTAATTATCCTGGTTTATGCCAATTTTACTACAACAATTCCCCCCCCTTGAGACTTACCCAAGTCTTTCTGTACTTCAGTGAGCCTCATTTCCTATCCCATATCACTAATACATAAGGTTGAGATAATTGCTTGATAACGATGCTCTTAAGACATCCAAACAAAACACAAACAAAAATCACTACGATCACAAAAATGATTGGGTTTCACAATAGGCTTTGCAGCCATCCGGTCCGGGCAAACTCAAAGCCAAGCAAGATCTTCTTCAACCATCCGACTTCTATTGCCTCTTGTAGATTTCTGCCATCCAAGCAGGAGGCAAATTAATTTTTCCTATCTTCTCTTTTGACTGATTCCCTGTCCAATCCATACACCAAGGAGTAGATTTCACATAATGCCTTTCTCTGTGTTCAAATTCCCTGCTCCAAAGGAGAGTTTGCTGTCTTTGGTAAAGGCAGACATGCTGTAATTGAACCCATGTTGGGTATTTTACTACAGCACCAGGACACCGCAGTGGACACGCAGTGTCCTCAAGGGCCCATCCAGCACAAACCAGGACACCATAAAAGGACCCCCAGCACCATCAGGGGAACCCCAGACCCGAAGATGCCTCTGTTTTGGGTAGCGCTTCCAGGAGATGCGGTTTCTCAGCCCCAGCCTGAGAAGCGAGCTGCACCAGCCAGTGAGAACCATGCTGTTGTGGGTTTGCAACCACCGGTCCCCATGTGCCACCCTGTTTGGGGTGTCAAACTCGGATTCCAAAGCCACAGGCACAGATGCCGGCAGCCAGCTGCCTACTCGCAAGGACCCATGTGCCAGCGCCCCATCTCAGAGCAGCTACGACATCCTTCTGGGGAAGGACGCCATGAAGAGAACCCCGAGATCCACCAGCAACTGGAAAACTACATCCTGGAGCCCCTCTGCAAGCGCAGCACCAGCCGCTGCACTGGTGGCAGAGCAACGAGCATCGCTTCCCGGCAACGGGGCGGCTGAGCCAGCAGTACCTCGCCATCTCCGCCACTGCCCTCCTGCCAGACCAGGCCTTCGCTGCCGGGGAAGGTGCCCTGGAGCATGGGCGCGCCGTCCTGGTGCCAGAGAATCTGGTCCAGATTCTGTTTATGCGTCAGAACTTTGAGGTTTTTGAAGCCGTACGGAACAGCAGCAAGACTTGCAGCAGGAATCCACATGTGGAGCCCTTCCGTGGGGCAGCGGTGGTTTAAATCCACCCGCGGGGCTTTTGGACCTGTATTGCAATACCGTGCCGGGTATTTTCCCCAAATTCCCACCTTTTGGCATCACTTTGGCAGCACCCGCAGAGAGGAGCGGGCTTAGGGAGGAGGTGTGAACACACCGCCGCTCCTTTGATTTTCAGGTTTTTTTACGAACAAGTGATGAGGAGCAAAAGGAGAATGTGCTGTTAATTACCTAATCTAACTCTACTAAACCTGTTTATACTTAAGCTCCCGGGTTTCCTTGTTTTACCCAATTCCCTTTCCCAGGTGGGGAGGGCTCATCGGGTGATAGAATGACAATAAATCGTTATGGGTCTCTCCAGCCATAACAGCACCACCAACCAAGCGGAACGAGTTTTAATTGCTTAAATTATTTATGGCACAAACAGCATCAGTCCCAGAAATTTTACATTCACCAACCCAATTTAATAAGTTAAAGACATAAAATATGTTGCAGTTGATTGCATGCTGTGGATTGCATGCTCTTGATTGCAGAAGCCAGGGCAGTCATAATTATGCCATGGGGGGTGATGATGTTGTTGTTCCTCCTCCTCCTCCGATTGCGCTTCCTCCTCCTGGGAGGTGCCTTCTTCCTCCATGGTTGCCGGAAGCGGCTCTGTGGCATCCCATGGCAAGCTGAGCAGCTATCTGCCTCGCTGCGCCGGCTGCTCCGTGGCAGGCAGATGCGCTTGTGCTCCACGCCGTTCTCTCGTGAGCTTACAGACATGCGCTGTGTGCCGTTGATCACGGAAGCGAGGTCACTCGCACCTGTGCCATGAGGAGTGATGTTCCTCCTCCGCTGCTTGCGCTTTCTCCTCCTGGGAGGTGCCTTCCTCCTCCCTGGTGGCAGGGAGTGGCTCTGTGGCGTCCCATGCCAAAGTGGACGGCCATCTGCCTCACTGCTCTGGCTGTTCCCTGGCAGGCAGATGCGCTTGGGCTCCACGCCGTCTTCTGGTGAGCTTATGGTCAGGCGCTGCATGCCTCTGATTATAATATCGAGGTCAGCCGCGCTTGTGTCATCTCCTGGTGAGCTTATGGTCAGGCGCTCCATGCCTCTGATTATAGTATCGAGGTCATCCACGCTTGTGCCATCAGGAGTGGTGTGCCGCCTCTGCTCATTGAGCTTCCTCCTCCTGGGATGAGCCTGCCTCCTCTGCGGTTGCGGGGAGCGGCTCTGCGGCATTCCACACAAAGGTGGGCAGCCATGCGCCTCGCTGCTCCAGCTCCTCTTCCTTCCAAGCATGCTTGGCATCTGAGGGCCTGGAAGCTCGGCAAACTGTGGGCCAGCTGCAGGGACCCCTGCTTTTATAGGTCCCCAAGAACAGGCAGTGTGAGGTGGCTGATGACATCAGGAAGCCATTGTGATGTTGATTGGGACTGTGGCTGATGCGTGTGGCCAACTATGGTATGTTTGGGCGTGGGGGGGCTGTGGCCTGAAATGTGCCCAAATGTAGGAAGAGGAGGAGGGTCGAGGGGGCCGAAAGCCTCTTTCCTGGGGCTTGCTCCTGCCCTCCATGTTGCTTGCCCGAGAGAAAGGCCACCCCTTGGGCATAGGGACCGCCTCCCCTCATGAGCCCTGGGCTCCAGCTCTCTCCTCATCCCGTGGCTGGGGTCTCAACAACATGGTGGCAACAGTGTTCCAGGAGGGCTGGGGGTCCTCAGTGCCCTCCCACCGACCCAGTATCCTGCAAGTGGCAAAGCCCCCCGTGCTTGATAGTGGCTCTTCATCTGAAGTAGGTGTCTGGGTGGTAGTGCGACAGGCTGCCTTCCACAAGGTTGTGGCTGTCGCTGCCCATCTGGGGAAGGCAGGACAGCTCACCTTTGAAGAACCACAGAAGCATAGAGGCTGGTAGAGACGCTTGGAGGTCTTCAGTCCAAGCTTCTGCTCAGAGCAGCCCCAGCTGGATCCCGTTGCTTGGGACTTAGTTCAGTCATGTTTGGGTACCCTCAAGGACAGGCTTTACAACCCCTCTGGGCCCTTGTGCTGTGTCTGAGGAGCCTCATGGTGACAATCTTTTAATTTTTGTCTAGCTGGGATTTCTTCTGGGCCTAGTGCCACTTGTTCAGCTGTAGTCACCAGTTGGGTCCACCACGAGCCTCCTCTTCTTGATGCAGACCAGAGGCAGCTCCCTCTGCCTGCCTCTTGTGTGCTCCTCACCATCCCAAAGGCTTTGGGCTGGGCCCACAGCAAGTCTTTTCTTGGGCTGTGGAAACCAGGAGGGGGACAGAAGTGTCCAGATGAAGTTTCCCAAGTGCCAAAGAAGAGAGGAGGCATTTCAATTGCATTTTCTGGTGTCGTTTAATTTCTGGGTTTTTTTTGAATGGATTATTGCCCAGTCTTCTTCCATGTTGTCAGTCACTTCTGTTGCTCTTTTCCTTAAAATGTGTTCCTGTAAGGCACTGGGACATTTGGATACAATGAAGGAAGTCTGTCCCTTTGTGTCCTTTGCCATTGATTTGTGAGGAGAAGAGCAAGGGGGAAGGAAGAGGAGGACAATCAGCAAATGGTTGCGGTAGCTCAAGAAATCCCTTAACTTGAAGCTGTTATCCAGCAACCTAATCAAACCAAGACCTCTTCCCATTGCAGTTTCTCTCATGGGACCTGTGCTGTGCTTTTTATCGTCTGGACTCTAAGTAGCTATAGATTTTATAAATATTTTTCCAGCTCCCCTGGTGATGAGTTTGCAAAGAGAGTGACAGTTCCCTGTTCATGCAGATTGATTTCTGAGGTGCATTGGGGTAAGGACAGTTTTCCAGCCTATTTGGAGCCAAGTGTTGAATCTGACTGGGGCCAGTAGATGGAGGGAGGTCATTCTCCCCTCTACTCTGCACTGGTGAGGCCACAACTGGAATACTGTGTCCAGTTCTGGGCTCCCCGCTTCAAGAGAGATGGGGAACTACTGGAGAGAGTCCAGCATAGGGCAGATTAGATGATTAAGGGATTGGAGCATCTCCCTTATGAGGAAAGGCTGAGAGAGCTGGGACTCTTTAGCCTGGAGAAGAGAAGGCTGAGGAGAGACCTTCTTATTGCTTCTAAGTATCTAAAGGGTGGGTTGAAGGAGGATGGAGCCAGACTCTTTTCAGTGGTTCCCAGTGACACGGACATGGGCACAAGTTGGAAGTTCCATTCAAATACAAGAAAAAACCTTCTTTAAGGTTAGGGTGATCGAGCACTGGAACAGGCTGCCCAGGGAGGTTGTGGAGTCCCCTTCTCTGGAGATCTTCAAGACCCGCCTGGATGCAGTCCTGAGTCATGTGCTCTAGGCAATCTTGCTTTAGCTGGGGAGCTGGACTAGATGATCTCTAGAGGTCCCTTCCAACTCTGAAAATTTCATGATTCCTGAAAACCAAACCTTACTCCTATCAGAAGAAAACCAAACCTTACTCCTATCAGAAGAACACTAAAGCCTAAAACGAAGACCTAAAAGATGGCTAACGAAGACCTAAAACATACACGGGACTATCACGTAAGGGGGAAACGCTATTAAATACGATAACTATTTCTCTGCTGTTTGCTTCTTCTGGGTCTTTCTGGAGTGGGGGCGACCTCGTGGTGGTGGATCCTCTGCAGAGCTCAGGCGCTGCCCCCATGCTAGAGGTCGGTGGGGTTTTCTAAACAGACTAAATTGACCTCGTTGGTGGTCTGAGATGACAGTTGCCCAGTTGCCAGCTGGAGGAGGTCACCATCTGGGCTTCTCTCGGCTTCACCTCCCTTTAAAAACGCTGCTGGGGCCTTCCAATCGTCCCACAGGCGATGGAATTTCATGTGAGCGTTCCTCCCATTGACCTTCCCAAACACCCTGGAAGGGAGAAAACAAACGGGAATTTTTAATTTCTTTTTTTAGTTTCTTAGACCACATTTCATTAGTTTTATTTTGTGAGTTTCTGCTGTGTTTTGCTGCGTGGTCCTACACAGTTTCTGCCGGTACCCCTGGCTGGGTGGGACCTTGCTGGTTAAACAAGAGAGATTGTTGGGGATTAAAATAGGAGAATTAATGGTGTGATTGCTTAAAATTAAGGTGGATTGAAACTTGAGCAGCTTTGCTGGGCATGAGTGATGTTGCTTGGCACGAGTGACTGCAGCGTGGAAGCCCTCGGGCCGCAAACCGCAAAAAGGAACTTTAGTGGAACCTCTTCTTAGTGAAAATAGAGAAACGCTGGGATTCTTGCACAACTGGATGAAGCGGAGCAAGCCTGTAATTCGAGGAAAGGGCCTTCAAAGAGAGTCCGGAGACAGAGGAGACCCAAGTGCGGATTGGATGGGAGGAGGGTGAAACTGTGTCGTGGTTTAGGCCAAATCCACCACTGGGGACCTGAGGGACCCCAGACGGGACCGACAGATGCTCCCCTCTACCCCTCTACAAAGAGAGAGGCAGAGGAGGAAAAAGAGACTTATGAGTTTAGAAGAAACTAAACTACTTTAATGAAATATTAATAATAAAATAAAAAGAAGTAATGAAAAATATATACAAAACTGTATCAAGCTCCGGAGATGACACTCACGTCACCGGCTGGCACTGGGGCAGTCCCAGGCTGGACTCAGTGACGGACAGGAACTGGATTCCGGATCTGCATTCAGGATGGGGATCACAGGCAGACAGAGTCCCCCTCAGACATCGGCCATTGAAGGAAGAGCCCATGACCCTTTGATCCCTCAGCTTTTATACTGAGCATGAGGCAGATGGGATGGAATACCCTGTTGGTCAGTTTTGGGTCACCTGTCCTGTCCGCTCCTCCCTGCAGGTGGGACCCCACTATGCTTTTCCGCTTCCGACCTCCAACGTGGCAAATAACAAAGTTGGTTGGCCTTGGCTGTTATGACAATAAGTGTAAGCAGGAGCCTCTCTGCATGCCATGCCTGGGCATCAGCTATAAACAATTGGCCTTATCACTCTGAGAGAGTGAACATTGTCTGCACAATATGCAGTTAATTTCAGTAGTTAGAAGAGGCCCAGCTAAGAAGCCAAGTTACTGAACAAAATTGGTTCTCTTTTACCTCAAACCAGGACATTCCACCCCTTATTCCATACCATTTGCATCTTGCTCAGATTACTATTACTTTTATACATCAAATTTACACACACACAGTTATATATGATATGGATATATGCAGGTCACTCATCTACGGTTTATGTTTATATACAAATTTTTAAGTCCATTTAGTTCATGATTGCAGGATCTCATCTCAGGGCAGGAAAGATGGTACGAAATTCATTCCGGTTCGTGCCCATGGGTAGCATGTTCATCTTGAAGAGCTTGCTGGACGCCACTTGATGAAGCTAGCTCAGGTTTCATCACCACTGTGTTATTCTGAAAAACACGTATCGAACACTGTTAGTATTACGTAGTGATCAGCATCATACTGCTCAGGATTGAGTAATCTCACCAAGGGTTAAATTCCCTTGAGGTACACATTGAACTTCTCCATCCTTCAGCATCACCCACCAAGTACATCCAGGTCCTTGGGCAAAAACAGTCCCACGAATGGGTTTGCTTTTGCCTGAAGCAGGGAAAACCCAAACAGTTTTCCCGAACAAATTCCTTTCATGCACCACAGGGACTTTATCGCCTTCTACAGTATGTAAAAGGTCTGATTGAGCAGGACCAGCTCCATTGATGGATCCCCTGGTGTTAACTAACCAGGTAGCTTGTTGTAAATGCTTGTCCCAATTTTTAAAGGTTCCACCTCCTATAGCTTTTAGGGTGGTTTTTAACAGTCCATTGTATCGCTCAATCTTCCCAGAAGCTGGTGTGTGATAGGGGATATGATATATCCACTCAATACCATGTTCTTTTGCCCAATTACTTATAAGATTGTTTTTAAAATGAGTCCCATTGTCTGACTCAATTCTTTCTGGTGTGCCATGTCGCCACAAGACCTGCTTTTCAAGGCCCAGGATGGTATTCCGGGCAGTGGCATGAGGTATGGCATAGGTTTCCAACCATCCGGTGCTTGCTTCCACCATTGTAAGCACATAGCGCTTACCCTGGCGAGTTTGAGGGAGTGTGATGTAATCAACTTGCCAAGCTTCCCCATATTTATATTTCAGCCATCGTCCCCCATACCACAAAGGTTTTAACCGTTTAGCTTGCTTGATTTCGGCACATGTTTCACAGTCATGGATAACCTGTGCAATAGCGTCCATGGTTAAATCCACCCCTCGGTCACGTGCCCATTTATATGTTGCATCCCTTCCTTGATGACCTGAAGTGTCATGGGCCCACCGAGCTAAGAATAGTTCACCTTTATGTTCCCAGTCCAAGTCTGTCTGGAAAATTTGAGCAGCCTGATCCGCTTGCTGATTGTTTTGATGTTCCTCAGTGGCCCCACTCATGGGTACATGGGCATCTACGTGACGTACCTTTACGACTAGGTTTGCTAGCCGGTCGGCAATGTCTTGCCACAGCTCAGCAGCCCAGATGGGTTTACCTCTGCGCTGCCAGTTGCTCTGCTTCCACTGCTTTAGCCACCCCCACAGAGCATTTGCCACCATCCATGAGTCAGTATAGAGATAGAGTATTGGCCACTTTTCTCGTTCAGCAATGTCCAATGCCAGCTGGATGGCTTTTACCTCTGCAAATTGACTCGATTCACCTTGTCCTTCAGCAGCTTCCGCGACTCGTCGTGTAGGACTCCATACAGCAGCTTTCCACCTTCGATGTTTTCCTACAATACGACAAGACCCATAAGTAAACAAGGCATACTGTTTCTCATTATCTGAGAGTTCATTATATGGTGGAGCTTCCTCAGCACGTGTCACCACCTCCTCTGGTGGCATCCCAAAGTCTTTGCTTTTGGGCCAATTTGTGATCACTTCTACGATTCCTGGGCGATTTGGGTTTCCTATTCGAGCTCGCTGCGTGATTAAGGCAACCCACTTACTCCAGGTAGTATCGGTGGCATGATGAGTAGAAGGAACTTTACCCTTGAACATCCATCCCAGTACTGGTAATGGGGGCGCCAGGAGGAGCTGTGCCTCAGGACCAATTACTTCTGAAGCAGCTCTAACTCCTTCGTATGCTGCCAAGATTTCTTTCTCAGTTGGAGTATAGTTGGCCTCGGAGCCTTTATATCCCCGACTCCAGAATCCCAGGGGTCGACCTGGAGTCTCCCCTGGTGCTTTCTGCCAAAGGCTCCAGGTAGGGCCATTGTCCCCGGCTGCGGTGGAGAGCACATTTTTAATGTTCCGTCCAGTTCGGACTGGTCCAAGGGCTACTGCATGCACAATCTCTTGTTTAATTTGCTCAAAGGCTTGTCGTTGCTCAGGGCCCCACACAAACTCATTTTTCTTTCGAGTCACTTCATAGAGAGGTTTCACAATCTGGCTATAACCTGGAATATGCATTCTCCAGAAACCCACAACACCTAAAAAGGCTTGTGTTTCCTTTTTGTTAGTAGGTGGGGACATAAATGTTATTCGGTTAATTATATCCATTGGGATCTGGCGACGGCCATCTTGCCACTTGATTCCCAAAAACTGGATTTCTCGTGCAGGTCCCTTGACCTTACCTCTTTTAATGGCAAAACCTGCTTTCAGAAGAATCTTAATTATTTTCCTACCTTTGTGGAAAACTTCTTCTGCTGAATTACCCCACACAATGATGTCATCGATGTATTGTAGGTGTTCTGGAGCTCCACCCTTCTCCAGTGCAGTCTGGATCAGTCCATGGCAAACAGTAGGGCTGTGTTTCCACCCCTGGGGCAGTCGATTCCAGGTGTACTGGACACCCCTCCAGGTGAAAGCAAACTGTGGCCTGCACTCTGCTGCTAAAGGAATAGAGAAAAAGGCATGAGCAATGTCAATTGTAGCATACCATTGGGCTGCCTTTGACTCCAGTTCATACCGAAGCTGTAGCATATCTGGCACAGCAGCACTCAGTGGTGGTGTAACTTCATTCAGGCCACGATAGTCTACTGTTAATCTCCAGTCCCCATCAGACTTTCGCACTGGCCATATAGGGCTGTTAAAGGGTGAGCGAGTTTTGCTGATCACTCCTTGGCTCTCTAGCCGGCGAATCAGGTTATGGATGGGAATCAGGGAGTCCCGGTTGGTGCGATACTGTCGTCGAAGCACCGTGGCAGTAGCAATTGGCACCTGCTGATCTTCAACCCCCAGCAGTCCCACAACAGAAGGGTCATCTGAAAGACCGGGTAAGGTAGACAGCTGTGTAACATCCTCAGTCTCTACAGCTGCTATACCAAAAGCCCACTGATACCCTTTTGGGTCTTTAAAATACCCTCTCTTGAGATAGTCTATGCCAAGGATGCGCGGAGCATCTGGACCAGTAACAATGGGGTGTTTCTCCCATTTATTCCCAGTTAGGCTCACTTCAGCTTCTAATACAGTCATTTCTTGAGATCCGCCTGTCACTCCAGAAATGGTGACAGTTTCTACCCCTTTATGATTCGATGGCAATAGGGTACACTGTGCACCAGTGTCCACCAGGGCTTTATACTTTTGTGGCTCTCATGTGCCAGGCCATCGAATCCACACAGTCCAATAAAGTCGGTTGTCCCTCTCCTCCTCCTGGCTGGAGGCAGGGCACCTCTAATGTTGACCGTAGTACCTACGATTATCAGATCGGTTCCTACCTGGTCCGTAGGATCGCCTACTGTAGGTTGGAGCAGCCTTCTTCCTGTAAGAATCCTTTCTCCTATCTGCTTCATTTTGCAGCTCAAGCACCCGTGCCTGTAGGGCTGAGGTAGGTTCTCCATCCCACTTCTTCATGTCTTCTCCATATTCACAGAGGCAAACCCACAGGATATCTCGCATCAGCTTTGATTTGTCTTGAGTCGGACGGTGGTTTTTCTCTTGAGTAGGAGGGCGTTTCCTCTTAGCAGCTGCAACATGAGTCTGTACAGGGAAAGCATGGAGTTTTTCCTCCACCTTGGTTAGTTTATCAAACAGTTTATCGGTTTGCTCAACTAATCTCTGGGTCATTTGCTCTAGTTTCTCAGTCAGTTTCTCAGTCATTTTCTCGGTGGTCACAGTCAGCTTTTCTATGGCTGCCACAGAGAAGGGACCAGAGAGACTGTCTTCATACTGTCGTACCTTCTTAACCCCTTCATTTACAGTTGGTGTGTCAGTATCGGATCCTCCCCAGACCATTGTTGACAATGTGTGGGAATATGTTGATGGTGCACTTTGTACAAACTTTTTGAGCAGAGATCGTTTGCATGGCATTTCATCAGGGTCTACTGTCGCTTGCCCATCACTATAAATCACCTCTCGCACAGGCAGTTCTCTCAGGTACTTCATACCTTTTCCCATGTTGGTCCATTTACTTGGACGGCATTCGATATCGTCCTTGAAGGGATACCTGCGCTTTATGGCTGACACCAGTCGCCTCCAGAGACTGAGAGTGCTTGTCTTTCTCCCAATTTCTTTATCAATCCCCCCATCCTTGGCCAGGTTTCCCAATTGCCTAGCTTCTCTGCCATCTCAGTCTAGGGTATCTGCCCCGCTATCCCAGTATCGGAGCAACCAGGAGACAAGTGTTTCGCCTTCATGACGACTAAAGTCCTTCCTGATACTTCTCAGATCTTTCACGGAGAAGGATTGAACAACTCCCTCTACATCTGAGTCCTCCTGTGGTGAGGCTGCCCCAGAAGGGGCCTCTCCAGCATCTGCTCTAGAAGGACTCTGGCCTTTGTCTGTTTTCAAAGGTCTCTTTCCCTTCTGTGGTCTTGAAGGACCCTCCCCTGGATCTTGTTCAGAACTCTCCCCCAAGCTATGTGACTTGAGGTGGTCTTTGTGGTAAGGGGCAGGGGAAGGAGTTGACCTCCTCTTCCTGCTCCTGGTTCCCGGGGCGGCTTGTACCGATTTTGATGGAGTTGGAGTAGTTTTGGTACTGGTTGTAGTGGCTGCAGTAGGTTGTGCCGGGAGAGGCGGCGGCGTGGCTTGTGCCGCTGCAGGGGGGGGCGCGGCTTGTGCCGGGACGGGCGGCGGAGGGGCCGGTGTTGTTGCGGTGGGGGGGGCGGCTGCCGGTGGTGCGGGTGCGGGTGCCGGTGCCGGTGCAGGCGGCGGCGGAGGCGCCTGTGCCGTGGCGGTGGGGGGGGCGGCTGCCGGTGGCGCCGGTGCCGTGGCGGAGGCGGCTGCCGGTGGTGCCGTTGCTCCGGGGGGGACAGCTGCGGCCGGGCCGGGCGGAGCCGCGGTTCGCGCCGCTGCAGATCGCCGAGCGGCTGCGCGGGTCTGAGTGGCGGCAGCGCACGGTCCCCTCCAGCTCCCCCTGCACAGATGTTTCACAAGAAACCACCCCTGCACCACATTCAGGAGCATCAACAACAAAATCACGATCTTAACAAGGTACCAGTCCTTATCCTCAGAGCCCAGAAGGTTGCCATGCCCCAGCTCTGATGGGGTCACATCAGCATAATTATCAAAGGGCGAAGTAAACATTCCCCAGGTAGAAGAACCCTTTGATCCCTTTGGTCCCTTTTCTACTGAGCATAAGGCAGATGGGATGGAATACCCTGTTGGTCAGTTTTGGGTCACCTGTCCTGTCGCTCCTCCCCGCAGGTGGGACCCCACTATGCTTTTCCGCTTCCGACCCTCCAACGGGGCAAATAACAAAGCTGGTTGGCCGTGGGGGTTATAGCAATGAGTATAAGCAAGAGCCTCTCTGCATCCCATGCCTGGGCATCAGCTGTAAACATTGCTCTTATCGCTCTGAGAGAGTGAACGCTGACGGCACAATAGGCAGTTAATTTCAGTTGGTAGAAGAGGCCCAGCTAAGAAGCCAAGTTACTGAACAAAATTGGTTCTCTTTTACCTCAAACCAGGACACAGGGAGAGTTTCCTTCCATTAAGGCTCTTTTTATTAAAATAAATATTTATATTATATAAAGAAATAAATACTTCTCTTTTCACATTAGATAACTCCCTGGAGACAGCAAAAAAAAAGCCAACCCCAAACCAGCCCAAAGGACAGGGGCTTTGGTGAGAAATCAAGAGATGGTAAACGCTTTCTTTCCGTGGTCGTGACAAATCCAGTTTTAGGAATCAAGGAGATGGTAGATATTCCAGAAACAGAGGAAAACTCTCTTTGAGGAGACGGTAGTTCAGCACGTTGTCCTTGGGAAGGTAAGTTGGGCAAACACAACTGTAACCACCACCACGGATGTTTCCCATTTGTCTGTAACGTGGTCGCGTGCGCTGCGAGGCGCGAGCGTGCGGCTCAGCCATGGAAGTTGACGATGTTCCTTCTTCACTCTGCCCTTAACGAGGTCACACCCACCTTTCTGGCTTTTGCTTAAGGTGCGTTAGCTAATTTCAAAGAGAGTTACTGTCTCCAAAATAAGGTGGGGTGGGGGGTGGTGGTGGGGAAATAAACTGTCTTAACCACTACTTCATAACTTGAAGAGGAAAACTTGTGTACCAAAACCCCAGAGTTACTGTCTCCAAAATAAGGGAGGTGGGGGGAATAAACCATCTTAACTTCTCCTTCATAAGCTAAAGAGGAAAACTTGTGTACCAAAACCCCAGAGTTACTGTCTCCAAAATAAGGGAGGTGGGGGGAACAAACCATCTTAACTTCTACTTCATAAGCTAAAGAGGAAAACTTGTGTACCAAAACCCCAGAGTTACTGTCTCCAAAATAAGGGAGGTGGGGGGAATAAACCATCTTAACTTCTACTTCATAACCTAAAGAGGAAAATTCGTCTAAGAAATGTAACTAAAGGTCTAAGAAAACTAACTAAAGGCCTAAGAAAAGTAACTAAGGTCGAAGAAACGTAATCAAAAGAAGAACTCTAAGAGTCCACGTGTCACAGCAGCTGTTGGTGGATTATCTCCCACACCATCTTCTTCCGGAAGTATGGCATGTGAGTCTGAAAAGAGAAGAGAAAGAAAAGAGAAATTAAATAATGACGTCACGGTAGAAAGAGGCGGCAAACACGCATAAACGCCCAGCGGAGTCCTTAATAGGAAGTTCCCTTTAGGAACTGTCAACCGTTTGGGTACAACACCCCACGCGGTTCCTAAGAGGGTGACACGACAACCCGACAAAACCAGATTGACTTGACCGCGCGACAGCTTACAAGCACGCTAATAAAAGACCCATCTAAAACGAAATCAAGAAAAAGAAGCGGTGTCTTGACTGGTCAAAGGGTAGAAGCCATTTCTCCAAAAGATACCGAGCCCAGATATGCCAAACCCGCTGGCGGCAGTATCTTGCCCAAGAGGAATCTCACCGGCAGCAGCTCCCAAAGGCGGGGATGGAGAACCACAGCTCTGCCCTGCCCAGGCCACTTGGAAGTTCTGATCCCAGCAACTACGCACCGAAACGGGGTACGAAACCTCAGCCCCTGCCCCGGACACAATGAAGAGCTGCTGCCTAACCTCCCTGGCTCCTGTCCCTGGGCGAGAGGGGCTTGGAGGGGTTTATGACCTTCACTCACCTGGCTAAAGTTGAACGGTTTCTCTCTGGCGATGTAATCTGCGTATTTACACATAAAGACGCCGCAGTCGCTTCCATTCAGCTGCTGAGGGATCTCCTAAGGAATGCAAAGAAGATGGAGGATTTCCCTCTGTCTCAAAAGAAAAGCAACTTGGAAGCAGCGCACATTACCCACACTGACACTGCGCTCACTGCACACTCCTGACCCTACTTGCCTAATCCCCGATACCCACTCCCGCCCACGAGGAACAGACCCAGTTCACTGCTCACCATCCCTCCCCTCTGCCTCCCGGACTCGGACACTACGATCCAAATTTTTGGCAGGCCCAGAAGGCGCAGCAGCCCTCCCCCCTGCGAGGTGTCTCAAGGTTCGCACCGCCTCTTTCTTAAGTGACCTTTCTTAAATCCGGTCTTTAGGGACTGCTTTTTACTATCAACTCCTCGAGAAACATCAGCTCAACCCTTTCTTTGCCACGGGCCAGGATCTGGGCCCCAAAGAAGCACTTACAGTTCCCATTTCAAACCCAAGGGGTGCTCACGTACACGTGGCTCCATGCTGTGAAGAGTCCACTCTGAAACATCCAGCTCCAGCTGTCTTTTTTCCCAGCTTTCTTTTTGCAGGTATTGGCTGGTTAAAACAAAAGGGGAAAAAAAAATCCCTTTTCATCTCTGTAATTTAGGCCAACAACAAAATAAAGCGGCTGAAGGATCACAGGAAGACGGACGGCAGGACGGTAAAATGTCAGAGGATCCTCACCGCAGCTGATTTAAGGCTGATTTTGAGGAAAAATCCCAATCTGAAACTTACAAACACGGGGAGAGGCTGTGAGCTAATGGTCAAGAACGAGGCCAACGACTCCATTGCTTCGGAGAGGTCAAAAAGCCCCAAATCACATGTTATCAGAGCACAAAGAGACAAACCAAGCAAGGAACTGTAATGCCGTAATTCCACCGGGTGCCTTCATCCCACATCCTGGGCTCCGACTAACAAAGTCGGCACACGTGTGCCACGGGGCTATGGCGTATTTGGCTGTGCCTCTCACGGGAAGGTGGCAGAATCCAGGCACCCCAGACCCTGGGTGCAGGGGACGCTGTGACAGCAGATAAGCAGTCGATGCCAGACAACTCGCAGCAAGCAACTCCAAGATTCCTGCTTGGTTATCTACAAGCCACGTGAAAACTGGCAGTCGCCTTACAGGGACTAAATCTAAAACCCCTCTCCTCATTCACACCAGAAAAGCAGTGACGGAGCGGTTACTTACAGCAAAGTCTGACAAATCTTGTCCCCTTTCTGCCCAAGCGAGTCCAAGTACGTGATCGTGTTCTTCCTCAGATCTATGACCTGTTATTAAAAGGTGACCGTTAGGCAAAGCACAACCTTGTGCCGCACACCCCCCAACACCTACATGACTTCTCTTGCCAGTTTTTGCTCCCCGTCCAATTCTAAAGAAAAAGCCCGTGGGACTCACGGCTAGTGTCCAGTGTGCTCGCGAGTTCACAGGCACGAAGAGGATGTCCTGCTTAAAGACATCGACACTCTTGGTCCACCTTCTGACCGACTCGTAGCCCCCAGATGTTAGTTTCGGATAAAAGAAAGTACTAAACGCGTGGACTGCTGGATAGCCTTCCTTCTTGCCTCTTTCCATCACCAGACTCATGTAGAAATTAACGACCAGCACCATAAAGAGGAAACGTGAGGTGTCAAAATAAGATGCTGCCTTCCCCAACGAAAAATACAGCACCACCTCTTTTCTGGCCACCCTTAAGCACGCAGCGCAGAGAACTCCAGCCTCAGCTGTCAGCTTTTGTTCCCAGGATTTCACACGGGGCTACATCGGCAGTTTGATCAAAACACCTGCCACCCACGCCAATAACCCGGACGAACTCCGGGAAGCTGCGTCATACAAGAAGTAACGGAACTTCCCGAAACGCTCGACCCTTCAACACCTCAAATAAGAAGTGTACAGAGATTTCTAGGCTCTGCAGCGGAGGTCGTCAAAGAACGTTGACGCGACTTCTGTACAGGGCGGAGGGGTATTTTTCAATAAAGGCTGAGTGAGACTAGCCCTGTGCTGCAGCTGGTTTTACCTCATCGTTTAGCCAGCAAAGGTTCCTGAGCGTGCGGATGTCTTCGCGAGTGACCTTTAGTTTGAAGGCACTGCTCATGATCTCATCTGGCTCACCTTTGCCAAATGCGGCACTGACCTCTCTCTCCATGGCCTGAAAGGAACAATTAAATGGGGAAGGACTTGTGAAACAGAGCATGGAGCACGCTGACCTGGGGGCAGCTTTCCACTGAAACACGGCCTGTAAATTCAGCTCAGGTGACAGAGCAACTGCCTTCGACGGTTTCTTGCCTCAGTGAGCGATAGCGCTTTTGCCTTGCTTGGTTGGTTTCAGCATCCTAACTTTGAACTTCACAGCCCAGGCTTGCTGCCGTTTCTTTTCACCAAGGACGTGGGGATAAAACCCGTCAACTTAGCAAACACGCTCAAGCAGCTGAAAATGGAACACAACTCTGGCAACCCCCTTTCCCAGGTGCTGCTGCGGCCCTCGCAATACCCAGGTTTAAGCCAACCCCAGCGGGCATCCTCCGTACCGAGGCAGCTAAGTCAGGAGCCTGAAAGAACGTGAAGGTGGGGGACTTCAAAGGGAACGGCAAAGGGGGAAACTGAGGCAGCCGTCCCGCTAACAGAAGGCCCACAAACCCTTAGGGCAGCACAACTGAAGGAGCGCGGGGAGCACACAAAATCCTTCAAAGCAGCTTTAGTGCTGACCCTCGCACTGTGAAGCCACAACCACAGCCACTCGCTAACAGGTTCAATGCAAGTTCTTCAGATTTCAAAGCGCCTTAAGAACCACCGAGAAGAAGAGGACTTCCTTGCAGCTCTGCCACAACCTTCTCTTTTGTCTCACAGACTGTCGCCTACGGTACCTCTGTGAGCGGAGGAAAGCGTTCCGCTGTTTTTCCCAATCTTGGCACTTTCTTTTCCTCCACATCGAGGCTGGCTGACTTTTTGGACGGAACAGGTGTAGGGTGTCCTCGGAATAAGGCATCTTCTAAGATTTCTGTGCCACGCTGCCTCTGTTAGACAAACGGACGTTAAGCTAGCAATCAAGCACAGATTTGTTGAAGTTTCTGACCACAAAGAGCTCTATTTTCCTTGGGAATAACACAAGCTTACCCCTGCGATGGTTTCTTTCACTGCTCCTTCCTCTTCCGCAGAGTTTTCTTCTGGTGTGCAGTACCTGCCAGGAGAGGGAGAGAGAGAAGTGAGCTCTATATCCGTCCTGTCCCATGGAATTCTCAAGAATTCACCCTCTGGACAAGAAAGGCTTTTGCAAGGCCTATTCTGACTAGCCCCGGTTGCACACATCAACATGTGACAATATCGCCTCAACTTCCAGCACCGGTCTTTCTTAGCAGCAAGACTGGGATAGAATGAAGAGCTGGGAGCTTTGGAAGTTTGTTTTTTTTTTTCCCATCTACTTGTACAAGACTCCTTTTCCTTCTCTTTATCAGTTGCATTATTTGGAAAACAGGGAAGCAACCAGCACTTCCTCTGTCGAGTGCTTTGTGATCTGCTGCTGATAAACACTGCATGCTGGGTGTTCTACTGCAAGGTATAACAGGAACATCTGCAACTAGACTTGCACCCAAACAGAGTGAGCTTCGGGAAACCAAGACCTGTTTCCATAAAGACCGCAAAGCCGTCGCAACTCACAGTCCTGCCAGCTCAGACAGCCAATACCAATGAGGCCGCTGGCCTCTCAAACCCAACTGCACGCTGCCTTTTTCCCCCTCCTAGGCAAACCCCAGGCATCCTTTGGGACTTACAAAGTCCCCAAAACTGCCTCAAGTCCCACCAGGCTTTACAAGCTCTCTAATCCTTCTGCTTAGGATGCGGGTTTCCAAGTGAAAGAAGTGAAATGTCAGCTCATTGATGGCTCGGCAGAACGACTCACAAACAAAAACGGATTCTGCACATCCAAGGACAACTTGGGACCGCCACCACTCGCACCCTTACTGGCTTTCTTCCCACAGCAAACACCACACCAGCACAACCCTCTTTGTCACGCAGCACGGCTCTCGCTTGTGTTGGAGATGCAACTGGCTTGCAAGCAATTCCGGAGCCGCAAGCTAGCTACTTCTCTTTCACAGCACTGAGACGATCAAAGACCGTTGGTCATCTTCAAGACTCTACCAGCGGCTGAAAGAGATACACGCGCAGAGCCAAAAGGAACAAGAAGCATCATTAGAAGAGACTCTACCTGATCGTATCACCTCTCTGCGACCGCTGCGGGCAGCAAACATCTATACATTCGACACCTGCACAGAAAAGCAGTAGTAAGAAAACAAGAAGTCGACTTTCAATCACCATCAGATGTACACAGCTCTCCATTTCTGAGTGATAAATAAAAAAAAAGGGAAAACTTTGAAGGATGACGGTATGGTCAGGAAGTTCGAATTCTGGCAAGCACTTTGAACTCGGAACGTCATCTGCGAGTGTGTAAGAAATGCCCTATTCGGATTTGACGTCTACCTACAAAGTGGAACGGATTGGAATCATGGGGATACTCACCGGTCCTGAGTGTTGCACGTGGATAGACGTCTCCTCCGTATTTTGGTTCTTCCCGGTGACTCACAGTCGCCACTGGTTCCTTGGAGGAGGCTTGAACACTTTGGGGCAGGAAACAAACAACAGAGGAGAATCACAATTTTTATACGGGGGGCATTTGTTATCAGTGCGTACCAATTCACGCTGGCTTTTGGGGTTTTTCTTTAAGAAGAACAAAATATTCTTTGCACATCCGACAAATATCTGCATTAACCTGAGGAGGCCACTTTACTCTGTGGGACAAGACGGCGTTCATTTCAACCAGCCCTGACCAATTCTGCTCAATCTATTTGTTAAAGGTTATGCTGACGCTGAGAATGGCAATGTCCACAACATCCATACTGCTGGGACATTTTACTTCAGACCTGCCCTGCTCTGACCTCAGGGACTATATGCTCAGTAGCGGTTGGAGTGCATTAGACACCTTCCCCAGGAACTTCTCTGGTTTAGCTTCCTCTGAAAGGAATCTCTTTCTCAGGCTCCAGATCTGCTCCAAAATATGAGCCAAACCACAATAAGCAACGACTGGCAGATGAGACGCCGACAGCAGAGTCTTGACCTGCTCTCAAATGCAGTGCGCTTAAACTCAGCGCACCCAAAATTACATGAGAAACTCTCTTCTGTATCATTTTCATGGTATGGATTTTCATCTGCAGTGGCGGATTCTGGCGCAGCGCACTCCTTAACTGGTGGCCTCAGTGGTAAGAAGCTGTCTGGAGCAGCTTTGATGCTCTGTTTGCCCTTCCGGCTTGTGCTCAAAACATCAACGGCAAAAGAAACGGTATCAAGAGAACATTCCAATGTGCACCTCCACCACCACCTGCTTTGTCAAGCACGTACACCGATGACGATGGAGACAGACACGAGATGTTTATGACTTTCAGATGAAGACCTGCTGTCTTCAACTGGCTAATGGGGAAGTAGAGAGAAGTAAAAGTGAAAATCACAACAACTGCCTTGAAGATACGCTGTTGATTGTGTCCTCAGCCTCCTCTCAAGTTCAACGCTTCCTCTTACCGCAGACCTTTAATCTCTAGCTAATCTCCTGTGTCAATTAAGTAGCTGGATTTAAAGAAAAAGTTTAATATTGGTTCTTCGGGAGGGGAAGCAGCTGACGACCTCCCTTACCATAGGCAGTAAACCTTTCGGGGAAGAAGTCAAAGAAAACGGAAGGATTTTTACCTCAGACGGGGAATTGTCTTGTCAGGACGAGAGAGTGGTTCTTTCGTCAAGCGAGCATGGGTCCCACACGGCATTTGACCTACGAGAGAAGAGCGTAAGGCATCGGTAAGTATAAAAGGAAACTGAAGAGGTTTATGAGTTTACAGTAACGAGCTTCACCAAAGATAAATTGTCATTTTCTCTCTCACATCATCATATGATTTGTGTTATGTCACTTTAGGACATTTTCAGGTTTTCACACCGGCAACTGCAGCAAGTTGCGCACACAAGGTATTGCCAGCCGAAACCTGAAATACAAAAGGCTCCTCAGGATCTACTACCTAAAAGGAGCATTGAAAACAATTTGCTTCTGGCAAGCTAACAGTGGACCTATCAGAACGGAAGGACTGCATCCAAGGCAGCTCTGGTACCGAGACGACCAGATCGACGCCCGGCTCCACTCCAGAAGCAATGCAAGGATGCGGGTAAGAAACAGAGGTCACGCTCAAGTATTCCCAGATGCTGCCTCGTCCCGTGCCTGCCATAATCCCTACAGAACCCTAGGGGTAGACTTGGACAGTACACAAGGTAGGGTGAAAATGAAACAAGTCGTATAACTTGATGTCAGCCTTACCAATTTGCAGCACGGCTACCTCGAGTGACGAAAATCGTGGTCTTTTAGTGGAAGGCTCTAAAGAAGTGGACCCAGGCTTAAAAGAAAACAACAAAAAAGCACCAGCGTGAGTGTAACCTGAATGTGAATCCCAGCAAACACACTTCCTGAGGCTTAGTCAGCTCTACTATGACTTGGGGACCATGACTTGCTGGTTCAGATTGCAGAAGGCGGCAAATCTTGGCAGGACCTTTGACAGGTACGCTTTAAATTTTGAATACAGGCTCTCATATGTGCAGCAATTAAAAGAATACAGTCTTGTCACTGAGTTATCACTCAGTCGGCTTCTAAACATTCCAAAGGGTGATAGTTCGGCCCTTGAGAAATATATTTTGTACAAATAAGAGTTAACGACTCTCTCAGGAACGAAGAACTAGAGCCCGACAGTCTCTTAGCCCTCTAATCCCATGGGGCAATAAGAAAAACTGCACTACACCTTTGAACCAAACTAGGCAGTCAAGGTGGCTCATTTTTACAGAGCCAAAGTCCTACAGGAACGCTCTCCTGGACTGGTGGATAATGAGCAGAAAGTGGTTTATCCAGAGCAAGTATGCAGTTTTTCTTGTCAGGTAGTGTATATTGATTCCTTAACCACAAGCTTGAGAAAGAGAATAACAGTTTGCAAACACACTAAAACTATAAACTTGAACCATTCTCAAGTATCTGGAAGACAACAAACAGTTTGCTCCTCCCGCAGCTGCCAGTGCCGGAGCAGAGGACGCAGGCTTGAGTAAGGCAAACCCAGCCCACATTAGAGCTGCCTGCTAGAAATGCAAAAGAACCACCTACTGCTGTACAGGCTCAGAGCAGGCTCAACCTCAAGATGCAGTAGGGAGAGCCGCTTGCTCTCGCACCTTGCACAGACCCTAACATTTCAAAGCCCTCGCTAACCTCTTCCGCAGACTCTGTGCCGGCAGCATCTTCGCTGACGGAAGCCGCCGGGCGTTTGGTTGCCTTGGTCGGCAACTGCAGCACTGCAGAAACGTCAACTTTCTCTTTCTGCTCAGAGATGGAATAATCTAAAAAACAAAGACAGGCCGTATAAGAACAGGCTAGAAAACCAACAGAGGTACATTGCGAATACAGACAGGAGGGAGCACACAGCTTGGATTTAAGATACTCTTTCTGCTGACAGGCGCGGGCTCAGCGCCAGAGACCTGGGCTATCTCCTGCTGGCAGTAAAAGTATTGGGCCCTGCCACAGTCACCGCAGAGAACGTCCGTCATCTATAGGGCTAAGCCCTACCGGACACCCTCAAGCCATTGGCTATAGGCATAGAGAGCCACAAGGCAAGAAGCCAACAGCTTGAAAAGCCACCGTTTCAGGAACAATGCCAGAGCACAAAAGCCAGACTTTTCCAAGGGACACGAAACCTCAGAAAAATTGGGCATATTCAGTACTTGTGTAATGCGCGATACCTGATTTTTGCCTTTTCGGCGGAGTCTCGTCATCATCATCATCCACAACTATGCAAACGCTGAGGAAAGAACACACACAACAGTGTTTTGCAACCCTAGGGAAGCTCCCAGCAGGCTGACTTCCCTTCACAGGGCCCAAACTTCCCAAGTTACTTTTCCTATCCCAAAGGTCTCCCCCTCCAAGCGCCCCTGGGATCATCTCAGGCACATACACCTAACTGCAGCCCTCCTCAACACCCCCCAACCTCTCCCAGCCAACGACCGCTCGCAGAGAGCTAATGATCCCGCTGCAGCACATTAGGCCTCTTTGGCTCATTCCGTTAATGCTTCCCAACATTTTACCTTTCTTCCTATCGCCAACAAATTAAGTTCGTTTCGGAAATCCCTACACTGAGTTGCAAAGAAAAGTCTAAGGAGGACAGGACATAAAAGGTGGGAAAGCAACTCGGGCATACACCCACTTCAATCACTTTGTCCTTTGGGAATGGAGCACACAGGTTGGTCCGAGGTGGGTTTTTTCCTCTCTTTGCCCCCCCAAATGTCAGGACAGCCGGATCCTTTGAAGAACTCTTTGGTCTTTCTTACACAAAGGAATTTCTCTTGAACTGTTATGCCCCCGACCCCTGCTGATAGCATTGCTTCTGGCCGGGGAGATGGGGGGGGAGTGGGCGCCGGGGCGATGCCCGGGGGCGGCCCTGAGGCGGCGGGGCGGCTCGCTGCCCTGGGGGGCGGCCTCTTGCGCGGCGGCGGGGCCGGGGGCGGCGAGGAGGGCGCCGAGGGCCCCCCGCAGCCATTAGTGGAGGGGAGGCTGAGGGGGGAGAGAGGGGCGGGGCGGGGCGGGGCGGGGCGGTGGGTGCGCGCGCGCAGGCGCGCCGCCGTCTGTGCTCTGCCTGAGGGAGCCGTTAGCGGCCGCCCGGCCCGCTTCTGCCCCTGCCCTGCGGTGGGGCCGGGCCGGCGCCGTCCCGCCCGGCCCTGCTCTGTCTGGGGGAGGCGCTTGCCCTTCTCCGGAAGCCCCGAGCCGGGCCCCGGCTGGCAGCTGGGCGCCGGGAGGCCGGGGAGTGCCCGGAGGAGGGGAAGAGGCCTTCGGGGAGAGGCCCCCACGGAGGCCGGAGGGGCCCCCCAGAAGCCCTCCAGAGACGGAGGGGCCCCCCAGAAGCCTCCCAGAGAGCGGAGGGGCCCCTCGGAGAGCGGAGAAGCCTTTCGGCGTCCCGCAGGCCTGAGGCGAGCGACAGCGGCCGGCGGCGCGGGCTCTCGCGCGCCCCCTCCTGCCTCCTCTGCCCTCGGTGGGTGAGGGAATGCCAATCCCGGGCTTACCGAGCCCTTTCCTGCGCGCTCGCACGGCGCTTTGCGCCCCTCTGGCGGGGAGCTGCGCTCGCTGCACCCGGCTGCGCCATGGCTGCGGTGCGACTGGAAGGACGCGGACTGCGTTCGGCGTTCCACCATGGTGAGCGGCTGTGACGGAGCGGCGCCCGACCGCCGGCCGCGGGCAGCCCCGCTCGAGCCGCTGCTGCGGGGGCCGGCGGGCGTGTGGTGAGTGCTGAGCTGTGTGCGGGGGGTTGGGCTGGCTCTTGGGGCGCTGCCTTGCTCCTAAGGGGGCTTTGAAATGCGGTGCTCGCCCCTCGTTAACGAGCTGTTTCCTGTGGGGTGGAAATGTGCGGCTGTTGCTGCAGCCCCGTCCTGGAGAGGCTTTTTTTCCAGGGCTGGGAGCGAGAGCGGCGTCCAGGCTGGGCAGGGGAGCCGGGTCTGCTCGTCCTCCAGCTGAGCAGTGGTGGTTTGCAGGTAGCATCCGGTTGCACTTGCTGGAATGCAGAGCAGGAGAGAGTTGTGTCGTGGTTTTCCCCTGCAGATGCGGGACACGGGCGGCAAGGTGGCAGCGTGGGGGGAGTGGGGGTAACTGGGAGCCCCCGTCTGCCTCCCAGCCCCATGGCGCTGGATGCAGCTCAGATGCACCCACGCTCTGTGAGGGGGGGTTTGAGGGCCTGAAGGGTTGTCCCCGTGTCCCTGCCGGGCTTATGGTGGTATCTTGCTGCTGTGTGTGGGTCTGGGGGTGGCCGGGAAGGGTCTGGCATGCTGGGGCCATCACTGACCCTCATTTTCTCTCCCACCATAGAGCTCCTCGGCGGAGCTCTCAGCCAGCTCTCGGCGGAGCTCCCCCAGCCAGCGCCTTCCCACATCAGCACCCTTTAGGTGCCTGTCCCCCCTCTCCGGGAGATCTTTGCTGGGGCACCTTGGGAGAGTGGGCAACCACTACCATGGGATGGTGGGATGGGGACAGCCACCTCCTTTGTCCCCTGTCCAGCTGGTGCCCTGACCCTCTCACTCTTCCATGCCCCCGCAGCTTCCGGAGCAAGAGGTTGTGAACGTGTTCATCGGGACGCAGGCGGTGGGGGCCATCATCGGGAAGAAGGGGCAGCACATCAAGCAGCTGGTGCGGTTTGCGGGTGCCTCCATCAAGGTGAGGAAGGCGCTGCGGGGCTGGTCCTGCGCTTCGTGCCTCAGTTTCCCCTCTGCACTGCCGAGGTCAGGGAATGGGAGTGTGCGGGGAGCAGTTTTGCTCCCCAACTTATCACAGAACGGTTGAGGTTGGAAGGGACCTTGAAGATCATGGAGTCCCACCCCCCTGCCCTGTTCAGGGACACCTCCCCCCAGCCCAGGTTGCTCCAAGCCCCATCCAACCTGGCCTTGAACACCTCCAGGGCTAGGGCAGCCACAGCTTCTCTGGGCAAGCTGGGCCAGTGATTCACCACCCTCACAGTGAAAAATTTCTTCCTGTTATCTCCTCTAAATGTCCCCTCTTCCACTTTGAAGGCACTCCGCCTCGTCCTGTCACCCCATGCCCTTGTAAAAAGTCTCTCCCCAGCTCTCCTGTACCCGTTGGCATGGGCCCACCTCTCCCGCCTGTGTTTAGTAGAAGGCCAGGCCTGCAGCACCCTGGTTATGAGCCCGGCTCGGGTGGGAGGGGATGCTCCTGCATGGGGGGATTGCCCTGCGTTGTGGGGGGACATGCCACCGAGGGAAGGTCTTGCTGAAGCGGTGGCTGCACTCACGCTCCTTCTCCCCCATACTTCCCCAGATTGCACCGGCAGAAGGTCCCAAGGGCAGCGAGCGCATGGTCATCATCACAGGGCCGCCCGAGGCTCAGTTCAAGGTGCGCTGGGTGGGGGCTGTGGGTGTGGGGGACAGTAAGGGCCAAGTTGAGAGCGTCCCTGTGGTCAGCACTGTGCTGCCAGCCTGGCTTGGCCTCCCTCAGCGCCAGGGGAGCTCTTTGCTGGGTACCATGATTTTGATGCTGCTGGACGTGAGGACATTGTGAATGGACTCCTCGGTGCGGGCAAAGCCACCCGCATCCCACCTGGGTTCATCTTCCATAACCTTGTCTCCTGTGCACTCGAGCGGGATGGCGGCCCCCCCCCCCAAAAATTGAGCCTCTCTCAAGGAGCGATGGAGGAAGCACAAGTTAAAAAAACCCAGAAACCTGAAATTAATTAGGGCTTGTCCGGGGTGAAAAGTTGGGAGCGGCGAGATGCTCGGTGGGGGCTCAGGGGTGGGTGGTGGTGGGAGAAACAGTGCCCTGACCCCCAACTCTTGCTTTTCCCTTCTCCTCCCCAAGACTGCACAGTGCAAGATGAGGGAAATGGTCCAGCAGGTGAAGCAGCAGGAGCAGAAACACGCTCCGGGAGCCCCGGCCTCGCAGCACAGCAAGTGATGTTCTTGTCGTGCCGCCCAGCACCGCCTGATGAATGTAACCCCACTGCCGGACAACCCCCTCCAACCTCCTCCACCACCCCCAGCAGGTCAGGGGAGCAAACCAAAGACCCGCCCAGACACACAGCCCCCCATTCCCGCGGCGCTGCGAGGATGCGCAGCTGAGGGGTACGGGGAGGGCTCTCTCCATCCCACAGCCTCCCCCTTCCTCCTCCGTCGCCTCCCGACGCTGTCCCTTTAGTTGGACTAACAGGGGCAGGTTTTGGTACCTCAGCACCTCACGCTTGTGTTTCCCTTTTAGAGATTTTGTGTGCCTTGTAAAACTGAGAGTTGGAGCATTTTTTCATTAATTTTTTTAATAAAAAAGACTGAGTTGGAAAAAACCATGTCGAGCGAGTGCGAGGCGGGAGAAGGAAAGCAATCCCAGGGGTGCTGACGTGCGGAAAGAAACTCCCCAACTCGGGGCGAGTTACAAAGCAGCATGTTTATTGCAGCGCTGGGTGCAAGGGGGATGGCTCCCAACTCGCCCAGGGGCTGGTAAAGCAAGCGTTCCTTTCTGATGCAAAGGCGTACGTATTCATTAGTGTAGGCTGGGAATAGGCACCACTCTGGTCATGATCTGTGGGTTGTTGTGGAGGAAGGCTCCCAGTCTTCCTGCCGGTGTACTTTTCCCCTTTGGCTCAAGAGTGCTGCTGTGGCTGAGCTCTGAGCCGCCAGACCGGTTCTCAGCAGATGGTTACTTCGCGCAGACAATAAGGCCCTGAATAGCCCTTCCTGTTCTCTGGGTGGCTCTGGGTGGCTCTGCTCCTCTGCTGCTTCTAAGGTCGGGCTGCCCCAGTGTCATCATTGAGGAGCCTTTTGTCTATCCAGTTCTCACTTGTGGGTGTTCCTGCCCATGTCAGTGCCAGAGCTCTTCCGTAGGCTCCTTCTGCTAGCGGAGAGCCAGGGGCCGTTCCTTCAGGAGAAAGCTTGAGAAATGTTTAAAAAGAGAAAAGGGGGAAAAAAAAAAAGGGAAAGGAGGAAAAAAAAAGTGGGAAAAGAAAAAAGAGAAAAAGAAAAAAAGGGGGAAAAAGCAAAAAAGGTCAAAAGAAAAAAGGGGTAAAAGAGAAAAAAGGGTGAAGCGAAAACATATTAAAAAAGAAAGGTAGAAAGGAAAAAAAACCAACCAAGCAAGGAAAGTGGGAACAGCTGCAGGGCAAGAGGAGGGACAGGAGCTGGGGGGGGGAGGTGGCAGTGCCAGCGCCGACCCCGGGGGCTGCGACACCACGTTTTTGTCCTCTACTGCAAAGTGTTGTGTGAAAAACAACCAACCAAACCCCATCCAAGGACAACATCAAAAACCAAAGAGAAATCTCTGCAGCTCACAGGAGCCTGAGCTTGCTCTCGGTTGCTTTCTTTCCAGTGTCTTGGGGGTGTCACGGCTGAGCTGAGATTGGGGTGTGGTGGTGGTGGGAGTTTGTCCCATGGCTGTGATGGGGGGAGAAGGGGTGGGCGGGGAGTGGGGGATGTGGTGTGGGGTTTTCTTTGGGTGATGGTGTTTTTTTGCCAGGCGTCGCTTTACCCAGTGGCTCAGGGAGGTGTTGGCATCACAAAGCCTGCGCTAAAGCGGGGTGGGGGCCTCGCCGCAGTTGGTTAGCAGAGCCAAAGTGGTTATTAATGGTTCTTAAGGGCGCCCTAATTATGCCCGTGTAACTGGGAAGCTCAGATGCCCCCTAAGCACCCCCCCGGTGCTTCTCTAGCCAGGCGAGCGCTGGGCGTCCCCCCCTGCAGGAGAGGAGCGCACCTCCAGGGCGGGTGGAAGGGCATCACCCAAGAGGGAGAGGACCAAGATGGGGCTTGGGTGTCCTTGGGGTGGCCGTGTGGCGGGGTAGGGCTGCTGGGGGCTGCCACGATGAGGGACACCCCCACGCCTTTCTCCATGGCTTCCAGAGCTGTGCTCCCTCCCTCCCTCCCACCCATCCAGTGCCACCGGAGAGGTGGTGTCCCCCCTCCCGGGGCGGGCAGGGGCTGCTGCCACCCCACCTAACACCTCAACGCACCAAACCAGCTTTCAGCAGTCACAGCCACCCGGGCACTGCCAAGGGGGCAGCAGGGGCTCCCCAAAGGGGGCTTACAGAACACAGAGAGCGTCCGTACACCGCTGACCCCTCTCCAGGGGCGGATTTTCGGGATGCTGCTTGCTCATCTCACCACTGAACGACACCTCGATTGCCCCTGCAGCACTGTGTGACCATCGCTTCGCGGCTTCTGTGCTCCGATGCTCCTCCTGGCTCCAATCCTCTTCCTGGGGGATTGTGAGGGAGCGAAAATCCACATCGCTACATCCAACTTTTTTTCAGTTAAATAAAAAAAAAAGAATAAATCACCCTCTCTCATTACCAGGTAGAGGTTCGTTCACTTAAGGCTCTTTTTATGAAAATAAATATTTAAATTATATAAAGAAATAAATACTTCTCTTTTCACATTAGATAACTCCCTGGAGACAGCAAAAAAAAAAAGCACCACCACTGTGCACCAGTGTCCACCAGGGCTTTATACTTTTGTGGCTCTCATGTGCCAGGCCATCGAATCCACACAGTCCAATAAAGTCGGTTGTCCCTCTCCTCCTCCTGGCTGGAGGCAGGGCACCTCTACTGTTGACCGTAGTACCTACGATTATCAGATTGGTTCCTACCTGGTCCGTAGGATCGCCTACCGTAGGTTGGAGCAACCTTCTTCCTGTAAGAATCCTTTCTTCTGTCGGCTTCATTTTGCAACTCAAGCACCCGTGCCTGTAGGGCTGAGGTAGGTTCTCCATCCCACTTCTTCATGTCTTCTGCATATTCACAGAGGCAAACCCACAGGATATCTCGCATCAGCTTTGATTTGTCTTGAGTCGGAGGGTGGTTTTTCTCTTGAGTAGGAGGGCGTTTCCTCTTAGCAGCTGCAACATGAGTCTGTACAGGGAAAGCATGGAGTTTTTCCTCCACCTTGGTTAGTTTATCAAACAGTTTATCGGTTTGCTCAACTAATCTCTGGGTCATTTGCTCTATTTTCTCAGTCAGTTTCTCAGTCATTTTCTCGGTGGTCACAGTCAGCTTTTCTATGGCTGCCACAGAGAAGGGACCAGAGAGACTGTCTTCATACTGTCGTACCTTCTTAACCCCTTCATTTACAGTTGGTGTGTCAGTATCGGATCCTCCCCAGACCATTGTTGACAATGTGTGGGAATATGTTGATGGTGCACTTTGTACAAACTTTTTGAGCAGAGATCGTTTGCATGGCATTTCATCAGGGTCTACTGTCGCTTGCCCATCACTATAAATCACCTCTCGCACAGGCAGTTCTCTCAGGTACTTCATACCTTTTCCCATGTTGGTCCATTTACTTGGACGGCATTCGATATCGTCCTTGAAGGGATACCTGCGCTTTATGGCTGACACCAGTCGCCTCCAGAGACTGAGAGTGCTTGTCTTTCTCCCAATTTCTTTATCAATCCCCCCATCCTTGGCCAGGTTTCCCAATTGCCTAGCTTCTCTGCCATCTCAGTCTAGGGTATCTGCCCCGCTATCCCAGTATCGGAGCAACCAGGAGACAAGTGTTTCGCCTTCATGACGACTAAAGTCCTTCCTGATACTTCTCAGATCTTTCACGGAGAAGGATTGAACAACTCCCTCTACATCTGAGTCCTCCTGTGGTGAGGCTGCCCCAGAAGGGGCCTCTCCAGCATCTGCTCTAGAAGGACTCTGGCCTTTGTCTGTTTTCAAAGGTCTCTTTCCCTTCTGTGGTCTTGAAGGACCCTCCCCTGGATCTTGTTCAGAACTCTCCCCCAAGCTATGTGACTTGAGGTGGTCTTTGTGGTAAGGGGCAGGGGAAGGAGTTGACCTCCTCTTCCTGCTCCTGGTTCCCGGGGCGGCTTGTACCGATTTTGATGGAGTTGGAGTAGTTTTGGTACTGGTTGTAGTGGCTGCAGTAGGTTGTGCCGGGAGAGGCGGCGGCGTGGCTTGTGCCGCTGCAGGGGGGGGCGCGGCTTGTGCCGGGACGGGCGGCGGAGGGGCCGGTGTTGTTGCGGTGGGGGGGGCGGCTGCCGGTGGTGCGGGTGCCGGTGCCGGTGCAGGTGGCGGCGGAGGCGCCTGTGTCGTGGCGGTGGGGGGCGCGGCTGCCGGTGGCGCCGGTGCCGTGGCGGAGGCGGCTGCCGGTGGTGCCGTTGCTCCGGGGGGGACAGCTGCGGCCGGGCCGGGCGGGGCCGCGGTTCGCGCCGCTGCAGATCGCCGAGCGGCTGCGCGGGTCTGAGTGGCGGCAGCGCACGGTCCCCTCCAGCTCCCCCTGCACAGATGTTTCACAAGAAACCACCCCTGCACCACATTCAGGAGCATCAACAACAAAATCACGATCTTAACAAGGTACCAGTCCTTATCCTCAGAGCCCAGAAGGTTGCCATGCCCCAGCTCTGATGGGGTCACATCAGCATAATTATCAAAGGGCGAAGTAAACATTCCCCAGGTAGAAGAACCCTTTGATCCTTTGGTCCCTTTTCTACTGAGCATGAGGCAGATGGGATGGAATACCCTGTTGGTCAGTTTTGGGTCACCTGTCCTGTCGCTCCTCCCCGCAGGTGGGACCCCACTATGCTTTTCCACTTCCGACCCTCCAACGGGGCAAATAACAAAGCTGGTTGGCCGTGGGGGTTATAGCAATGAGTATAAGCAAGAGCCTCTCTGCATCCCATGCCTGGGCATCAGCTGTAACCATTGCTCTTATCGCTCTGAGAGAGTGAACGCTGACGGCACAATAGGCAGTTAATTTCAGTTGGTAGAAGAGGCCCAGCTAAGAAGCCAAGTTACTGAACAAAATTGGTTCTCTTTTACCTCAAACCAGGACACAGGGAGAGTTTCCTTCCATTAAGGCTCTTTTTATTAAAATAAATATTTATATTATATAAAGAAATAAATACTTCTCTTTTCACATTAGATAACTCCCTGGAGGCAGCAAAACAAGCCAACCCCAAACCAGCCCAAAGGACAGGGGCTTTGGTGAGAAATCAAGAGATGGTAAACGCTTTCTTTCCGTGGTCGTGACAAATCCAGTTTTAGGAATCAAGGAGATGGTAGATATTCCAGAAACAGAGGAAAACTCTCTTTGAGGAGACGGTAGTTCAGCACGTTGTCCTTGGGAAGGTAAGTTGGGCAAACACGACTGTAACCACCACCACGGATGTTTCCCATTTGTCTGTAACGTGGTCGCGTGCGCTGTGAGGCGCGAGCGTGCGGCTCAGCCATGGAAGTTGACGATGTTCCTTCTTCACTCTGCCCTTAACGAGGTCACACCCACCTTTCTGGCTCTTGCTTAAGGTGCGTTAGCTAATTTCAAAGAGAGTTACTGTCTCCAAAATAAGGGGTGGGGTGGGGGGGGGTGGGGGTGGGGGTGGGGAAATAAACTGTCTTAACCACTACTTCATAACTTGAAGAGGAAAACTTGTGTACCAAAACCCCAGAGTTACTGTCTCCAAAATAAGGGAGGTGGGGGGAACAAACCATCTTAACTTCTACTTCATAACCTAAAGAGGAAAATTCGTCTAAGAAATGTAACTAAAGGTCTAAGAAAACTAACTAAAGGCCTAAGAAAAGTAACTAAGGTCGAAGAAACGTAATCAAAAGAAGAGCTCTAAGAGTCCACGTGTCACAGCAGCTGTTGGTGGATTATCTCCCACACCATCTTCTTTCGGAAGTATGGCATGTGAGTCTGAAAAGAGAAGAGAAAGAAAAGAGAAATTAAATAATGACGTCACGGTAGAAAGAGGTGGCAAACACGCATAAACGCCCAGCGGAGTCCTTAATAGGAAGTTCCCTTTAGGAACTGTCAACCGTTTGGGTACAACACCCCACGCGGTTCCTAAGAGGGTGACACGACAACCCGACAAAACCAGATTGACTTGACCGCGCGACAGCTTACAAGCACGCTAATAAAAGACCCGTCTAAAACGAAATCAAGAAAAAGAAGCGGTGTCTTGACTGGTCAAAGGGTAGAAGCCATTTCTCCAAAAGATACCGAGCCCAGATATGCCAAACCCGCTGGCGGCAGTATCTTGCCCAAGAGGAATCTCACCGGCAGCAGCTCCCAAAGGTGGGGATGGAGAACCACAGCTCTGCCCTGCCCAGGCCACTTGGAAGTTCTGATCCCAGCAACTACGCACCGAAACGGGGTACGAAACCTCAGCCCCTGCCCCGGACACAATGAAGAGCTGCTGCCTAACCTCCCTGGCTCCTGTCCCTGGGCGAGAGGGGCTTGGAGGGGTTTATGACCTTCACTCACCTGGCTAAAGTTGAACGGTTTCTCTCTGGCGATGTACTCTGCGTATTTACACATAAAGACGCCGCAGTCGCTTCCATTCAGCTGCTGAGGGATCTCCTAAGGAATGCAAAGAAGATGGAGGATTTCCCTCTGTCTCAAAAGAAAAGCAACTTGGAAGCAGCGCACATTACCCACACCGACACTGCGCTCACCGCACACTCCTGACCCTACTTGCCTAATCCCCAATACCCACTCCCGCCCACGAGGAACAGACCCAGTTCACTGCTCACCATCCCTCCCCTCTGCCTCCCGGACTCGGACACTACGATCCAAATTTTTGGCAGGCCCAGAAGGGGCAGCAGCCCTCCCCCCTGCGAGGTGTCTCAAGGTTCGCACCGCCTCTTTCTTAAGTGACCTTTCTTAAATCCGGTCTTTAGGGACTGCTTTTTACTATCAACTCCTCGAGGAACATCAGCTCAACCCTTTCTTTGTCACGTGCCAGGATCTGGGCCCCAAAGAAGCACTTACAGTTCCCATTTCAAACCCAAGGGGTGCTCACGTACACGTGGCTCCATGCTGTGAAGAGTCCACTCTGAAACATCCAGCTCCAGCTGTCTTTTTTCCCAGCTTTCTTTTTGCAGGTATTGGCTGGTTAAAACAAAAGGAAAAAAAAAAATCCCTTTTCATCTCTGTAATTTAGGCCAACAACAAAATAAAGCGGCTGAAGGATCACAGGAAGACAGACGGCAGGACGGTAAAATGTCAGAGGATCCTCACCGCAGCTGATTTAAGGCTGATTTTGAGGAAAAATCCCAATCTGAAACTTACAAACACGGGGAGAGGCTGTGAGCTAATGGTCAAGAACGAGGCCAACGACTCCATTGCTTCGGAGAGGTCAAAAAGCCCCAAATCACATGTTATCAGAGCACAAAGAGACAAACCAAGCAAGGAACTGTAATGCCGTAATTCCACCGGGTGCCTTCATCCCACATCCTGGGCTCCGACTAACAAAGTCGGCACACGTGTGCCACGGGGCTATGGCGTATTTGGCTGTGCCTCTCACGGGAAGGTGGCAGAATCCAGGCACCCCAGACCCTGGGTGCAGGGGACGCTGTGACAGCAGATAAGCAGTCGATGCCAGACAACTCGCAGCAAGCAACTCCAAGATTCCTGCTTGGTTATCTACAAGCCACGTGAAAACTGGCAGTCGCCTTACAGGGACTAAATCTAAAACCCCTCTCCTCATTCACACCAGAAAAGCAGTGACGGAGCGGTTACTTACAGCAAAGTCTGACAAATCTTGTCCCCTTTCTGCCCAAGCGAGTCCAAGTACGTGATCGTGTTCTTCCTCAGATCTATGACCTGTTATTAAAAGGTGACCGTTAGGCAAAGCACAACCTTGTGCCGCACACCCCCCAACACCTACATGACTTCTCTTGCCAGTTTTTGCTCCCCGTCCAATTCTAAAGAAAAAGCCCGTGGGACTCACGGCTAGTGTCCAGTGTGCTCGCGAGTTCACAGGCACGAAGAGGATGTCCTGCTTAAAGACATCGACACTCTTGGTCCACCTTCTGACCGACTCGTAGCCCCCAGATGTTAGTTTCGGATAAAAGAAAGTACTAAACGCGTGGACTGCTGGATAGCCTTCCTTCTTCCCTCTTTCCATCACCAGACTCATGTAGAAATTAACGACCTGCACCATAAAGAGGAAACGTGAGGTGTCAAAATAAGACGCTGCCTTCCCCAACGAAAAATACAGCACCACCTCTGTTCTGGCCACCCTTAAGCACGCAGCGCAGAGAACTCCAGCCTCAGCTGGAGGCTTTTGTTCCCAGGATTTCACACGGGGCTACATCGGCAGTTTGATCAAAACACCTGCCACCCACGCCAATAACCCGGACGAACTCCTGGAAGCTGCGTCATACAAGAAGTAACGGAACTTCCCGAAACGCTCGACCCTTCAACACCTCAAATAAGAAGTGTACAGAGATTTCTAGGCTCTGCAGCGGAGGTCGTCAAAGAACGTTGACGCGACTTCTGTACAGGGCGGAGGGGTATTTTTCAATAAAGGCTGAGTGAGACTAGCCCTGTGCTGCAGCTGGTTTTACCTCATCGTTTAGCCAGCAAAGGTTCCTGAGCGTGCGGATGTCTTCGCGAGTGACCTTTAGTTTGAAGGCACTGCTCATGATCTCATCTGGCTCACCTTTGCCAAATGCGGCACTGACCTCTCTCTCCATGGCCTGAAAGGAACAATTAAATGGGGAAGGACTTGTGAAACAGAGCATGGAGCACGCTGACCTGGGGGCAGCTTTCCACTGAAACACGGCCTGTAAATTCAGCTCAGGTGACAGAGCAACTGCCTTCGACGGTTTCTTGCCTCAGTGAGCGATAGCGCTTTTGCCTTGCTTGGTTGGTTTCAGCATCCTAACTTTGAACTTCACAGCCCAGGCTTGCTGCCGTTTCTTTTCACCAAGGACGTGGGGATAAAACCCGTCAACTTAGCAAACATACTCAAGCAGCTGAAAATGGAACACAACTCTGGCAACCCCCTTTCCCAGGTGCTGCTGCGGCCCTCGCAATACCCAGGTTTAAGCCAGCCCCAGCGGGCATCCTCCGTACCGAGGCAGCTAAGTCAGGAGCCTGAAAGAACGTGAAGGTGGGGGACTTCAAAGGGAACGGCAAAGGGGGAAACTGAGGCAGCCGTCCCGCTAACAGAAGGCCCACAAACCCTTAGGGCAGCACAACTGAAGGAGCGCGGGGAGCACACAAAATCCTTCAAAGCAGCTTTAGTGCTGACCCTCGCACTGTGAAGCCACAACCACAGCCACTCGCTAACAGGTTCAATGCAAGTTCTTCAGATTTCAAAGCGCCTTAAGAACCACCGAGAAGAAGAGGACTTCCTTGCAGCTCTGCCACAACCTTCTCTTTTGTCTCACAGACTGTCGCCTACGGTACCTCTGTGAGCGGAGGAAAGCGTTCCGCTGTTTTTCCCAATCTTGGCACTTTCTTTTCCTCCACATCGAGGCTGGCTGACTTTTTGGACGGAACAGGTGTAGGGTGTCCTCGGAATAAGGCATCTTCTAAGATTTCTGTGCCACGCTGCCTCTGTTAGACAAACGGACGTTAAGCTAGCAATCAAGCACAGATTTGTTTCCCTGGGGACAGGACAGAAAATCTTGCTTATATAGAAAACTGGAAGGGTTTTTGTACACCCATGCAACCAGCAAACTCCAAAGTTACTTCTTCTTGACGACTGCATTCCAACTGTGCACCCATGGAGTGCTGCACTCGGAGGCAAGAGAGGCAGAAAGCTCCTTTGCCTTGGGCTAGCGTTAAGAACCCCAGCAAAGCCTCCACGTGTAGGTATCAAGTTGAGATTGAGACTACTATTTCTGATTACCATGACTAAAATTTTATTTTTGACCTCAACCCTGACCAGAGGTGAAAGTCAAAGAGACGTACTTCCTATCCCAGCAAACAAGATAAGACTAAAGACACCCCAGTCCAGCTTTGCAGGTCAACCAAGTCTGTGCGCTAAAGATTTTGAGGCTATACCCAACACGTGAAAGGGGAAGAATCAAAACCGTATAGTGTAGTGTGCTCCTAATAGTCCAGAAACAAAATTAACGGCAGCGGAAAACACTTGGCGATAGCGCTACTCATCAAATAACGCTCCCGCTTTCCCGGGGAAAAACAACCTGGGCAAATACAGATATTGTTGAGGAAGTCATGTGAAGAGTGCTGAAGTTTCTCATCACAAAGAGCTCTATTTTCCTTGGGAATAACACAAGCTTACCCCTGCGATGGTTTCTTTCACTGCTCCTTCCTCTTCCGCAGAGTTTTCTTCTGGTGTGCAGTACCTGCCAGGAGAGGGAGAGAGAGAAGCGAGCTCTATATCCGTCCTGTCCCATGGAATTCTCAAGAATTCACCCTCTGGACAAGAAAGGCTTTTGCAAGGCTAAATACAGCACTAGTTTTTAAAGCGGGGAGAAGAATAGGGACAGAATTAGCTACAAAACAGGACTGCTGCAACTGAACCTCCCTCTGCTCCCATCTACGCTTTCTCCTCTCTCATGTAAGGGCAGGTCACTGCAGAAAGATGCGTGCATCTTACCGCCGTACAAAATCTCTCCCTGTAGCTGCACCTACTGCCCCCAAAAACCTGTTTCCATAAAGACCGCAAAGCCGTCGCAACTCACAGTCCTGCCAGCTCAGACAGCCAATACCAATGAGGCCGCTGGCCTCTCAAACCCAACTGCACGCTGCCTTTTTCCCCCTCCTAGGCAAACCCCAGGCATCCTTTGGGACTTACAAAGTCCCCAAAACTGCCTCAAGTCCCACCAGGCTTTACAAGCTCTCTAATCCTTCTGCTTAGGATGCGGGTTTCCAAGTGAAAGAAGTGAAATGTCAGCTCCTTGATGGCTCGGCAGAACGACTCACAAACAAAAACGGATTCTGCACATCCAAGGACAACTTGGGACGGCCACCACTCGCACCCTTACTGGCTTTCTTCCCACAGCAAACACCACACCAGCACAACCCTCTTTGTCACGCAGCACGGCTCTCGCTTGTGTTGGAGATGCAACTGGCTTGCAAGCAATTCCGGAGCCGCAAGCTAGCTACTTCTCTTTCACAGCACTGAGACGATCAAAGACCGTTGGTCATCTTCGAGACTCTACCAGCGGCTGAAAGAGATACACGCGCAGAGCCAAAAGGAACAAGAAGCATCATTAGAAGAGACTCTACCTGATCGTATCACCTCTCTGCGACCGCTGCGGGCAGCAAACATCTATACATTCGACACCTGCACAGAAAAGCAGTAGTAAGAAAACAAGAAGTCGACTTTCAATCACCATCAGATGTACACAGCTCTCCATTTCTGAGTGATAAATAAAAAAAAAGGGAAAACTTTGAAGGATGACGGTATGGTCAGGAAGTTCGAATTCTGGCAAGCACTTTGAACTCGGAACGTCATCTGCGAGTGTGTAAGAAATGCCCTATTCGGATTTGACGTCTACCTACAAAGTGGAACGGATTGGAATCATGGGGATACTCACCGGTCCTGAGTGTTGCACGTGGATAGACGTCTCCTCCGTATTTTGGTTCTTCCCGGTGACTCACAGTCGCCACTGGTTCCTTGGAGGAGGCTTGAACACTTTGGGGCAGGAAACAAACAACAGAGGAGAATCACAATTTTTATACGGGGGGCATTTGTTATCAGTGCGTACCAATTCACGCTGGCTTTTGGGGTTTTTCTTTAAGAAGAACAAAATATTCTTTGCACATCCGACAAATATCTGCATTAACCTGAGGAGGCCACTTTACTCTGTGGGACAAGACGGCGTTCATTTCAACCAGCCCTGACCAATTCTGCTCAATCTATTTGTTAAAGGTTATGCTGACGCTGAGAATGGCAATGTCCACAACATCCATACTGCTGGGACATTTTACTTCAGACCTGCCCTGCTCTGACCTCAGGGACTATATGCTCAGTAGCGGTTGGAGTGCATTAGACACCTTCCCCAGGAACTTCTCTGGTTTAGCTTCCTCTGAAAGGAATCTCTTTCTCAGGCTCCAGATCTGCTCCAAAATATGAGCCAAACCACAATAAGCAACGACTGGCAGATGAGACGCCGACAGCAGAGTCTTGACCTGCTCTCAAATGCAGTGCGCTTAAACTCAGCGCACCCAAAATTACATGAGAAACTCTCTTCTGTATCATTTTCATGGTATGGATTTTCATCTGCAGTGGCGGATTCTGGCGCAGCGCACTCCTTAACTGGTGGCCTCAGTGGTAAGAAGCTGTCTGGAGCAGCTTTGATGCTCTGTTTGCCCTTCCGGCTTGTGCTCAAAACATCAACGGCAAAAGAAACGGTATCAAGAGAACATTCCAATGTGCACCTCCACCACCACCTGCTTTGTCAAGCACGTACACCGATGACGATGGAGACAGACACGAGATGTTTATGACTTTCAGATGAAGACCTGCTGTCTTCAACTGGCTAATGGGGAAGTAGAGAGAAGTAAAAGTGAAAATCACAACAACTGCCTTCAAGATACGCTGTTGATTGTGTCCTCAGCCTCCTCTCAAGTTCAACGCTTCCTCTTACCGCAGACCTTTAATCTCTAGCTAATCTCCTGTGTCAATTAAGTAGCTGGATTTAAAGAAAAAGTTTAATATTGGTTCTTCGGGAGGGGAAGCAGCTGACGACCTCCCTTACCATAGGCAGTAAACCTTTCGGGGAAGAAGTCAAAGAAAACGGAAGGATTTTTACCTCAGACGGGGAATTGTCTTGTCAGGACGAGAGAGTGGTTCCTTAGTCAAGCGAGCATGGGTCCCACACGGCATTTGACCTACGAGAGAAGAGCGTAAGGCATGGGTAAGTATAAAAGGAAACTGAAGAGGTTTATGAGTTTACAGTAACGAGCTTCACCAAAGATAAATTGTCATTTTCTCTCTCACATCATCATATGATTTGTGTTATGTCACTTTAGGACATTTTCAGGTTTTCACACCGGCAACTGCAGCAAGTTGCGCACACAAGGTATTGCCAGCCGAAACCTGAAATACAAAAGGCTCCTCAGGATCTACTACCTAAAAGGAGCATTGAAAACAATTTGCTTCTGGCAAGCTAACAGTGGACCTATCAGAACGGAAGGACTGCATCCAAGGCAGCTCTGGTACCGAGACGACCAGATCGACGCCCGGCTCCACTCCAGAAGCAATGCAAGGATGCGGGTAAGAAACAGAGGTCACGCTCAAGTATTCCCAGATGCTGCCTCGTCCCGTGCCTGCCATAATCCCTACAGAACCCTAGGGGTAGACTTGGACAGTACACAAGGTAGGGTGAAAATGAAACAAGTCGTATAACTTGATGTCAGCCTTACCAATTTGCAGCACGGCTACCTCGAGTGACGAAAATCGTGGTCTTTTAGTGGAAGGCTCTAAAGAAGTGGACCCAGGCTTAAAAGAAAACAACAAAAAAGCACCAGCGTGAGTGTAACCTGAATGTGAATCCCAGCAAACACACTTCCTGAGGCTTAGTCAGCTCTACTATGACTTGGGGACCATGACTTGCTGGTTCAGATTGCAGAAGGCGGCAAATCTTGGCAGGACCTTTGACAGGTACGCTTTAAATTTTGAATACAGGCTCTCATATGTGCAGCAATTAAAAGAATACAGTCTTGTCACTGAGTTATCACTCAGTCGGCTTCTAAACATTCCAAAGGGTGATAGTTCGGCCCTTGAGAAATATATTTTGTACAAATAAGAGTTAACGACTCTCTCAGGAACGAAGAACTAGAGCCCGACAGTCTCTTAGCCCTCTAATCCCATGGGGCAATAAGAAAAACTGCACTACACCTTTGAACCAAACTAGGCAGTCAAGGTGGCTCATTTTTACAGAGCCAAAGTCCTACAGGAACGCTCTCCTGGACTGGTGGATAATGAGCAGAAAGTGGTTTATCCAGAGCAAGTATGCAGTTTTTCTTGTCAGGTAGTGTATATTGATTCCTTAACCACAAGCTTGAGAAAGAGAATAACAGTTTGCAAACACACTAAAACTATAAACTTGAACCATTCTCAAGTATCTGGAAGACAACAAACAGTTTGCTCCTCCCGCAGCTGCCAGTGCCGGAGCAGAGGACGCAGGCTTGAGTAAGGCAAACCCAGCCCACATTAGAGCTGCCTGCTAGAAATGCAAAAGAACCACCTACTGCTGTACAGGCTCAGAGCAGGCTCAACCTCAAGATGCAGTAGGGAGAGCCGCTTGCTCTCGCACCTTGCACAGACCCTAACATTTCAAAGCCCTCGCTAACCTCTTCCGCAGACTCTGTGCCGGCAGCATCTTCGCTGACGGAAGCCGCCGGGCGTTTGGTTGCCTTGGTCGGCAACTGCAGCACTGCAGAAACGTCAACTTTCTCTTTCTGCTCAGAGATGGAATAATCTAAAAAACAAAGACAGGCCGTATAAGAACAGGCTAGAAAACCAACAGAGGTACATTGCGAATACAGACAGGAGGGAGCACACAGCTTGGATTTAAGATACTCTTTCTGCTGACAGGCGCGGGCTCAGCGCCAGAGACCTGGGCTATCTCCTGCTGGCAGTAAAAGTATTGGGCCCTGCCACAGTCACCGCAGAGAACGTCCGTCATCTATAGGGCTAAGCCCTACCGGACACCCTCAAGCCATTGGCTATAGGCATAGAGAGCCACAAGGCAAGAAGCCAACAGCTTGAAAAGCCACCGTTTCAGGAACAATGCCAGAGCACAAAAGCCAGACTTTTCCAAGGGACACGAAACCTCAGAAAAATTGGGCATATTCAGTACTTGTGTAATGCGCGATACCTGATTTTTGCCTTTTCGGCGGAGTCTCGTCATCATCATCATCCACAACTATGCAAACGCTGAGGAAAGAACACACACAACAGTGTTTTGCAACCCTAGGGAAGCTCCCAGCAGGCTGACTTCCCTTCACAGGGCCCAAACTTCCCAAGTTACTTTTCCTATCCCAAAGGTCTCCCCCTCCAAGCGCCCCTGGGATCATCTCAGGCACATACACCTAACTGCAGCCCTCCTCAACACCCCCCAACCTCTCCCAGCCAACGACCGCTCGCAGAGAGCTAATGATCCCGCTGCAGCACATTAGGCCTCTTTGGCTCATTCCGTTAATGCTTCCCAACATTTTACCTTTCTTCCTATCGCCAACAAATTAAGTTCGTTTCGGAAATCCCTACACTGAGTTGCAAAGAAAAGTCTAAGGAGGACAGGACATAAAAGGTGGGAAAGCAACTCGGGCATACACCCACTTCAATCACTTTGTCCTTTGGGAATGGAGCACACAGGTTGGTCCGAGGTGGGTTTTTTCCTCTCTTTGCCCCCCCAAATGTCAGGACAGCCGGATCCTTTGAAGAACTCTTTGGTCTTTCTTACACAAAGGAATTTCTCTTGAACTGTTATGCCCCCGACCCCTGCTGATAGCATTGCTTCTGGCCGGGGGGATGGGGGGGGAGTGGACGGCCTCTTGCGCGGCGGCGGGGCCGGGGGCGGCGAGGAGGGCGCCGAGGGCCCCCCGCAGCCATTAGTGGAGGGGAGGCTGAGGGGGGAGAGAGGGGCGGGGCGGTGGGTGCGCGCGCGCAGGCGCGCCGCCGTCTGTGCTCTGCCTGAGGGAGCCGTTAACGGCCGCCCGGCCCGCTTCTGCCCCTGCCCTGCGGTGGGGCCGGGCCGGCGCCGTCCCGCCCGGCCCTGCTCTGTCTGGGGGAGGCGCTTGCCCTTCTCCGGAAGCCCCGAGCCGGGCCCCGGCTGGCAGCTGGGCGCCGGGAGGCCGGGGAGTGCCCGGAGGAGGGGAAGAGGCCTTCGGGGAGAGGCCCCCACGGAGGCCGGAGGGGCCCCCCAGAAGCCCTCCAGAGACGGAGGGGCCCCCCAGAAGCCTCCCAGAGAGCGGAGGGGCCCCTCGGAGAGCGGAGAAGCCTTTCGGCGTCCCGCAGGCCTGAGGCGAGCGACAGCGGCCGGCGGCGCGGGCTCTCGCGCGCCCCCTCCTGCCTCCTCTGCCCTCGGTGGGTGAGGGAATGCCAATCCCGGGCTTACCGAGCCCTTTCCTGCGCGCTCGCACGGCGCTTTGCGCCCCTCTGGCGGGGAGCTGCGCTCGCTGCACCCGGCTGCGCCATGGCTGCGGTGCGACTGGAAGGACGCGGACTGCGTTCGGCGTTCCACCATGGTGAGCGGCTGTGACGGAGCGGCGCCCGACCGCCGGCCGCGGGCAGCCCCGCTCGAGCCGCTGCTGCGGGGGCCGGCGAGCGTGTGGTGAGTGCTGAGCTGTGTGCGGGGGGTTGGGCTGGCTCTTGGGGCGCTGCCTTGCTCCTAAGGGGGCTTTGAAATGCGGTGCTCGCCCCTCGTTAACGAGCTGTTTCCTGTGGGGTGGAAATGTGCGGCTGTTGCTGCAGCCCCGTCCTGGAGAGGGTTTTTTTCCAGGGCTGGGAGCGAGAGCGGCGTCCAGGCTGGGCAGGGGAGCCGGGTCTGCTCGTCCTCCAGCTGAGCAGTGGTGGTTTGCAGGTAGCATCCGGTTGCACTTGCTGGAATGCAGAGCAGGAGAGAGTTGTGTCGTGGTTTTCCCCTGCAGATGCGGGACACGGGCGGCAAGGTGGCAGCGTGGGGGGAGTGGGGGTAACTGGGAGCCCCCGTCTGCCTCCCAGCCCCATGGCGCTGGATGCAGCTCAGATGCACCCACGCTCTGTGAGGGGGGGTTTGAGGGCCTGAAGGGTTGTCCCCGTGTCCCTGCCGGGCTTATGGTGGTATCTTGCTGCTGTGCGTGGGTCTGGGGGTGGCCGGGAAGGGTCTGGCATGCTGGGGCCATCACTGACCCTCATTTTCTCTCCCACCATAGAGCTCCTCGGCGGAGCTCTCAGCCAGCTCTCGGCGGAGCTCCCCCAGCCAGCGCCTTCCCACATCAGCACCCTTTAGGTGCCTGGCCCCCCTCTCCAGGAGATCTTTGCTGGGGCACCTTGGGAGAGTGGGCAACCACTACCATGGGATGGTGGGATGGGGACAGCCACCTCCTTTGTCCCCTGTCCAGCTGGTGCCCTGACCCTCTCACTCTTCCATGCCCCCGCAGCTTCCGGAGCAAGAGGTTGTGAACGTGTTCATCGGGACGCAGGCGGTGGGGGCCATCATCGGGAAGAAGGGGCAGCACATCAAGCAGCTGGTGCGGTTTTCGGGTGCCTCCATCAAGGTGAGGAAGGCGCTGCGGGTCTGGTCCTGCGCTTCGTGCCTCAGTTTCCCCTCTGCACTGCCGAGGTCAGGGAATGGGAGTGTGCGGGGAGCAGTTTTGCTCCCCAACTTATCACAGAACGGTTGAGGTTGGAAGGGACCTTGAAGATCATGGAGTCCCACCCCCCTGCCCTGTTCAGGGACACCTCCCCCCAGCCCAGGTTGCTCCAAGCCCCATCCAACCTGGCCTTGAACACCTCCAGGGCTAGGGCAGCCACAGCTTCTCTGGGCAAGCTGGGCCAGTGATTCACCACCGTCACAGTGAAAAATTTCTTCCTGTTATCTCCTCTAAATCTCCCCTCTTCCACTTTGAAGGCACTCCGCCTCGTCCTGTCACCCCATGCCCTTGTAAAAAGTCTCTCCCCAGCTCTCCTGTACCCGTTGGCATGGGCCCACCTCTCCCGCCTGTGTTTAGTAGAAGGCCAGGCCTGCAGCACCCTGGTTATGAGCCCGGCTCGGGTGGGAGGGGATGCTCCTGCATGGGGGGATTGCCCTGCGTTGTGGGGGGACATGCCACCGAGGGAAGGTCTTGCTGAAGCGGTGGCTGCACTCACGCTCCTTCTCCCCCATACTTCCCCAGATTGCACCGGCAGAAGGTCCCAAGGGCAGCGAGCGCATGGTCATCATCACAGGGCCGCCCGAGGCTCAGTTCAAGGTGCGCTGGGTGGGGGCTGTGGGTGTGGGGGACAGTAAGGGCCAAGTTGAGAGCGTCCCTGTGGTCAGCACTGTGCTGCCAGCCTGGCTTGGCCTCCCTCAGCGCCAGGGGAGCTCTTTGCTGGGTGCCATGATTTTGATGCTGCTGGACGTGAGGACATTGTGAATGGACTCCTCGGTGCGGGCAAAGCCACCCGCATCCCACCTGGGTTCATCTTCCATAACCTTGTCTCCTGTCCACTCGAGCGGGATGGCGGCCCCCCCCCAAAAAATTGAGCCTCTCTCAAGGAGCGATGGAGGAAGCACAAGTTAAAAAAAAACCAGAAACCTGAAATTAATTAGGGCTTGTCCGGGGTGAAAAGTTGGGAGCGGCGAGATGCTCGGTGGGGGCTCAGGGGTGGGTGGTGGTGGGAGAAACAGTGCCCTGACCCCCAACTCTTGCTTTTCCCTTCTCCTCCCCAAGACTGCACAGTGCAAGATGAGGGAAATGGTCCAGCAGGTGAAGCAGCAGGAGCAGAAACACGCTCCGGGAGCCCCGGCCTCGCAGCACAGCAAGTGATGCTCCTGTCGTGCCGCCCAGCACCGCCTGATGAATGTAACCCCACTGCCGGACAACCCCCTCCAACCTCCTCCACCACCCCCAGCAGGTCAGGGGAGCAAACCAAAGACCCGCCCAGACACACAGCCCCCCATTCCCGCGGCGCTGCGAGGATGCGCAGCTGAGGGGTACGGGGAGGGCTCTCTCCATCCCACAGCCTCCCCCTTCCTCCTCCGTCGCCTCCCGACGCTGTCCCTTTAGTTGGACTAACAGGGGCAGGTTTTGGTACCTCAGCACCTCACGCTTGTGTTTCCCTTTTAGAGATTTTGTGTGCCTTGTAAAACTGAGAGTTGGAGCATTTTTTCATTAATTTTTTTAATAAAAAAGACTGAGTTGGAAAAAACCATGTCGAGCGAGTGCGAGGCGGGAGAAGGAAAGCAATCCCAGGGGTGCTGACGTGCGGAAAGAAACTCCCCAACTCGGGGCGAGTTACAAAGCAGCATGTTTATTGCAGCGCTGGGTGCAAGGGGGATGGCTCCCAACTCGCCCAGGGGCTGGTAAAGCAAGCGTTCCTTTCTGATGCAAAGGCGTACGTATTCATTAGTGTAGGCTGGGAATAGGCACCACTCTGGTCATGATCTGTGGGTTGTTGTGGAGGAAGGCTCCCAGTCTTCCTGCCGGTGTACTTTTCCCCTTTGGCTCAAGAGTGCTGCTGTGGCTGAGCTCTGAGCCGCCAGACCGGTTCTCAGCAGATGGTTACTTCGCGCAGACAATAAGGCCCTGAATAGCCCTTCCTGTTCTCTGGGTGGCTCTGGGTGGCTCTGCTCCTCTGCTGCTTCTAAGGTCGGGCTGCCCCAGTGTCATCATTGAGGAGCCTTTTGTCTATCCAGTTCTCACTTGTGGGTGTTCCTGCCCATGTCAGTGCCAGAGCTCTTCCGTAGGCTCCTTCTGCTAGCGGAGAGCCAGGGGCCGTTCCTTCAGGAGAAAGCTTGAGAAATGTTTAAAAAGAGAAAAGGGAAAGGAGGAAAAATAAAGTGGGAAAATAAAAAAGAGAAAAAGAAAAAAAGGGGGGGAAAAAGGGGGAAAAAGCAAAAAAGGTCAAAAGAAAAAAGGGGTAAAAGAGAAAAAAGGGGGAAGCGAAAACATATTAAAAAAGAAAGGTAGAAAGGAAAAAAAACCAACCAAACCAAGCAAGGAAAGTGGGAACAGCTGCGGGGCAAGAGGAGGGACAGGAGCTGGGGGGGGGAGGTGGCAGTGCCAGCGCCGACCCCGGGGGCTGCGACACCACGTTTTTGTCCTCTACTGCAAAGTGTTGTGTGAAAAACAACCAACCAAACCCCATCCAAGGACAACATCAAAAACCAAAGAGAAATCTCTGCAGCTCACAGGAGCCTGAGCTTGCTCTCGGTTGCTTTCTTTCCAGTGTCTCGGGGGTGTCACGGCCGAGCTGAGATTGGGGTGTGGTGGTGGTGGGAGTTTGTCCCATGGCTGTGATGGGGGGAGAAGGGGTGGGCGGGGAGTGGGGGATGTGGTGTGGAGTTTTCTTTGGGTGATGGTGTTTTTTTGCCAGGCGTCGCTTTACCCAGTGGCTCAGGGAGGTGTTGGCATCACAAAGCCTGCGCTAAAGCGGGGTGGGGGCCTCGCCGCAGTTGGTTAGCAGAGCCAAAGTGGTTATTAATGGTTCTTAAGGGCGCCCTAATTATGCCCGTGTAACTGGGAAGCTCAGATGCCCCCTAAGCACCCCCCCGGTGCTTCTCTAGCCAGGCGAGCGCTGGGCGTCCCCCCCTGCAGGAGAGGAGCGCACCTCCAGGGCGGGTGGAAGGGCATCACCCAAGAGGGAGAGGACCAAGATGGGGCTTGGGTGTCCTTGGGGTGGCCGTGTGGCGGGGTAGGGCTGCTGGGGGCTGCCACGATGAGGGACACCCCCACGCCTTTCTCCATGGCTTCCAGAGCTGTGCTCCCTCCCTCCCTCCCACCCATCCAGTGCCACCGGAGAGGTGGTGTCCCCCCTCCCGGGGCGGGCAGGGGCTGCTGCCACCCCACCTAACACCTCAACGCACCAAACCAGCTTTCAGCAGTCACAGCCACCCGGGCGCTGCCAAGGGGGCAGCAGGGGCTCCCCAAAGGGGGCTTACAGAACACAGAGAGCGTCCGTACACCGCTGACCCCTCTCCAGGGGCGGATTTTCGGGATGCTGCTTGCTCATCTCACCACTGAACGACACCTCGATTGCCCCTGCAGCACTGTGTGACCATCGCTTCGCGGCTTCTGTGCTCCGATGCTCCTCCTGGCTCCAATCCTCTTCCTGGGGGATTGTGAGGGAGCGAAAATCCACATCGCTACATCCAACTTTTTTTCAGTTAAATAAAAAAAAAAGAATAAATCACCCTCTCTCATTACCAGGTAGAGGTTTGTTCCATTAAGGCTCTTTTTATGAAAATAAATATTTAAATTCTATAAAGAAATAAATACTTCTCTTTTCACATTAGATAACTCCCTGGAGACAGCAAAAAAAAAAGCACCACCACTGTGCACCAGTGTCCACCAGGGCTTTATACTTTTGTGGCTCTCATGTGCCAGGCCATCGAATCCACACAGTCCAATAAAGTCGGTTGTCCCTCTCCTCCTCCTGGCTGGAGGCAGGGCACCTCTACTGTTGACCGTAGTACCTACGATTATCAGATTGGTTCCTACCTGGTCCGTAGGATCGCCTACCGTAGGTTGGAGCAACCTTCTTCCTGTAAGAATCCTTTCTTCTGTCGGCTTCATTTTGCAACTCAAGCACCCGTGCCTGTAGGGCTGAGGTAGGTTCTCCATCCCACTTCTTCATGTCTTCTGCATATTCACAGAGGCAAACCCACAGGATATCTCGCATCAGCTTTGATTTGTCTTGAGTCGGAGGGTGGTTTTTCTCTTGAGTAGGAGGGCGTTTCCTCTTAGCAGCTGCAACATGAGTCTGTACAGGGAAAGCATGGAGTTTTTCCTCCACCTTGGTTAGTTTATCAAACAGTTTATCGGTTTGCTCAACTAATCTCTGGGTCATTTGCTCTATTTTCTCAGTCAGTTTCTCAGTCATTTTCTCGGTGGTCACAGTCAGCTTTTCTATGGCTGCCACAGAGAAGGGACCAGAGAGACTGTCTTCATACTGTCGTACCTTCTTAACCCCTTCATTTACAGTTGGTGTGTCAGTATCGGATCCTCCCCAGACCATTGTTGACAATGGGTGGGAATATGTTGATGGTGCACTTTGTACAAACTTTTTGAGCAGAGATCGTTTGCATGGCATTTCATCAGGGTCTACTGTCGCTTGCCCATCACTATAAATCACCTCTCGCACAGGCAGTTCTCTCAGGTACTTCATACCTTTTCCCATGTTGGTCCATTTACTTGGACGGCATTCGATATCGTCCTTGAAGGGATACCTGCGCTTTATGGCTGACACCAGTCGCCTCCAGAGACTGAGAGTGCTTGTCTTTCTCCCAATTTCTTTATCAATCCCCCCATCCTTGGCCAGGTTTCCCAATCGCCTAGCTTCTCTGCCATCTCAGTCTAGGGTATCTGCCCCGCTATCCCAGCATCGGAGCAACCAGGAGACAAGTGTTTCGCCTTCATGACGACTAAAGTCCTTCCTGATACTTCTCAGATCTTTCACGGAGAAGGATTGAACAACTCCCTCTACATCTGAGTCCTCCTGTGGTGAGGCTGCCCCAGAAGGGGCCTCTCCAGCATCTGCTCTAGAAGGACTCTGGCCTTTGTCTGTTTTCAAAGGTCTCTTTCCCTTCTGTGGTCTTGAAGGACCCTCCCCTGGATCTTGTTCAGAACTCTCCCCCAAGCTATGTGACTTGAGGTGGTCTTTGTGGTAAGGGGCAGGGGAAGGAGTTGACCTCCTCTTCCTGCTCCTGGTTACCGGGGCGGCTTGTACCGATTTTGATGGAGTTGGAGTAGTTTTGGTACTGGTTGTAGTGGCTGCAGTAGGTTGTGCCGGGAGAGGCGGCGGCGTGGCTTGTGCCGCTGCAGGGGGGGGCGCGGCTTGTGCCGGGACGGGCGGCGGAGGGGCCGGTGTTGTTGCGGTGGGGGGGGCGGCTGCCGGTGGTGCGGGTGCCGGTGCCGGTGCAGGCGGCGGCGGAGGCGCCTGTGCCGTGGCGGTGGGGGGGGCGGCTGCCGGTGGCGCCGGTGCCGTGGCGGAGGCGGCTGCCGGTGGTGCCGTTGCTCCGGGGGGGGGCAGCTGCCGGTGGCGCCGGTGCCGTGGGGGAGGCGGCTGCCGGTGGTGCCGTTGCTCCGGGGGGGACAGCTGCGGCCGGGCCGGGCGGGGCCGCGGTTCGCGCCGCTGCAGATCGCCGAGCGGCTGCGCGGGTCTGAGTGGCGGCAGCGCACGGTCCCCTCCAGCTCCCCCTGCACAGATGTTTCACAAGAAACCACCCCTGCAACCACATTCAGGAGCATCAACAACAAAATCACGATCTTAACAAGGTACCAGTCCTTATCCTCAGAGCCCAGAAGGTTGCCATGCCCCAGCTCTGATGGGGTCACATCAGCATAATTATCAAAGGGCGAAGTAAACATTCCCCAGGTAGAAGAACCCTTTGATCCCTTTGGTCTCTTTTCTACTGAGCATGAGGCAGATGGGATGGAATACCCTGTTGGTCAGTTTTGGGTCACCTGTCCTGTCGCTCCTCCCCGCAGGTGGGACCCCACTATGCTTTTCCGCTTCCGACCCTCCAACGGGGCAAATAACAAAGCTGGTTGGCCGTGGGGGTTATAGCAATAAGTATAAGCAGAGCCTCTCTGCATCCCATGCCTGGGCATCAGCTGTAACCATTGCTCTTATCGCTCTGAGAGAGTGAACGCTGACGGCACAATAGGCAGTTAATTTCAGTTGGTAGAAGAGGCCCAGCTAAGAAGCCAAGTTACTGAACAAAATTGGTTCTCTTTTACCTCAAACCAGGACACAGGGAGAGTTTCCTTCCATTAAGGCTCTTTTTATTAAAATAAATATTTATATTATATAAAGAAATAAATACTTCTCTTTTCACATTAGATAACTCCCTGGAGGCAGCAAAAAACAAACAACCCCAAACCAGCCCAAAGGACAGGGGCTTTGGTGAGAAATCAAGAGATGGTAAACGCTTTCTTTCCGTGGTCGTGACAAATCCAGTTTTAGGAATCAAGGAGATGGTAGATATTCCAGAAACAGAGGAAAACTCTCTTTGAGACGGTAGTTCAGCACGTTGTCCTTGGGAAGGTAAGTTGGGCAAACACGACTGTAACCACCACCACGGATGTTTCCCATTTGTCTGTAACGTGGTCGCGTGCGCTGTGAGGCGCGAGCGTGCGGCTCAGCCATGGAAGTTGACGATGTTCCTTCTTCACTCTGCCCTTAACGAGGTCACACCCATCTTTCTGGCTTTTGCTTAAGGTGCGTTAGCTAATTTCAAAGAGAGTTACTGTCTCCAAAATAAGGGGGGTGGGGGGTGGGGGTGGGGAAATAAACTGTCTTAACCACTACTTCATAACTTGAAGAGGAAAACTTGTGTACCAAAACCCCAGAGTTACTGTCTCCAAAATAAGTGAGGTGGGGGGAATAAACCATCTTAACTTCTCCTTCATAAGCTAAAGAGGAAAACTTGTGTACCAAAACCCCAGAGTTATTGTCTCCAAAATAAGGGAGGTGGGGGGAACAAACCATCTTAACTTCTACTTCATAAGCTAAAGAGGAAAACTTGTGTACCAAAACCCCAGAGTTACTGTCTCCAAAATAAGGGAGGTGGGGGGAATAAACCATCTTAACTTCTACTTCATAACCTAAAGAGGAAAATTCGTCTAAGAAATGTAACTAAAGGTCTAAGAAAACTAACTAAAGGCCTAAGAAAAGTAACTAAGGTCGAAGAAACGTAATCAAAATAAGAACTCTAAGAGTCCACGTGTCACAGCAGCTGTTGGTGGATTATCTCCCACACCATCTTCTTCCGGAAGTATGGCATGTGAGTCTGAAAAGAGAAGAGAAAGAAAAGAGAAATTAAATAATGACGTCACGGTAGAAAGAGGCGGCAAACACGCATAAACGCCCAGCGGAGTCCTTAATAGGAAGTTCCCTTTAGGAACTGTCAACCGTTTGGGTACAACACCCCACGCGGTTCCTAAGAGGGTGACACGACAACCCGACAAAACCAGATTGACTTGACCGCGCGACAGCTTACAAGCACGCTAATAAAAGACCCGTCTAAAACGAAATCAAGAAAAAGAAGCGGTGTCTTGACTGGTCAAAGGGTAGAAGCCATTTCTCCAAAAGATACCGAGCCCAGATATGCCAAACCCGCTGGCGGCAGTATCTTGCCCAAGAGGAATCTCACCGGCAGCAGCTCCCAAAGGTGGGGATGGAGAACCACAGCTCTGCCCTGCCCAGGCCACTTGGAAGTTCTGATCCCAGCAACTACGCACCGAAACGGGGTACGAAACCTCAGCCCCTGCCCCGGACACAATGAAGAGCTGCTGCCTAACCTCCCTGGCTCCTGTCCCTGGGCGAGAGGGGCTTGGAGGGGTTTATGACCTTCACTCACCTGGCTAAAGTTGAACGGTTTCTCTCTGGCGATGTAATCTGCGTATTTACACATAAAGACGCCGCAGTCGCTTCCATTCAGCTGCTGAGGGATCTCCTAAGGAATGCAAAGAAGATGGAGGATTTCCCTCTGTCTCAAAAGAAAAGCAACTTGGAAGCAGCGCACATTACCCACACCGACACTGCGCTCACCGCACACTCCTGACCCTACTTGCCTAATCCCCGATACCCACTCCCGCCCACGAGGAACAGACCCAGTTCACTGCTCACCATCCCTCCCCTCTGCCTCCCGGACTCGGACACTACGATCCAAATTTTTGGCAGGCCCAGAAGGTGCAGCAGCCCTCCCCCCTGCGAGGTGTCTCAAGGTTCGCACCGCCTCTTTCTTAAGTGACCTTTCTTAAATCCGGTCTTTAGGGACTGCTTTTTACTATCAACTCCTCGAGAAACATCAGCTCAACCCTTTCTTTGCCACGGGCCAGGATCTGGGCCCCAAAGAAGCACTTACAGTTCCCATTTCAAACCCAAGGGGTGCTCACGTACACGTGGCTCCATGCTGTGAAGAGTCCACTCTGAAACATCCAGCTCCAGCTGTCTTTTTTCCCAGCTTTCTTTTTGCAGGTATTGGCTGGTTAAAACAAAAGGAAAAAAAAAAATCCCTTTTCATCTCTGTAATTTAGGCCAACAACAAAATAAAGCGGCTGAAGGATCACAGGAAGACAGACGGCAGGACGGTAAAATGTCAGAGGATCCTCACCGCAGCTGATTTAAGGCTGATTTTGAGGAAAAATCCCAATCTGAAACTTACAAACACGGGGAGAGGCTGTGAGCTAATGGACAAGAACGAGGCCAACGACTCCATTGCTTCGGAGAGGTCAAAAAGCCCCAAATCACATGTTATGAGAGGACAAAGAGACAAACCAAGCAAGGAACTGTAATGCCGTAATTCCACCGGGTGCCTTCATCCCACATCCTGGGCTCCGACTAACAAAGTCGGCACACGTGTGCCACGGGGCTATGGCGTATTTGGCTGTGCCTCTCACGGGAAGGTGGCAGAATCCAGGCACCCCAGACCCTGGGTGCAGGGGACGCTGTGACAGCAGATAAGCAGTCGATGCCAGACAACTCGCAGCAAGCAACTCCAAGATTCCTGCTTGGTTATCTACAAGCCACGTGAAAACTGGCAGTCGCCTTACAGGGACTAAATCTAAAACCCCTCTCCTCATTCACACCAGAAAAGCAGTGACGGAGCGGTTACTTACAGCAAAGTCTGACAAATCTTGTCCCCTTTCTGCCCAAGCGAGTCCAAGTACGTGATCGTGTTCTTCCTCAGATCTATGACCTGTTATTAAAAGGTGACCGTTAGGCAAAGCACAACCTTGTGCCGCACACCCCCAAACACCTACATGACTTCTCTTGCCAGTTTTTGCTCCCCGTCCAATTCTAAAGAAAAAGCCCGTGGGACTCACGGCTAGTGTCCAGTGTGCTCGCGAGTTCACAGGCACGAAGAGGATGTCCTGCTTAAAGACATCGACACTCTTGGTCCACCTTCTGACCGACTCGTAGCCCCCAGATGTTAGTTTCGGATAAAAGAAAGTACTAAACGCGTGGACTGCTGGATAGCCTTCCTTCTTCCCTCTTTCCATCACCAGACTCATGTAGAAATTAACGACCTGCACCATAAAGAGGAAACGTGAGGTGTCAAAATAAGACGCTGCCTTCCCCAACGAAAAATACAGCACCATGTCTTTTCTGGCCACCCTTAAGCACGCAGCGCAGAGAACTCCAGCCTCAGCTGTCAGCTTTTGTTCCCAGGATTTCACACGGGGCTACATCGGCAGTTTGATCAAAACACCTGCCACCCACGCCAATAACCCGGACGAACTCCGGGAAGCTGCGTCATACAAGAAGTAACGGAACTTCCCGAAACGCTCGACCCTTCAACACCTCAAATAAGAAGTGTACAGAGATTTCTAGGCTCTGCAGCGGAGGTCGTCAAAGAACGTTGATGCGACTTCTGTACAGGGCGGAGGGGTATTTTTCAATAAAGGCTGAGTGAGACTAGCCCTGTGCTGCAGCTGGTTTTACCTCATCGTTTAGCCAGCAAAGGTTCCTGAGCGTGTGGATGTCTTCGCGAGTGACCTTTAGTTTGAAGGCACTGCTCATGATCTCATCTGGCTCACCTTTGCCAAATGCGGCACTGACCTCTCTCTCCATGGCCTGAAAGGAACAATTCAATGGGGAAGGACTTGTGAAACAGAGCATGGAGCACGCTGACCTGGGGGCAGCTTTCCACTGAAACACGGCCTGTAAATTCAGCTCAGGTGACAGAGCAACTGCCTTCGACGGTTTCCTGCCTCAGTGAGCGATAGCGCTTTTGCCTTGCTTGGTTGGTTTCAGCATCCTAACTTTGAACTTCACAGCCCAGGCTTGCTGCCGTTTCTTTTCACCAAGGACGTGGGGATAAAACCCGTCAACTTAGCAAACACGCTCAAGCAGCTGAAAATGGAACACAACTCTGGCAACCCCCTTTCCCAGGTGCTGCTGCGGCCCTCGCAATACCCAGGTTTAAGCCAGCCCCAGCGGGCATCCTCCGTACCGAGGCAGCTAAGTCAGGAGCCTGAAAGAACGTGAAGGTGGGGGACTTCAAAGGGAACGGCAAAGGGGGAAACTGAGGCAGCCGTCCCGCTAACAGAAGGCCCACAAACCCTTAGGGCAGCACAACTGAAGGAGCGCGGGGAGCACACGAAATCCTTCAAAGCAGCTTCAGTGCTGACCCTCGCACTGTGAAGCCACAACCACAGCCACTCGCTAACAGGTTCAATGCAAGTTCTTCAGATTTCAAAGCGCCTTAAGAACCACCGAGAAGAAGAGGACTTCCTTGCAGCTCTGCCACAACCTTCTCTTTTGTCTCACAGACTGTCGCCTACGGTACCTCTGTGAGCGGAGGAAAGCGTTCCGCTGTTTTTTCCAATCTTGGCACTTTCTTTTCCTCCACATCGAGGCTGGCTGACTTTTTGGACGGAACAGGTGTAGGGTGTCCTCGGAATAAGGCATCTTCTAAGATTTCTGTGCCACGCTGCCTCTGTTAGACAAATGGACGTTAAGCTAGCAATCAAGCACAGATTTGTTTCCTTGGGGACAGGACAGAAAATCTTGCTTATATAGAAAACTGGAAGGGTTTTTGTACACCCATGCAACCAGCAAACTCCAAAGTTACTTCTTCTTGACGACTGCATTCCAACTGTGCACCCATGGAGTGCTGCACTCGGAGGCAAGAGAGGCAGAAAGCTCCTTTGCCTTGGGCTAGCGTTAAGAACCCCAGCAAAGCCTCCACGTGTAGGTATCAAGTTGAGATTGAGACTACTATTTCTGATTACCATGACTAAAATTTTATTTTTGACCTCAACCCTGACCAGAGGTGAAAGTCAGAGACGTACTTCCTATCCCAGCAAACAAGATAAGACTAAAGACACCCCAGTCCAGCTTTGCAGGTCAACCAAGTCTGTGCGCTAAAGATTTTGAGGCTATACCCAACACGTGAAAGGGGAAGAATCAAAACCGTATAGTGTAGTGTGCTCCTAATAGTCCAGAAACAAAATTAAGGGCAGCGGAAAACACTTGGCGATAGCGCTACTCATCAAATAACGCTCCCGCTTTCCCGGGGAAAAACAACCTGGGCAAATACAGATATTGTTGAGGAAGTCATGTGAAGAGTGCTGAAGTTTCTCATCACAAAGAGCTCTATTTTCCTTGGGAATAACACAAGCTTACCCCTGCGATGGTTTCTTTCACTGCTCCTTCCTCTTCCGCAGAGTTTTCTTCTGGTGTGCAGTACCTGCCAGGAGAGGGAGAGAGAGAAGCGAGCTCTATATCCGTCCTGTCCCATGGAATTCTCAAGAATTCACCCTCTGGACAAGAAAGGCTTTTGCAAGGCTAAATACAGCACTAGTTTTTAAAGCGGGGAGAAGAATAGGGACAGAATTAGCTACAAAACAGGACTGCTGCAACTGAACCTCCCTCTGCTCCCATCTACGCTTTCTCCTCTCTCATGTAAGGGCAGGTCACTGCAGAAAGATGCGTGCATCTTACCGCCGTACAAAATCTCTCCCTGTAGCTGCACCTACTGCCCCCAAAAACCTGTTTCCATAAAGACCGCAAAGCCGTCGCAACTCACAGTCCTGCCAGCTCAGACAGCCAATACCAATGAGGCCGCTGGCCTCTCAAACCCAACTGCACGCTGCCTTTTTCCCCCTCCTAGGCAAACCCCAGGCATCCTTTGGGACTTACAAAGTCCCCAAAACTGCCTCAAGTCCCACCAGGCTTTACAAGCTCTCTAATCCTTCTGCTTAGGATGCGGGTTTCCAAGTGAAAGAAGTGAAATGTCAGCTCATTGATGGCTCGGCAGAACGACTCACAAACAAAAACGGATTCTGCACATCCAAGGACAACTTGGGACGGCCACCACTCGCACCCTTACTGGCTTTCTTCCCACAGCAAACACCACACCAGCACAACCCTCTTTGTCACGCAGCACGGCTCTCGCTTGTGTTGGAGATGCAACTGGCTTGCAAGCAATTCCGGAGCCGCAAGCTAGCTACTTCTCTTTCACAGCACTGAGACGATCAAAGACCGTTGGTCATCTTCGAGACTCTACCAGCGGCTGAAAGAGATACACGCGCAGAGCCAAAAGGAACAAGAAGCATCATTAGAAGAGACTCTACCTGATCGTATCACCTCTCTGCGACCGCTGCGGGCAGCAAACATCTATACATTCGACACCTGCACAGAAAAGCAGTAGTAAGAAAACAAGAAGTCGACTTTCAATCACCATCAGATGTACACAGCTCTCCATTTCTGAGTGATAAATAAAAAAAAAGGGAAAACTTTGAAGGATGACGGTATGGTCAGGAAGTTCGAATTCTGGCAAGCACTTTGAACTCGGAACGTCATCTGCGAGTGTGTAAGAAATGCCCTATTCGGATTTGACGTCTACCTACAAAGTGGAACGGATTGGAATCATGGGGATACTCACCGGTCCTGAGTGTTGCACGTGGATAGACGTCTCCTCCGTATTTTGGTTCTTCCCGGTGACTCACAGTCGCCACTGGTTCCTTGGAGGAGGCTTGAACACTTTGGGGCAGGAAACAAACAACAGAGGAGAATCACAATTTTTATACGGGGGGCATTTGTTATCAGTGCGTACCAATTCACGCTGGCTTTTGGGGTTTTTCTTTAAGAAGAACAAAATATTCTTTGCACATCCGACAAATATCTGCATTAACCTGAGGAGGCCACTTTACTCTGTGGGACAAGACAGCGTTCATTTCAACCAGCCCTGACCAATTCTGCTCAATCTATTTGTTAAAGGTTATGCTGACGCTGAGAATGGCAATGTCCACAACATCCATACTGCTGGGACATTTTACTTCAGACCTGCCCTGCTCTGACCTCAGGGACTATATGCTCAGTAGCGGTTGGAGTGCATTAGACACCTTCCCCAGGAACTTCTCTGGTTTAGCTTCCTCTGAAAGGAATCTCTTTCTCAGGCTCCAGATCTGCTCCAAAATATGAGCCAAACCACAATAAGCAACGACTGGCAGATGAGACGCCGACAGCAGAGTCTTGACCTGCTCTCAAATGCAGTGCGCTTAAACTCAGCGCACCCAAAATTACATGAGAAACTCTCTTCTGTATCATTTTCATGGTATGGATTTTCATCTGCAGTGGCGGATTCTGGCGCAGCGCACTCCTTAACTGGTGGCCTCAGTGGTAAGAAGCTGTCTGGAGCAGCTTTGATGCTCTGTTTGCCCTTCCGGCTTGTGCTCAAAACATCAACGGCAAAAGAAACGGTATCAAGAGAACATTCCAATGTGCACCTCCACCACCACCTGCTTTGTCAAGCACGTACACCGATGACGATGGAGACAGACACGAGATGTTTATGACTTTCAGATGAAGACCTGCTGTCTTCAACTGGCTAATGGGGAAGTAGAGAGAAGTAAAAGTGAAAATCACAACAACTGCCTTGAAGATACGCTGTTGATTGTGTCCTCAGCCTCCTCTCAAGTTCAACGCTTCCTCTTACCGCAGACCTTTAATCTCTAGCTAATCTCCTGTGTCAATTAAGTAGCTGGATTTAAAGAAAAAGTTTAATATTGGTTCTTCGGGAGGGGAAGCAGCTGACGACCTCCCTTACCATAGGCAGTAAACCTTTCGGGGAAGAAGTCAAAGAAAACGGAAGGATTTTTACCTCAGACGGGGAATTGTCTTGTCAGGACGAGAGAGTGGTTCCTTAGTCAAGCGAGCACGGGTCCCACACGGCATTTGACCTACGAGAGAAGAGCGTAAGGCATCGGTAAGTATAAAAGGAAACTGAAGAGGTTTATGAGTTTACAGTAACGAGCTTCACCAAAGATAAATTGTCATTTTCTCTCTCACATCATCATATGATTTGTGTTATGTCACTTTAGGACATTTTCAGGTTTTCACACCGGCAACTGCAGCAAGTTGCGCGCACAAGGTATTGCCAGCCGAAACCTGAAATACAAAAGGCTCCTCAGGATCTACTACCTAAAAGGACCATTGAAAACAATTTGCTTCTGGCAAGCTAACAGTGGACCTATCAGAACGGAAGGACTGCATCCAAGGCAGCTCTGGTACCGAGACGACCAGATCGACGCCCGGCTCCACTCCAGAAGCAATGCAAGGATGCGGGTAAGAAACAGAGGTCACGCTCAAGTATTCCCAGATGCTGCCTCGTCCCGTGCCTGCCATAATCCCTACAGAACCCTAGGGGTAGACTTGGACAGTACACAAGGTAGGGTGAAAATGAAACAAGTCGTATAACTTGATGTCAGCCTTACCAATTTGCAGCACGGCTACCTCGAGTGACGAAAATCGTGGTCTTTTAGTGGAAGGCTCTAAAGAAGTGGACCCAGGCTTAAAAGAAAACAACAAAAAAGCACCAGCGTGAGTGTAACCTGAATGTGAATCCCAGCAAACACACTTCCTGAGGCTTAGTCAGCTCTACTATGACTTGGGGACCATGACTTGCTGGTTCAGATTGCAGAAGGCGGCAAATCTTGGCAGGACCTTTGACAGGTACGCTTTAAATTTTGAATACAGGCTCTCATATGTGCAGCAATTAAAAGAATACAGTCTTGTCACTGAGTTATCACTCAGTCGGCTTCTAAACATTCCAAAGGGTGATAGTTCGGCCCTTGAGAAATATATTTTGTACAAATAAGAGTTAACGACTCTCTCAGGAACGAAGAACTAGAGCCCGACAGTCTCTTAGCCCTCTAATCCCATGGGGCAATAAGAAAAACTGCACTACACCTTTGAACCAAACTAGGCAGTCAAGGTGGCTCATTTTTACAGAGCCAAAGTCCTACAGGAACGCTCTCCTGGACTGGTGGATAATGAGCAGAAAGTGGTTTATCCAGAGCAAGTATGCAGTTTTTCTTGTCAGGTAGTGTATATTGATTCCTTAACCACAAGCTTGAGAAAGAGAATAACAGTTTGCAAACACACTAAAACTATAAACTTGAACCATTCTCAAGTATCTGGAAGACAACAAACAGTTTGCTCCTCCCGCAGCTGCCAGTGCCGGAGCAGAGGACGCAGGCTTGAGTAAAGCAAACCCAGCCCACATTAGAGCTGCCTGCTAGAAATGCAAAAGAACCACCTACTGCTGTACAGGCTCAGAGCAGGCTCAACCTCAAGATGCAGTAGGGAGAGCCGCTTGCTCTCGCACCTTGCACAGACCCTAACATTTCAAAGCCCTCGCTAACCTCTTCCGCAGACTCTGTGCCGGCAGCATCTTCGCTGACGGAAGCCGCCGGGCGTTTGGTTGCCTTGGTCGGCAACTGCAGCACTGCAGAAACGTCAACTTTCTCTTTCTGCTCAGAGATGGAATAATCTAAAAAACAAAGACAGGCCGTATAAGAACAGGCTAGAAAACCAACAGAGGTACATTGCGAATACAGACAGGAGGGAGCACACAGCTTGGATTTAAGATACTCTTTCTGCTGACAGGCGCGGGCTCAGCGCCAGAGACCTGGGCTATCTCCTGCTGGCAGTAAAAGTATTGGGCCCTGCCACAGTCACCGCAGAGAACGTCCGTCATCTATAGGGCTAAGCCCTACCGGACACCCTCAAGCCATTGGCTATAGGCATAGAGAGCCACAAGGCAAGAAGCCAACAGCTTGAAAAGCCACCGTTTCAGGAACAATGCCAGAGCACAAAAGCCAGACTTTTCCAAGGGACACGAAACCTCAGAAAAATCGGGCATATTCAGTACTTGTGTAATGCGCGATACCTGATTTTTGCTTTTTCGGCGGAGTCTCGTCATCATCATCATCCACAACTATGCAAACGCTGAGGAAAGAACACACACAACAGTGTTTTGCAACCCTAGGGAAGCTCCCAGCAGGCTGACTTCCCTTCACAGGGCCCAAACTTCCCAAGTTACTTTTCCTATCCCAAAGGTCTCCCCCTCCAAGCGCCCCTGGGATCATCTCAGGCACATACACCTAACTGCAGCCCTCCTCAACACCCCCCAACCTCTCCCAGCCAACGACCGCTCGCAGAGAGCTAATGATCCCGCTGCAGCACATTAGGCCTCTTTGGCTCATTCCGTTAATGCTTCCCAACATTTTACCTTTCTTCCTATCGCCAACAAATTAAGTTCGTTTCGGAAATCCCTACACTGAGTTGCAAAGAAAAGTCTAAGGAGGACAGGACATAAAAGGTGGGAAAGCAACTCGGGCATACACCCACTTCAATCACTTTGTCCTTTGGGAATGGAGCACACAGGTTGGTCCGAGGTGGGTTTTTTCCTCTCTTTGCCCCCCCAAATGTCAGGACAGCCGGATCCTTTGAAGAACTCTTTGGTCTTTCTTACACAAAGGAATTTCTCTTGAACTGTTATGCCCCCGACCCCTGCTGATAGCATTGCTTCTGGCCGGGGAGATGGGGGGGGAGTGGGCGCCGGGGCGATGCCCGGGGGCGGCCCTGAGGCGGCGGGGCGGCTCGCTGCCCTGGGGGGCGGCCTCTTGCGCGGCGGCGGGGCCGGGGGCGGCGAGGAGGGCGCCGAGGGCCCCCCGCAGCCATTAGTGGAGGGGAGGCTGAGGGGGGAGAGAGGGGCGGGGCGGTGGGTGCGCGCGCGCAGGCGCGCCGCCGTCTGTGCTCTGCCTGAGGGAGCCGTTAACGGCCGCCCGGCCCGCTTCTGCCCCTGCCCTGCGGTGGGGCCGGGCCGGCGCCGTCCCGCCTGGCCCTGCTCTGTCTGGGGGAGGCGCTTGCCCTTCTCCGGAAGCCCCGAGCCGGGTCCCGGCTGGCAGCTGGGCGCCGGGAGGCCGGGGAGTGCCCGGAGGAGGGGAAGAGGCCTTCGGGGAGAGGCCCCCACGGAGGCCGGAGGGGCCCCCCAGAAGCCCTCCAGAGACGGAGGGGCCCCCCAGAAGCCTCCCAGAGAGCGGAGGGGCCCCTCGGAGAGCGGAGAAGCCTTTCGGCGTCCCGCAGGCCTGAGGCGAGCGACAGCGGCCGGCGGCGCGGGCTCTCGCGCGCCCCCTCCTGCCTCCTCTGCCCTCGGTGGGTGAGGGAATGCCAATCCCGGGCTTACCGAGCCCTTTCCTCCGCGCTCGCACGGCGCTTTGCGCCCCTCTGGCGCGGAGCTCCGGTAGCCGCATCCGGCTGCGCCATGGCTGCGGCGCGACTGGAAGGACGCGGACTGCGTTCGGCGTTCCACCATGGTGAGCGGCTGTGACGGAGCGGCGCCCGACCGCCGGCCGCGGGCAGCCCCGCTCGAGCCGCTGCTGCGGGGGCCGGCGGGCGTGTGGTGAGTGCTGAGCTGTGTGCTGGGGGGTTGGGCTGGCTCCTGGGGCGCTGCCTTGCTCCTAAGGGGGCTTTGAAATGCGGCGCTCGCCCCTCATTAACGAGCTGTTTCCTGTGCGGCTGTTGCTGCAGCCCCGTCCTGGAGAGGCTTTTTTTCCAGGGCTGGGAGCGAGAGCGGCGTCCAGGCTGGGCAGGGGAGCCGGGTCTGCTCGTCCTCCAGCTGAGCAGTGGTGGTTTGCAGGTAGCATCCGGTTGCACTTGCTGGAATGCAGAGCAGGAGAGAGTTGTGTCGTGGTTTTCCCCTGCAGATGCGGGACACGGGCGGCAAGGTGGCAGCGTGGGGGGAGTGGGGGTAACTGGGAGCCCCCGTCTGCCTCCCAGCCCCATGGTGGTGTCTTGCTGCTGTGCGTGGGTCTGGGGGTGGCCGGGAAGGGTCTGGCATGCTGGGGCCATCACTGACCCTCATTTTCTCTCCCACCATAGAGCTCCTCGGCGGAGCTCTCAGCCAGCTCTCGGCGGAGCTCCCCCAGCCAGCGCCTTCCCACATCAGCACCCTTTAGGTGCCTGGCCCCCCTCTCCAGGAGATCTTTGCTGGGGCACCTTGGGAGAGTGGGCAACCACTACCATGGGATGGTGGGATGGGGACAGCCACCTCCTTTGTCCCCTGTCCAGCTGGTGCCCTGACCCTCTCACTCTTCCATGCCCCCGCAGCTTCCGGAGCAAGAGGTTGTGAACGTGTTCATCGGGACGCAGGCGGTGGGGGCCATCATCGGGAAGAAGGGGCAGCACATCAAGCAGCTGGTGCGGTTTGCGGGTGCCTCCATCAAGGTGAGGAAGGCGCTGCGGGGCTGGTCCTGCGCTTCGTGCCTCAGTTTCCCCTCTGCACTGCCGAGGTCAGGGAATGGGAGTGTGCGGGGAGCAGTTTTGCTCCCCAACTTATCACAGAACGGTTGAGGTTGGAAGGGACCTTGAAGATCATGGAGTCCCACCCCCCTGCCCTGTTCAGGGACACCTCCCCCCAGCCCAGGTTGCTCCAAGCCCCATCCAACCTGGCCTTGAACACCTCCAGGGCTAGGGCAGCCACAGCTTCTCTGGGCAAGCTGGGCCAGTGATTCACCACCGTCACAGTGAAAAATTTCTTCCTGTTATCTCCTCTAAATGTCCCCTCTTCCACTTTGAAGGCACTCCGCCTCGTCCTGTCACCCCATGCCCTTGTAAAAAGTCTCTCCCCAGCTCTCCTGTACCCGTTGGCATGGGCCCACCTCTCCCGCCTGTGTTTAGTAGAAGGCCAGGCCTGCAGCACCCTGGTTATGAGCCCGGCTCGGGTGGGAGGGGATGCTCCTGCATGGGGGGATTGCCCTGCGTTGTGGGGGGACATGCCACCGAGGGAAGGTCTTGCTGAAGCGGTGGCTGCACTCACGCTCCTTCTCCCCCATACTTGCCCAGATTGCACCGGCAGAAGGTCCCAAGGGCAGCGAGCGCATGGTCATCATCACAGGGCCGCCCGAGGCTCAGTTCAAGGTGCGCTGGGTGGGGGCTGTGGGTGTGGGGGACAGTAAGGGCCAAGTTGAGAGCGTCCCTGTGGTCAGCACTGTGCTGCCAGCCTGGCTTGGCCTCCCTCAGCGCCAGGGGAGCTCTTTGCTGGGTACCATGATTTTGATGCTGCTGGACGTGAGGACATTGTGAATGGACTCCTCGGTGCGGGCAAAGCCACCCGCATCCCACCTGGGTTCATCTTCCATAACCTTGTCTCCTGTCCACTCGAGCGGGATGGCGGCCCCCCCCCAAAAAATTGAGCCTCTCTCAAGGAGCGATGGAGGAAGCACAAGTTAAAAAAACCCGGAAACCTGAAATTAATTAGGGCTTGTCCGGGGTGAAAAGTTGGGAGCGGCGAGATGCTCGGTGGGGGCTCAGGGGTGGGTGGTGGTGGGAGAAACAGTGCCCTGACCCCCAACTCTTGCTTTTCCCTTCTCCTCCCCAAGACTGCACAGTGCAAGATGAGGGAAATGGTCCAGCAGGTGAAGCAGCAGGAGCAGAAACACGCTCCGGGAGCCCCGGCCTCGCAGCACAGCAAGTGATGCTCCTGTCGTGCCGCCCAGCACCGCCTGATGAATGTAACCCCACTGCCGGACAACCCCCTCCAACCTCGTCCACCACCCCCAGCAGGTCAGGGGAGCAAACCAAAGACCCGCCCAGACACACAGCCCCCCATTCCCGCGGCGCTGCGAGGATGCGCAGCTGAGGGGTACGGGGAGGGCTCTCTCCATCCCACAGCCTCCCCCTTCCTCCTCCGTCGCCTCCCGACGCTGTCCCTTTAGTTGGACTAACAGGGGCAGGTTTTGGTACCTCAGCACCTCACGCTTGTGTTTCCCTTTTAGAGATTTTGTGTGCCTTGTAAAACTGAGAGTTGGAGCATTTTTTCATTAATTTTTTTAATAAAAAAGACTGAGTTGGAAAAAACCATGTCGAGCGAGTGCGAGGCGGGAGAAGGAAAGCAATCCCAGGGGTGCTGACGTGCGGAAAGAAACTCCCCAACTCGGGGCGAGTTACAAAGCAGCATGTTTATTGCAGCGCTGGGTGCAAGGGGGATGGCTCCCAACTCGCCCAGGGGCTGGTAAAGCAAGCGTTCCTTTCTGATGCAAAGGCGTACGTATTCATTAGTGTAGGCTGGGAATAGGCACCACTCTGGTCATGATCTGTGGGTTGTTGTGGAGGAAGGCTCCCAGTCTTCCTGCCGGTGTACTTTTCCCCTTTGGCTCAAGAGTGCTGCTGTGGCTGAGCTCTGAGCCGCCAGACCGGTTCTCAGCAGATGGTTACTTCGCGCAGACAATAAGGCCCTGAATAGCCCTTCCTGTTCTCTGGGTGGCTCTGGGTGGCTCTGCTCCTCTGCTGCTTCTAAGGTCGGGCTGCCCCAGTGTCATCATTGAGGAGCCTTTTGTCTATCCAGTTCTCACTTGTGGGTGTTCCTGCCCATGTCAGTGCCAGAGCTCTTCCGTAGGCTCCTTCTGCTAGCGGAGAGCCAGGGGCCGTTCCTTCAGGAGAAAGCTTGAGAAATGTTTAAAAAGAGAAAAGGGAAAGGAGGAAAAATAAAGTGGGAAAATAAAAAAGAGAAAAAGAAAAAAAGGGGGGGAAAAAGGGGGAAAAAGCAAAAAAGGTCAAAAGAAAAAAGGGGTAAAAGAGAAAAAAGGGGGAAGCGAAAACATATTAAAAAAGAAAGGTAGAAAGGAAAAAAAACCAACCAAACCAAGCAAGGAAAGTGGGAACAGCTGCGGGGCAAGAGGAGGGACAGGAGCTGGGGGGGGGAGGTGGCAGTGCCAGCGCCGACCCCGGGGGCTGCGACACCACGTTTTTGTCCTCTACTGCAAAGTGTTGTGTGAAAAACAACCAACCAAACCCCATCCAAGGACAACATCAAAAACCAAAGAGAAATCTCTGCAGCTCACAGGAGCCTGAGCTTGCTCTCGGTTGCTTTCTTTCCAGTGTCTCGGGGGTGTCACGGCCGAGCTGAGATTGGGGTGTGGTGGTGGTGGGAGTTTGTCCCATGGCTGTGATGGGGGGAGAAGGGGTGGGCGGGGAGTGGGGGATGTGGTGTGGAGTTTTCTTTGGGTGATGGTGTTTTTTTGCCAGGCGTCGCTTTACCCAGTGGCTCAGGGAGGTGTTGGCATCACAAAGCCTGCGCTAAAGCGGGGTGGGGGCCTCGCCGCAGTTGGTTAGCAGAGCCAAAGTGGTTATTAATGGTTCTTAAGGGCGCCCTAATTATGCCCGTGTAACTGGGAAGCTCAGATGCCCCCTAAGCACCCCCCCGGTGCTTCTCTAGCCAGGCGAGCGCTGGGCGTCCCCCCCTGCAGCAGAGGAGCGCACCTCCAGGGCGGGTGGAAGGGCATCACCCAAGAGGGAGAGGACCAAGATGGGGCTTGGGTGTCCTTGGGGTGGCCGTGTGGCGGGGTAGGGCTGCTGGGGGCTGCCACGATGAGGGACACCCCCACGCCTTTCTCCATGGCTTCCAGAGCTGTGCTCCCTCCCTCCCTCCCACCCATCCAGTGCCACCGGAGAGGTGGTGTCCCCCCTCCCGGGGCGGGCAGGGGCTGCTGCCACCCCACCTAACACCTCAACGCACCAAACCAGCTTTCAGCAGTCACAGCCACCCGGGCACTGCCAAGGGGGCAGCAGGGGCTCCCCAAAGGGGGCTTACAGAACACAGAGAGCGTCCGTACACCGCTGACCCCTCTCCAGGGGCGGATTTTCGGGATGCTGCTTGCTCATCTCACCACTGAACGACACCTCGATTGCCCCTGCAGCACTGTGTGACCATCGCTTCGCGGCTTCTGTGCTCCGATGCTCCTCCTGGCTCCAATCCTCTTCCTGGGGGATTGTGAGGGAGCGAAAATCCACATCGCTACATCCAACTTTTTTTCAGTTAAATAAAAAAAAAAGAATAAATCACCCTCTCTCATTACCAGGTAGAGGTTTGTTCCATTAAGGCTCTTTTTATGAAAATAAATATTTAAATTCTATAAAGAAATAAATACTTCTCTTTTCACATTAGATAACTCCCTGGAGACAGCAAAAAAAAAAGCACCACCACTGTGCACCAGTGTCCACCAGGGCTTTATACTTTTGTGGCTCTCATGTGCCAGGCCATCGAATCCACACAGTCCAATAAAGTCGGTTGTCCCTCTCCTCCTCCTGGCTGGAGGCAGGGCACCTCTACTGTTGACCGTAGTACCTACGATTATCAGATTGGTTCCTACCTGGTCCGTAGGATCGCCTACCGTAGGTTGGAGCAACCTTCTTCCTGTAAGAATCCTTTCTTCTGTCGGCTTCATTTTGCAACTCAAGCACCCGTGCCTGTAGGGCTGAGGTAGGTTCTCCATCCCACTTCTTCATGTCTTCTGCATATTCACAGAGGCAAACCCACAGGATATCTCGCATCGGCTTTGATTTGTCTTGAGTCGGAGGGTGGTTTTTCTCTTGAGTAGGAGGGCGTTTCCTCTTAGCAGCTGCAACATGAGTCTGTACAGGGAAAGCATGGAGTTTTTCCTCCACCTTGGTTAGTTTATCAAACAGTTTATCGGTTTGCTCAACTAATCTCTGGGTCATTTGCTCTATTTTCTCAGTCAGTTTCTCAGTCATTTTCTCGGTGGTCACAGTCAGCTTTTCTATGGCTGCCACAGAGAAGGGACCAGAGAGAGTGTCTTCATACTGTCGTACCTTCTTAACCCCTTCATTTACAGTTGGTGTGTCAGTATCGGATCCTCCCCAGACCATTGTTGACAATGGGTGGGAATATGTTGATGGTGCACTTTGTACAAACTTTTTGAGCAGAGATCGTTTGCATGGCATTTCATCAGGGTCTACTGTCGCTTGCCCATCACTATAAATCACCTCTCGCACAGGCAGTTCTCTCAGGTACTTCATACCTTTTCCCATGTTGGTCCATTTACTTGGACGGCATTCGATATCGTCCTTGAAGGGATACCTGCGCTTTATGGCTGACACCAGTCGCCTCCAGAGACTGAGAGTGCTTGTCTTTCTCCCAATTTCTTTATCAATCCCCCCATCCTTGGCCAGGTTTCCCAATCGCCTAGCTTCTCTGCCATCTCAGTCTAGGGTATCTGCCCCGCTATCCCAGCATCGGAGCAACCAGGAGACAAGTGTTTCGCCTTCATGACGACTAAAGTCCTTCCTGATACTTCTCAGATCTTTCACGGAGAAGGATTGAACAACTCCCTCTACATCTGAGTCCTCCTGTGGTGAGGCTGCCCCAGAAGGGGCCTCTCCAGCATCTGCTCTAGAAGGACTCTGGCCTTTGTCTGTTTTCAAAGGTCTCTTTCCCTTCTGTGGTCTTGAAGGACCCTCCCCTGGATCTTGTTCAGAACTCTCCCCCAAGCTATGTGACTTGAGGTGGTCTTTGTGGTAAGGGGCAGGGGAAGGAGTTGACCTCCTCTTCCTGCTCCTGGTTACCGGGGCGGCTTGTACCGATTTTGATGGAGTTGGAGTAGTTTTGGTACTGGTTGTAGTGGCTGCAGTAGGTTGTGCCGGGAGAGGCGGCGGCGTGGCTTGTGCCGCTGCAGGGGGGGGCGCGGCTTGTGCCGGGACGGGCGGCGGAGGGGCCGGTGTTGTTGCGGTGGGGGGGGCGGCTGCCGGTGGTGCGGGTGCCGGTGCCGGTGCAGGCGGCGGCGGAGGCGCCTGTGCCGTGGCGATGGGGGGGGCGGCTGCCGGTGGCGCCGGTGCCGTGGAGGAGGCGGCTGCCGGTGGTGCCGTTGCTCCGGGGGGGACAGCTGCGGCCGGGCCGGGCGGGGCCGCGGTTCGCGCCGCTGCAGATCGCCGAGCGGCTGCGCGGGTCTGAGTGGCGGCAGCGCACGGTCCCCTCCAGCTCCCCCTGCACAGATGTTTCACAAGAAACCACCCCTGCACCACATTCAGGAGCATCAACAACAAAATCACGATCTTAACAAGGTACCAGTCCTTATCCTCAGAGCCCAGAAGGTTGCCATGCCCCAGCTCTGATGGGGTCACATCAGCATAATTATCAAAGGGCGAAGTAAACATTCCCCAGGTAGAAGAACCCTTTGATCCCTTTGGTCTCTTTTCTACTGAGCATGAGGCAGATGGGATGGAATACCCTGTTGGTCAGTTTTGGGTCACCTGTCCTGTCGCTCCTCCCCGCAGGTGGGACCCCACTATGCTTTTCCGCTTCCGACCCTCCAACGGGGCAAATAACAAAGCTGGTTGGCCGTGGGGGTTATAGCAATAAGTATAAGCAAGAGCCTCTCTGCATCCCATGCCTGGGCATCAGCTGTAACCATTGCTCGTATCGCTCTGAGAGAGTGAACGCTGACGGCACAATAGGCAGTTAATTTCAGTTGGTAGAAGAGGCCCAGCTAAGAAGCCAAGTTACTGAACAAAATTGGTTCTCTTTTACCTCAAACCAGGACACAGGGAGAGTTTCCTTCCATTAAGGCTCTTTTTATTAAAATAAATATTTATATTATATAAAGAAATAAATACTTCTCTTTTCACATTAGATAACTCCCTGGAGGCAGCAAAAAACAAACAACCCCAAACCAGCCCAAAGGACAGGGGCTTTGGTGAGAAATCAAGAGATGGTAAACGCTTTCTTTCCGTGGTCGTGACAAATCCAGTTTTAGGAATCAAGGAGATGGTAGATATTCCAGAAACAGAGGAAAACTCTCTTTGAGACGGTAGTTCAGCACGTTGTCCTTGGGAAGGTAAGTTGGGCAAACACGACTGTAACCACCACCACGGATGTTTCCCATTTGTCTGTAACGTGGTCGCGTGCGCTGTGAGGCGCGAGCGTGCGGCTCAGCCATGGAAGTTGACGATGTTCCTTCTTCACTCTGCCCTTAACGAGGTCACACCCATCTTTCTGGCTTTTGCTTAAGGTGCGTTAGCTAATTTCAAAGAGAGTTACTGTCTCCAAAATAAGGGGGGGTGGGGGGTGGTGGTGGGGAAATAAACTGTCTTAACCACTACTTCATAACTTGAAGAGGAAAACTTGTGTACCAAAACCCCAGAGTTACTGTCTCCAAAATAAGTGAGGTGGGGGGAATAAACCATCTTAACTTCTCCTTCATAAGCTAAAGAGGAAAACTTGTGTACCAAAACCCCAGAGTTATTGTCTCCAAAATAAGGGAGGTGGGGGGAACAAACCATCTTAACTTCTACTTCATAAGCTAAAGAGGAAACTTGTGTACCAAAACCCCAGAGTTACTGTCTCCAAAATAAGGGAGGTGGGGGGAATAAACCATCTTAACTTCTACTTCATAAGCTAAAGAGGAAAATTCGTCTAAGAAATGTAACTAAAGGTCTAAGAAAACTAACTAAAGGCCTAAGAAAAGTAACTAAGGTCGAAGAAACGTAATCAAAATAAGAACTCTAAGAGTCCACGTGTCACAGCAGCTGTTGGTGGATTATCTCCCACACCATCTTCTTCCGGAAGTATGGCATGTGAGTCTGAAAAGAGAAGAGAAAGAAAAGAGAAATTAAATAATGACGTCACGGTAGAAAGAGGCGGCAAACACGCATAAACGCCCAGCGGAGTCCTTAATAGGAAGTTCCCTTTAGGAACTGTCAACCGTTTGGGTACAACACCCCACGCGGTTCCTAAGAGGGTGACACGACAACCCGACAAAACCAGATTGACTTGACCGCGCGACAGCTTACAAGCACGCTAATAAAAGACCCGTCTAAAACGAAATCAAGAAAAAGAAGCGGTGTCTTGACTGGTCAAAGGGTAGAAGCCATTTCTCCAAAAGATACCGAGCCCAGATATGCCAAACCCGCTGGCGGCAGTATCTTGCCCAAGAGGAATCTCACCGGCAGCAGCTCCCAAAGGTGGGGATGGAGAACCACAGCTCTGCCCTGCCCAGGCCACTTGGAAGTTCTGATCCCAGCAACTACGCACCGAAACGGGGTACGAAACCTCAGCCCCTGCCCCGGACACAATGAAGAGCTGCTGCCTAACCTCCCTGGCTCCTGTCCCTGGGCGAGAGGGGCTTGGAGGGGTTTATGACCTTCACTCACCTGGCTAAAGTTGAACGGTTTCTCTCTGGCGATGTACTCTGCGTATTTACACATAAAGACGCCGCAGTCGCTTCCATTCAGCTGCTGAGGGATCTCCTAAGGAATGCAAAGAAGATGGAGGATTTCCCTCTGTCTCAAAAGAAAAGCAACTTGGAAGTAGCGCACATTACCCACACCGACACTGCGCTCACCGCACACTCCTGACCCTACTTGCCTAATCCCCAATACCCACTCCCGCCCACGAGGAACAGACCCAGTTCACTGCTCACCATCCCTCCCCTCTGCCTCCCGGACTCGGACACTACGATCCAAATTTTTGGCAGGCCCAGAAGGCGCAGCAGCCCTCCCCCCTGCGAGGTGTCTCAAGGTTCGCACCGCCTCTTTCTTAAGTGACCTTTCTTAAATCCGGTCTTTAGGGACTGCTTTTTACTATCAACTCCTCGAGAAACATCAGCTCAACCCTTTCTTTGCCACGGGCCAGGATCTGGGCCCCAAAGAAGCACTTACAGTTCCCATTTCAAACCCAAGGGGTGCTCACGTACACGTGGCTCCATGCTGTGAAGAGTCCACTCTGAAACATCCAGCTCCAGCTGTCTTTTTTCCCAGCTTTCTTTTTGCAGGTATTGGCTGGTTAAAACAAAAGGAAAAAAAAAAATCCCTTTTCATCTCTGTAATTTAGGCCAACAACAAAATAAAGCGGCTGAAGGATCACAGGAAGACAGACGGCAGGACGGTAAAATGTCAGAGGATCCTCACCGCAGCTGATTTAAGGCTGATTTTGAGGAAAAATCCCAATCTGAAACTTACAAACACGGGGAGAGGCTGTGAGCTAATGGACAAGAACGAGGCCAACGACTCCATTGCTTCGGAGAGGTCAAAAAGCCCCAAATCACATGTTATGAGAGGACAAAGAGACAAACCAAGCAAGGAACTGTAATGCCGTAATTCCACCGGGTGCCTTCATCCCACATCCTGGGCTCCGACTAACAAAGTCGGCACACGTGTGCCACGGGGCTATGGCGTATTTGGCTGTGCCTCTCACGGGAAGGTGGCAGAATCCAGGCACCCCAGACCCTGGGTGCAGGGGACGCTGTGACAGCAGATAAGCAGTCGATGCCAGACAACTCGCAGCAAGCAACTCCAAGATTCCTGCTTGGTTATCTACAAGCCACGTGAAAACTGGCAGTCGCCTTACAGGGACTAAATCTAAAACCCCTCTCCTCATTCACACCAGAAAAGCAGTGACGGAGCGGTTACTTACAGCAAAGTCTGACAAATCTTGTCCCCTTTCTGCCCAAGCGAGTCCAAGTACGTGATCGTGTTCTTCCTCAGATCTATGACCTGTTATTAAAAGGTGACCGTTAGGCAAAGCACAACCTTGTGCCGCACACCCCCAAACACCTACATGACTTCTCTTGCCAGTTTTTGCTCCCCGTCCAATTCTAAAGAAAAAGCCCGTGGGACTCACGGCTAGTGTCCAGTGTGCTCGCGAGTTCACAGGCACGAAGAGGATGTCCTGCTTAAAGACATCGACACTCTTGGTCCACCTTCTGACCGACTCGTAGCCCCCAGATGTTAGTTTCAGATAAAAGAAAGTACTAAACGCGTGGACTGCTGGATAGCCTTCCTTCTTCCCTCTTTCCATCACCAGACTCATGTAGAAATTAACGACCTGCACCATAAAGAGGAAACGTGAGGTGTCAAAATAAGACGCTGCCTTCCCCAACGAAAAATACAGCACCATGTCTTTTCTGGCCACCCTTAAGCACGCAGCGCAGAGAACTCCAGCCTCAGCTGGAGGCTTTTGTTCCCAGGATTTCACACGGGGCTACATCGGCAGTTTGATCAAAACACCTGCCACCCACGCCAATAACCCGGACGAACTCCGGGAAGCTGCGTCATACAAGAAGTAACGGAACTTCCCGAAACGCTCGACCCTTCAACACCTCAAATAAGAAGTGTACAGAGATTTCTAGGCTCTGCAGCGGAGGTCGTCAAAGAACGTTGATGCGACTTCTGTACAGGGCGGAGGGGTATTTTTCAATAAAGGCTGAGTGAGACTAGCCCTGTGCTGCAGCTGGTTTTACCTCATCGTTTAGCCAGCAAAGGTTCCTGAGCGTGTGGATGTCTTCGCGAGTGACCTTTAGTTTGAAGGCACTGCTCATGATCTCATCTGGCTCACCTTTGCCAAATGCGGCACTGACCTCTCTCTCCATGGCCTGAAAGGAACAATTAAATGGGGAAGGACTTGTGAAACAGAGCATGGAGCACGCTGACCTGGGGGCAGCTTTCCACTGAAACACGGCCTGTAAATTCAGCTCAGGTGACAGAGCAACTGCCTTCGACGGTTTCCTGCCTCAGTGAGCGATAGCGCTTTTGCCTTGCTTGGTTGGTTTCAGCATCCTAACTTTGAACTTCACAGCCCAGGCTTGCTGCCGTTTCTTTTCACCAAGGACGTGGGGATAAAACCCGTCAACTTAGCAAACACGCTCAAGCAGCTGAAAATGGAACACAACTCTGGCAACCCCCTTTCCCAGGTGCTGCTGCGGCCCTCGCAATACCCAGGTTTAAGCCAGCCCCAGCGGGCATCCTCCGTACCGAGGCAGCTAAGTCAGGAGCCTGAAAGAACGTGAAGGTGGGGGACTTCAAAGGGAACGGCAAAGGGGGAAACTGAGGCAGCCGTCCCGCTAACAGAAGGCCCACAAACCCTTAGGGCAGCACAACTGAAGGAGCGCGGGGAGCACACGAAATCCTTCAAAGCAGCTTCAGTGCTGACCCTCGCACTGTGAAGCCACAACCACAGCCACTCGCTAACAGGTTCAATGCAAGTTCTTCAGATTTCAAAGCGCCTTAAGAACCACCGAGAAGAAGAGGACTTCCTTGCAGCTCTGCCACAACCTTCTCTTTTGTCTCACAGACTGTCGCCTACGGTACCTCTGTGAGCGGAGGAAAGCGTTCCGCTGTTTTTTCCAATCTTGGCACTTTCTTTTCCTCCACATCGAGGCTGGCTGACTTTTTGGACGGAACAGGTGTAGGGTGTCCTCGGAATAAGGCATCTTCTAAGATTTCTGTGCCACGCTGCCTCTGTTAGACAAACGGACGTTAAGCTAGCAATCAAGCACAGATTTGTTTCCTTGGGGACAGGACAGAAAATCTTGCTTATATAGAAAACTGGAAGGGTTTTTGTACACCCATGCAACCAGCAAACTCCAAAGTTACTTCTTCTTGACGACTGCATTCCAACTGTGCACCCATGGAGTGCTGCACTCGGAGGCAAGAGAGGCAGAAAGCTCCTTTGCCTTGGGCTAGCGTTAAGAACCCCAGCAAAGCCTCCACGTGTAGGTATCAAGTTGAGATTGAGACTACTATTTCTGATTACCATGACTAAAATTTTATTTTTGACCTCAACCCTGACCAGAGGTGAAAGTCAGAGACGTACTTCCTATCCCAGCAAACAAGATAAGACTAAAGACACCCCAGTCCAGCTTTGCAGGTCAACCAAGTCTGTGCGCTAAAGATTTTGAGGCTATACCCAACACGTGAAAGGGGAAGAATCAAAACCGTATAGTGTAGTGTGCTCCTAATAGTCCAGAAACAAAATTAAGGGCAGCGGAAAACACTTGGCGATAGCGCTACTCATCAAATAACGCTCCCGCTTTCCCGGGGAAAAACAACCTGGGCAAATACAGATATTGTTGAGGAAGTCATGTGAAGAGTGCTGAAGTTTCTCATCACAAAGAGCTCTATTTTCCTTGGGAATAACACAAGCTTACCCCTGCGATGGTTTCTTTCACTGCTCCTTCCTCTTCCGCAGAGTTTTCTTCTGGTGTGCAGTACCTGCCAGGAGAGGGAGAGAGAGAAGCGAGCTCTATATCCGTCCTGTCCCATGGAATTCTCAAGAATTCACCCTCTGGACAAGAAAGGCTTTTGCAAGGCTAAATACAGCACTAGTTTTTAAAGCGGGGAGAAGAATAGGGACAGAATTAGCTACAAAACAGGACTGCTGCAACTGAACCTCCCTCTGCTCCCATCTACGCTTTCTCCTCTCTCATGTAAGGGCAGGTCACTGCAGAAAGATGCGTGCATCTTACCGCCGTACAAAATCTCTCCCTGTAGCTGCACCTACTGCCCCCAAAAACCTGTTTCCATAAAGACCGCAAAGCCGTCGCAACTCACAGTCCTGCCAGCTCAGACAGCCAATACCAATGAGGCCGCTGGCCTCTCAAACCCAACTGCACGCTGCCTTTTTCCCCCTCCTAGGCAAACCCCAGGCATCCTTTGGGACTTACAAAGTCCCCAAAACTGCCTCAAGTCCCACCAGGCTTTACAAGCTCTCTAATCCTTCTGCTTAGGATGCGGGTTTCCAAGTGAAAGAAGTGAAATGTCAGCTCATTGATGGCTCGGCAGAACGACTCACAAACAAAAACGGATTCTGCACATCCAAGGACAACTTGGGACGGCCACCACTCGCACCCTTACTGGCTTTCTTCCCACAGCAAACACCACACCAGCACAACCCTCTTTGTCACGCAGCACGGCTCTCGCTTGTGTTGGAGATGCAACTGGCTTGCAAGCAATTCCGGAGCCGCAAGCTAGCTACTTCTCTTTCACAGCACTGAGACGATCAAAGACCGTTGGTCATCTTCGAGACTCTACCAGCGGCTGAAAGAGATACACGCGCAGAGCCAAAAGGAACAAGAAGCATCATTAGAAGAGACTCTACCTGATCGTATCACCTCTCTGCGACCGCTGCGGGCAGCAAACATCTATACATTCGACACCTGCACAGAAAAGCAGTAGTAAGAAAACAAGAAGTCGACTTTCAATCACCATCAGATGTACACAGCTCTCCATTTCTGAGTGATAAATAAAAAAAAGGAAAAACTTTGAAGGATGACGGTATGGTCAGGAAGTTCGAATTCTGGCAAGCACTTTGAACTCGGAACGTCATCTGCGAGTGTGTAAGAAATGCCCTATTCGGATTTGACGTCTACCTACAAAGTGGAACGGATTGGAATCATGGGGATACTCACCGGTCCTGAGTGTTGCACGTGGATAGACGTCTCCTCCGTATTTTGGTTCTTCCCGGTGACTCACAGTCGCCACTGGTTCCTTGGAGGAGGCTTGAACACTTTGGGGCAGGAAACAAACAACAGAGGAGAATCACAATTTTTATACGGGGGGCATTTGTTATCAGTGCGTACCAATTCACGCTGGCTTTTGGGGTTTTTCTTTAAGAAGAACAAAATATTCTTTGCACATCCGACAAATATCTGCATTAACCTGAGGAGGCCACTTTACTCTGTGGGACAAGACAGCGTTCATTTCAACCAGCCCTGACCAATTCTGCTCAATCTATTTGTTAAAGGTTATGCTGACGCTGAGAATGGCAATGTCCACAACATCCATACTGCTGGGACATTTTACTTCAGACCTGCCCTGCTCTGACCTCAGGGACTATATGCTCAGTAGCGGTTGGAGTGCATTAGACACCTTCCCCAGGAACTTCTCTGGTTTAGCTTCCTCTGAAAGGAATCTCTTTCTCAGGCTCCAGATCTGCTCCAAAATATGAGCCAAACCACAATAAGCAACGACTGGCAGATGAGACGCCGACAGCAGAGTCTTGACCTGCTCTCAAATGCAGTGCGCTTAAACTCAGTGCACCCAAAATTACATGAGAAACTGTTTTCTGTATCATTTTCATGATATGGATTTTCATCTGCAGTGGCGGATTCTGGCGCAGCGCACTCCTTAACTGGTGGCCTCAGTGGTAAGAAGCTGTCTGGAGCAGCTTTGATGCTCTGTTTGCCCTTCCGGCTTGTGCTCAAAACATCAACGGCAAAAGAAACGGTATCAAGAGAACATTCCAATGTGCACCTCCACCACCACCTGCTTTGTCAAGCACGTACACCGATGACGATGGAGACAGACACGAGATGTTTATGACTTTCAGATGAAGACCTGCTGTCTTCAACTGGCTAATGGGGAAGTAGAGAGAAGTAAAAGTGAAAATCACAACAACTGCCTTGAAGATACGCTGTTGATTGTGTCCTCAGCCTCCTCTCAAGTTCAACGCTTCCTCTTACCGCAGACCTTTAATCTCTAGCTAATCTCCTGTGTCAATTAAGTAGCTGGATTTAAAGAAAAAGTTTAATATTGGTTCTTCGGGGGGGAAGCAGCTGACGACCTCCCTTACCATAGGCAGTAAACCTTTCGGGGAAGAAGTCAAAGAAAACGGAAGGATTTTTACCTCAGACGGGGAATTGTCTTGTCAGGACGAGAGAGTGGTTCCTTAGTCAAGCGAGCATGGGTCCCACACGGCATTTGACCTACGAGAGAAGAGCGTAAGGCATCGGTAAGTATAAAAGGAAACTGAAGAGGTTTATGAGTTTACAGTAACAAGCTTCACCAAAGATAAATTGTCATTTTCTCTCTCACATCATCATATGATTTGTGTTATGTCACTTTAGGACATTTTCAGGTTTTCACACCGGCAACTGCAGCAAGTTGCGCACACAAGGTATTGCCAGCCGAAACCTGAAATACAAAAGGCTCCTCAGGATCTACTACCTAAAAGGAGCATTGAAAACAATTTGCTTCTGGCAAGCTAACAGTGGACCTATCAGAACGGAAGGACTGCATCCAAGGCAGCTCTGGTACCGAGACGACCAGATCGACGCCCGGCTCCACTCCAGAAGCAATGCAAGGATGCGGGTAAGAAACAGAGGTCACGCTCAAGTATTCCCAGATGCTGCCTCGTCCCGTGCCTGCCATAATCCCTACAGAACCCTAGGGGTAGACTTGGACAGTACACAAGGTAGGGTGAAAATGAAACAAGTCGTATAACTTGATGTCAGCCTTACCAATTTGCAGCACGGCTACCTCGAGTGACGAAAATCGTGGTCTTTTAGTGGAAGGCTCTAAAGAAGTGGACCCAGGCTTAAAAGAAAACAACAAAAAAGCACCAGCGTGAGTGTAACCTGAATGTGAATCCCAGCAAACACACTTCCTGAGGCTTAGTCAGCTCTACTATGACTTGGGGACCATGACTTGCTGGTTCAGATTGCAGAAGGCGGCAAATCTTGGCAGGACCTTTGACAGGTACGCTTTAAATTTTGAATACAGGCTCTCATATGTGCAGCAATTAAAAGAATACAGTCTTGTCACTGAGTTATCACTCAGTCGGCTTCTAAACATTCCAAAGGGTGATAGTTCGGCCCTTGAGAAATATATTTTGTACAAATAAGAGTTAACGACTCTCTCAGGAACGAAGAACTAGAGCCCGACAGTCTCTTAGCCCTCTAATCCCATGGGGCAATAAGAAAAACTGCACTACACCTTTGAACCAAACTAGGCAGTCAAGGTGGCTCATTTTTACAGAGCCAAAGTCCTACAGGAACGCTCTCCTGGACTGGTGGATAATGAGCAGAAAGTGGTTTATCCAGAGCAAGTATGCAGTTTTTCTTGTCAGGTAGTGTATATTGATTCCTTAACCACAAGCTTGAGAAAGAGAATAACAGTTTGCAAACACACTAAAACTATAAACTTGAACCATTCTCAAGTATCTGGAAGACAACAAACAGTTTGCTCCTCCCGCAGCTGCCAGTGCCGGAGCAGAGGACGCAGGCTTGAGTAAGGCAAACCCAGCCCACATTAGAGCTGCCTGCTAGAAATGCAAAAGAACCACCTACTGCTGTACAGGCTCAGAGCAGGCTCAACCTCAAGATGCAGTAGGGAGAGCCGCTTGCTCTCGCACCTTGCACAGACCCTAACATTTCAAAGCCCTCGCTAACCTCTTCCGCAGACTCTGTGCCGGCAGCATCTTCGCTGACGGAAGCCGCCGGGCGTTTGGTTGCCTTGGTCGGCAACTGCAGCACTGCAGAAACGTCAACTTTCTCTTTCTGCTCAGAGATGGAATAATCTAAAAAACAAAGACAGGCCGTATAAGAACAGGCTAGAAAACCAACAGAGGTACATTGCGAATACAGACAGGAGGGAGCACACAGCTTGGATTTAAGATACTCTTTCTGCTGACAGGCGCGGGCTCAGCGCCAGAGACCTGGGCTATCTCCTGCTGGCAGTAAAAGTATTGGGCCCTGCCACAGTCACCGCAGAGAACGTCCGTCATCTATAGGGCTAAGCCCTACCGGACACCCTCAAGCCATTGGCTATAGGCATAGAGAGCCACAAGGCAAGAAGCCAACAGCTTGAAAAGCCACCGTTTCAGGAACAATGCCAGAGCACAAAAGCCAGACTTTTCCAAGGGACACGAAACCTCAGAAAAATCGGGCATATTCAGTACTTGTGTAATGCGCGATACCTGATTTTTGCTTTTTCGGCGGAGTCTCGTCATCATCATCATCCACAACTATGCAAACGCTGAGGAAAGAACACACACAACAGTGTTTTGCAGCCCTAGGGAAGCTCCCAGCAGGCTGACTTCCCTTCACAGGGCCCAAACTTCCCAAGTTACTTTTCCTATCCCGAAGGTCTCCCCCTCCAAGCGCCCCTGGGATCATCTCAGGCACATACACCTAACTGCAGCCCTCCTCAACACCCCCCAACCTCTCCCAGCCAACGACCGCTCGCAGAGAGCTAATGATCCCGCTGCAGCACATTAGGCCTCTTTGGCTCATTCCGTTAATGCTTCCCAACATTTTACCTTTCTTCCTATCGCCAACAAATTAAGTTCGTTTCGGAAATCCCTACACTGAGTTGCAAAGAAAAGTCTAAGGAGGACAGGACATAAAAGGTGGGAAAGCAACTCGGGCATACACCCACTTCAATCACTTTGTCCTTTGGGAATGGAGCACACAGGTTGGTCCGAGGTGGGTTTTTTCCTCTCTTTGCCCCCCCAAATGTCAGGACAGCCGGATCCTTTGAAGAACTCTTTGGTCTTTCTTACACAAAGGAATTTCTCTTGAACTGTTATGCCCCCGACCCCTGCTGATAGCATTGCTTCTGGCCGGGGAGATGGGGGGGGAGTGGGCGCCGGGGCGATGCCCGGGGGCGGCCCTGAGGCGGCGGGGCGGCTCGCTGCCCTGGGGGGCGGCCTCTTGCGCGGCGGCGGGGCCGGGGGCGGCGAGGAGGGCGCCGAGGGCCCCCCGCAGCCATTAGTGGAGGGGAGGCTGAGGGGGGAGAGAGGGGCGGGGCGGTGGGTGCGCGCGCGCAGGCGCGCCGCCGTCTGTGCTCTGCCTGAGGGAGCCGTTAACGGCCGCCCGGCCCGCTTCTGCCCCTGCCCTGCGGTGGGGCCGGGCCGGCGCCGTCCCGCCTGGCCCTGCTCTGTCTGGGGGAGGCGCTTGCCCTTCTCCGGAAGCCCCGAGCCGGGCCCCGGCTGGCAGCTGGGCGCCGGGAGGCCGGGGAGTGCCCGGAGGAGGGGAAGAGGCCTTCGGGGAGAGGCCCCCACGGAGGCCGGAGGGGCCCCCCAGAAGCCCTCCAGAGACGGAGGGGCCCCCCAGAAGCCTCCCAGAGAGCGGAGGGGCCCCTCGGAGAGCGGAGAAGCCTTTCGGCGTCCCGCAGGCCTGAGGCAAGCGACAGCGGCCGGCGGCGCGGGCTCTCGCGCGCCCCCTCCTGCCTCCTCTGCCCTCGGTGGGTGAGGGAATGCCAATCCCGGGCTTACCGAGCCCTTTCCTCCGCGCTCGCACGGCGCTTTGCGCCCCTCTGGCGCGGAGCTCCGGTGGCCGCATCCGGCTGCGCCATGGCTGCGGCGCGACTGGAAGGACGCGGACTGCGTTCGGCGTTCCACCATGGTGAGCGGCTGTGACGGAGCGGCGCCCGACCGCCGGCCGTGGGCAGCCCCGCTCGAGCCGCTGCTGCGGGGGCCGGCGGGCGTGTGGTGAGTGCTGAGCTGTGTGCTGGGGGGTTGGGCTGGCTCCTGGGGCGCTGCCTTGCTCCTAAGGGGGCTTTGAAATGCGGTGCTCGCCCCTCGTTAACGAGCTGTTTCCTGTGGGGTGGAAATGTGCGGCTGTTGCTGCAGCCCCGTCCTGGAGAGGCTTTTTTTCCAGGGCTGGGAGCGAGAGCGGCGTCCAGGCTGGGCAGGGGAGCCGGGTCTGCTCGTCCTCCAGCTGAGCAGTGGTGGTTTGCAGGTAGCATCCGGTTGCACTTGCTGGAATGCAGAGCAGGAGAGAGTTGTGTCGTGGTTTTCCCCTGCAGATGCGGGACACGGGCGGCAAGGTGGCAGCGTGGGGGGAGTGGGGGTAACTGGGAGCCCCCGTCTGCCTCCCAGCCCCATGGTGGTGTCTTGCTGCTGTGCGTGGGTCTGGGGGTGGCCGGGAAGGGTCTGGCATGCTGGGGCCATCACTGACCCTCATTTTCTCTCCCACCATAGAGCTCCTCGGCGGAGCTCTCAGCCAGCTCTCGGCGGAGCTCCCCCAGCCAGCGCCTTCCCACATCAGCACCCTTTAGGTGCCTGGCCCCCCTCTCCAGGAGATCTTTGCTGGGGCACCTTGGGAGAGTGGGCAACCACTACCATGGGATGGTGGGATGGGGACAGCCACCTCCTTTGTCCCCTGTCCAGCTGGTGCCCTGACCCTCTCACTCTTCCATGCCCCCGCAGCTTCCGGAGCAAGAGGTTGTGAACGTGTTCATCGGGACGCAGGCGGTGGGGGCCATCATCGGGAAGAAGGGGCAGCACATCAAGCAGCTGGTGCGGTTTGCGGGTGCCTCCATCAAGGTGAGGAAGGCGCTGCGGGGCTGGTCCTGCGCTTCGTGCCTCAGTTTCCCCTCTGCACTGCCGAGGTCAGGGAATGGGAGTGTGCGGGGAGCAGTTTTGCTCCCCAACTTATCACAGAACGGTTGAGGTTGGAAGGGACCTTGAAGATCATGGAGTCCCACCCCCCTGCCCTGTTCAGGGACACCTCCCCCCAGCCCAGGTTGCTCCAAGCCCCATCCAACCTGGCCTTGAACACCTCCAGGGCTAGGGCAGCCACAGCTTCTCTGGGCAAGCTGGGCCAGTGATTCACCACCGTCACAGTGAAAAATTTCTTCCTGTTATCTCCTCTAAATGTCCCCTCTTCCACTTTGAAGGCACTCCGCCTCGTCCTGTCACCCCATGCCCTTGTAAAAAGTCTCTCCCCAGCTCTCCTGTACCCGTTGGCATGGGCCCACCTCTCCCGCCTGTGTTTAGTAGAAGGCCAGGCCTGCAGCACCCTGGTTATGAGCCCGGCTCGGGTGGGAGGGGATGCTCCTGCATGGGGGGATTGCCCTGCGTTGTGGGGGGACATGCCACCGAGGGAAGGTCTTGCTGAAGCGGTGGCTGCACTCACGCTCCTTCTCCCCCATACTTGCCCAGATTGCACCGGCAGAAGGTCCCAAGGGCAGCGAGCGCATGGTCATCATCACAGGGCCGCCCGAGGCTCAGTTCAAGGTGCGCTGGGTGGGGGCTGTGGGTGTGGGGGACAGTAAGGGCCAAGTTGAGAGCGTCCCTGTGGTCAGCACTGTGCTGCCAGCCTGGCTTGGCCTCCCTCAGCGCCAGGGGAGCTCTTTGCTGGGTACCATGATTTTGATGCTGCTGGACGTGAGGACATTGTGAATGGACTCCTCGGTGCGGGCAAAGCCACCCGCATCCCACCTGGGTTCATCTTCCATAACCTTGTCTCCTGTCCACTCGAGCGGGATGGCGGCCCCCCCCCAAAAAATTGAGCCTCTCTCAAGGAGCGATGGAGGAAGCACAAGTTAAAAAAACCCGGAAACCTGAAATTAATTAGGGCTTGTCCGGGGTGAAAAGTTGGGAGCGGCGAGATGCTCGGTGGGGGCTCAGGGGTGGGTGGTGGTGGGAGAAACAGTGCCCTGACCCCCAACTCTTGCTTTTCCCTTCTCCTCCCCAAGACTGCACAGTGCAAGATGAGGGAAATGGTCCAGCAGGTGAAGCAGCAGGAGCAGAAACACGCTCCGGGAGCCCCGGCCTCGCAGCACAGCAAGTGATGCTCCTGTCGTGCCGCCCAGCACCGCCTGATGAATGTAACCCCACTGCCGGACAACCCCCTCCAACCTCGTCCACCACCCCCAGCAGGTCAGGGGAGCAAACCAAAGACCCGCCCAGACACACAGCCCCCCATTCCCGCGGCGCTGCGAGGATGCGCAGCTGAGGGGTACGGGGAGGGCTCTCTCCATCCCACAGCCTCCCCCTTCCTCCTCCGTCGCCTCCCGACGCTGTCCCTTTAGTTGGACTAACAGGGGCAGGTTTTGGTACCTCAGCACCTCACGCTTGTGTTTCCCTTTTAGAGATTTTGTGTGCCTTGTAAAACTGAGAGTTGGAGCATTTTTTCATTAATTTTTTTAATAAAAAAGACTGAGTTGGAAAAAACCATGTCGAGCGAGTGCGAGGCGGGAGAAGGAAAGCAATCCCAGGGGTGCTGACGTGCGGAAAGAAACTCCCCAACTCGGGGCGAGTTACAAAGCAGCATGTTTATTGCAGCGCTGGGTGCAAGGGGGATGGCTCCCAACTCGCCCAGGGGCTGGTAAAGCAAGCGTTCCTTTCTGATGCAAAGGCGTACGTATTCATTAGTGTAGGCTGGGAATAGGCACCACTCTGGTCATGATCTGTGGGTTGTTGTGGAGGAAGGCTCCCAGTCTTCCTGCCGGTGTACTTTTCCCCTTTGGCTCAAGAGTGCTGCTGTGGCTGAGCTCTGAGCCGCCAGACCGGTTCTCAGCAGATGGTTACTTCGCGCAGACAATAAGGCCCTGAATAGCCCTTCCTGTTCTCTGGGTGGCTCTGGGTGGCTCTGCTCCTCTGCTGCTTCTAAGGTCGGGCTGCCCCAGTGTCATCATTGAGGAGCCTTTTGTCTATCCAGTTCTCACTTGTGGGTGTTCCTGCCCATGTCAGTGCCAGAGCTCTTCCGTAGGCTCCTTCTGCTAGCGGAGAGCCAGGGGCCGTTCCTTCAGGAGAAAGCTTGAGAAATGTTTAAAAAGAGAAAAGGGAAAGGAGGAAAAATAAAGTGGGAAAATAAAAAAGAGAAAAAGAAAAAAAGGGGGGGAAAAAGGGGGAAAAAGCAAAAAAGGTCAAAAGAAAAAAGGGGTAAAAGAGAAAAAAGGGGGAAGCGAAAACATATTAAAAAAGAAAGGTAGAAAGGAAAAAAAACCAACCAAACCAAGCAAGGAAAGTGGGAACAGCTGCGGGGCAAGAGGAGGGACAGGAGCTGGGGGGGGGAGGTGGCAGTGCCAGCGCCGACCCCGGGGGCTGCGACACCACGTTTTTGTCCTCTACTGCAAAGTGTTGTGTGAAAAACAACCAACCAAACCCCATCCAAGGACAACATCAAAAACCAAAGAGAAATCTCTGCAGCTCACAGGAGCCTGAGCTTGCTCTCGGTTGCTTTCTTTCCAGTGTCTCGGGGGTGTCACGGCCGAGCTGAGATTGGGGTGTGGTGGTGGTGGGAGTTTGTCCCATGGCTGTGATGGGGGGAGAAGGGGTGGGCGGGGAGTGGGGGATGTGGTGTGGAGTTTTCTTTGGGTGATGGTGTTTTTTTGCCAGGCGTCGCTTTACCCAGTGGCTCAGGGAGGTGTTGGCATCACAAAGCCTGCGCTAAAGCGGGGTGGGGGCCTCGCCGCAGTTGGTTAGCAGAGCCAAAGTGGTTATTAATGGTTCTTAAGGGCGCCCTAATTATGCCCGTGTAACTGGGAAGCTCAGATGCCCCCTAAGCACCCCCCCGGTGCTTCTCTAGCCAGGCGAGCGCTGGGCGTCCCCCCCTGCAGGAGAGGAGCGCACCTCCAGGGCGGGTGGAAGGGCATCACCCAAGAGGGAGAGGACCAAGATGGGGCTTGGGTGTCCTTGGGGTGGCCGTGTGGCGGGGTAGGGCTGCTGGGGGCTGCCACGATGAGGGACACCCCCACGCCTTTCTCCATGGCTTCCAGAGCTGTGCTCCCTCCCTCCCTCCCACCCATCCAGTGCCACCGGAGAGGTGGTGTCCCCCCTCCCGGGGCGGGCAGGGGCTGCTGCCACCCCACCTAACACCTCAACGCACCAAACCAGCTTTCAGCAGTCACAGCCACCCGGGCGCTGCCAAGGGGGCAGCAGGGGCTCCCCAAAGGGGGCTTACAGAACACAGAGAGCGTCCGTACACCGCTGACCCCTCTCCAGGGGCGGATTTTCGGGATGCTGCTTGCTCATCTCACCACTGAACGACACCTCGATTGCCCCTGCAGCACTGTGTGACCATCGCTTCGCGGCTTCTGTGCTCCGATGCTCCTCCTGGCTCCAATCCTCTTCCTGGGGGATTGTGAGGGAGCGAAAATCCACATCGCTACATCCAACTTTTTTTCAGTTAAATAAAAAAAAAAGAATAAATCACCCTCTCTCATTACCAGGTAGAGGTTTGTTCCATTAAGGCTCTTTTTATGAAAATAAATATTTAAATTCTATAAAGAAATAAATACTTCTCTTTTCACATTAGATAACTCCCTGGAGACAGCAAAAAAAAAAGCACCACCACTGTGCACCAGTGTCCACCAGGGCTTTATACTTTTGTGGCTCTCATGTGCCAGGCCATCGAATCCACACAGTCCAATAAAGTCGGTTGTCCCTCTCCTCCTCCTGGCTGGAGGCAGGGCACCTCTACTGTTGACCGTAGTACCTACGATTATCAGATTGGTTCCTACCTGGTCCGTAGGATCGCCTACCGTAGGTTGGAGCAACCTTCTTCCTGTAAGAATCCTTTCTTCTGTCGGCTTCATTTTGCAACTCAAGCACCCGTGCCTGTAGGGCTGAGGTAGGTTCTCCATCCCACTTCTTCATGTCTTCTGCATATTCACAGAGGCAAACCCACAGGATATCTCGCATCAGCTTTGATTTGTCTTGAGTCGGAGGGTGGTTTTTCTCTTGAGTAGGAGGGCGTTTCCTCTTAGCAGCTGCAACATGAGTCTGTACAGGGAAAGCATGGAGTTTTTCCTCCACCTTGGTTAGTTTATCAAACAGTTTATCGGTTTGCTCAACTAATCTCTGGGTCATTTGCTCTATTTTCTCAGTCAGTTTCTCAGTCATTTTCTCGGTGGTCACAGTCAGCTTTTCTATGGCTGCCACAGAGAAGGGACCAGAGAGACTGTCTTCATACTGTCGTACCTTCTTAACCCCTTCATTTACAGTTGGTGTGTCAGTATCGGATCCTCCCCAGACCATTGTTGACAATGTGTGGGAATATGTTGATGGTGCACTTTGTACAAACTTTTTGAGCAGAGATCGTTTGCATGGCATTTCATCAGGGTCTACTGTCGCTTGCCCATCACTATAAATCACCTCTCGCACAGGCAGTTCTTTCAGGTACAATCCCTCCATCCTTGGACAGGTTTCCCAATCGCCTAGCTTCTCTGCCATCTCAATCTAGGGTATCTGCCCCGCTATCCCAGCATCGGAGCAACCAGGAGACAAGTGTTTCGCCTTCATGACGACTAAAGTCCTTCCTGATACTTCTCAGATCTTTCACGGAGAAGGATTGAACAACTCCCTCTACATCTGAGTCCTCCTGTGGTGAGGCTGCCCCAGAAGGGGCCTCTCCAGCATCTGCTCTAGAAGGACTCTGGCCTTTGTCTGTTTTCAAAGGTCTCTTTCCCTTCTGTGGTCTTGAAGGACCCTCCCCTGGATCTTGTTCAGAACTCTCCCCCAAGCTATGTGACTTGAGGTGGTCTTTGTGGTAAGGGGCAGGGGAAGGAGTTGACCTCCTCTTCCTGCTCCTGGTTCCCGGGGCGGCTTGTACCGATTTTGATGGAGTTGGAGTAGTTTTGGTACTGGTTGTAGTGGCTGCAGTAGGTTGTGCCGGGAGAGGCGGCGGCGTGGCTTGTGCCGCTGCAGGGGGGGGCGCGGCTTGTGCCGGGACGGGCGGCGGAGGGGCCGGTGTTGTTGCGGTGGGGGGGGCGGCTGCCGGTGGTGCGGGTGCCGGTGCCGGTGCAGGCGGCGGCGGAGGCGCCTGTGCCGTGGCGGTGGGGGCGGCGGCTGCCGGTGGCGCCGGTGCCGTGGCGGAGGCGGCTGCCGGTGGTGCCGTTGCTCCGGGGGGGGCAGCTGCGGCCGGGCCGGGCGGGGCCGCGGTTCGCGCCGCTGCAGATCGCCGAGCGGCTGCGCGGGTCTGAGTGGCGGCAGCGCACGGTCCCCTCCAGCTCCCCCTGCACAGATGTTTCACAAGAAACCACCCCTGCACCACATTCAGGAGCATCAACAACAAAATCACGATCTTAACAAGGTACCAGTCCTTATCCTCAGAGCCCAGAAGGTTGCCATGCCCCAGCTCTGATGGGGTCACATCAGCATAATTATCAAAGGGCGAAGTAAACATTCCCCAGGTAGAAGAACCCTTTGATTCCTTTGGTCCCCTTTCTACTGAGCATGAGGCAGATGGGATGGAATACCCTGTTGGTCAGTTTTGGGTCACCTGTCCTGTCGCTCCTCCCCGCAGGTGGGACCCCACTATGCTTTTCCGCTTCCGACCCTCCAACGGGGCAAATAACAAAGCTGGTTGGCCGTGGGGGTTATAGCAATAAGTATAAGCAAGAGCCTCTCTGCATCCCATGCCTGGGCATCAGCTGTAAACATTGCTCTTATCGCTCTGAGAGAGTGAACGCTGACGGCACAATAGGCAGTTAATTTCAGTTGGTAGAAGAGGCCCAGCTAAGAAGCCAAGTTACTGAACAAAATTGGTTCTCTTTTACCTCAAACCAGGACACAGGGAGAGTTTCCTTCCATTAAGGCTCTTTTTATTAAAATAAATATTTATATTATATAAAGAAATAAATACTTCTCTTTTCACATTAGATAACTCCCTGGAGGCAGCAAAAAACAAACAACCCCAAACCAGCCCAAAGGACAGGGGCTTTGGTGAGAAATCAAGAGATGGTAAACGCTTTCTTTCCGTGGTCGTGACAAATCCAGTTTTAGGAATCAAGTAGATGGTAGATATTCCAGAAACAGAGGAAAACTCTCTTTGAGACGGTAGTTCAGCACGTTGTCCTTGGGAAGGTAAGTTGGGCAAACACGACTGTAACCACCACCACGGATGTTTCCCATTTGTCTGTAACGTGGTCGCGTGCGCTGTGAGGCGCGAGCGTGCGGCTCAGCCATGGAAGTTGACGATGTTCCTTCTTCACTCTGCCCTTAACGAGGTCACACCCATCTTTCTGGCTTTTGCTTAAGGTGCGTTAGCTAATTTCAAAGAGAGTTACTGTCTCCAAAATAAGGGGGGGTGGGGGGTGGTGGTGGGGGGAATAAACCATCTTAACTTCTCCTTCATAAGCTAAAGAGGAAAACTTGTGTACCAAAACCCCAGAGTTATTGTCTCCAAAATAAGGGAGGTGGGGGGAACAAACCATCTTAACTTCTACTTCATAAGCTAAAGAGGAAAACTTGTGTACCAAAACCCCAGAGTTACTGTCTCCAAAATAAGGGAGGTGGGGGGAATAAACCATCTTAACTTCTACTTCATAAGCTAAAGAGGAAAATTCGTCTAAGAAATGTAACTAAAGGTCTAAGAAAACTAACTAAAGGCCTAAGAAAAGTAACTAAGGTCGAAGAAACGTAATCAAAATAAGAACTCTAAGAGTCCACGTGTCACAGCAGCTGTTGGTGGATTATCTCCCACACCATCTTCTTCCGGAAGTATGGCATGTGAGTCTGAAAAGAGAAGAGAAAGAAAAGAGAAATTAAATAATGACGTCACGGTAGAAAGAGGCGGCAAACACGCATAAACGCCCAGCGGAGTCCTTAATAGGAAGTTCCCTTTAGGAACTGTCAACCGTTTGGGTACAACACCCCACGCGGTTCCTAAGAGGGTGACACGACAACCCGACAAAACCAGATTGACTTGACCGCGCGACAGCTTACAAGCACGCTAATAAAAGACCCGTCTAAAACGAAATCAAGAAAAAGAAGCGGTGTCTTGACTGGTCAAAGGGTAGAAGCCATTTCTCCAAAAGATACCGAGCCCAGATATGCCAAACCCGCTGGCGGCAGTACCTTGCCCAAGAGGAATCTCACCGGCAGCAGCTCCCAAAGGCGGGGATGGAGAACCACAGCTCTGCCCTGCCCAGGCCACTTGGAAGTTCTGATCCCAGCAACTACGCACCGAAACGGGGTACGAAACCTCAGCCCCTGCCCCGGACACAATGAAGAGCTGCTGCCTAACCTCCCTGGCTCCTGTCCCTGGGCGAGAGGGGCTTGGAGGGGTTTATGACCTTCACTCACCTGGCTAAAGTTGAACGGTTTCTCTCTGGCGATGTACTCTGCGTATTTACACATAAAGACGCCGCAGTCGCTTCCATTCAGCTGCTGAGGGATCTCCTAAGGAATGCAAAGAAGATGGAGGATTTCCCTCTGTCTCAAAAGAAAAGCAACTTGGAAGCAGCGCACATTACCCACACCGACACTGCGCTCACCGCACACTCCTGACCCTACTTGCCTAATCCCCGATACCCACTCCCGCCCACGAGGAACAGACCCAGTTCACTGCTCACCATCCCTCCCCTCTGCCTCCCGGACTCGGACACTACGATCCAAATTTTTGGCAGGCCCAGAAGGCGCAGCAGCCCTCCCCCCTGCGAGGTGTCTCAAGGTTCGCACCGCCTCTTTCTTAAGTGACCTTTCTTAAATCCGGTCTTTAGGGGCTGCTTTTTACTATCAACTCCTCGAGAAACATCAGCTCAACCCTTTCTTTGCCACGGGCCAGGATCTGGGCCCCAAAGAAGCACTTACAGTTCCCATTTCAAACCCAAGGGGTGCTCACGTACACGTGGCTCCATGCTGTGAAGAGTCCACTCTGAAACATCCAGCTCCAGCTGTCTTTTTTCCCAGCTTTCTTTTTGCAGGTATTGGCTGGTTAAAACAAAAGGAAAAAAAAAAATCCCTTTTCATCTCTGTAATTTAGGCCAACAACAAAATAAAGCGGCTGAAGGATCACAGGAAGACAGACGGCAGGACGGTAAAATGTCAGAGGATCCTCACCGCAGCTGATTTAAGGCTGATTTTGAGGAAAAATCCCAATCTGAAACTTACAAACACGGGGAGAGGCTGTGAGCTAATGGACAAGAACGAGGCCAACGACTCCATTGCTTCGGAGAGGTCAAAAAGCCCCAAATCACATGTTATCAGAGGACAAAGAGACAAACCAAGCAAGGAACTGTAATGCCGTAATTCCACCGGGTGCCTTCATCCCACATCCTGGGCTCCGACTAACAAAGTCGGCACACGTGTGCCACGGGGCTATGGCGTATTTGGCTGTGCCTCTCACGGGAAGGTGGCAGAATCCAGGCACCCCAGACCCTGGGTGCAGGGGACGCTGTGACAGCAGATAAGCAGTCGATGCCAGACAACTCGCAGCAAGCAACTCCAAGATTCCTGCTTGGTTATCTACAAGCCACGTGAAAACTGGCAGTCGCCTTACAGGGACTAAATCTAAAACCCCTCTCCTCATTCACACCAGAAAAGCAGTGACGGAGCGGTTACTTACAGCAAAGTCTGACAAATCTTGTCCCCTTTCTGCCCAAGCGAGTCCAAGTACGTGATCGTGTTCTTCCTCAGATCTATGACCTGTTATTAAAAGGTGACCGTTAGGCAAAGCACAACCTTGTGCCGCACACCCCCAAACACCTACATGACTTCTCTTGCCAGTTTTTGCTCCCCGTCCAATTCTAAAGAAAAAGCCCGTGGGACTCACGGCTAGTGTCCAGTGTGCTCGCGAGTTCACAGGCACGAAGAGGATGTCCTGCTTAAAGACATTGACACTCTTGGTCCACCTTCTGACCGACTCGTAGCCCCCAGATGTTAGTTTCGGATAAAAGAAAGTACTAAACGCGTGGACTGCTGGATAGCCTTCCTTCTTCCCTCTTTCCATCACCAGACTCATGTAGAAATTAACGACCTGCACCATAAAGAGGAAACGTGAGGTGTCAAAATAAGACGCTGCCTTCCCCAACGAAAAATACAGCACCACCTCTTTTCTGGCCACCCTTAAGCACGCAGCGCAGAGAACTCCAGCCTCAGCTGTCAGCTTTTGTTCCCAGGATTTCACACGGGGCTACATCGGCAGTTTGATCAAAACACCTGCCACCCACGCCAATAACCCGGACGAACTCCGGGAAGCTGCGTCATACAAGAAGTAACGGAACTTCCCGAAACGCTCGACCCTTCAACACCTCAAATAAGAAGTGTACAGAGATTTCTAGGCTCTGCAGCGGAGGTCGTCAAAGAACGTTGACGCGACTTCTGTACAGGGCGGAGGGGTATTTTTCAATAAAGGCTGAGTGAGACTAGCCCTGTGCTGCAGCTGGTTTTACCTCATCGTTTAGCCAGCAAAGGTTCCTGAGCGTGCGGATGTCTTCGCGAGTGACCTTTAGTTTGAAGGCACTGCTCATGATCTCATCTGGCTCACCTTTGCCAAATGCGGCACTGACCTCTCTCTCCATGGCCTGAAAGGAACAATTAAATGGGGAAGGACTTGTGAAACAGAGCATGGAGCACGCTGACCTGGGGGCAGCTTTCCACTGAAACACGGCCTGTAAATTCAGCTCAGGTGACAGAGCAACTGCCTCCGACGGTTTCCTGCCTCAGTGAGCGATAGCGCTTTTGCCTTGCTTGGTTGGTTTCAGCATCCTAACTTTGAACTTCACAGCCCAGGCTTGCTGCCGTTTCTTTTCACCAAGGACGTGGGGATAAAACCCGTCAACTTAGCAAACACGCTCAAGCAGCTGAAAATGGAACACAACTCTGGCAACCCCCTTTCCCAGGTGCTGCTGCGGCCCTCGCAATACCCAGGTTTAAGCCAACCCCAGCGGGCATCCTCCGTACCGAGGCAGCTAAGTCAGGAGCCTGAAAGAACGTGAAGGTGGGGGACTTCAAAGGGAACGGCAAAGGGGGAAACTGAGGCAGCCGTCCCGCTAACAGAAGGCCCACAAACCCTTAGGGCAGCACAACTGAAGGAGCGCGGGGAGCACACGAAATCCTTCAAAGCAGCTTTAGTGCTGACCCTCGCACTGTGAAGCCACAACCACAGCCACTCGCTAACAGGTTCAATGCAAGTTCTTCAGATTTCAAAGCGCCTTAAGAACCACCGAGAAGAAGAGGACTTCCTTGCAGCTCTGCCACAACCTTCTCTTTTGTCTCACAGACTGTCGCCTACGGTACCTCTGTGAGCGGAGGAAAGCGTTCCGCTGTTTTTCCCAATCTTGGCACTTTCTTTTCCTCCACATCGAGGCTGGCTGACTTTTTGGACGGAACAGGTGTAGGGTGTCCTCGGAATAAGGCATCTTCTAAGATTTCTGTGCCACGCTGCCTCTGTTAGACAAACGGACGTTAAGCTAGCAATCAAGCACAGATTTGTTTCCTTGGGGACAGGACAGAAAATCTTGCTTATATAGAAAACTGGAAGGGTTTTTGTACACCCATGCAACCAGCAAACTCCAAAGTTACTTCTTCTTGACGACTGCATTCCAACTGTGCACCCATGGAGTGCTGCACTCGGAGGCAAGAGAGGCAGAAAGCTCCTTTGCCTTGGGCTAGTGTTAAGAACCCCAGCAAAGCCTCCACGTGTAGGTATCAAGTTGAGATTGAGACTACTATTTCTGATTACCATGACTAAAATTTTATTTTTGACCTCAACCCTGACCAGAGGTGAAAGTCAGAGACGTACTTCCTATCCCAGCAAACAAGATAAGACTAAAGACACCCCAGTCCAGCTTTGCAGGTCAACCAAGTCTGTGCGCTAAAGATTTTGAGGCTATACCCAACACGTGAAAGGGGAAGAATCAAAACCGTATAGTGTAGTGTGCTCCTAATAGTCCAGAAACAAAATTAACGGCAGCGGAAAACACTTGGCGATAGCGCTACTCATCAAATAACGCTCCCACTTTCCCGGGGAAAAACAACCTGGGCAAATACAGATATTGTTGAGGAAGTCATGTGAAGAGTGCTGAAGTTTCTCATCACAAAGAGCTCTATTTTCCTTGGGAATAACACAAGCTTACCCCTGCGATGGTTTCTTTCACTGCTCCTTCCTCTTCCGCAGAGTTTTCTTCTGGTGTGCAGTACCTGCCAGGAGAGGGAGAGAGAGAAGCGAGCTCTGTATCCGTCCTGTCCCATGGAATTCTCAAGAATTCACCCTCTGGACAAGAAAGGCTTTTGCAAGGCTAAATACAGCACTAGTTTTTAAAGCGGGGAGAAGAATAGGGACAGAATTAGCTACAAAACAGGACTGCTGCAACTGAACCTCCCTCTGCTCCCATCTACGCTTTCTCCTCTCTCATGTAAGGGCAGGTCACTGCAGAAAGATGCGTGCATCTTACCGCCGTACAAAATCTCTCCCTGTAGCTGCACCTACTGCCCCCAAAAACCTGTTTCCATAAAGACCGCAAAGCCGTCGCAACTCACAGTCCTGCCAGCTCAGACAGCCAATACCAATGAGGCCGCTGGCCTCTCAAACCCAACTGCACGCTGCCTTTTTCCCCCTCCTAGGCAAACCCCAGGCATCCTTTGGGACTTACAAAGTCCCCAAAACTGCCTCAAGTCCCACCAGGCTTTACAAGCTCTCTAATCCTTCTGCTTAGGATGCGGGTTTCCAAGTGAAAGAAGTGAAATGTCAGCTCATTGATGGCTCGGCAGAACGACTCACAAACAAAAACGGATTCTGCACATCCAAGGACAACTTGGGACGGCCACCACTCGCACCCTTACTGGCTTTCTTCCCACAGCAAACACCACACCAGCACAACCCTCTTTGTCACGCAGCACGGCTCTCGCTTGTGTTGGAGATGCAACTGGCTTGCAAGCAATTCCGGAGCCGCAAGCTAGCTACTTCTCTTTCACAGCACTGAGACGATCAAAGACCGTTGGTCATCTTCGAGACTCTACCAGCGGCTGAAAGAGATACACGCGCAGAGCCAAAAGGAACAAGAAGCATCATTAGAAGAGACTCTACCTGATCGTATCACCTCTCTGCGACCGCTGCGGGCAGCAAACATCTATACATTCGACACCTGCACAGAAAAGCAGTAGTAAGAAAACAAGAAGTCGACTTTCAATCACCATCAGATGTACACAGCTCTCCATTTCTGAGTGATAAATAAAAAAAAAGGAAAAACTTTGAAGGATGACGGTATGGTCAGGAAGTTCGAATTCTGGCAAGCACTTTGAACTCGGAACGTCATCTGCGAGTGTGTAAGAAATGCCCTATTCGGATTTGACGTCTACCTACAAAGTGGAACGGATTGGAATCATGGGGATACTCACCGGTCCTGAGTGTTGCACGTGGATAGACGTCTCCTCCGTATTTTGGTTCTTCCCGGTGACTCACAGTCGCCACTGGTTCCTTGGAGGAGGCTTGAACACTTTGGGGCAGGAAACAAACAACAGAGGAGAATCACAATTTTTATACGGGGGGCATTTGTTATCAGTGCGTACCAATTCACGCTGGCTTTTGGGGTTTTTCTTTAAGAAGAACAAAATATTCTTTGCACATCCGACAAATATCTGCATTAACCTGAGGAGGCCACTTTACTCTGTGGGACAAGACAGCGTTCATTTCAACCAGCCCTGACCAATTCTGCTCAATCTATTTGTTAAAGGTTATGCTGACGCTGAGAATGGCAATGTCCACAACATCCATACTGCTGGGACATTTTACTTCAGACCTGCCCTGCTCTGACCTCAGGGACTATATGCTCAGTAGCGGTTGGAGTGCATTAGACACCTTCCCCAGGAACTTCTCTGGTTTAGCTTCCTCTGAAAGGAATCTCTTTCTCAGGCTCCAGATCTGCTCCAAAATATGAGCCAAACCACAATAAGCAACGACTGTGCACTTAATGCAGTGCACTTAAACTCAGTGCACCCAAAATTACATGAGAAACTGTTTTCTGTATCATTTTCATGATATGGATTTTCATCTGCAGTGGCGGATTCTGGCGCAGCGCACTCCTTAACTGGTGGCCTCAGTGGTAAGAAGCTGTCTGGAGCAGCTTTGATGCTCTGTTTGCCCTTCCGGCTTGTGCTCAAAACATCAACGGCAAAAGAAACGGTATCAAGAGAACATTCCAATGTGCACCTCCACCACCACCTGCTTTGTCAAGCACGTACACCGATGACGATGGAGACAGACACGAGATGTTTATGACTTTCAGATGAAGACCTGCTGTCTTCAACTGGCTAATGGGGAAGTAGAGAGAAGTAAAAGTGAAAATCACAACAACTGCCTTGAAGATACGCTGTTGATTGTGTCCTCAGCCTCCTCTCAAGTTCAACGCTTCCTCTTACCGCAGACCTTTAATCTCTAGCTAATCTCCTGTGTCAATTAAGTAGCTGGATTTAAAGAAAAAGTTTAATATTGGTTCTTCGGGAGGGGAAGCAGCTGACGACCTCCCTTACCATAGGCAGTAAACCTTTCGGGGAAGAAGTCAAAGAAAACGGAAGGATTTTTACCTCAGACGGGGAATTGTCTTGTCAGGACGAGAGAGTGGTTCCTTAGTCAAGCGAGCACGGGTCCCACACGGCATTTGACCTACGAGAGAAGAGCGTAAGGCATCGGTAAGTATAAAAGGAAACTGAAGAGGTTTATGAGTTTACAGTAACGAGCTTCACCAAAGATAAATTGTCATTTTCTCTCTCACATCATCATATGATTTGTGTTATGTCACTTTAGGACATTTTCAGGTTTTCACACCGGCAACTGCAGCAAGTTGCGCGCACAAGGTATTGCCAGCCGAAACCTGAAATACAAAAGGCTCCTCAGGATCTACTACCTAAAAGGACCATTGAAAACAATTTGCTTCTGGCAAGCTAACAGTGGACCTATCAGAACGGAAGGACTGCATCCAAGGCAGCTCTGGTACCGAGACGACCAGATCGACGCCCGGCTCCACTCCAGAAGCAATGCAAGGATGCGGGTAAGAAACAGAGGTCACGCTCAAGTATTCCCAGATGCTGCCTCGTCCCGTGCCTGCCATAATCCCTACAGAACCCTAGGGGTAGACTTGGACAGTACACAAGGTAGGGTGAAAATGAAACAAGTCGTATAACTTGATGTCAGCCTTACCAATTTGCAGCACGGCTACCTCGAGTGACGAAAATCGTGGTCTTTTAGTGGAAGGCTCTAAAGAAGTGGACCCAGGCTTAAAAGAAAACAACAAAAAAGCACCAGCGTGAGTGTAACCTGAATGTGAATCCCAGCAAACACACTTCCTGAGGCTTAGTCAGCTCTACTATGACTTGGGGACCATGACTTGCTGGTTCAGATTGCAGAAGGCGGCAAATCTTGGCAGGACCTTTGACAGGTACGCTTTAAATTTTGAATACAGGCTCTCATATGTGCAGCAATTAAAAGAATACAGTCTTGTCACTGAGTTATCACTCAGTCGGCTTCTAAACATTCCAAAGGGTGATAGTTCGGCCCTTGAGAAATATATTTTGTACAAATAAGAGTTAACGACTCTCTCAGGAACGAAGAACTAGAGCCCGACAGTCTCTTAGCCCTCTAATCCCATGGGGCAATAAGAAAAACTGCACTACACCTTTGAACCAAACTAGGCAGTCAAGGTGGCTCATTTTTACAGAGCCAAAGTCCTACAGGAACGCTCTCCTGGACTGGTGGATAATGAGCAGAAAGTGGTTTATCCAGAGCAAGTATGCAGTTTTTCTTGTCAGGTAGTGTATATTGATTCCTTAACCACAAGCTTGAGAAAGAGAATAACAGTTTGCAAACACACTAAAACTATAAACTTGAACCATTCTCAAGTATCTGGAAGACAACAAACAGTTTGCTCCTCCCGCAGCTGCCAGTGCCGGAGCAGAGGACGCAGGCTTGAGTAAGGCAAACCCAGCCCACATTAGAGCTGCCTGCTAGAAATGCAAAAGAACCACCTACTGCTGTACAGGCTCAGAGCAGGCTCAACCTCAAGATGCAGTAGGGAGAGCCGCTTGCTCTCGCACCTTGCACAGACCCTAACATTTCAAAGCCCTCGCTAACCTCTTCCGCAGACTCTGTGCCGGCAGCATCTTCGCTGACGGAAGCCGCCGGGCGTTTGGTTGCCTTGGTCGGCAACTGCAGCACTGCAGAAACTTCAACTTTCTCTTTCTGCTCAGCGATGGAATAATCTAAAAAACAAAGACAGGCCGTATAAGAACAGGCTAGAAAACCAACAGAGGTACATTGCGAATACAGACAGGAGGGAGCACACAGCTTGGATTTAAGATACTCTTTCTGCTGACAGGCGCGGGCTCAGCGCCAGAGACCTGGGCTATCTCCTGCTGGCAGTAAAAGTATTGGGCCCTGCCACAGTCACCGCAGAGAACGTCCGTCATCTATAGGGCTAAGCCCTACCGGACACCCTCAAGCCATTGGCTATAGGCATAGAGAGCCACAAGGCAAGAAGCCAACAGCTTGAAAAGCCACCGTTTCAGGAACAATGCCAGAGCACAAAAGCCAGACTTTTCCAAGGGACACGAAACCTCAGAAAAATCGGGCATATTCAGTACTTGTGTAATGCGCGATACCTGATTTTTGCTTTTTCGGCGGAGTCTCGTCATCATCATCATCCACAACTATGCAAACGCTGAGGAAAGAACACACACAACAGTGTTTTGCAGCCCTAGGGAAGCTCCCAGCAGGCTGACTTCCCTTCACAGGGCCCAAACTTCCCAAGTTACTTTTCCTATCCCAAAGGTCTCCCCCTCCAAGCGCCCCTGGGATCATCTCAGGCACATACACCTAACTGCAGCCCTCCTCAACACCCCCCAACCTCTCCCAGCCAACGACCGCTCGCAGAGAGCTAATGATCCCGCTGCAGCACATTAGGCCTCTTTGGCTCATTCCGTTAATGCTTCCCAACATTTTACCTTTCTTCCTATCGCCAACAAATTAAGTTCGTTTCGGAAATCCCTACACTGAGTTGCAAAGAAAAGTCTAAGGAGGACAGGACATAAAAGGTGGGAAAGCAACTCGGGCATACACCCACTTCAATCACTTTGTCCTTTGGGAATGGAGCACACAGGTTGGTCCGAGGTGGGTTTTTTCCTCTCTTTGCCCCCCCAAATGTCAGGACAGCCGGATCCTTTGAAGAACTCTTTGGTCTTTCTTACACAAAGGAATTTCTCTTGAACTGTTATGCCCCCGACCCCTGCTGATAGCATTGCTTCTGGCCGGGGAGATGGGGGGGGAGTGGGCGCCGGGGCGATGCCCGGGGGCGGCCCTGAGGCGGCGGGGCGGCTCGCTGCCCTGGGGGGCGGCCTCTTGCGCGGCGGCGGGGCCGGGGGCGGCGAGGAGGGCGCCGAGGGCCCCCCGCAGCCATTAGTGGAGGGGAGGCTGAGGGGGGAGAGAGGGGCGGGGCGGGGCGGGGCGGGGCGGGGCGGTGGGTGCGCGCGCGCAGGCGCGCCGCCGTCTGTGCTCTGCCTGAGGGAGCCGTTAGCGGCCGCCCGGCCCGCTTCTGCCCCTGCCCTGCGGTGGGGCCGGGCCGGCGCCGTCCCGCCCGGCCCTGCTCTGTCTGGGGGAGGCGCTTGCCCTTCTCCGGAAGCCCCGAGCCGGGCCCCGGCTGGCAGCTGGGCGCCGGGAGGCCGGGGAGTGCCCGGAGGAGGGGAAGAGGCCTTCGGGGAGAGGCCCCCACGGAGGCCGGAGGGGCCCCCCAGAAGCCCTCCAGAGACGGAGGGGCCCCCCAGAAGCCTCCCAGAGAGCGGAGGGGCCCCTCGGAGAGCGGAGAAGCCTTTCGGCGTCCCGCAGGCCTGAGGCGAGCGACAGCGGCCGGCGGCGCGGGCTCTCGCGCGCCCCCTCCTGCCTCCTCTGCCCTCGGTGGGTGAGGGAATGCCAATCCCGGGCTTACCGAGCCCTTTCCTGCGCGCTCGCACGGCGCTTTGCGCCCCTCTGGCGCGGAGCTCCGGTAGCCGCATCCGGCTGCGCCATGGCTGCGGCGCGACTGGAAGGACGCGGACTGCGTTCGGCGTTCCACCATGGTGAGCGGCTGTGACGGAGCGGCGCCCGACCGCCGGCCGCGGGCAGCCCCGCTCGAGCCGCTGCTGCGGGGGCCGGCGGGCGTGTGGTGAGTGCTGAGCTGTGTGCGGGGGGGTTGGGCTGGCTCTTGGGGCGCTGCCTTGCTCCTAAGGGGGCTTTGAAATGCGGTGCTCGCCCCTCGTTAACGAGCTGTTTCCTGTGGGGTGGAAATGTGCGGCTGTTGCTGCAGCCCCGTCCTGGAGAGGCTTTTTTTCCAGGGCTGGGAGCGAGAGCGGCGTCCAGGCTGGGCAGGGGAGCCGGGTCTGCTCGTCCTCCAGCTGAGCAGTGGTGGTTTGCAGGTAGCATCCGGTTGCACTTGCTGGAATGCAGAGCAGGAGAGAGTTGTGTCGTGGTTTTCCCCTGCAGATGCGGGACACGGGCGGCAAGGTGGCAGCGTGGGGGGAGTGGGGGTAACTGGGAGCCCCCGTCTGCCTCCCAGCCCCATGGTGGTGTCTTGCTGCTGTGCGTGGGTCTGGGGGTGGCCGGGAAGGGTCTGGCATGCTGGGGCCATCACTGACCCTCATTTTCTCTCCCACCATAGAGCTCCTCGGCGGAGCTCTCAGCCAGCTCTCGGCGGAGCTCCCCCAGCCAGCGCCTTCCCACATCAGCACCCTTTAGGTGCCTGTCCCCCCTCTCCAGGAGATCTTTGCTGGGGCACCTTGGGAGAGTGGGCAACCACTACCATGGGATGGTGGGATGGGGACAGCCACCTCCTTTGTCCCCTGTCCAGCTGGTGCCCTGACCCTCTCACTCTTCCATGCCCCCGCAGCTTCCGGAGCAAGAGGTTGTGAACGTGTTCATCGGGACGCAGGCGGTGGGGGCCATCATCGGGAAGAAGGGGCAGCACATCAAGCAGCTGGTGCGGTTTGCGGGTGCCTCCATCAAGGTGAGGAAGGCGCTGCGGGGCTGGTCCTGCGCTTCGTGCCTCAGTTTCCCCTCTGCACTGCCGAGGTCAGGGAATGGGAGTGTGCGGGGAGCAGTTTTGCTCCCCAACTTATCACAGAACGGTTGAGGTTGGAAGGGACCTTGAAGATCATGGAGTCCCACCCCCCTGCCCTGTTCAGGGACACCTCCCCCCAGCCCAGGTTGCTCCAAGCCCCGTCCAACCTGGCCTTGAACACCTCCAGGGCTAGGGCAGCCACAGCTTCTCTGGGCAAGCTGGGCCAGTGATTCACCACCGTCACAGTGAAAAATTTCTTCCTGTTATCTCCTCTAAATGTCCCCTCTTCCACTTTGAAGGCACTCCGCCTCGTCCTGTCACCCCATGCCCTTGTAAAAAGTCTCTCCCCAGCTCTCCTGTACCCGTTGGCATGGGCCCACCTCTCCCGCCTGTGTTTAGTAGAAGGCCAGGCCTGCAGCACCCTGGTTATGAGCCCGGCTCGGGTGGGAGGGGATGCTCCTGCATGGGGGGATTGCCCTGCGTTGTGGGGGGACATGCCACCGAGGGAAGGTCTTGCTGAAGCGGTGGCTGCACTCACGCTCCTTCTCCCCCATACTTGCCCAGATTGCACCGGCAGAAGGTCCCAAGGGCAGCGAGCGCATGGTCATCATCACAGGGCCGCCCGAGGCTCAGTTCAAGGTGCGCTGGGTGGGGGCTGTGGGTGTGGGGGACAGTAAGGGCCAAGTTGAGAGCGTCCCTGTGGTCAGCACTGTGCTGCCAGCCTGGCTTGGCCTCCCTCAGCGCCAGGGGAGCTCTTTGCTGGGTACCATGATTTTGATGCTGCTGGACGTGAGGACATTGTGAATGGACTCCTCGGTGCGGGCAAAGCCACCCGCATCCCACCTGGGTTCATCTTCCATAACCTTGTCTCCTGTGCACTCGAGCGGGATGGCGGCCCCCCCCCAAAAAATTGAGCCTCTCTCAAGGAGCGATGGAGGAAGCACAAGTTAAAAAAACCCGGAAACCTGAAATTAATTAGGGCTTGTCCGGGGTGAAAAGTTGGGAGCGGCGAGATGCTGGGTGGGGGCTCAGGGGTGGGTGGTGGTGGGAGAAACAGTGCCCTGACCCCCAACTCTTGCTTTTCCCTTCTCCTCCCCAAGACTGCACAGCGCAAGATGAGGGAAATGCTCCAGCAGGTGAAGCAGCAGGAGCAGAAACACGCTCCGGGAGCCCCGGCCTCGCAGCACAGCAAGTGATGCTCCTGTCGTGCCGCCCAGCACCGCCTGATGAATGTAACCCCACTGCCGGACAACCCCCTCCAACCTCGTCCACCACCCCCAGCAGGTCAGGGGAGCAAACCAAAGACCCGCCCAGACACACAGCCCCCCATTCCCGCGGCGCTGCGAGGATGCGCAGCTGAGGGGTACGGGGAGGGCTCTCTCCATCCCACAGCCTCCCCCTTCCTCCTCCGTCGCCTCCCGACGCTGTCCCTTTAGTTGGACTAACAGGGGCAGGTTTTGGTACCTCAGCACCTCACGCTTGTGTTTCCCTTTTAGAGATTTTGTGTGCCTTGTAAAACTGAGAGTTGGAGCATTTTTTCATTAATTTTTTTAATAAAAAAGAATGAGTTGGAAAAAACCATGTCGAGCGAGTGCGAGGCGGGAGAAGGAAAGCAATCCCAGGGGTGCTGACGTGCGGAAAGAAACTCCCCAACTCGGGGCGAGTTACAAAGCAGCATGTTTATTGCAGCGCTGGGTGCAAGGGGGATGGCTCCCAACTCGCCCAGGGGCTGGTAAAGCAAGCGTTCCTTTCTGATGCAAAGGCGTACGTATTCATTAGTGTAGGCTGGGAATAGGCACCACTCTGGTCATGATCTGTGGGTTGTTGTGGAGGAAGGCTCCCAGTCTTCCTGCCGGTGTACTTTTCCCCTTTGGCTCAAGAGTGCTGCTGTGGCTGAGCTCTGAGCCGCCAGACCGGTTCTCAGCAGGTGGTTACTTCGCGCAGACAATAAGGCCCTGAATAGCCCTTCCTGTTCTCTGGGTGGCTCTGCTCCTCTGCTGCTTCTAAGGTCGGGCTGCCCCAGTGTCATCATTGAGGAGCCTTTTGTCTATCCAGTTCTCACTTGTGGGTGTTCCTGCCCATGTCAGTGCCAGAGCTCTTCCGTAGGCTCCTTCTGCTAGCGGAGAGCCAGGGGCCGTTCCTTCAGGAGAAAGCTTGAGAAATGTTTAAAAAGAGAAAAGGGAAAGGAGGAAAAATAAAGTGGGAAAATAAAAAAGAGAAAAAGAAAAAAAGGGGGGGAAAAAGGGGGAAAAAGCAAAAAAGGTCAAAAGAAAAAAGGGGTAAAAGAGAAAAAAGGGGGAAGCGAAAACATATTAAAAAAGAAAGGTAGAAAGGAAAAAAAACCAACCAAACCAAGCAAGGAAAGTGGGAACAGCTGCGGGGCAAGAGGAGGGACAGGAGCTGGGGGGGGAGGTGGCAGTGCCAACGCCGACCCCGGGGGCTGTGACACCACGTTTTTGTCCTCTACTGCAAAGTGTTGTGTGAAAAACAACCAACCAAACCCCATCCAAGGACAACATCAAAAACCAAAGAGAAATCTCTGCAGCTCACAGGAGCCTGAGCTTGCTCTCGGTTGCTTTCTTTCCAGTGTCTTGGGGGTGTCATGGCCGAGCTGAGATTGGGGTGTGGTGGTGGTGGGAGTTTGTCCCATGGCTGTGATGGGGGGAGAAGGGGTGGGCGGGGAGTGGGGGATGTGGTGTGGGGTTTTCTTTGGGTGATGGTGTTTTTTTGCCAGGCGTCGCTTTACCCAGTGGCTCAGGGAGGTGTTGGCATCACAAAGCCTGCGCTAAAGCGGGGTGGGGGCCTCGCCGCAGTTGGTTAGCAGAGCCAAAGTGGTTATTAATGGTTCTTAAGGGCGCCCTAATTATGCCCGTGTAACTGGGAAGCTCAGATGCCCCCTAAGCACACCCCCCCGGTGCTTCTCTAGCCAGGCGAGTGCTGGGCGTCCCCCCCTGCAGGAGAGGAGCGCACCTCCAGGGCGGGTGGAAGGGCATCACCCAAGAGGGAGAGGACCAAGATGGGGCTTGGGTGTCCTTGGGGTGGCCGTGTGGCGGGGTAGGGCTGCTGGGGGCTGCCACGATGAGGGACACCCCCACGCCTTTCTCCATGGCTTCCAGAGCTGTGCTCCCTCCCTCCCTCCCACCCATCCAGTGCCACCGGAGAGGTGGTGTCCCCCCTCCCGGGGCGGGCAGGGGCTGCTGCCACCCCACCTAACACCTCAACGCACCAAACCAGCTTTCAGCAGTCACAGCCACCCGGGCACTGCCAAGGGGGCAGCAGGGACTCCCCAAAGGGGGCTTACAGAACACAGAGAGCGTCCGTACACCGCTGACCCCTCTCCAGGGGCGGATTTTCGGGATGCTGCTTGCTCATCTCACCACTGAACGACACCTCGATTGCCCCTGCAGCACTGTGTGACCATCGCTTCGCGGCTTCTGTGCTCCGATGCTCCTCCTGGCTCCAATCCTCTTCCTGGGGGATTGTGAGGGAGCGAAAATCCACATCGCTACATCCAACTTTTTTTCAGTTAAATAAAAAAAAAAGAATAAATCACCCTCTCTCATTACCAGGTAGAGGTTCGTTCCCTTAAGGCTCTTTTTATGAAAATAAATATTTAAATTATATAAAGAAATAAATACTTCTCTTTTCACATTAGATAACTCCCTGGAGACAGCAAAAAAAAAAGCACCACCACTGTGCACCAGTGTCCACCAGGGCTTTATACTTTTGTGGCTCTCATGTGCCAGGCCATCGAATCCACACAGTCCAATAAAGTCGGTTGTCCCTCTCCTCCTCCTGGCTGGAGGCAGGGCACCTCTACTGTTGACCGTAGTACCTACGATTATCAGATTGGTTCCTACCTGGTCCGTAGGATCGCCTACCGTAGGTTGGAGCAACCTTCTTCCTGTAAGAATCCTTTCTTCTGTCGGCTTCATTTTGCAACTCAAGCACCTGTGCCTGTAGGGCTGAGGTAGGTTCTCCATCCCTCTTCTTCATGTCTTCTGCATATTCACAGAGGCAAACCCACAGGATATCTCGCATCAGCTTTGATTTGTCTTGAGTCGGAGGGTGGTTTTTCTCTTGAGTAGGAGGGCGTTTCCTCTTAGCAGCTGCAACATGAGTCTGTACAGGGAAAGCATGGAGTTTTTCCTCCACCTTGGTTAGTTTATCAAACAGTTTATCGGTTTGCTCAACTAATCTCTGGGTCATTTGCTCTATTTTCTCAGTCAGTTTCTCAGTCATTTTCTCGGTGGTCACAGTCAGCTTTTCTATGGCTGCCACAGAGAAGGGACCAGAGAGACTGTCTTCATACTGTCGTACCTTCTTAACCCCTTCATTTACAGTTGGTGTGTCAGTATCGGATCCTCCCCAGACCATTGTTGACAATGTGTGGGAATATGTTGATGGTGCACTTTGTACAAACTTTTTGAGCAGAGATCGTTTGCATGGCATTTCATCAGGGTCTACTGTCGCTTGCCCATCACTATAAATCACCTCTCGCACAGGCAGTTCTCTCAGGTACTTCATACCTTTTCCCATGTTGGTCCATTTACTTGGACGGCATTCGATATCGTCCTTGAAGGGATACCTGCGCTTTATGGCTGACACCAGTCGCCTCCAGAGACTGAGAGTGCTTGTCTTTCTCCCAATTTCTTTATCAATCCCTCCATCCTTGGCCAGGTTTCCCAATTGCCTAGCTTCTCTGCCATCTCAATCTACGGTATCTGCCCCGCTATCCCAGCATCGGAGCAACCAGGAGACAAGTGTTTCGCCTTCATGACGACTAAAGTCCTTCCTGATACTTCTCAGATCTTTCACGGAGAAGGATTGAACAACTCCCTCTACATCTGAGTCCTCCTGTGGTGATGCTGCCCCAGAAGGGGCCTCTCCAGCATCTGCTCTAGAAGGACTCTGGCCTTTGTCTGTTTTCAAAGGTCTCTTTCCCTTCTGTGGTCTTGAAGGACCCTCCCCTGGATCTTGTTCAGAACTCTCCCCCAAGCTATGTGACTTGAGGTGGTCTTTGTGGTAAGGGGCAGGGGAAGGAGTTGACCTCCTCTTCCTGCTCCTGGTTACCGGGGCGGCTTGTACCGATTTTGATGGAGTTGGAGTAGTTTTGGTACTGGTTGTAGTGGCTGCAGTAGGTTGTGCCGGGAGAGGCGGCGGCGTGGCTTGTGCCGCTGCAGGGGGGGGCGCGGCTTGTGCCGGGACGGGCGGCGGAGGGGCCGGTGTTGTTGCGGTGGGGGGGGCGGCTGCCGGTGGTGCGGGTGCCGGTGCCGGTGCAGGCGGCGGCGGAGGCGCCTGTGCCGTGGCGGTGGGGGGGGCGGCTGCCGGTGGCGCCGGTGCCGTGGCGGAGGCGGCTGCCGGTGGTGCCGTTGCTCCGGGGGGGGCAGCTGCGGCCGGGCCGGGCGGGGCCGCGGTTCGCGCCGCTGCAGATCGCCGAGCGGCTGCGCGGGTCTGAGTGGCGGCAGCGCACGGTCCCCTCCAGCTCCCCCTGCACAGATGTTTCACAAGAAACCACCCCTGCACCACATTCAGGAGCATCAACAACAAAATCACGATCTTAACAAGGTACCAGTCCTTATCCTCAGAGCCCAGAAGGTTGCCATGCCCCAGCTCTGATGGGGTCACATCAGCATAATTATCAAAGGGCGAAGTAAACATTCCCCAGGTAGAAGAACCCTTTGATCCCTTTGGTCCCTTTTCTACTGAGCATGAGGCAGATGGGATGGAATACCCTGTTGGTCAGTTTTGGGTCACCTGTCCTGTCGCTCCTCCCCGCAGGTGGGACCCCACTATGCTTTTCCGCTTCTGACCCTCCAACGGGGCAAATAACAAAGCTGGTTGGCCGTGGGGGTTATAGCAATAAGTATAAGCAAGAGCCTCTCTGCATCCCATGCCTGGGCATCAGCTGTAAACATTGCTCTTACCTCTCTGAGAGAGTGAACGCTGACGGCACAATAGGCAGTTAATTTCAGTTGGTAGAAGAGGCCCAGCTAAGAAGCCAAGTTACTGAACAAAATTGGTTCTCTTTTACCTCAAACCAGGACACAGGGAGAGTTTCCTTCCATTAAGGCTCTTTTTATTAAAATAAATATTTATATTATATAAAGAAATAAATACTTCTCTTTTCACATTAGATAACTCCCTGGAGACAGCAAAAAACAAACAACCCCAAACCAGCCCAAAGGACAGGGGCTTTGGTGAGAAATCAAGAGATGGTAAACGCTTTCTTTCCGTGGTCGTGACAAATCCAGTTTTAGGAATCAAGTAGACGGTAGATATTCCAGAAACAGAGGAAAACTCTCTTTGAGGAGACGGTAGTTCAGCACGTTGTCGTTGGGAAGGAAAGTTGGGCAAACACGACTGTAACCACCACCACAGATGTTTCCCATTTGTCTGTAATGTGGTCGCGTGCGCTGCGAGGTGCGAGCGTGCGGCTCAGCCATGGAAGTTGACGATGTTCCTTCTTCACTCTGCCCTTAACGAGGTCACACCCATCTTTCTGGCTCTCGCTTAAGGTGCGTTAGCTAATTTCAAAGAGAGTTACTGTCTCCAAAATAAGGGGGGGGGGGGGGTGGTGGTGGGGAAATAAACTGTCTTAACCACTACTTCATAACTTGAAGAGGAAAACTTGTGTACCAAACCCCAGAGTTACTGTCTCCAAAATAAGGGAGGTGGGGGGAACAAACCATCTTAACTTCTACTTCATAACCTAAAGAGGAAAATTCATCTAAGAAATGTAACTAAAGGTCTAAGAAAACTAACTAAAGGTCTAAGAAAAGTAACTAAAGGTCTAAGAAATGTAACTAAGGTCTAAGAAACGTAATTAAAATAAGAACTCTAATAGTCCATGTGCCACAGCAGCTGTTGGTGGATTATCTCCCACACCATCTTCTTGCGGAAGTATGGCATGTGAGTCTGAAAAGAGAAGAGAAATCCATTAAATAATGACATCACGGTAGAAAGAGGCGGCAAACAGGCATAAACGCCCAGCGGAGTCCTTAATATGAAGTTCCCTTTAAGAACTGTCAACCGTTTGGGTACAACACCCCACGCGGTTCCTAAGAGGGTGACACGACAACCCGACAAAACCAGATTGACTTGACCGCGCGACAGCTTACAAGCACGCTAATAAAAGACCGGTGTAAAATGAAATCAATAAAAATAAGCGCTGTCTTGACTGGTCAAAGGGTAGAAGCCATTTCTCCAAAAGATACCGAGCCCAGATATGCCAAACCCGCTGGCGGCAGTACCTTGCCCAAGAGGAATCTCACCGGCAGCAGCTCCCAAAGGCGGGGATGGAGAACCACAGCTCTGCCCTGCCCAGGCCACTTGGAAGTTCTGACCCCAGCAACTACGCACCAAAACGGGGTACGAAACCTCAGCCCCTGCCCCGGACACAATGAAGAGCTGCTGCGTAACCTCCCTGGCTCCTGTCCCTGCACCAAAGGGGCTGGAGGGGTTTATGACCTTCACTCACCTGGCTAAAGTTGAACGGTTTCTCTCTGGCGATGTACTCTGCGTATATGCACATAAAGACGCCGCAGTCGCTTCCATTCAGCTGCTGAGGGATCTCCTAAGGAATGCAAAGAAGATGGAGGATTTCCCTCTATCTCAAAAGAAAAGCAACTTGGAAGCAGCGCACATTACCCACACCGACACTGCGCTCACCGCACACTCCTGACCCTACTTGCCTAATCCCGAATACCCACTCCCGCCCATGAGGAACAGACCCAGTTCACTGCACACCATCCCTCCCCTCTGCCTCCCGGACTCGGACACTACGATCCAAATTTTTGGCAGGCCCAGAAGGGGCAGCAGCCCTCCTCCCTGCGAGGTGTCTCAAGGTTCGCACCGCCTTTTTCTTAAGTGACCTTTCTTAAATCCAGTCTTTAGGGACTGCTTTTTACTATCAACTCCTCGAGAAACATCAGCTCAGCCCTTTCTTTGTCACGTGCCAGGATCTGGGCCCCAAAGAAGCACTGACAGTTCCCATTTCAAACCCAAGTGGTGCTCACGTACACGTGGCTCCATGCTGTGAAGAGTCCACTCCAAAACATTCAGCTCCAGGTTTCTTTTTTCCCAGCTTTCTTTTTGCAGGTATTGGCTGGTTAAAACAAAAGGGAAAAAAAAATCCCTTTTCATCTCTGTAATTTAGGCCAACAACAAAATAAAGTGGCTGAAGGATCACAGGAAGACAAACGGCAGGACGGTAAAATGTCAGAGGATCCTCACTGCAGCTGATTTAAGGCTGATTTTGAGGAAAAATCCCAATCTGAAACTTACAAACACAGGGAGAGGCTGTGAGCTAATGGTCAAGAACAAGGCCAATGATTCCATTGCTTCAGAGAGGTCAAAAAGCCCCAAATCACATGTTATCAGAGCACAAAGAGACAAACCAAGCAAGGAACTGTAATGCCATAATTCCACCGTGTGCCTTCATCCCACATACTGGGATCCAACTAACAAAGCCGGTAGACGTGTGCCACGGGGCTATGGTGGATTTGGCTGTGCCTATCACGGGAAGGTGGCAGAATCCAGGCACCCCAGACCCTGGGCGGAGGGGACGCTGTGACACCAGATAAGCAGCCGATGCCAGACAACTCGCAGCAAGCAACGCCAAGATTCCGGGTTGGTTATCTACAAGCCATGTGAAAACTTGCAGTCGCCTTACAGGGACTCAATCTAAAATCCCTCTCCTTATTCACACCATAAAAGCAGTGACGGAGTGGTTACTTACAGCAAAGTCTGACAAATCTTGTCCCCTTTCTGGCCCAGAGAGTCCAAGTACATGATGGTCTTCCTCCTGAGATCTATGACCTGTTATTAAAAGGTGACCATTAGACAAAGCACAACCTTCTGCCGCACACCCCCCAACACCTAAATGACTTCTCTTGCCAGTTTTTGCTCCCCGTCCAATTCTAAAGAAAAAGCCCGTGGGACTCACGGCTAGTGTCCAGTGCGCTTTCAAGTTTACAGGCACGAAGATGATGTCCTGCTTGAAGACATCAACACTTCTGGTCCATCTTCTTACTGCATCGTAGCCACCAGATCTTAGTTTGGCATAAAAGAAAGTACTGAAAGCGTGGACCGCTGGATATCCTTCCTTCTTGCCTCTTTCCGTCAGCAGACCCATGTAGAAATTAACCACCTGTACCATAAAGAGGAAACGTGAGGTGTAAAAATAAGACGCTGCCTTCCCCAATGAAAAATACAGCACCATGTCTTTTCTGGCCACCCTTAAGCACGCAGCGGAGAGAACTCCAGCCTCAGCTGTCAGCTTTTGTTCCCAGAATTTCACACGGGGCTACATCGTCAGTTTGATCAAAACACCTGCCCCCCACACCAAAAACCTGGACGAACTCCGGGAAGCTGCGTCATACAAGAAGTAACGGAACTTCCAGAAACGCTCGACCCTTCAATACCTCAAATAAGACTTCTACAGAGGTTTTTAGGCTCTGCCACGGAGGTCGTCAAAGAACGTTGACGGGACTTCTGTACACGGCAGAGGGGTATTTTTCAATAAAGGCTGAGTGAGACTAGCCCTGTGCTGCAGCTGGTTTTACCTCATCGTTTAGCCAGCAAAGGTTCCTGAGCGTGCGGATGTCTTCGCGAGTGACCTTTAGTTTGAAGGCACTGCTCATGATCTCATCTGGCTCACCTCTGCCAAATGCGGCACTGACCTCTCTCTCCATGGCCTGAAAGGAACAATTAAATGGGGAAGGACTTGTGAAACAGAGCATGGAGCACGCTGACCTGGGGGCAGCTTTCCACTGAAACACGGCCTGTAAATTCAGCTCAGGTGACAGAGCAACTGCCTTCGACGGTTTCCTGCCTCAGTGAGCGATAGCGCTTTTGCCTTGCTTGGTTGGTTTCAGCATCCTAACTTTGAACTTCACAGCCCAGGCTTGCTGCCATTTCTTTTCACCAAGGACGTTGGGATCAAACCCGTAAACTCAGCAAACACGCTAAAGCAGCTGAAAATGGAACACAACTCTGGCAAACCCCTTTCCCAGGTGCTGCCGCGGCCCTCGCAATACCCAGGTTTAAGCCAATCCCAGCGGGGAATGCAAAGAAACCACTACAGATGGTGGTATAAAATACTCTGATCTGCAATAGCATCTCCTTCTTGCTTGAATCTGGGCGAGCAAAATAAGAAAACCACCCGGTTTCCCTTGTACCCAGCATCAACTCTGCAGACTTTGTAAACTCTGCATTTGCCCGCCCTTTCCGAGTCCATCCTCAACAGGCAGGAAAAGGTGGGGGGAGCTCAATTAGACTGCAACTCCAAAGAATAAAAGCAGCCAAAATTCATACAAGCAGGGGAAACTGAACTCCCACTCCCTGGGGAACGGCATCACGGACCAGCACAAGCTGATCTTTCAGGTTCTATCACCACGGTAGGACAAGAGGCACATCCAATATAACTGGATGAGTCGGGTTAGCACTGCTCTGGAGACTGGTGTTCAACCTGGACTCATTTTTGTCCTGCTAACAGAAGGCCCACAAACCCTCAGGGCAGCACAACTGAAGGAGCGCTGGAGCACACGAAATCCTTCAAACCAGCTTTAGTGCTGACCCTCGCACTGCAAAGTCACAGCCGCAGACACTCGCTAACAGGTTCAATGCAAGTTCTTCAGATTTCAAAAAGCCTCAAGAACCACCGAGAATAAGAGGAGTTCCCTGCAGCTCTGTCACAACCTTCTCTTTTGTCTCACAGACTGTCGGCTGTGGTACCTCTGTGAGCGGAGGAAAGCGTTCCGCTGTTTTTCCCAAGCCTGGCACTTTCTTTCCTTCCACGGTGAGGCTGGCTGACTTTTTGGACCGAACAGGTATAGGATGTCCTTGGAATAACGCATCTTCTGAGATTTCAGCTCCATGCTGCCTCTGTTAGACAAACGGACATTAAGCTAGCAATCAAGCACAGATTTGTTTGCTTGGGGACAGGACAGAAAACTGGAAGAGTTTTTGTACACACATCCAAACAGCAAACCCCAAAGTGACTTTTTATTGACGACTGCATTCCAACTGTGCACCCATGGAGTGCTGCACTTGGAGGCAAGAGAGGCAGAGAGCTCGTTTGGCTTGGGCTAGCGTTAAGAACCCCAGCAAAGCCTCCACGTGTAGGTATTAAGTTGAGAGTGAGACTACTATTTATGATTTCCATGATTAAAATTTTATTTTTGACCTCAATCCTGACCAGAGATGGAAGTCAGGGATGTACTTCCCATCCCAGCAAGACTAAAGACACCCCAGTCCAGCTTTGCAGGTCAACTAAGGCTGTGCAGTAAAGATTTTGAGGCTATACCCAACACATGAAAGGGGAAGAATCAAAATGCTATAGTGTAGCGTGCTCCTAATAGTCCAGAAACAAAATTAACGGTAGCGGAAAACACTTTGCCATAGCGCTACTCATCAAATAACGCTCCCGCTTTCCCGGGGAAAAACAACCTGGGCAAATACAGATATTGTTGAGTAAGTCACGTGAAGTGGAGAGTGCTGAAGTTTCTGATCACAAATAGCTCTATTTTCCTTGTGAATAACGCAAGCTTACCCCCGCGATGGTTTGTTTCGCTGCTCCTTCCTCTTCCTGAGAGTTTTCTTCTGGTGTGCAGTACCTGCCAGGAGAGGGAGAGAGAGAAGTGAGCTTTGTATCTGTCCTCTCCCATGGAATTCTCAGGAATTCACCTTCTGGACAAGAAAGGCTTTTTCAAGGCTTATTCTGACTACAGCCCCAGTTGCACACATCAACACGTGACAATATCGCCTCAACGTCCAGCACCATTCTTTCTTAGCAGCAGGACTGGGATAGAATGAAGAGCTGGGAGCTTTGCAATTTTTTTTTTTTCCCATTTACTTGTACAAGACTCCTTTTCCTTCTCTTTATCAGTTGCATTATTTAGAAAACAGAGAAGCAACCAGCACTTCCTCTATCGAGTGCTTTGTGATCTACTGCTGATAAACACTGCACACTGGGTGTTCTACTGCAAGGTATAACAGGAACATCTGCAACTAGACTTGCATCCAAACAGAGTGAGCTTCGGGAAACTAAGGCCAGCACACTGAATTCCAAATGGGACAGCGACAGGATGTTTACTTGCCTTCTACAGGCCAGTCAAGAGAGTGACTATCCCCATTTGGAGAGGATTGTCATTCAAACCACACAGACTCTGAAGAGCAAACAAATACACAGACATTAAAGTTGTCCAGATATATGTCCCTGCTTCAAAAACAAGAATTCGCATTGTCACCAAAAGACCCCTTTGAGAGAGGCTGCTGGCCTCTCAAACCCAACCGCACGCTGCTTTTTTCCCCCTCCTAGTCAAACCCCACGCATCCTCTAAGTCCCCAAAACTGCCTCAAGTCCCACCAGGCTTTACAAGCTCTCTAATCCTTCTGCTTAGGATGCGAGTTTCCAAGTGAAAGAAATGAAATGTCAGCTCCTTGATGGCTCGGCAGAACGACTCACAAACAAAAACGGATTCTGCACATCCAAGGACAACTTGGGACGGCCACCACTCGCACCCTTACTGGCTTTCTTCCCACAGCAAACACCACACCAGCACAACCCTCTTTGTCACGCAGCACGGCTCTCACATGGCAGCTGTGTTGGAGATGCAACTGGCTTGCGAGCAATTCCGGAGCCGCAAGGTAGCTACTCATTACTACATTAAAAGAGACTCTACCTGATCGTATCACCTCTCTGCGACCACTGCGGGCAGCAAACATCTATACATTCGACACCTGCACAGGAAAGCAGTAGTAAGAAAACAAGAAACTTTGAATGCTGACTGTATGGTCAGGAAGTTTGAATTCTGGCAAGCGCTTTGAACATCATCTGCCAGTGTATAAGAAATGCCCTATTCCGATTTGAAGTCTACCTACAAAGTGGAACGGATTGGAATCATGGGGATACTCACCGGTCCTGAGTGTTGCACGTGGATAGACCTCTCCTCCGTATTTTGGTTCTTCCAGGTGACTCACAGTCGTCACTGGTTCCTTAGAGGAGGCTTGAACACTTTGGGGCAGGAAACAACAACAGAGGAGAATCACAATTTTTATATGTGGGGCATTTGTTATCAGTGTATACCAATTCACGGTGGCTTTTGGGGTTTTTCTTTGAAAAGAAAAAAATATTCTTTGCACATCCGACAAATATCTGCATCAACCTGAGGAGGCCACTTTACTCTGCGGGACAAGACAGCGTTCATTTCAACCAGCCCTGACCAATTCTGCTCAATCTATTTGTTAAAGATTATGCTGACGCTGAGAATGGCAATGTCCACAACATCCACACTGCTGGGACATTTTACTTCAGACCTGCCCTGCTCTGACCTCAGGGACTATATGCTCAGTAGCGGTTGGAGTGCATTAGACACGTTCCCCAGGAACCTTCTCTGGTTTACCTTCCTCTGAAAGGAATCTCTTTCTCATGCTCCAGATCTGCTCCAAAATATGAGCCAAACCACAATAAGCAACGACTGGCAGATTAGACGCCCAAAGCAGAGTCTTGACCTGCTCTCAAATGCAGTGCACTTAAACTCAGTGCACACAAAATTACATGAGAAACTGTTTTCTGTATCATTTTCATGATATGGATTTTCATCTGAAGTGGCGGATTCTGGCGCAGCGCACTCCTTAATGGGCGGCCTCAGGGGTAAGAAGCTGTCTGGAGCAGATTTGATGCTCTGTTTGCCGTTCCGGATTGTGCTGAAAACATCAACGGCAAAAGAAATGGTATCCAGAGAACATTCCAATATGCACCTCCACCACCAACTACTTTGTCAAGCACGTACACCGATGATGATGGAGACAGACACGAGATGTTCATGACTTTCAGATGAAGATACGCTGTTGATTGTGTCCTCAGCCTCCTCTCAAGTTCAACACTTCCTCTTACCGCAGACCTTTAATCTCTAGCTAATATCCTCTGTCAATTAAGTAGCTGGGTTTAAAGAAAAAGTTGAAAATTGGTTCTTCAGGGGGGAAGCAGCTGGAGACCTCCCTTACCATAGGCAGTAAACCTTTTGGGGAAGAAGTCAAAGAAAACAGAAGGATTTTTACCTCAGACGTGGAATTATCTTGTGAGGATGGGATAGTGGTTCCTTCGTCAGGTGAGCATGGGTTCCACACGGCATCTGACCTACGAGGGAAGAGCATAAGGCATCAGGAACTCTAAAAGGAAACTGAAGAGGTTCATGAGTTTACAGTAACGAGCTTCAACAAAGATAAACTGTCATTTTCTCTCTCACATCATCATATTATTTCTGTTATGTCACTTGAGGACATTTTCAGGTTTTCACACCGGCAACTACAGCAAGTTGTGCGCACAAGGTATTGCCAGCCAAAACCTGAAATATAAAAGGCTTCTCGGGATCTACTACCTAAAAGGAGCATTGAAAACAATTTACTTCTGGCAAGCTAACAGTGGACCTATCAGAAGGGAAGGACTGCATCCAAGGCAGCTCTGGTACTGAGATGACAAGATAAATGCCCGGCCCCACTCCAGAAGCAATGCAAGGATGCAGGTAAGAAACAGAGGTCACGCTCAAGTCTTCCCAGATGCCGCCTCGTCCTGTGCCTGCAATAATCTGTACAGAACCCCAGGGGTAGGCTTGGACGGTACACAAGGTAGGGTGAAAATGAAACAAGTCGTATAACTTGATGTCAGCCTTACCAATTTGTAGCATTGCTACATCGAGCGATGAAAATCTTGGTCTTTTACTTGAAGGCTCAAAAGAAGTGGACCGAATCTTAAAAGAAAACAAAAAAAAAGTACCAATGTGAGTATAACCTGAATGAGAATCCAAGCAAACACACTTCCTGAGACTTAGTCAGCTCTGCTATGACTTGGGGACCATGATTTGTTGGTTCAGATTGCAGAAGAATGCCAATCTTTGCAGGATCTTTGACAGGTACGCTTTAATTTTTGAATACAGGCTCTCATACGTGCAGTCAGCTCCTAAACATTCCAAAGTGTGATAATTCAGCCCTTGAAAAATATATTTTGTACAAATAAGAGTTAACGACTCTCTCAGGAATGAAGAATTAGAGCCCGACAGTCTCTTAGGCCTCTAATTCCATGGGGTAATAAGAAAAATAGCACTACACCTTTGAACCAAACTAGGGAGTCAAGCAGTAGGTGGCTCATTTTTACAGAGCCAAAGTCCTACAGGAATCCTCTCCTGGGCTGCTGGATAATGAGCAGAAAGAGGTTTATCCACAGGAAGTACGCAGTTTTTCTTGTAAGGTAGTGTATTTTGATTCCTTAACCACAAACTCGAGAAAGAGAATAACGCAGACTTGAGTAAGGCAAACCCAGCCCACATTAGAGCTGCCTGCTAGAAATGGAAAAGAACCACCTACAGCTGTACAGGCTCAGAGCAGGCTCAACCTCAAGATGCATTAGGGAGAGCTGCTTGCTCTCGCACCTTGCACAGATCCTAATATTTCAAACCCCTCGCTAACCTCTTCCGCAGACTCTGTGAATGGAGCATCTTCGCTGACGGAAGCCGCCGGGCGTTTGGTTGCCTTGGTCGGCAACTGCAGCACAGCAGAAACTTTCTCTTTCTGTTCAGAGATGGAATAATCTAAAAAACAAAGACAGGCCATGTAAGAACATGATAGAAAACCAACAGAGGTACATTGCGAATACAGCCAGGAGGGAGCACACAGCTTTGATTTAAAATACTCTTTCTGCTGACACGCGCGGGCTCACCGCCAGAGACCTGGGCTATCTCCTGCTGGCAGTAAAAGTACTGTGCCCTGCCACAGTCACCGCAGATAACGTCATACAGAGGGCTAAGCCCTACCGTACACCCTCAAGCCATTGGCTATAGGGATAGATAGCCACAAGGAAAGAACAGCTTGAAAAGCCACAGTTTCAGGAACAATGCCAGCGCACAAAAGCCAGACTTTTCCAAGGGACACGAAACCTCAGAAAAATCAGGCATATTCAATACTTCTGTAATGTGCAATACCTGATATTTTCTTTTTCGCCGGACTCTCGTCACCATCGTCCACAGGTATCCAAACGCTGAGGAAAGAACACACACAACAGTGTTTTGCAGCCCTAGGGAAGCTCCCAACAGGCTGACTTCCCTTCACAGGGCCCAAACTTTCAAAGTTACTTTTCCTATCCCGAAGGCCTCCCCCTCCAAGCGCCCCTGGGATCATCTCAGGCACATACACCTAACTGCACCTCTCCTCAACACCCCCCAACCTCTCCCAGCCAACGACCGCTCTCAGAGAGCTAATGATCCCGCTGCAGCACATTAGGCCTCTTTTTCTCATTCTGTTAATGCTTCCCAACATTTTACATTTGTTCCTATCGCCAACAAATTGAGTTTATATGTAATGTTTTCCTCTTTCCTCAGGGAAAGCAGCACACCAGAGATTACTACACCATCTCATTTCGTAAATCACTACACTGATTTGCAAAGAAAGGTCTAAGGAGGACAGGAAATAAAAGGTGGGAAAGCAACTCATGCATACACCCACTTCAATCACTTTTTCCTTTGGGAATGGAGCACAAAGGATGGTCCGAGGTGGGTTTTTGCCTCTATTTGCCCCCCCAAATGTCATGACAGACGGCAAGGATTCTTTGAAGAATTCTTTGGTCTTTCTTACACAAAGGAATTTCTTTTAAAATGTTATGCCCCCGAACCCTGATGATAGCATTGCTTCTGGACTATCTTCTCTCTGTATCAGGAGCACAAAGAAGTCCCTAACGGCACCTTTCATACAATGTCAAGAGTATTGGCTATTACTATGCTATTAAAGTCAGGCAGAAAATATCGGGGGGTAGGCATTAGAGGTAAATATCTTCCCATGAAAATGCATTCTTACTCAGCATATTTGATACTTCAGAAGGCAAAAGTAGAGAAGGCAAAATCTTTGTATCCTCCTGCTCAATTGTTCGCAGGAGCTAACTCCTTCTGAGCTGCTCTCCAGGCTCAAGGCTACGTCCTGAGAGAAGCGCAGTTTCAATACCTGACGGCACTTACGGCAACTGCCTGTGAACAGAAATGCCGCTTTCTCCAGCTTTACCAGAGCACCCGGCACCTGGGAGAGCCTTGTTTTGTCCTTTTTTACTTTACCAGCCGCTTGGAGGTTTAGGATCAGTTTGAGGGCGAGAAAAGAGGAATTCTCTCCTGGGAAGTTGTACTAAGCTGCTCCCCGCTCCTTCACCACTCCAAGTCTCCACCCCCTCTTTTTCCCTTTTCAAGCCCCCGCTGTGCAGACGGAAAGCCAACGAGGGGGTGGCTTTGCCCACGGATTTGGGGGGAACATCTGGAAGCCACAGTCATCTCGGCATCACAGGGGAACGACTCTGACTGCGGCCCGGGGCGAGCCCACAGCGGCAGGAGCCACAGCCGCCGCACAGGGCCGGAAGGACGGGGCTGCCGGGCTGGGAGAGGGCGGGGGGGGCACGGGGCTGCCGGGGCCCACCACGAGCCCCACCGCCCCGGAGGGGGGGCTCTGGGCGGGCAGAGGGGCCGAGGCCAGAGCCAGGGGAGCCCCAGAGCAAGACCCCGCCCTGCACCCGAGCCCACAGAGCGACTAACGCCGCTCCCGGCCGAGGCGCCGGGCGGGCTCCCGCCAAGGAGCCCCGGGGGTCCCGCAGGCCCCAGGCGGAGGGGGGAGTGGGCGCCGGGGCGATGCCCGGGGGCGGCCCTGAGGCGGCGGGGCGGCTCGCTGCCCTGGGGGGCGGCCTCTTGCGCGGCGGCGGGGCCGGGGGCGGCGAGGAGGGCGCCGAGGGCCCCCCGCAGCCATTAGTGGAGGGGAGGCTGAGGGGGGAGAGAGGGGCGGGGCGGTGGGTGCGCGCGCGCAGGCGCGCCGCCGTCTGTGCTCTGCCTGAGGGAGCCGTTAGCGGCCGCCCGGCCCGCTTCTGCCCCTGCCCTGCGGTGGGGCCGGGCCGGCGCCGTCCCGCCTCGCCCTCCTCTGTCTTGGGGAGGCACTGGCCCTTCTCCGGAAGCCCCAAGCCGGGCCCCGGCTGGCAGCTGGGCGCCGGGAGGCCGGGGAGTGCCCGGAGGAGGGGAAGAGGCCTTCGGGGAGAGGCCCCTACGGAGGCCGGAGGGGCCCCCCAGAAGCCCTCCAGAGACGGAGGGGCCCCCCAGAAGCCTCCCAGAGAGCGGAGGCGCCCCTCGGAGAGCGGAGAAGCCTTTCGGCGTCCCGCAGGCCTGAGGCGAGCGACAGCGGCCGGCGGCGCGGGCTCTCGCGCGCCCCCTCCTGCCTCCTCTGCCCTCGGTGGGTGAGGGAATGCCAATCCCGGGCTTACCGAGCCCTTTCCTGCGCGCTCGCACGGCGCTTTGCGCCCCTCTGGCGGGGAGCTGCGCTCGCTGCACCCGGCTGCGCCATGGCTGCGGTGCGACTGGAAGGACGCGGACTGCGTTCGGCGTTCCACCATGGTGAGCGGCTGTGACGGAGCGGCGCCCGACCGCCGGCCGCAGGCAGCCCCGCTCGAGCCGCTGCTGCGGGGGCTGGCGAGCGTGTGTGAGTGCTGAGCTGTGTGCTGGGGGGTTGGGCTGGCTCTTGGGGCGCTGCCTTGCTCCTAAGGGGGCTTTGAAATGCGGTGCTCGCCCCTCGTTAACGAGCTGTTTCCTGTGGGGTGGAAATGTGCGGCTGTTGCTGCAGCCCCGTCCTGGAGAGGCTTTTTTTCCAGGGCTGGGAGCGAGAGCGGCGTCCAGGCTGGGCAGGGGAGCCGGGTCTGCTCGTCCTCCAGCTGAGCAGTGGTGGTTTGCAGGTAGCATCCGGTTGCACTTGCTGGAATGCAGAGCAGGAGAGAGTTGTGTCGTGGTTTTCCCCTGCAGATGCGGGACACGGGCGGCAAGGTGGCAGCGTGGGGGGAGTGGGGGTAACTGGGAGCCCCCGTCTGCCTCCCAGCCCCATGGTGGTGTCTTGCTGCTGTGCGTGGGTCTGGGGGTGGCCGGGAAGGGTCTGGCATGCTGGGGCCATCACTGACCCTCATTTTCTCTCCCACCATAGAGCTCCTCGGCGGAGCTCTCAGCCAGCTCTCGGCGGAGCTCCCCCAGCCAGCGCCTTCCCACATCAGCACCCTTTAGGTGCCTGTCCCCCCTCTCCAGGAGATCTTTGGTGGGGCACCTTGGGAGAGTGGGCAACCACTACCATGGGATGGTGGGATGGGGACAGCCACCTCCTTTGTCCCCTGTCCAGCTGGTGCCCTGACCCTCTCACTCTTCCATGCCCCCGCAGCTTCCGGAGCAAGAGGTTGTGAACATGTTCATCGGGACGCAGGCGGTGGGGGCCATCATCGGGAAGAAGGGGCAGCACATCAAGCAGCTGGTGCGGTTTGCGGGTGCCTCCATCAAGGTGAGGAAGGCGCTGCGGGGCTGGTCCTGCGCTTCGTGCCTCAGTTTCCCCTCTGCACTGCCGAGGTCAGGGAATGGGAGTGTGCGGGGAGCAGTTTTGCTCCCCAACTTATCACAGAACGGTTGAGGTTGGAAGGGACCTTGAAGATCATGGAGTCCCACCCCCCTGCCCTGTTCAGGGACACCTCCCCCCAGCCCAGGTTGCTCCAAGCCCCGTCCAACCTGGCCTTGAACACCTCCAGGGCTAGGGCAGCCACAGCTTCTCTGGGCAAGCTGGGCCAGTGATTCACCACCGTCACAGTGAAAAATTTCTTCCTGTTATCTCCTCTAAATGTCCCCTCTTCCACTTTGAAGGCACTCCGCCTCGTCCTGTCACCCCATGCCCTTGTAAAAAGTCTCTCCCCAGCTCTCCTGTACCCGTTGGCATGGGCCCACCTCTCCCGCCTGTGTTTAGTAGAAGTCCAGGCCTGCAGCACCCTGGTTATGAGCCCGGCTCGGGTGGGAGGGGATGCTCCTGCATGGGGGGATTGCCCTGCGTTGTGGGGGGACATGCCACCGAGGGAAGGTCTTGCTGAAGCGGTGGCTGCACTCACGCTCCTTCTCCCCCATACTTGCCCAGATTGCACCGGCAGAAGGTCCCAAGGGCAGCGAGCGCATGGTCATCATCACAGGGCCGCCCGAGGCTCAGTTCAAGGTGCGCTGGGTGGGGGCTGTGGGTGTGGGGGACAGTAAGGGCCAAGTTGAGAGCGTCCCTGTGGTCAGCACTGTGCTGCCAGCCTGGCTTGGCCTCCCTCAGCGCCAGGGGAGCTCTTTGCTGGGTACCATGATTTTGATGCTGCTGGACGTGAGGACATTGTGAATGGACTCCTCGGTGCGGGCAAAGCCACCCGCATCCCACCTGGGTTCATCTTCCATAACCTTGTCTCCTGTGCACTCGAGCGGGATGGCGGCCCCCCCCCAAAAAATTGAGCCTCTCTCAAGGAGCGATGGAGGAAGCACAAGTTAAAAAAAAACAGAAACCTGAAATTAATTAGGGCTTGTCCGGGGTGAAAAGTTGGGAGCGGCGAGATGCTCGGTGGGGGCTCAGGGGTGGGTGGTGGTGGGAGAAACAGTGCCCTGACCCCCAACTCTTGCTTTTCCCTTCTCCTCCCCAAGACTGCACAGTGCAAGATGAGGGAAATGGTCCAGCAGGTGAAGCAGCAGGAGCAGAAACACGCTCCGGGAGCCCCGGCCTCGCAGCACAGCAAGTGATGCTCCTGTCGTGCCGCCCAGCACCGCCTGAGGAATGTAACCCCGCCGCCGGACATCCCCCCTCGTCCACCACCCCCAGCAGGTCAGGGGAGCAAACCAAAGACCCGCCCAGACACACAGCCCCCCATTCCCGTGGCGCTGCGAGGATGCGCAGCTGAGGGGTACGGGGAGGGCTCTCTCCATCCCACAGCCTCCCCCTTCCTCCTCCGTCGCCTCCCGACGCTGTCCCTTTAGTTGGACTAACAGGGGCAGGTTTTGGTACCTCAGCACCTCACGCTTGTGTTTCCCTTTTAGAGATTTTGTGTGCCTTGTAAAACTGAGAGTTGGAGCATTTTTTCATTATTTTTTTTAATAAAAAAGAATGAGTTGGAAAAAAACATGTCGAGCGAGTGCGAGGCGGGAGAAGGAAAGCAATCCCAGGGGTGCTGACGTGCGGAAAGAAACTCCCCAACTCGGGGCGAGTTACAAAGCAGCATGTTTATTGCAGCGCTGGGTGCAAGGGGGATGGCTCCCAACTCGCCCAGGGGCTGGTAAAGCAAGCGTTCCTTTCTGATGCAAAGGCGTACGTATTCATTAGTGTAGGCTGGGAATAGGCACCACTCTGGTCATGATCTGTGGGTTGTTGTGGAGGAAGGCTCCCAGTCTTCCTGCCGGTGTACTTTTCCCCTTTGGCTCAGAGTGCTGCTGTGGCTGAGCTCTGAGCCGCCAGACCGGTTCTCAGCAGATGGTTACTTCGCGCAGACAATAAGGCCCTGAATAGCCCTTCCTGTTCTCTGGGTGGCTCTGGGTGGCTCTGCTCCTCTGCTGCTTCTAAGGTCGGGCTGCCCCAGTGTCATCATTGAGGAGCCTTTTGTCTATCCAGTTCTCACTTGTGGGTGTTCCTGCCCATGTCAGTGCCAGAGCTCTTCCGTAGGCTCCTTCTGCTAGCGGAGAGCCAGGGGCCGTTCCTTCAGGAGAAAGCTTGAGAAATGTTTAAAAGGAGAAAAGGGGAAAAAAAAAAAAGGGAAAGGAGGAAAAAAGAAGTGGGAAAAGAAAAAAGAGAAAAAGAAAAAAAGGGGGAAAAAGCAAAAAAGGTCAAAAGAAAAAAGGGGTAAAAGAGAAAAAAGGGGGAAGCGAAAACATATTAAAAAAGAAAGGTAGAAAGGAAAAAAAACCAACCAAACCAAGCAAGGAAAGTGGGAACAGCTGCGGGGCAAGAGGAGGGACAGGAGCTGGGGGGGGGAGGTGGCAGTGCCGGCGCTGACCCCGGGGGCTGCGACACCACGTTTTTGTCCTCTACTGCAAAGTGTTGTGTGAAAAACAACCAAGCAAAACCCACCCAACGACAACATCAAAAACCAAAGAGAAATCTCTGCAGCTCACAGGAGCCTGAGCTTGCTCTCGGTTGCTTTCTTTCCAGTGTCTCGGGGGTGTCACGGCCGAGCTGAGATTGGGGTGTGGTGGTGGTGGGAGTTTGTCCCATGGCTGTGATGGGGGGAGAAGGAGTGGGCGGGGAGTGGGGGATGTGGTGTGGGGTTTTCTTTGGGTGATGGTGTTTTTTTGCCAGGCGTCGCTTTACCCAGTGGCTCAGGGAGGTGTTGGCATCACAAAGCCTGCGCTAAAGCGGGGTGGGGGCCTCGCCGCAGTTGGTTAGCAGAGCCAAAGTGGTTATTAATGGTTCTTAAGGGCGCCCTAATTATGCCCGTGTAACTGGGAAGCTCAGATGCCCCCTAAGCACCCCCCCCGGTGCTTCTCTAGCCAGGCGAGTGCTGGGCGTCCCCCCCTGCAGGAGAGGAGCGCACCTCCAGGGTGGGTAGAAGGGCATCACCCAAGAGGGAGAGGACCAAGATGGGGCTTGGGTGTCCTTGGGGTGGCCGTGTGGCGGGGTAGGGCTGCTGGAGGCTGCCACGATGAGGGACACCCCCACGCCTTTCTCCATGGCTTCCAGAGCTGTGCTCCCTCCCTCCCTCCCACCCATCCAGTGCCACCGGAGAGGTGGTGTCCCCCCTCCCGGGGCGGGCAGGGGCTGCTGCCACCCCACCTAACACCTCAACGCACCAAACCAGCTTTCAGCAGTCACAGCCACCTGGGCACTGCCAAGGGGGCAGCAGGGGCTCCCCAAAGGGGGCTTACAGAACACAGAGAGCATCCGTACACCGCTGACCCCTCTCCAGGGGCGGATTTTCGGGATGCTGCTTGCTCATCTCACCACTGAACGACACCTTGATTGCCCCTGCAGCACTGTGTGACCATCGCTTCGCGGCTTCTGTGCTCCGATGCTCCTCCTGGCTCCAATCCTCTTCCTGGGGGATTGTGAGGGAGCGAAAATCCACATCGCTACATCCAACTTTTTTTCAGTTAAATAAAAAAAAAAGAATAAATCACCCTCTCTCATTACCAGGTAGAGGTTCGTTCCCTTAAGGCTCTTTTTATGAAAATAAATATTTAAATTCTATAAAGAAATAAATACTTCTCTTTTCACATTAGATAACTCCCTGGAGACAGCAAAAAACAACCCAACACCACTGTGCACCAGTGTCCACCAGGGCTTTATACTTTTGTGGCTCTCATGTGCCAGGCCACCGAATCCACACAGTCCAATACAGTCGGTTGTCCCTCTCCTCCTCCTGGCTGGAGGCAGGGCACCTCTACTGTTGACCGTAGTACCTACGATTATCAGATTGGTTCCTACCTGGTCCATAGAATCGCCTACCGTAGGTCGGAGCAGCCTTCCTCCTGTAAGAATCCTTTCTTCTATCGGCTTCATTTTGCAACTCAAGCACCTGTGCCTGTAGGGCTGAGGTAGGTTCTCCATCCCACTTCTTCATGTCTTCTGCATATTCACAGAGGCAAACCCACAGGATATCTTGCATCAGCTTTGATTTGTCTTGAGTCGGAGGGTAGTTTTTCTCTTGAGTAGGAGGGCGTTTCCTCTTAGCAGCTGCAACATGAGTCTGTACAGGGAAAGCATGGAGTTTTTCCTCCACCTTGGTTAGTTTATCAAACAGTTTATCGGTTTGCTCAACTAATCTCTGGGTCATTTGCTCTATTTTCTCAGTCAGTTTCTCAGTCATTTTCTCGGTGGTCACAGTCAGCTTTTCTATGGCTGCCACAGAGAAGGGACCAGAGAGACTGTCTTCATACTGTCGTACCTTCTTAACCCCTTCATTTACAGTTGGTGTGTCAGTATCGGATCCTCCCCAGACCATTGTTGACAATGTGTGGGAATATGTTGATGGTGCACTTTGTACAAACTTTTTGAGCAGAGATCGTTTGCATGGCATTTCATCAGGGTCTACTATCGCTTGCCCATCACTATAAATCACCTCTCGCACAGGCAGTTCTTTCAGGTACAATCCCTCCATCCTTGGCCAGGTTTCCCAATCGCCTAGCTTCTCTGCCATCTCAGTCTAGGGTATCTGCCCCGCTATCCCAGCATCGGAGCAACCAGGAGACAAGTGTTTTGCCTTCATGACGACTAAAGTCCTTCCTGATACTTCTCAGATCTTTCACGGAGAAGGATTGAACAACTCCCTCTACATCTGAGTCCTCCTGTGGTGAGGCTGCCCCAGAAGGGGCCTCTCCAGCATCTGCTCTAGAAGGACTCTGGCCTTTGTCTGTTTTCAAAGGTCTCTTTCCCTTCTGTGGTCTTGAAGGACCCTCCCCTGGATCTTGTTCAGAACTCTCCCCCAAGCTATGTGACTTGAGGTGGTCTTTGTGGTAAGGGGCAGGGGAAGGAGTTGACCTCCTCTTCTTGCTCCTGGTTACCGGGGCGGCTTGTACCGATTTTGATGGAGTTGGAGTAGTTTTGGTACTGGTTGTAGTGGCTGCAGTAGGTTGTGCCGGGAGAGGCGGCGGCGTGGCTTGTGCCGCTGCAGGGGGGGGCGCGGCTTGTGCCGGGACGGGCGGCGGAGGGGCCGGTGTTGTTGCGGTGGGGGGGGCGGCTGCCGGTGGTGCGGGTGCCGGTGCCGGTGCAGGCGGCGGCGGAGGCGCCTGTGCCGTGGCGGTGGGGGCGGCGGCTGCCGGTGGCGCCGGTGCCGTGGGGGAGGCGGCTGCCGGTGGTGCCGTTGCTCCGGGGGGGGGCAGCTGCCGGTGGCCCCGGTGCCGTGGGGGAGGCGGCTGCCGGTGGTGCCGTTGCTCCGCGGGGGACAGCTGCGGCCGGGCCGGGCGGGGCCGCGGTTCGCGCCGCTGCAGATCGCCGAGCGGCTGCGCGGGTCTGAGTGGCGGCAGCGCACGGTCCCCTCCAGCTCCCCCTGCACAGATGTTTCACAAGAAACCACCCCTGCACCACATTCAGGAGCATCAACAACAAAATCACGATCTTAACAAGGTACCAGTCCTTATCCTCAGAGCCCAGAAGGTTGCCATGCCCCAGCTCTGAGGGTGTCACATCAGCATAAGTATCAAAGGGCGAAGTAAACATTCCCCAGGTAGAAGAACCCTTTGATCCCTTTGGTCTCTTTTCTACTGAGCATGAGGCAGATGGGATGGAATACCCTGTTGGTCAGTTTTGGGTCACCTGTCCTGTCGCTCCTCCCCGCAGGTGGGACCCCACTATGCTTTTCCGCTTCCGACCCTCCAACGGGGCAAATAACAAAGCTGGTTGGCCGTGGGGGTTATAGCAATAAGTATAAGCAAGAGCCTCTCTGCATCCCATGCCTGGGCATCAGCTGTAAACATTGCTCTTATCGCTCTGAGAGAGTGAACGCTGACGGCACAATAGGCAGTTAATTTCAGTTGGTAGAAGAGGCCCAGCTAAGAAGCCAAGTTACTGAACAAAATTGGTTCTCTTTTACCTCAAACCAGGACACAGGGAGAGTTTCCTTCCATTAAGGCTCTTTTTATTAAAATAAATATTTATATTATATAAAGAAATAAATACTTCTCTTTTCACATTAGATAACTCCCTGGAGGCAGCAAAACAAGCCAACCCCAAACCAGCCCAAAGGACAGGGGCTTTGGTGAGAAATCAAGAGATGGTAAACGCTTTCTTTCCGTGGTCGTGACAAATCCAGTTTTAGGAATCAAGGAGATGGTAGATATTCCAGAAACAGAGGAAAACTCTCTTTGAGACGGTAGTTCAGCACGTTGTCCTTGGGAAGGTAAGTTGGGCAAACACAACTGTAACCACCACCACAGATGTTTCCCATTTGTCTGTAACGTGGTCGCGTGCGCTGCGAGGCGCGAGCGTGCGGCTCAGCCATGGAAGTTGACGATGTTCCTTCTTCACTCTGCCCTTAACGAGGTCATACCCATCTTTCTGGCTTTTGCTTAAGGTGCGTTAGCTAATTTCAAAGAGAGTTACTGTCTCCAAAATAAGGGGGGGTGGGGGGTGGTGGTGGGGAAATAAACTGTCTTAACCACTACTTCATAACTTGAAGAGGAAAACTTGTGTACCAAAACCCCAGAGTTACTGTCTCCAAAATAAGGGAGGTGGGGGGAATAAACCATCTTAACTTCTACTTCATAACCTAAAGAGGAAAATTCGTCTAAGAAATGTAACTAAAGGTCTAAGAAAACTAACTAAAGGCCTAAGAAAAGTAACTAAGGTCGAAGAAACGTAATCAAAAGAAGAGCTCTAAGAGTCCACGTGTCACAGCAGCTGTTGGTGGATTATCTCCCACACCATCTTCTTGCGGAAGTATGGCATGTGAGTCTGAAAAGAGAAGAGAAAGAAAAGAGAAATTAAATAATGACGTCACGGTAGAAAGAGGCGGCAAACACACATAAACGCCCAGCGGAGTCCTTAATAGGAAGTTCCCTTTAGGAACTGTCAACCGTTTGGGTACAACACCCCACGCGGCTCCTAAGAGGGTGACACGACAACCCGACAAAACCAGATTGACTTGACCGCGCGACAGCTTACAAGCACGCTAATAAAAGACCCGTCTAAAACGAAATCAAGAAAAAGAAGCGGTGTCTTGACTGGTCAAAGGGTAGAAGCCATTTCTCCAAAAGATACCGAGCCCAGATATGCCAAACCCGCTGGCAGCAGTACCTTGCCCAAGAGGAATCTCACCGGCAGCAGCTCCCAAAGGCGGGGATGGAGAACCACAGCTCTGCCCTGCCCAGGCCACTTGGAGGTTCTGATCCCAGCAACTACGCACCGAAACGGGGCACGAAACCTCAGCCCCTGCCCCGGACACAATGAAGAGCTGCTGCCTAACCTCCCTGGCTCCTGTCCCTGGGCGAGAGGGGCTTGGAGGGGTTTATGACCTTCACTCACCTGGGTAAAGTTGAACGGTTTCTCTCTGGCGATGTACTCTGCGTATTTGCACATAAAGACGCCGCAGTCGCTTCCATTCAGCTGCTGAGGGATCTCCTAAGGAATGCAAAGAAGATGGAGGATTTCCCTCTGTCTCAAAAGAAAAGCAACTTGGAAGCAGCGCACATTCCCCACACCGACACTGCGCTCACCGCACACTCCTGACCCTACTTGCCTAATCCCCAATACCCACTCCCGCCCATGAGGAACAGACCCAGTTCACTGCTCACCATCCCTCCCCTCTGCCTCCCGGACTCGGACACTACGATCCAAATTTTTGGCAGGCCCAGAAGGCGCAGCAGCCCTCCCCCCTGCGAGGTGTCTCAAGGTTCGCACCGCCTCTTTCTTAAGTGACCTTTCTTAAATCCGGTCTTTAGGGACTGCTTTTTACTATCAACTCCTCGAGGAACATCAGCTCAACCCTTTCTTTGCCACGGGCCAGGATCTGGGCCCCAAAGAAGCACTTACAGTTCCCATTTCAAACCCAAGGGGTGCTCACGTACACGTGGCTCCATGCTGTGAAGAGTCCACTCTGAAACATCCAGCTCCAGCTGTCTTTTTTCCCAGCTTTCTTTTTGCAGGTATTGGCTGGTTAAAACAAAAGGAAAAAAAAAAATCCCTTTTCATCTCTGTAATTTAGGCCAACAACAAAATAAAGCGGCTGAAGGATCACAGGAAGACAGACGGCAGGACGGTAAAATGTCAGAGGATCCTCACCGCAGCTGATTTAAGGCTGATTTTGAGGAAAAATCCCAATCTGAAACTTACAAACACGGGGAGAGGCTGTGAGCTAATGGACAAGAACGAGGCCAACGACTCCATTGCTTCGGAGAGGTCAAAAAGCCCCAAATCACATGTTATCAGAGCACAAAGAGACAAACCAAGCAAGGAACTGTAATGCCGTAATTCCACCGGGTGCCTTCATCCCACATCCTGGGCTCCGACTAACAAAGTCGGCACACGTGTGCCACGGGGCTATGGCGTATTTGGCTGTGCCTCTCACGGGAAGGTGGCAGAATCCAGGCACCCCAGACCCTGGGTGCAGGGGACGCTGTGACAGCAGATAAGCAGTCGATGCCAGACAAGTCGCAGCAAGCAACTCCAAGATTCCTGCTTGGTTATCTACAAGCCACGTGAAAACTGGCAGTCGCCTTACAGGGACTAAATCTAAAACCCCTCTCCTCATTCACACCAGAAAAGCAGTGACGGAGCGGTTACTTACAGCAAAGTCTGACAAATCTTGTCCCCTTTCTGCCCAAGCGAGTCCAAGTACGTGATCGTGTTCTTCCTCAGATCTATGACCTGTTATTAAAAGGTGACCGTTAGGCAAAGCACAACCTTGTGCCGCACACCCCCCAACACCTACATGACTTCTCTTGCCAGTTTTTGCTCCCCGTCCAATTCTAAAGAAAAAGCCCGTGGGACTCACGGCTAGTGTCCAGTGTGCTCGCGAGTTCACAGGCACGAATAGGATGTCCTGCTTAAAGACATCGACACTCTTGGTCCACCTTCTGACCGACTCGTAGCCCCCAGATGTTAGTTTCGGATAAAAGAAAGTACTAAACGCGTGGACTGCTGGATAGCCTTCCTTCTTCCCTCTTTCCATCACCAGACTCATGTAGAAATTAACGACCTGCACCATAAAGAGGAAACGTGAGGTGTCAAAATAAGACGCTGCCTTCCCCAACGAAAAATACAGCACCACCTCTGTTCTGGCCACCCTTAAGCACGCAGCGCAGAGAACTCCAGCCTCAGCTGGAGGCTTTTGTTCCCAGGATTTCACACGGGGCTACATCGGCAGTTTGATCAAAACACCTGCCCCCCACGCCAATAACCCGGACGAACTCCTGGAAGCTGCGTCATACAAGAAGTAACGGAACTTCCCGAAACGCTCGACCCTTCAATACCTCAAATAAGACCTATACAGAGATTTCTAGGCTCTGCAGCGGAGGTCGTCAAAGAACGTTGACGCGACTTCTGTACAGGGCGGAGGGGTATTTTTCAATAAAGGCTGAGTGAGACTAGCCCTGTGCTGCAGCTGGTTTTACCTCATCGTTTAGCCAGCAAAGGTTCCTGAGCGTGTGGATGTCTTCGCGAGTGACCTTTAGTTTGAAGGCACTGCTCATGATCTCATCTGGCTCACCTCTGCCAAATGCGGCACTGACCTCTCTCTCCATGGCCTGAAAGGAACAATTCAATGGGGAAGGACTTGTGAAACAGAGCATGGAGCACGCTGACCTGGGGGCAGCTTTCCACTGAAACACGGCCTGTAAATTCAGCTCAGGTGACAGAGCAACTGCCTTCGACGGTTTCTTGGCTCAGTGAGCGATAGCGCTTTTGCCTTGCTTGGTTGGTTTCAGCATCCTAACTTTGAACTTCACAGCCCAGGCTTGCTGCCGTTTCTTTTCACCAAGGACGTGGGGATAAAACCCGTCAACTTAGCAAACACGCTCAAGCAGCTGAAAATGGAACACAACTCTGGCAAACCCCTTTCCCAGGTGCTGCTGCGGCCCTCGCAATACCCAGGTTTAAGCCAACCCCAGCGGGCATCCTCCGTACCGAGGCAGCTAAGTCAGGAGCCTGAAAGAACGTGAAGGTGGGGGACTTCAAAGGGAACGGCAAAGGGGGAAACTGAGGCAGACGTCCCGCTAACAGAAGGCCCACAAACCCTTAGGGCAGCACAACTGAAGGAGCGCGGGGAGCACACAAAATCCTTCAAAGCAGCTTTAGTGCTGACCCTCGCACTGTGAAGCCACAACCACAGCCACTCGCTAACAGGTTCAATGCAAGTTCTTCAGATTTCAAAGCGCCTTAAGAACCACCGAGAAGAAGAGGACTTCCTTGCAGCTCTGCCACAACCTTCTCTTTTGTCTCACAGACTGTCGCCTACGGTACCTCTGTGAGCGGAGGAAAGCGTTCCGCTGTTTTTCCCAATCTTGGCACTTTCTTTTCCTCCACATCGAGGCTGGCTGACTTTTTGGACGGAACAGGTGTAGGGTGTCCTCGGAATAAGGCATCTTCTAAGATTTCTGTGCCACGCTGCCTCTGTTAGACAAACGGACGTTAAGCTAGCAATCAAGCACAGATTTGTTTCCTTGGGGACAGGACAGAAAATCTTGCTTATATAGAAAACTGGAAGGGTTTTTGTACACCCATGCAACCAGCAAACTCCAAAGTTACTTCTTCTTGACGACTGCATTCCAACTGTGCACCCATGGAGTGCTGCACTCGGAGGCAAGAGAGGCAGAAAGCTCCTTTGCCTTGGGCTAGCGTTAAGAACCCCAGCAAAGCCTCCACGTGTAGGTATCAAGTTGAGATTGAGACTACTATTTCTGATTACCATGACTAAAATTTTATTTTTGACCTCAACCCTGACCAGAGGTGAAAGTCAAAGAGACGTACTTCCTATCCCAGCAAACAAGATAAGACTAAAGACACCCCAGTCCAGCTTTGCAGGTCAACCAAGTCTGTGCGCTAAAGATTTTGAGGCTATACCCAACACGTGAAAGGGGAAGAATCAAAACCGTATAGTGTAGTGTGCTCCTAATAGTCCAGAAACAAAATTAACGGCAGCGGAAAACACTTGGCGATAGCGCTACTCATCAAATAACGCTCCCGCTTTCCCGGGGAAAAACAACCTGGGCAAATACAGATATTGTTGAGGAAGTCATGTGAAGAGTGCTGAAGTTTCTCATCACAAAGAGCTCTATTTTCCTTGGGAATAACACAAGCTTACCCCTGCGATGGTTTCTTTCACTGCTCCTTCCTCTTCCGCAGAGTTTTCTTCTGGTGTGCAGTACCTGCCAGGAGAGGGAGAGAGAGAAGTGAGCTCTATATCCGTCCTGTCCCATGGAATTCTCAAGAATTCACCCTCTGGACAAGAAAGGCTTTTGCAAGGCTAAATACAGCACTAGTTTTTAAAGCGGGGAGAAGAATAGGGACAGAATTAGCTACAAAACAGGACTGCTGCAACTGAACCTCCCTCTGCTCCCATCTACGCTTTCTCCTCTCTCATGTAAGGGCAGGTCACTGCAGAAAGATGCGTGCATCTTACCGCCGTACAAAATCTCTCCCTGTAGCTGCACCTACTGCCCCCAAAAACCTGTTTCCCAGACTTGCACCCAAACAGAGTGAGCTTCGGGAAACCAAGACCTGTTTCCATAAAGACCGCAAAGCCGTCGCAACTCACAGTCCTGCCAGCTCAGACAGCCAATACCAATGAGGCCGCTGGCCTCTCAAACCCAACTGCACGCTGCCTTTTTCCCCCTCCTAGGCAAACCCCAGGCATCCTTTGGGACTTACAAAGTCCCCAAAACTGCCTCAAGTCCCACCAGGCTTTACAAGCTCTCTAATCCTTCTGCTTAGGATGCGGGTTTCCAAGTGAAAGAAGTGAAATGTCAGCTCCTTGATGGCTCGGCAGAACGACTCACAAACAAAAACGGATTCTGCACATCCAAGGACAACTTGGGACGGCCACCACTCGCACCCTTACTGGCTTTCTTCCCACAGCAAACACCACACCAGCACAACCCTCTTTGTCACGCAGCACGGCTCTCGCTTGTGTTGGAGATGCAACTGGCTTGCAAGCAATTCCGGAGCCGCAAGCTAGCTACTTCTCTTTCACAGCACTGAGACGATCAAAGACCGTTGGTCATCTTCGAGACTCTACCAGCGGCTGAAAGAGATACACGCGCAGAGCCAAAAGGAACAAGAAGCATCATTAGAAGAGACTCTACCTGATCGTATCACCTCTCTGCGACCGCTGCGGGCAGCAAACATCTATACATTCGACACCTGCACAGAAAAGCAGTAGTAAGAAAACAAGAAGTCGACTTTCAATCACCATCAGATGTACACAGCTCTCCATTTCTGAGTGATAAATAAAAAAAAAGGAAAAACTTTGAAGGATGACGGTATGGTCAGGAAGTTCGAATTCTGGCAAGCACTTTGAACTCGGAACGTCATCTGCGAGTGTGTAAGAAATGCCCTATTCGGATTTGACGTCTACCTACAAAGTGGAACGGATTGGAATCATGGGGATACTCACCGGTCCTGAGTGTTGCACGTGGATAGACGTCTCCTCCGTATTTTGGTTCTTCCCGGTGACTCACAGTCGCCACTGGTTCCTTGGAGGAGGCTTGAACACTTTGGGGCAGGAAACAAACAACAGAGGAGAATCACAATTTTTATACGGGGGGCATTTGTTATCAGTGCGTACCAATTCACGCTGGCTTTTGGGGTTTTTCTTTAAGAAGAACAAAATATTCTTTGCACATCCAACAAATATCTGCATTAACCTGAGGAGGCCACTTTACTCTGTGGGACAAGACAGCGTTCATTTCAACCAGCCCTGACCAATTCTGCTCAATCTATTTGTTAAAGGTTATGCTGACGCTGAGAATGGCAATGTCCACAACATCCATACTGCTGGGACATTTTACTTCAGACCTGCCCTGCTCTGACCTCAGGGACTATATGCTCAGTAGCGGTTGGAGTGCATTAGACACCTTCCCCAGGAACCTTCTCTGGTTTAGCTTCCTCTGAAAGGAATCTCTTTCTCAGGCTCCAGATCTGCTCCAAAATATGAGCCAAACCACAATAAGCAACGACTGGCAGATGAGACGCCGACAGCAGAGTCTTGACCTGCTCTCAAATGCAGTGCGCTTAAACTCAGGGTAATGGGGAAGTAGAGAGAAGTAAAAGTGAAAATCACAACAACTGCCTTGAAGATACGCTGTTGATTGTGTCCTCAGCCTCCTCTCAAGTTCAACGCTTCCTCTTACCGCAGACCTTTAATCTCTAGTTAATCTCCTGTGTCAATTAAGTAGCTGGATTTAAAGAAAAAGTTTAATATTGGTTCTTCGGGGGGGAAGCAGCTGACGACCTCCCTTACCATAGGCAGTAAACCTTTCGGGGAAGAAGTCAAAGAAAACGGAAGGATTTTTACCTCAGACGGGGAATTGTCTTGTCAGGACGAGAGAGTGGTTCCTTAGTCAAGCGAGCATGGGTCCCACACGGCATTTGACCTACGAGAGAAGAGCGTAAGGCATCGGTAAGTATAAAAGGAAACTGAAGAGGTTTATGAGTTTACAGTAACGAGCTTCAACAAAGATAAACTGTCATTTTCTCTCTCACATCATCATATGATTTGTGTTATGTCACTTTAGGACATTTTCAGGTTTTCACACCGGCAACTGCAGCAAGTTGCGCACACAAGGTATTGCCAGCCGAAACCTGAAATACAAAAGGCTCCTCAGGATCTACTACCTAAAAGGAGCATTGAAAACAATTTGCTTCTGGCAAGCTAACAGTGGACCTATCAGAACGGAAGGACTGCATCCAAGGCAGCTCTGGTACCGAGACGACCAGATCGACGCCCGGCTCCACTCCAGAAGCAATGCAAGGATGCGGGTAAGAAACAGAGGTCACGCTCAAGTATTCCCAGATGCTGCCTCGTCCCGTGCCTGCCATAATCCCTACAGAACCCTAGGGGTAGACTTGGACAGTACACAAGGTAGGGTGAAAATGAAACAAGTCGTATAACTTGATGTCAGCCTTACCAATTTGCAGCACGGCTACCTCGAGTGACGAAAATCGTGGTCTTTTAGTGGAAGGCTCTAAAGAAGTGGACCCAGGCTTAAAAGAAAACAACAAAAAAGCACCAGCGTGAGTGTAACCTGAATGTGAATCCCAGCAAACACACTTCCTGAGGCTTAGTCAGCTCTACTATGACTTGGGGACCATGACTTGCTTGTTCAGATTGCAGAAGGCGGCAAATCTTGGCAGGACCTTTGACAGGTACGCTTTAAATTTTGAATACAGGCTCTCATATGTGCAGCAATTAAAAGAATACAGTCTTGTCACTGAGTTATCACTCAGTCGGCTTCTAAACATTCCAAAGGGTGATAGTTCGGCCCTTGAGAAATATATTTTGTACAAATAAGAGTTAACAACTCTCTCAGGAACGAAGAACTAGAGCCCGACAGTCTCTTAGCCCTCTAATCCCATGGGGCAATAAGAAAAACTGCACTACACCTTTGAACCAAACTAGGCAGTCAAGGTGGCTCATTTTTACAGAGCCAAAGTCCTACAGGAACGCTCTCCTGGACTGGTGGATAATGAGCAGAAAGTGGTTTATCCAGAGCAAGTATGCAGTTTTTCTTGTCAGGTAGTGTATATTGATTCCTTAACCACAAGCTTGAGAAAGAGAATAACAGTTTGCAAACACACTAAAACTATAAACTTGAACCATTCTCAAGTATCTGGAAGACAACAAACAGTTTGCTCCTCCCGCAGCTGCCAGTGCCGGAGCAGAGGACGCAGGCTTGAGTAAGGCAAACCCAGCCCACATTAGAGCTGCCTGCTAGAAATGCAAAAGAACCACCTACTGCTGTACAGGCTCAGAGCAGGCTCAACCTCAAGATGCAGTAGGGAGAGCCGCTTGCTCTCGCACCTTGCACAGACCCTAACATTTCAAAGCCCTCGCTAACCTCTTCCGCAGACTCTGTGCCGGCAGCATCTTCGCTGACGGAAGCCGCCGGGCGTTTGGTTGCCTTGGTCGGCAACTGCAGCACTGCAGAAACGTCAACTTTCTCTTTCTGCTCAGAGATGGAATAATCTAAAAAACAAAGACAGGCCGTATAAGAACAGGCTAGAAAACCAACAGAGGTACATTGCGAATACAGACAGGAGGGAGCACACAGCTTGGATTTAAGATACTCTTTCTGCTGACAGGCGCGGGCTCAGCGCCAGAGACCTGGGCTATCTCCTGCTGGCAGTAAAAGTATTGGGCCCTGCCACAGTCACCGCAGAGAACGTCCGTCATCTATAGGGCTAAGCCCTACCGGACACCCTCAAGCCATTGGCTATAGGCATAGAGAGCCACAAGGCAAGAAGCCAACAGCTTGAAAAGCCACCGTTTCAGGAACAATGCCAGAGCACAAAAGCCAGACTTTTCCAAGGGACACGAAACCTCAGAAAAATCGGGCATATTCAGTACTTGTGTAATGTGCGATACCTGATTTTTGCTTTTTCGGCGGAGTCTCGTCATCATCATCATCCACAACTATGCAAACGCTGAGGAAAGAACACACACAACAGTGTTTTGCAACCCTAGGGAAGCTCCCAGCAGGCTGACTTCCCTTCACAGGGCCCAAACTTCCCAAGTTACTTTTCCTATCCCAAAGGTCTCCCCCTCCAAGCGCCCCTGGGATCATCTCAGGCACATACACCTAACTGCAGCCCTCCTCAACACCCCCCAACCTCTCCCAGCCAACGACCGCTCGCAGAGAGCTAATGATCCCGCTGCAGCACATTAGGCCTCTTTGGCTCATTCCGTTAATGCTTCCCAACATTTTACCTTTCTTCCTATCGCCAACAAATTAAGTTCGTTTTGGAAATCCCTACACTGAGTTGCAAAGAAAAGTCTAAGGAGGACAGGACATAAAAGGTGGGAAAGCAACTCGGGCATACACCCACTTCAATCACTTTGTCCTTTGGGAATGGAGCACACAGGTTGGTCCGAGGTGGGTTTTTTCCTCTCTTTGCCCCCCCAAATGTCAGGACAGCCGGATCCTTTGAAGAACTCTTTGGTCTTTCTTACACAAAGGAATTTCTCTTGAACTGTTATGCCCCCGACCCCTGCTGATAGCGTTGCTTCTGGCCGGGGAGATGGGGGGGGAGTGGGCGCCGGGGCGATGCCCGGGGGCGGCCCTGAGGCGGCGGGGCGGCTCGCTGCCCTGGGGGGCGGCCTCTTGCGCGGCGGCGGGGCCGGGGGCGGCGAGGAGGGCGCCGAGGGCCCCCCGCAGCCATTACTGGAGTGGAGGCTGAGGGGGGAGAGAGGGGCGGGGCGGTGGGTGCACGCGCGCAGGCGCGCCGCCGTCTGTGCTCTGCCTGAGGGAGCCGTTAGCGGCCGCCCGGCCCGCTTCTGCCCCTGCCCTGCGGTGGGGCCGGGCCGGCGCCGTCCCGCCCGTCCCGCCCGTCCCTGCTCTGTCTGGGGGAGGCGCTTGCCCTTCTCCGGAAGCCCCGAGCCGGGCCCCGGCTGGCAGCTGGGCGCCGGGAGGCCGGGCAGTGCCCGGAGGAGGGGAAGAGGCCTTCGGGGAGAGGCCCCCACGGAGGCCGGAGGGGCCCCCCAGAAGCCCTCCAGAGGCGGAGGGGCCCCCCAGAAGCCTCCCAGAGAGCGGAGGGGCCCCTCGGAGACCGGAGAAGCCTTTCGGCGTCCCGCAGGCCTGAGGCAAGCGACAGCGGCCGGCGGCGCGGGCTCTCGCGCGCCCCCTCCTGCCTCCTCTGCCCTCGGTGGGTGAGGGAATGCCAATCCCGGGCTTACCGAGCCCTTTCCTGCGCGCTCGCACGGCGCTTTGCGCCCCTCTGGCGGGGAGCTGCGCTCGCTGCACCCGGCTGCGCCATGGCTGCGGTGCGACTGGAAGGACGCGGACTGCGTTCGGCGTTCCACCATGGTGAGCGGCTGTGACGGAGCGGCGCCCGACCGCCGGCCGCAGGCAGCCCCGCTCGAGCCGCTGCTGCGGGGGCCGGCGAGCGTGTGTGAGTGCTGAGCTGTGTGCTGGGGGGTTGGGCTGGCTCTTGGGGCGCTGCCTTGCTCCTAAGGGGGCTTTGAAATGCGGTGCTCGCCCCTCGTTAACGAGCTGTTTCCTGTGGGGTGGAAATGTGCGGCTGTTGCTGCAGCCCCGTCCTGGAGAGGCTTTTTTTCCAGGGCTGGGAGCGAGAGCGGCGTCCAGGCTGGGCAGGGGAGCCGGGTCTGCTCGTCCTCCAGCTGAGCAGTGGTGGTTTGCAGGTAGCATCCGGTTGCACTTGCTGGAATGCAGAGCAGGAGAGAGTTGTGTCGTGGTTTTCCCCTGCAGATGCGGGACACGGGCGGCAAGGTGGCAGCGTGGGGGGAGTGGGGGTAACTGGGAGCCCCTGTCTGCCTCCCAGCCCCATGGCGCTGGATGCAGCTCAGATGCACCCACGCTCTGTGAGGGGGGGTTTGAGGGCCTGAAGGGTTGTCCCCGTGTCCCTGCCGGGCTTATGGTGGTATCTTGCTGCTGTGCGTGGGTCTGGGGGTGGCCGGGAAGGGTCTGGCATGCTGGGGCCATCACTGACCCTCATTTTCTCTCCCACCATAGAGCTCCTCGGCGGAGCTCTCAGCCAGCTCTCGGCGGAGCTCCCCCAGCCAGCGCCTTCCCACATCAGCACCCTTTAGGTGCCTGGCCCCCCTCTCCAGGAGATCTTTGCTGGGGCACCTTGGGAGAGTGGGCAACCACTACCATGGGATGGTGGGATGGGGACAGCCACCTCCTTTGTCCCCTGTCCAGCTGGTGCCCTGACCCTCTCACTCTTCCATGCCCCCGCAGCTTCCGGAGCAAGAGGTTGTGAACGTGTTCATCGGGACGCAGGCGGTGGGGGCCATCATCGGGAAGAAGGGGCAGCACATCAAGCAGCTGGTGCGGTTTGCGGGTGCCTCCATCAAGGTGAGGAAGGCGCTGCGGGGCTGGTCCTGCGCTTCGTGCCTCAGTTTCCCCTCTGCACTGCCGAGGTCGGGGAATGGGAGTGTGCGGGGAGCAGTTTTGCTCCCCAACTTATCACAGAACGGTTGAGGTTGGAAGGGACCTTGAAGATCATGAAGTCCCACCCCCCTGCCCTGTTCAGGGACACCTCCCCCCAGCCCAGGTTGCTCCAAGACCCGTCCAACCTGGCCTTGAACACCTCCAGGGCTAGGGCAGCCACAGCTTCTCTGGGCAAGCTGGGCCAGTGATTCACCACTCTCACAGTGAAAAATTTCTTCCTGTTATCTCCTCTAAATGTCCCCTCTTCCACTTTGAAGGCACTCCGCCTCGTCCTGTCACCCCATGCCCTTGTAAAAAGTCTCTCCCCAGCTCTCCTGTACCCGTTGGCATGGGCCCACCTCTCCCGCCTGTGTTTAGTAGAAGTCCAGGCCTGCAGCACCCTGGTTATGAGCCCGGCTCGGGTGGGAGGGGATGCTCCTGCATGGGGGGATTGCCCTGCGTTGTGGGGGGACATGCCACCGAGGGAAGGTCTTGCTGAAGCGGTGGCTGCACTCACGCTCCTTCTCCCCCATACTTCCCCAGATTGCACCGGCAGAAGGTCCCAAGGGCAGCGAGCGCATGGTCATCATCACAGGGCCGCCCGAGGCTCAGTTCAAGGTGCGCTGGGTGGGGGCTGTGGGTGTGGGGGACAGTAAGGGCCAAGTTGAGAGCGTCCCTGTGGTCAGCACTGTGCTGCCAGCCTGGCTTGGCCTCCCTCAGCGCCAGGGGAGCTCTTTGCTGGGTACCATGATTTTGATGCTGCTGGACGTGAGGACATTGTGAATGGACTCCTCGGTGCGGGCAAAGCCACCCGCATCCCACCTGGGTTCATCTTCCATAACCTTGTCTCCTGTCCACTCGAGCGGGATGGCGGCCCCCCCCCAAAAAATTGAGCCTCTCTCAAGGAGCGATGGAGGAAGCACAAGTTAAAAAAACCCAGAAACCTGAAATTAATTAGGGCTTGTCCGGGGTGAAAAGTTGGGAGCGGCGAGATGCTCGGTGGGGGCTCAGGGGTGGGTGGTGGTGGGAGAAACAGTGCCCTGACCCCCACCTCTTGCTTTTCCCTTCTCCTCCCCAAGACTGCACAGTGCGAGATGAGGGAAATGCTCCAGCAGGTGAAGCAGCAGGGGCAGAAACACGCTCCGGGAGCCCCGGCCTCGCAGCACAGCAAGGGAGGCTCCCGCCGTGCCGCCCAGCACCGCCCGATGACTGTAACCCCGCCGCCGGACATCCCCCCTCTCCCCCTTCCCAGCAGGTCAGGGGAGCAAACCAAAGACCCCCCCAAACACACAGCCCCCCATTCCCCGTGGCGCTGCGAGGATGCACAGCCGAGGGGTACGGGGAGGGCTCTCTCCATCCCACAGCCTCCCCCTTCCTCCTCCCTCGCCTCCCGACGCTATCCCTTTAGTTGGACTAACGTGGGCAGGTTTGGGTACCTCAGCACCTCACGCTTGTGTCTCCCTTTTAGAGATTTTGTATGCCTTGGAAACCTGAGAGTTGGAGGGTTTTTTATTAATTTTCTAATAAAAAAAGAAACGAGTTGGACAAAACGATGGGAATTGGCAGCACTGTGGTCATTCTCTCCGGGGCGTTGTGGAGGAAGGCTGCCAGTCTTCCTCCCAGTGTACTTTTCCCCGTTGGCTCCAGACTGCTGCTGGGGCTGAGCTCTGAGCCGCCAGAGCGGTTCTCAGCAGACGGTCACTCGGCGCGGACAATGAGGCCCTGAATAGCCCTTCCTGTGCTCTTGATGGCTCCGGACGGCTCTGCTCCTCTGCTGCTTCTAAGGTGGGGCTGCCCCAGTGCCCTCACTCAGGAGCCTTTTGTCTGTGCAGGTCTCACTTGTGACAGGGGGTGGGGGTGTTGCCAAACTAACTGCTGTGTTGCGATGTCTGAGTGGGTGTTCCTGCCCGTGTCAGTGCCAGAGCTCTTCCGTAGGCTCCTTCTGCCAGCGGAGAGCCAGGGGCCGCTCCTTCGGGAGAGAGCTTGTTTAAAAAGAGAAGAAATAAAAAAAAAAAAGGGAGGGGGGGAAAGGGAAAAAAAAAGTGGAAAAAAAAAGGGGGGGAAAAGAAAAAAGGGGAGAAAAGTAAAAAAAGAGAAAAGTGAAAACGGGGGAAAAAGGGGAAACAGAGAAAAAAGGGGGAAAAGGCAAAAAAAAAGGGAAAAAACAAAGGGGAAAAAGAGGAAAACAGTAAAAAAAGAGAAAAAGTAAAACGGGGGGAACGGGAAACAGAAAAAGGGGGGAAAAGAAAAAAAAAAGGGGAAAAAGGAAAAAGGGGAAAAGAGAAAAGGGGGAAAAGAAGTGAAAAAAAAGGAGAAAAAAAATATGGGGAAAAGGGGAAACAGAAAAAAGGGGGAAAAAGCAAAAAAAAAGGGAAAAAGAAAAAAAGGGGAAAAAGAGAATAAAGGAGGGGGAAGCAAAAAACAAAAGGGAGAAAGAAGAAAACCCCCACATATTAAAAAAGAATGGTAGAAAGGAAAAACCAAACAAACCGAGGAAGGAAAGTGGGAACAGCCGCCGGGCAGGAGGAGGGACAGGAGCCGGGGGAGGGCGGGGCGTGGTGGGAGGTGGCGGTGCCAGCGCCGGCCCCGGGGGCTGCGACACCACGTTTTTGTCCTCTACTGCAAAGTGTTCTGTGAAAAAAACAACCAAATCCCACCCAACGACAACATCAAAACCCAAAGAGAAATCTCTCCAGCTCACACGAGCCTGAGCTCGCTCTCCGTTGCTCTCTTTCCAGTGTCTCGGGGGGGGTCACGGCCGAGCTGAGATTGGGGGGTGGTGATGGTGGGAGTTTGCCCCATGGCTGTGATGGGGGGAGAAGGGGTGGGTGGGGAGTGGGGGATGTGGTGTGGGGGTTTTTTTGGGGGGTGGTGGTTTTTTGCCAGGCGTCGCTTTACCCAGTGGCTGTGGGAGGTGTTGGCATCAGGAAGCCTGTGCTAAAGCGGGGTGGGGGCCTCGCCGCAGTTGGTTAGCAGAGCCAAAGTGGTTATTAATGGTTATTAACAGCACAGTAATTAGGCCCGTGTAATGGGGAAACTCAGATGCCCCCTAACCAACCCCCCCCCGGTGCTTCTCTAGCCAGGCGAGCGCTGGGCGTCCCCCCCGCAGGAGAGGAGCGCACCTCCGGGGTGGGTGGAAGGGCGTCACCCAACGGGGAGAGGACCAAGATGGGGCTTGGGTGTCCCTTGGGGTGGCGGGTTAGGGCTGTTGGGGGCTGCCATGACGAGGGACACCCCCACGCCTTTCTCCATGGCTCCCACAGCTCTGATCCCTCCCACCCATCCAGTGCCACCAGAGAGGCGGTGTCCCCCCTCCCGGGGCGGGCAGGGGCTGTGCCACCCCATCTAACACCTCAATGCACCAAAGCACCTCACTGGGGGAGGGACCCTGTGCCTGGTAGCCCCGTGCGCCCCAGCACTGTAAGGATGGGGCTGAGCCCCCACCAGGGCCACCCTGTGCAAACCAAAGACCCCCCAAACACACCCCACTCCCCCCATTCCCCGCAGCGCTGCGAGGATGCACAGCCGAGGGGTACGGGGAGGGCTCTCTCCATCCCACAGCCTCCCCCTTCCTCCTCCCTCGCCTCCCGACGCTATCCCTTTCGTTGGACTAACACAGGCAGAGAGAGAGAGAAAGAGAGGTTTTATTATTCTTTTTTTTTTAATTTTTTATTTTTTATTTCCAAAAAGCCACCGGGTTTTCATCCCAGGCATGGCCAGAGGAGCTCGCCCAGCGTTGAGGAGGGGAGGCTGGGCTGCGGCGCACAGCGCAGCGGCTCATCAGTTTTTAGAATTAATATAACACTAACGAAACTAAGGGTGATTTTTAAGTTTTGTAAGGATTTTAATTATTTATTTATTTATTTCATTTCAGAGGGGGCCGGGGCGGGAGGGGAACATTTGTTTTTTAGCAAAAGCCGGCTTTTCTAGAGGTTAAAGGAAAGGCCGTGCTCAGATGTAAATGCTCCCCTCCAGCGTCCTGGATGGGGGGGACAGATCTCCGAGGGGCCAGCTGTATCCTTGGAGGATTCCCCATTTGTCTCCCCAGACCCTGCGGTTTATATTTCCTGACTCGGTGAGGGTGCAGGATTATGCCCGAGTGGATTACACTGTCTGGGATATTTCCCTCTGGTGGTGCCATAGCGAAGTCTCTGTTGCCAATTTGTGACGTCCGGTGCTCAACGTCACGGGAAGAGTGGTGGGACGGGACTCGGGGCATTTTGATTGTTAAGGGCCATTTGGTTTTGGTTGTTCTGTGCCATCTGGAGATAAGCCCGGGCTGAGCTGTTTTGCAGCTCCCCCAAGTTCTCTCTGCACAGCCAAGGCACAGCGGAGATGGAGCTGAGTGGGATGGCAGCTCCCTGCCTCTCACCTCTGGTGCTCTGAAACCGGCTTGGCTGGCTGCTCCCACACAGTGTGTTACTGGCTTGCCCAGCAGGTAAAGAACCCAGATTTGAGACGCCACTGGGGTGTCCATAAGGGGTCCTGGGCTGCCCTTATGGGGTCCTGGGGAGGGGGGGGGGGGGGTCTTGCAGGCCAGAGGGAGTCTGGGGCAGCCCTTCAAGGATCTGGGGGTCCCCTCTGGTGCCTCTGGGGAGGGTTTTGTGGCTGGGGAGGGCCCAGCTGGTTTCAAGAGGTGCTTCCTCCCTTTCTCCAGCCCACCCAGCTCCCCCGACACCACCACCCCCCCAGGTTGGCGGGTGCCAGCAGTGCCAGCCTGTCCCACTGGGTCGGGCACTGAGGGGGGCACAGCCCCAGCCGTGGGATGGCAGGAGGAACCACAGCACCAGGGATAGAGACCAACATTTTATTTCTTTAACGTTTCCCATGGGGGGCACCCCAGGGTTGCGCGGCTGCACCGCAGCTGGTGCCAGGAGGGACTCCAACGTCCCCCCCGCAGCTCACCTGGCTCCGCTCGTGATGCTTTTGATGGGGCTCAGCGCGGTCTCTTCTGTGCTACGGACCAAGCGGCTCCAGGTAGGCGACTGCTGCACCGCACTGTGCCGCAGCGTGGGGTGGTGTGGGGGGCTGCGGCACGGGGCTGGGAGCTGCTCCTGTCTCACCCAGCTCCCGGGGTCCTGCAGAGGGACTGGAAGAAGCCGAATCAAGGGATAACGGATGCAAGAGCCCACGCGCAGGAGCAGAGAGGTGAGTGGCCCTGGCACCGAGCACCGTGCAAACAGCCCACACCCCACGGCAGCCCTGAGCCGGGGCTGTGCCAGGGGCTGCCGGCCGCTCACTCCGTCCCCTCCCTCAGCAGCTTCTCGGCTAGCGGATGAAGGATGGGAGCTCAAGTCGACACAGGAGAAGCAGGGAGTGTGGGGGAGACCCCCAGATCCTGCCCCAGACCCTCAGCCCGTGCCCTGCCCTGCCTGCGCTGGGCAGCCCTGCCCGCCTGCTGAGGAGGGGGTGCTGCCCACGGGCTCCAGCGGAGGAGACGGTGTGCAGCGGGTCTCTTCTCTCTCCTCCTCTGCAGGGCAACCAAGGAGGCAGCGAGGAGGGAGCACCAGGCCCCACAGGACCCACTGGGCTCCCTGCCAACCATATACCATCTGAGCAGTGATGCTTCTCTCTACCCCCTGCCCCCCCCCCCACCAAGCCCCCAGGTCCCCCTGCCCTCCTCTGCCGCCTATAGGTCCTATCAGTGGGGACAGCTCCTTCTGGTCCAGGCACCCCCCGGGCTCCTGGGCCCCCCGAGGGCCACCGCAAGAGCCCCTGCAGCCTGTGCTCGCTGGACAACTCGGAGGACTGCAGCAGCCTGTTGAGGAGCAGCTCCTCTTCCCACAGCTCCCTCTACCACTTCCTGGAGCCCTGGCCCAGTGCAGCAACAGAGCCAGTGGTGCTCACACACTCAGGACAACCCCGCTCTCCCACAGCTGCTGGTGGGGCAGTGGGGAAACGGGCTGGTCCTCAGCCAGGAGCTGCCAGCAGGGACCGAGAAAGAGTGGGTTCCCAGGCAGGGGATGGACAGGGCACAGAGGCCCACGGACAAGCACCTGTCCCCCGGAAGGCCCCCAGCCATGGACATGGACCAGGTGGAGCGGGTGCTGGAGATCACCCGCACTTTCCAGGCCTTGAAGGCAAAGACGGAGGAGTCCTGCAAGACCACGGGCAGGGAGTGTGGCCAGGCAGACCCAGGGCTGTGCAGGACAGGAAGGTGCCCGCGGCAGGGCTGCGCCTGGCTGTGGGGCTACTTGAAGGGCTGGTGGAGATGCCACTAGCCGTGTCTGCTTCTGCCAGCCCTGCAAGCGGTGACAGCGCCAGGCCCAGAAGACCAACAGTGCCCCGAATACTGAGCGGCTGTGGGGTGTGGGGCCAGGAACCCCTCTGGGGTACCCCCTATGTGAAACGTTAAAGAAATAAAATGTTTGTCTCTAGCCCTCGTGCTGTCCTTCCTCCTCCCGTCCCATGGCTGCGGATGCTCCCCCGAGGGAGCAGGCTGCAATCAGCAAGCACTCTGTGTTGAGCTCCCCTGCTCACAGCCATGCTCCGCCTGAAGGCGGCGAGGCAGAAGCAGTCTCCAGCCAACTTGGGCGCAAAAAGGTTCATCTGACTCAGTGGGTGAGGAAGGGCCCGTTTCAACTCTGTACCTCTGGCATTCTCAGGTCGGAGGATTTGATGGAGCCAACTGAGAGCGGCAGCATACGCTGCGGGGCTCTGAGCTGCTGCGTGGTGCCAGGTCTATCCAACGTCAGGCAGTACGTTCCCAGGAGACTTCACTGCTAACAACTCTTCCGAGGAAGTGGGGCCGTTTCTGTTGTCGTAGCCTGCCTGGAGAAACAGCCCCACGGAGCTAAGAGTCTGCTGAGCAGCAAGGGAGCAGAGTCGCTGACTCTCAACCAAGGACTGAAATACAGCAACCCACTCTATTGCCTTCCCCCTTCGCCCGCTGCCTCCCACAGTCTAGAAGAAAAGAACCAGGGAGCTCCAAAGGAGGGGACCCCTCCCCCACTCCCCCAAATCTGCCCAACACCTCCAAAGCTCCCTCAAGACACGGGACTCCTCCCACACACCTCCACTCCCCACACCGCAACCCTCCCCCTCCCCCAACGCTCCAAAAAGCAGCAGTCCTTAGGGCAGACTCCTTAAGCTGACTCCACAGCTACGGCTCCCCGTCGGCTCCGGGGGAGACAAGGGGGCCCCGGGGCTCTCCGTGGGCTTTAAGGGGGTCCCAGGGCTGCCCACGGGCTCCCAGCAATGCCCGTGCCCACCACCCACCCCCGCTTCAGGGGGCCCAGCGCTGACACCCCCCGACCCATCTCGGGGGTACCTGGGGGGACTCGGCCGTGGGCTGGAGGCGGGCGAAGGGGGCACGGCCGGGCTGACCTGCCGGGGGGAGCTGAGAGCGGAGCCAAGCGCCCGCCCAGGCCGGCCCCGGGCACCCTGCGCTGCGGCCGGGGCTGCCGCCACCTGCGGGGAGCGAGCGGGGGGTGAGGGGGCGGCAGCGGAGGACGGGGGGGGGGGAGCTAAATCGGCCCTGTTCCCCCCGGGGACCCCCCACTCGGCTCTGCTCCCCCCCAAAAAGGCCCAGGCCGCCCCCCGAGTCCCCCAGCCCGGTCCCGACACCCCACAATCCCCCGAACTGGCCCTGGACACCTCCGCACCACCGCTCCTGCCGCCGCCGCCGCCGCCGCCCCGCCCGCCCACTCTCCTTCTCCCGCTCCTGCTCTCCTTCTCCCGCTCCTGCTCTCCTTCTCCCGCTCCTGCTCTCCTCGGCCCCGGTCCCCCCCGTCTCTCCCGGTACCGACCGCCGACGCACACCGGAAACGTTCTCCTTCGCGTCCGCCCAACCGCGCACGCGCCGAAGGGCAAACCCGGGCCACGCCCCCCAGCGTCGCCGCGGCGAAAGCGGGCGAGAGGGGCGGGGCCGCGCCGAGGAGAACGAGGGGGCCGGGCCCCACCGCAGCCCCGCACCGGGCACTGCGAGTTCGAAACCGTCCCTGCCCTCCCCAAAATCAGCCGGGACGGCCCGAAACCAGCCCAGCCTTCTCCAAAATGAGACGGACGTCCGCCTGCAGAGCTCCGCCAGCCCCCCCGACGGACATCACGGGGATGGGGGCAAAGAAAACAACCAGAAAGGTACTGAAAATAACGCGGAGACGGTGCTTAGAGATCCTTCCGAGAGGCAAAACACGGCCTTTGTTCTCATTTTTGAACACGGGGTTTCGCAGTGCTTCGCGGGCAGTGGTTATCCAGGGGCATCAGCTATCCCGGGAAGCGAACGTTCCCATCCCGTGTGGCAAAAGTCCACTCGCATGAATAACTTAGACAAAACCCGCCCACAAAAGGACAAGAGGCACCTTTGGTCACCTTTTGCTTGAAGCTTCGCTAAAACTGTATACTCAGATTAGCCCTGTCCTGCAGTTTCTTTCCCAGAGTTTTGCCCCAAACCCACGCTTCTAGCCCCGCTCCCCAAGCCCTCCCTCGGGGCCCACCACCTTTCCCCAGCCCAGCCTGTCCTTAAAGCTTTTCTTTCCACACACAGCCCTTTCCACTCACCTCCCTCCGGGGCCTCCTCTCTCACAGGCACCTCACAGCCCTGCAAACCTCCCTCTCCCGAAAACCCATTCCCCCCTCACTCCCCCCTCACGCAACACCTCTTCCCCTCACACACTCGCTCCCACCCCCCCCACCATCCTCTCTTCCTCTCTCCTCCCCCTCCCCCCATCTTTCGCCCCCCCTTCCCCTCTCCTCCCATTCAAAATGGCCCTTCCCTTCCCCTCTCGCCTTTTCCTGCCTCAGCCCCCGCCCCCCGCTCAGGTGACACCGCACACAGCCGCCATGAGGCGCGGCGGGGAGGGCCGGGGCTGTGAGAGGCGATGGCGGTGAGGGAATTTTCCTCTTTTTTCCTCTTCTTTTCATCTCCTCAGGCTTCGGGCAGCCCCGCGTGGGCGGCTGGAGATCCCCCCCTCCCCTTCCAGGAGTGGCCCCGGCCCTGGGGCGGCCCCCGCCTCCCTCCTCCCCACAGGCTCTCCTCAGGGAGAGCCCCCAAATCTGTCCCCTGGGCGGCTCCACAGCCTCCTGTGTGTCCGGGAATGGGGTTTCCCTCAGGGAGAGTCCCGAAATCCATCTCTGTCATTGCCCTACAGCCTCCTGCATGGCTGGGAGCAGTGATTCCCTCAGGGATAGATCCCCCCTCATCCCCAAACCTATCCCCAGGGTGGTCCCACAGCCTCCTGCATGGCTGGGAGCAGTGTTTCCCTCAGGGAGAGCCCCCAAATCCATCCCCAGGGTGGTCCCACAGCCGCCTGTGTGGCCAGGAACGGCGTTTCCCCCATGGATGGAGCCCTCTCCTTCCCCCTACCCCACTCCTGGGCAGCCTTTTCCTCCCTCCCACCTTCTCCCCACAGCTCTTCCAGGGCTGGGAAAACACTCCTGCCCTTTCTCTTCCTGCGGGTTTTGAGAAGAGCCCCCTGTCTTCCCAGCCCACACGTGGGGTGTGGGCAGCTCCACGCCTTGTGTTTGAAGCGGGAATTGGGATATTTCAGTTTTCTTCTGCGATCAGGAATGGTTGTGAAAGGGCCAGTTGTAGTGGTTAGGCTTTGGTGGGTGAGTAACAGCAAATCTTATTGAACTTTTCCTTTTTTTCAGATTTTGTGTAGGGGGCTCGTTGTCCTCACGCCCGCGAGTTCTGCTCCAGGTGAAGCGAAGCCCCATGGAACTGGCCCTAAGGGCGGCGGCGGCCATGGACCAGCGCCCCTTTGGCGTCGAGAACGTGGTTTATTTTGAGGTGAATCTCCCTGTTTTTCTTGAGAAGCGGGGGGCTGGTTTGTAGTGAGGCTTAAAACCCCGGGTTGTGCCTAAGTGTGGGGCTGATTTCAACCTCAGGGGCTGCGACTCACAGCCCTGGCAGCACCGTCAGCGCGCTGGGCTCAGCGTTCTCTTGTATTTTGAAGGGTTTCTTACGGATCGGCAGCAGCCGGGGATATTTAGCAGCTGTGTATTGGTGGTGGAATCCGTGTGGTGAAAAGATCTTTGGGGTAAAGAGGTGAATAGGTGGTTTGTTTTTTTTTCACCTCGAGAATGTTTCTTGTTGCCTTGTACCTGTAAAAAGATGTTCAAATCATTAAGGTGTTCAAATTGTTTCATAAAATTACCCCCTAGACAGGAATATGTTTTGTGGTTGGTTTGAGGTTTTTTTATGAGTCCTTTCAGCCTGCTCTCCAGGTGGAAATGGGCAATGCAAAGGCATTACAATGATAGATTTGCTAAATATGTTGCCAAGGTCTATATTAGTGGCTTTCCCTGAAGCGGGGAAAAGACGTCCTGTTTAATTCTTGTTTGCATTTCAAATTCTCTGTGAAATGGATTAAGCAGAGAGGGCTTCTTTTTGTGGGTCTGCCCTTGGGAGGAGAACGCCTTTAGGAAAAGGCTTTTCTGGAGGGGATGGAGAACTTAATTGCTGATGTCTCTAAAAGCGCGCCCTGTTTGGGTGCTTTGAATTTTCCAGTGTGGGAAAAGCCGCAGAAGTGTGTATTTCTGTCCAGCTGCAGAGAAATGGGTAATACTGAGCCCTACAATAGCTTGGTTGTTTTTTTTCCCCTGTGTGATGACTGGTGTGGAGGGAGTTTGTACCAAAGAGTCAACTTCTGATTGTGGGCAGCCCCTGTTTTAGGAACTGTTGCGCAGATTGCCTATCGATGCAACTGCTGCCGCGACTCCCGCACTCCCTGCTGCTGTCAAGCTTTTATTACTTGTTCTGAAAAGCTCTCGAAATACGTGCAGAGCTGCGCGGCTCCCCCGAGCCAGGTGTCCACGGCCACTGCCTCCTCGGCTCCTGTTGGCCATGGCTGACTATTTTCAGCAGGATTCGAATATGTCTGTGTGCTCCTCCTTCCTTTTTAGCCATCTGTTATTTGAGTTTGGGACTCGGAGGCCTTACTGTCTTCCTGCGCTCTGTTTTTTATCACTGTTGACAGTTCTGGATTCACCAATAACAGTGCTCAGCGCTTACATCTGGAACTCCCTGAAAACAATGAACTCATTGATCCAGGGCCAAAGGTTTAGAAATAAATGGAACAAGGTCAAGCCTTGGGATCTTTAGTAATGTGATTCGGAGCCTCTCACCTGGCTTCTTGGTGGAGCTGGCACAGAGGTCGGTGATAATCCAAAACTGCAGAGCGAGCTGGGTGCCCGTGGAAGGGGAACCGCACTCTCAAGTGGAAATACTTGGGGTCTCGTTGCCTGTGGGAGGGAAAGGGACGTCAAGAGTCAACCTAAAGGAACTTCTCACCTTCAGAGGTCGCGCTCTGGAGGTGATGGTTAATTGAGGGGAGTCGTGGAAGTGTGCCTTACTGAGCAACATGCTGCTGCTGGCCCGAGACTAAATGTCTCCAAAGTTTGGGATTGGTTTAAGTGCTTTTTGGTTATTAGCTGGATGTCACTCTTAGAAGCACCTCTTGCCCTGTCTGGAGGGGTTTGCTGCTGCCTCCTGCATTGGGCCGAGGGGACCGGCAGCCCTCAGGACAGGGACTTTCTCAGGCGCGGAGGTTAAACCTGGTGCGTGCTGCTTAAAAGCTGCTCTGGGTGTTAGTGCGGCGGTCACGGTGAGAAATGTGTTGGCTTAGGGGAGCCTGAGATTTGCATTCCTCTTAAGTGCGGGGGATTTTGGGGAGCCTGGGTGGTACAATCCCCTTCCTGCTCCCAGATTCCTGTCACTGACCCGTCAGCGGGGTGTTAGCAGAGCTGATGCCCGCAGCGGCTGAGGGTCGGCATGATCCCGGCATCGCCGGAGCTCTGGAGCCAAGGAATGGGAGCGTGGCCCATTTCCATCACAGCTTGTGAGGGAAATAGTGCGGTTTGATATAGCCGGGGTGCGTAAACGGGGATTCCTCTTTGCACATGTGCTTACAGGGTGCACGCATGTGTGTTACGTGGAGTGTTTCTTAATGCCTGCGAAGATTTACGAGATTGGTTAATGAGCGTTGCTTTGCTGTGCAAGTGCAAAGTGTTATTTTCATGGAGAAACCAGCTCGGATGTTCCGTTTAGGCATTCTGCCTTTAAAAAAAGAAAAATATTTTAAAGCTTTCCTTGCAGGCAGAATGACATCTGCTTTTGAGGATTGTTTCTTTCCCTGCAGGGTGGGAAAATCTACAGCCTCGCTAAGGCCGCAGAGGAAGAAAACTTGTCAGTTTCCTGGAGCAAACTGCAGTTTGGAGAGGGGGGTGGTTTGCCAGAGCGCCTTTTAGCACCTCGTCGGGCACATTTCTTTTCCCTGGGGGCTGAGGTTTAACACGGCCTTTTCATTTGCCTAGCTTTTGGTTGTATGAATTAATGGGTGTTTCAATGGGAACCACAAGACCTAATTTCTCAGTCGCCATCTTAAAAATTGTGCAGGGACGGAAGTGGGACAGGGAGGTGACCGGAGTGAAACGCTGAAGGCTGTTAAGGCTGGAATAAGGAATGGCGGGGCTTGTTCTGGTCACACACTATGACAATAAAAGGCCACGAGTTCCTCGTGGAGGTAAAGAACCGACAATCTGGGAGGGCGTTCAGGGATTTGCCTCATCGAAGGGTTTCCAGGGGAATATGGGGGTCACTCTCCATCTCATTCCTGGTGAGCTGCCTGCCTGTTAAGACCATTATTACTTTATAATCACGGAGGGAGGCCCTGAATTCAGGTTTGGGAAGCCATTAGCTAATTTTGTGGTTAATGCTTTTTTTTTTTTTCAGAGTGAGTCTGTGAATCGGTTCTCTGTGCTGAAGGTGAGACACGTCCTTCCCTCTGCTTTGGCAATGGCCGCTTTCCTTGGGCACAGGGACCACACAGCCCTCTGCACGTTTCTCGGTAAGTAAATTGTGGCTGTGCCGCCTTCCTGCCCGGCCTGGGGAGCTTGTCCTTTACTGAGTGAGAAAGCAAGTTTTTCCCTGGAAGAAATAAAGAGATTTAAAAATCTCTGTCCTTCTGTGCAGCAGTGCCGTCCCAATGTGGCCTCGGGAGAGGCACCTTTCCTCCAGCGCTGGAACCATGGCAGGGAAGGGACCTGCTATATCGTTAGGTGGACGAATTTCATCGTTCTTTGGCAACAAACGAATGTGGTGACAATGGTGACCTGGTCCAGCCAGCCTTGGTGATCAGTCCGCTCCTCCCTTTCCCTGTGGGAAGGCTCCGAGGATCTCCTGGGCTGTAGGAAAGGGGAGGCAGTAAGGATGCTGTGCTGGGGAGCTTTGACTGCCTTTGCTGTCTTCCAGATGGAGAGATGGATCCGCAGCACTTGGGAGCTCACCTTCCCCAAACGCTGAGTTTGCCATTTGTTATCCACAAACAACGTGTTTTTCCGTGCAGGAAATGGATTTTTCAGAAATTCCAGCGTGTTATGGAAAGAAAACGCTCCTGGAGTTTTTAATGCAGGTCATTCTTTTTTGGTGTAGCGGTTAAAACGTGATGTCTGTAACTTTGAAATGAATATTTGTATGCATCTGTCAACGGGTACAATTCACATAGCCGCTCACAGGAGAAGGGATCTTAACCGCATTTCTGATTTTAGGCTGTATCGTGATAATGCCGGGGATTGATGTCGCGCTGGAGATTTTTCTCCAGTTTCCACCTTTTGCCACTAAATGAGCGGCAGAGATTTCCCAGCTAGACAGGCAGTGAGCTCTACGCAGGAATGTGAGCGCGGATCCAACGTTGACGGTAATTAAATTACGTTGTTCAGAGGTTCCTCCTTTTAATGAAAGTCTGGAAAAGTGAAAAAGGAGGTGCCTTTCTCCTTTGGGATTGCTGTTGTGGCAGAGGGGATGGAAACAACCCACGGGGGTTTTGCTCCGCTCCTGGCTTTGGCTTGGAAAAAGCCCTGAACGGTTTGATCCCTGTGGGGCCAACTCTGAGCAGGGTGAGGGGCAGCTGTGCCAGGAGATCCAGAGGGTCCATCTCCACAGCTTCCGTGTCCAGTGAGCAGTTTCCCCGAAAGGAGGGAAATTCTGGGAGAATGGGGAGCGGTGTGTGATGATGAGGGCGGTGAGGAAGGCTAAAGGATGATCTCAACGATTTTAACTTGTGCTGTTTTTTCTATACATCTTTTGGGCAGAATGGATGGGGACTTTGGGTTTAGCCGAAGAAGGATAACCCTAAAATCAGCGTTGGGCCGTGAGTTCCGGCCCAGCGGTCAGAATAACCGCAAACCCTGGGGAAAGGGGGCTGAGGAGCGGGTGCACGGTTGGTTCGGCACCGGGGCTCTGCCAGTCCTTGCTGTTGCTCCCCATGGCTTGGCCAGTTCTCCCACTGCCCCGCAGTGCTGCAGAGGGTAACAGAGGGGTTATTTTGGCTGGAGTATACCCCCGTGCTTGCCAGAAATGGCCAGTGCTAGCCCAGGCTGGGCTTGCCACTCAGGCTGACCTCATGATGCCGGTTGCCGGCCTCCCGCGTTCTACACAACATTCCAACGGTGGTCTTGGCCCACCGTCGCAGCTCTTCTGCTGCTGGCTGTCGGTCTCAGAGTGAACCTCGCCAGTTTGCTCAGCGTTTGAGGAAGGAAGTGGCAATTTTCTTGCCCGATGGGGCGCAAAAGGGCTCACGTGGTGGAACGGTAATGCTGTTGGTGGCGAGAAGGGGCTGTGGGAGTTGTTAGAGGGCAGTTGGTGACGCTGTGCTGGGAAATAACTGCCGTACCTGACACGTCCCCTCCTTCGAAGCGGGTGCGTGCTAGCGTGCTGTTCCCAGCTCTCCTTCCTCACCTCCTCTGCCTTAACAATTTCAGACACGTCAACGTCGGCAGTGAATTTCAGGCCGAGATCCCAGACCTCCAGGACAGATCCCGGTTGGAGGAGGAGGAGGAGGGAGCATCGCTAGTGTGGAAGCCCTGGGGAGACATCGCAACGAACCCGGAAACACAGGACAGAGGTTTCTCTTAACGCTTTTCTTCCCAGGTCCCCCCCGAGATACTAAGGGTCGAAAACTGCACGTTTTCACAGCAGCTGTTTGTCCGTTGGGACCCTCTCCCTCTTTTCCTTGACAGCATTCGTGGCTGGTAGCACCCGAGGGTGGCTCAGATCTGGTGGGACAGTGAACAGATAACAACCGGTGGTGCTCTGAGTCGCGTCCTCTGGGAGAGACGGTCAGGGGCGTTTGTAGCTGTCCCACGTCAGCTGCAGTGACCTCGGGAGAGGGGAGATCTGTCTCTGGAGCTACCGGTCCCAAAGCTGCTCTGAAGGGAGAGAGAGCGATACCGGATAACCTGCCTTTTTTTCGGTGCCTTTTCTGGGTCTCCAGTCTGTCTGCTCTGTTTGCCCTCTGCCTTGTATCGCACTTTTTCTCCTTTCTTGACGAAAACTGACTTTCTGTTGGTTTTTGTTGCATTTCTAGTGACAAATCTGCTCAACTTCGCCTGCTCCAATGTCATGCCGGGGGGAAGAGCCAACCTGGAGCACGCCTTGCACCGCCTGCATGAAGCTCTGGTAAGAAGCAGCTCTTTTCGAATTCCTACTGGACTAGGAAATATTCTCATCAACTGCCGTGGGCGGAGGTGACCCCGACACGCTGTTGCTGAGCGTCGACTGAGTACCATCTTCCCACAGTGGGCTGAAGAGTTGATCTTTTGGCCCCTGCTGAGGGGGAATCTAAGTCTTGTTCTCTGAACTCCCGCAGGAGGGTCTGGAGATGTTGCAGTCTGGGGCACCCCAGCGACCTGAATCCCATCCCCTGGCTGATTATCATTACGCAGGTAAACTGGAAGCAGAGCTTGTTGCTTCTCCGGGAATGCGAGCGGGTACTGCCGTTCCCTTTGTTCTGATTGAAAGAAGTGATTTTTAGAAACGTGCGAGCAGTGGCTCGTGTTCTTTGGGGCAGGGAAGTAGTCTTTTTAATCTGTTCTGGGGGCCTTTTGGCACGGGGAATGCCTCGTCCCTGTGTTCTAGCCTGCTGTTGTCCCTTGCGGTGACACCCCACGCCGCCCAACGCTCCTCCTTTCCCTCGCGCCCCGGCTTTACTGCGTGCAGGGCTTGCTCTGCTGGCAGCCATAACTGCTCGTGCTAACAAACTGCCTGCGGTGTTGGCTAATTGCTTTGCGAAGGAGGAGACATGTGGACGCGTGACAAATACATCGTGCGCGTTTCCGTGAGGTTGCAAGGGGTCTAATCGTTTGCACGTGGCTGTTTCTTCCCAGGCTCAGACACTTGGACGCCCCTGGAGGAGCAGTTGTTTAAAGAGGCTTTTTATGTGCATAAGAAGAATTTCCACCTGATCCAGAAGAAGGTAAAGCCGTTAGACCGAGGTGGGTCACGGGTTGGTAGCGTGGAGGGGAGTTTTAACCCAGAAAAGTCGTCTTTTGAATGGTGCATTGTAATCCTGTCCTTGGGATGCCGCTTCATTCCAAAAAGATACCGGTACAAGACATAATTGGCTCTAATGTCTACTGAATTTGCCCGAATATCAAGCGAATATTTAATCTCTCCAGTACAAAATACAGGAAATACTAGAAGAATACTGACACGTTCCGCTGACCATCGGCACGAAACGTACAGTTCTGCCCTCCCAAGGCTTCTTTACGGCCCTTTCAGAAGAAGGGGGCTCGTTTTCAGCCTGATCTCACCCGTGCGTTGCGCTGTGGGAACCGCAGACACAGGGGAGGACAAACAGTGCTGGATAGATCCGTCCTGGGTCTGTGCCTTCATTGTTTTCCTGTGGTATTTCCCTCATCGATCGCTTCTGGTTTTCTCCCGACAGATTCAGACGAAGACCGTGGCCCAGTGTGTGGAATATTACTACACCTGGAAAAAACACGTCAGGTTTGGCGCCACCCGACCAGGATGGACAGCCAAAAGGCTGCAGCGAGGCACGGATGAGGTGGAGGAGGCCGAAGAGAAGGTAGGAAAACTGCCGGGGGTGGGTGCGAGATGCCGCTCCTCCATGAACCCTTCGTCCCAGGCTCTGGGAAACGATCCACTTCGTGTTAAACCTGCTGATGATGATTTTTGGGGATGTTTCGTAACGTCCCAGTGCTCCGTCAAAGGAACTGTTGGTGACCCACCTCTGCGCGGGTGTTGCCAAAACCTTCCTTGCCAGGAAATGGGACTTTGGCTCACAGAAACACATATTATTTAGGTTTTTTTTTGGTGGTAGACACCGGGTAACCATGTCCCTTCAGTGCTCAGTAATTCTACGTTTTAAACCCATTTTACAGACTTTTGTGGAGGAAAGTGCTGTTCCGCTGAGGACGGTAGAAATAATACGGTTTTTCTTTCACCATCTGTCTTCGCACCCCATCCTCCCCGCCGAGTTTCAGCATTGTTTGGGCTGTTTTAGCGTTCGGAGGAGCTCACCGGGGCAGGCTGGGGCTGATAGAACACGTTCCACCCGGCACACAAATAGACCCCTCACTGCCTGGGCCATTTGGGGATGTTTCCAGCCAGTTTTTCGCTTTAGCTGTCCCCCTTGCTGAGGAGAAGGAGAAATGAGCACAGGCTGTCTGCTTTGCAGGCTGGTTGCAGCCCGAAGAAGAGGCGCCGGCTCGGGCCCAATGAAAAGCTCACCAAGAAGCAGAAGAGCAGCGAAAAGACGCCCCGTGGCACAGGCAGTCCCTCCCGCCATCCCGGGGACGCTCCGTGCGGGGCTGGGGGCGCAGGCGATGTGGCTGGGTTTCCCTGCGGGCAGTGTGGAAGGTGAGCCGCTCGTTTTTTCTTCTCGAAACCCGCTGCTTTGGGCTCAAACCGATGGAGACTCGGCATTTCCATCCTCCTCCCATCTCCTCCGCACTTGGGGCTCCTCCGAGACTGCAGCCACAAGGGTCTCTCTCTCCCTTTGAAGGCCCTTTCCTCCCATTACAGGCCTGGGGCGGTTCATCTCCTCGGGCGAGAATCTCAGCGTGTCTCCTTTTTCTGTCTGAGAAAAAGGTTCCACTGAAGTTCCTTTTTGCAATTTGCGGCCCGAGGGCTCCTGCGCTGCAGTTGCTCGTGCCAAGCGACATCACTTGTGCCACGCAGAGCCACTCGAGTTTCAGTGCAACCTGATTTTAAGCCGTCTCGCTGTTATTTCTCTTATTTTAATCCCCAACAATCTGCTGTGTTTAACCACCAAGGTCCCACCAAGCCGGGGGTACTGGCAGAGACTCTGTGGCACCACGCAGCAAAACACACAAGAAACTCACAAAAGTAGAAATAATGAAGTGTCATCTAAGGATTTATTTTTTTTTTAAAAAAAGGAGTTAAAAATCCCCGTTTGTTTTCTCCCTTCCAGGGTGTTTGGGACGGTCAATGGAAGGAAAGTGCACGTGAAATACCATCACCCGCGGGAGGTTCAGAAGGCCCCGGAGGCGTTTTTAAAGGGTGATGAAGCCGGCAGAAGCCCAGAGGGTGACCGCCTCTAGTTGGCAACTGGGCAACTGCCGGTTCAGCCCGGCAATCAGGTCCCTTTCCTCCACTGGGAAAACCCACCCACCATCTCTCGCCTCCGGCAGCACCTGAGCTCTGCGGAGGGTCCACCACCACGAGGTCGCCCCCGCTCCAGAAAGACCCAGAAGATAAGAACAGCAGAGAATAAGGTATTGTATTTAATAGTGTTTCCCCCTTAGGTGATAGTGACATGTAGATTTTCGGTCTTTTTTTAGTGACGTGTAGTCTTTCGGGTGAAAGACTGAGAGGAATTTGCGTCTCCGCCAGCAAGGGATGATGGTCACGTCCTGGTGATGCTCAGCTGTGACCTGCGTGTGTCCCCCCCTCACAGCCCCACTTTGGGGCTCTGGAGATGTGTCCTCTCCCGGGTCCAGTCCCCGTCACAGCCCAAATCCTGGCTCAGGAGCTGGAGGGGTCCCTGCAGGGGATGGTGCTGACCCCCACGATAGCAAAGGAGGGAGCCACAGGGCCGGTGGCTTCGTCTGGGTAGGATGGAGATGGAGAGGGGTGAGGAGGGGGGTCTCCTGCTCCGCCACCAGAGTAGCTCCCCCAGTTTGGCCCCTCATCCCCTTATAACACTGGGATCAGTGTTATTAATTACACTTTGCGTGAGATTAATTACATTAGTCCTCCCTCCTGCTGCTGGTGGCCAGTCCAGCTTGCGTGTGACGGGACGAGGGGGCCGAGGTGGGAAGTTTGCCTGCTCGTGCGATGCTTTTGGCCTCCCCTGGCACCGGGAGGACTCAAAGCCAGACCTGAACCTCTGCTTTGTACTTTTCCTCATCCTCAATTACACCGAAGCTTCCCCAGGGAAAGATTTTTCTTTCTAACCGGAAGAGTTGCACTGAGACAGGTAAACTGAGGCAGGACAGTCAAAAGTCCCTCTCCCTCCTGCTGGGACAAAAAAAACCCTGCAGCAAAATAATAATTTGGAGAAGTTTTCTTGAGATGGAACAACACCCTCTGCTCCGAAACTCAAAAGTGAGCTCGCCATCCCCTTTCCCAGCCCAGTTTCGATGATTTGATGTTTTCCAAGCGCCTAGCAGCGGCGGCGAAGGACAAAGGGGGAAGGTGAAGCGTCTGTGAGTGCTGGTACCCATCCTGGGATGGGATAATTCGCTTTCTGGAGGCATCTCTCCGTCCTGCTCCGTCCCATCCCAAGCCCACGCATCCACAGATCCCATAGACTTATTAAATTCTTAAATCCTCCAGCAATTTCCTCAATGAAATAACCTTTCTGAGTCCATTTGAGTGGCTTAATCAGGAAAAAGAGGGTTTTGAGTGGCACCGGTTCCTTCGGTGGCATCTCTGTGCGAGGTTTGCCACGATTTCGGGGATGCTGCAACAACTGGGGAAGGGCGATGGGATGCTCGGAGCATCTTGCCACGGACCCACTTGGTTTCTTTCCTCCTGTCTTTGCGTCTGAAGCTTTAATACTAAATAATAAAAAAGCAGCAGAGATCTGAGCTTGGATCCCGATGGGATTTTAACGGATTAGCCCTCGGTGTCACCCTCCTTCGCTGTGTTCTTTTACATCCCATGTCACCTTTCAGGGCGAGCCGGGGCCGTTAACCTTTGTGCTGAGCAGCGCCGGGGAGGAAGTTCATGACAGCAAATGAATCTGTAGGCTGGAAATGAGGGATTAGCTCCGCTTGGAAAATAAGGTAGGCTGGAGATAGCTGGCGGAAGCGAGGAGAGTAAAACATGGGGCTTCTCTGGCCATTTCCGTACGGCGTAGGACTTGGTCTGGCTAACGAGGGTTTATGGAAGCCGCGAAGGGACGGAGGCCGTGCCGAAGGGAGACCTCCCTGAAACACCCTGATTTGATGCAGGAAATGTTGATGAAAATCAGGGCTGCCCCATAACGGGCATTTCCCCAACGGTTTGTGCCTCACGTGGTCTTTTGGCAGTTTGGGCTTTCAAATACACCCAAACACTGTGTAACACCTTTTGCCCTGCCGAGATGCAGCGTTTCCACCCCTTTTCTCTATTCTGGATAGTTTTTCCTCAAAACAGAGCAGGTTTCTCCCCATCCGCTAAGTTTTCCAAGCGGGATCAGTATTGGGGTGTATGGCTTTAAATAACTGCCGGGGTCACCCTGAACATTCCGATCCCAGCAACGGTCGCTGTTTATGTGCTGGAGATGGTGCAGACTGGGAGTCACTGGGCTGCAGTCGGAGGGTTTGGTCCTCTGATTGATCTGGAGGCTCAGTTATCCCCCAAAACCGGTGACCGACTTGAGGATGAAGCAGGAGGAGGGTCCCAAAATGACACTTCTGGAAGAGTTACAGGTGGGAGGGCTGTGCCGAGGAGCTGCGCATCCCCCAAAAAGGGGGGGGAGACTTCCCAAAATCCCACTGGCATGTCGCCAGAGCAGGGAAGGATGCGGGGGGGACGATGCTTTGTGCCCTGCCGGGGGCAGGTTTAGCATCGTGGGTGGGAGCACGGAGCCAAAATGGTTTCTGAGAGAGAAGCAGACATTCCCCATGTTGCTCGGGGGGAATTTGGGGAGCTGTGATGCCCAAATCACTCCGTTTATTCCCACTCTGACACCCCTGTAACACACTCAAGCTCGCTGTTGTATTTAAATTGCGATTTTATTTCAAGTGTGATTGTATCTAAGTTGCGATTTAATTTAAATAGTGATTTAATTCAAATTGGGGGGTTATTTCGGTGGCAATTTTACTTAAATTGCGATTTAATTCAAATTGGTGTTTTACTTAAGTAACGATTTTACTAAAATTGCCATTTAAAGCGATTTGATTAAGCCCCTTTTGTCCTGTGCCTTTTCTGAGGATGGGGTTTGGGTTTTTGAGTTTTTTTTCCGGTAAATCTGGAGGGGAGCAGACACATTGCTAAGAAGGGACGGAGGGTGGCAGAGGTCGGCGTGGGAGAGAGGACAGGAAAGCCACAGGCGTGTCATAATCTGTCTGCCGGGTGACGCGGGCGAGTGCCCGGAGCTGGTGGGGAGGTCGCAGCAAGTCGGCTTTGAAATTAGTACTCGGGGGCCAGAAAAAACTCATTCCCAGATGGGAACGTTTGTTCCTTTTGCTCGTTAAATTGGCTGGTGAGCGGGAGGTGTGACCTTCCCAAGTGTCGCTGCTGCGCGGCGGCAGGTGATGCCATTCAGTCGAAGCAGGGATTTGGGGGATAAAAAGCAGATCTCTGGTGTTTTGCTCTTCTCTAAAGAGAAGGGTTTCCTGGAGGCCCTTTCAAAGCTGCAGTTGCGACTCGAGTGTGAGACGTGGTTGGGTTTTTATTTCTTTGAGCGTGGTGATCCCGGTGATGCCCTTCCCCAGCCCAGGGACAAGGGGAGAAGAGAACTCCTGTAGTTCTCCTTCAGCTTTTAAGGCACAGATGCTCTTTGTGCAGCGCTGGCAGTGGTATTTCAGCCAAGGAGGGCATTAGCTGTTAGCCTTTGGCTTTTCTTTTGAGGAGAAAAACGCAGTTTTGTGTGGAAAGCAGGCTTGCAGCAAGAGAAGCCCGAGCCTGGTTGGGCTGAAGTCGAAGCTTCACCCTTGCAGGTTCTTGAGGGCCTTTGGAGGTTGATGGTGGCCATGTCCTGTAGCCAAGTGCCATCTAGTGAGTCCTGCAGGTGTCACGTTTGGAGAATGAAACTGGCTGTGCTCAAAAGTGTGGGGTTGGGTTCCCCCACCCCACCCCCAGTTTGGAAATCCCTATTTTAGTTTTTTGAAAGGAACCACAAGAACGAAGCAGGAGGTTTGGTTTTGGTTTGAAACACTCAACTGTCTCCCCTTTTAGTAAATCCTTCCAGACTCACGGTGTATACAATACAGGTGACGTTACAGGTGGTTTTATTTGGGTATGGGAATAAAAACCTCCTCCAAATCCGTGTTTTTAGGGCTGTGCCTGGAGGAGGAGACACACAGAGGTGTGATGCTCGTGGGCTCGCGTGGCCGCAGGGATGGGTGATGGCTGGGAGGACATAAGGGAGCTCTCCTCACCTGGTCCCAACTTGTATCTTCTTCTCCTCGCTAAACAGAGACATGACGAGGAGGCGGTGATTGACCAGGGAAGAACGAGCGCCGCTGTCACTATTCACTATGAGAAGGAGGAGCTGGAAGGTGAGTCGGGAGAGGTGCCACCAGCCCCACGCGTTTTCCCGTCGCGCAAAGTCCCTGCCGCGTCCTGTGCTCAGCGTATGCATCACCTGCCATGAAACGTGGCATGCTTCTAAATAAACAAGCACAGTTATTTTTACATTTTTTTTAATGTTGTGGCTTTTAGACAGAGGGGAAAAAGCCCCCGCAGCATCTGTGGTGTGAGTGTTGGCCATGGAGCTGGGTAGTTCCCAGCTTGTTTTCTCAGAGGCTGCTCTTGGCTTGGAGAGGTCAGGAGAATAATTTGATGGCTGCAGACACAGGGCTGTGATTTTCTTTTTTTTTGTTCCAGACTTCATTATCACGGGACTGATTGGATCTCCTCTTGTCGCCTTGTGCCAACAAAGATTTTAAAAATAATTACCTTCTGTCGCTGCTTAATGAGCAGGTCTGAGTGTTGTCCAGCCAAAGCTGGGATTTGAGACGAGGGTTGATACTTTCAGGGCATTTTTAGGTGACCCGGAGCCATCGCTTGTTGTTGCTCTGTTGTTGCAAAGTTAGAGTAAAACAGGCTTGGAAAAAGGGACGGGTCTCTGACATTCAGGGATGCAGTGAAACTAAAATGAAGAGAAGTTGGTGTTTCCTCCTGGGATGAATACGCTGGTTTAATCGTGGCAGCGGCGTCAACCGTCTCCGCAATATTGAGAGTGATGAGAACGCTGCTTTTTTTGCAGGCCACCGCACCCTGTCCGTGGGCATGCGGATGCCGCTGGTGAGGCAAAGCCACCGGTGCCACCGGCACCACCGACCCCACCGCCAGAAGCATTGGAAGAAGGAACAGGAGAAGGACTGTGCCCCGATGGAGCAGGGCTACCACTGTAAGTCCCGCCGCAGCGTTCACGAGCCTCCTCGGGGCTGCGTGGGTGCCGGGGTCCTCTGCAAGCCGGTCTGTGTGGCTGATTTGTGTGGTTTGCTGTTCTTCTGAGGGAAAGTGGCATTATTTGGGAGGCAGTTGAAGGCATAATGGATTGAGGCTGGTCTTCCTTGGAGGGATCCTGCCATTAAAAATGGAAACGTGGGGAAGGAAAGTGGCCCGTCCTTATGCAGAGGTGCAATAGATGCTTCTCCTTCTCCATGGCTCTGTGCAAGCCCGGCCAGACCCGGGGGAGAGGGGCTAGCCCAATATTTAGGGCTGAACTGGTGCCAATCGATGGCCACTTTGCGTGTGAGCGTGACGGGCTGAATGCAGGTGTGGTAACGGGATTTATCTTCTGCCCCCAGACACCCCATCCCAGCGGGTGCAGTTCATCCTCAGCACCGAGGAGAACGAGCAGCACGTTCCCCACCACTTGTTCACTGAGCTGGATGAGATCTTCCTGAAGGCGGGTGAAGATGCCGAGTGGAAGGAAACAGCAAGGTAAATCCCTGCTGCCAGCTGCGGTGGCGGCCGTGGGCTCTGCCTTCCGCTCTCCGGGACGCGAAGCTTTTGCAGCTGCAGGTGCCGATGCGCGGAGCCTTCTCCTCTTGCCGCCCCGTAGCTGCACCAAAGGGGTTGCAGAGCTGAGGCTGTTTTCTTGCAACGGGGCTGATCGTGCCCAATGTCTGCAGGTGGCTGAAGTTTGAGGAGGACGTGGAAGATGGCGGCGAGCGCTGGAGCAAGCCCTACGTGGCCACGCTGTCCTTGCACAGCCTCTTCGAGCTGCGGAGCTGCATCATGAACGGGATGGTGCTGCTGGATGTTTGTGCCAACAGCATCGAAGAGATCGCAGGTACTGAGCACGCTGCGACCCGCCGGGAACGGCCGAGCTCAATTTGCCGCGGTGCCCTTCACTCCCGTATCAAACCCTGCCCCAATGGCACGTCCTTTTCCAGAACCTCCGCTGTGTTTTTAAATCGTGGGTTGCTTTTTGGATGTAGACTGGGTGTACAACAGTCACATCAGCTTTTTCTCCCAGTATGGGAGCCTTTTGAAAGCAATTTGTGGGGTCAGAGAGGCGATTAGAGAATATTCTCCGGCCAGAAAGGAGTGTCAGGGCTTGGCAGGCTGCTCTCAGGAACACGGAGTCTGCGTAAGAGCTGAACCTCCTTAAATAAGCTACTTACTACAAGCTGTTTCCTCCTGTTCTTTGTTTTGTTTTTTTCCTATTGCCTTAACATCCAGGATTTAAGAGCTTTAAAGGCAGAGTTTATCTGGCAGGTGACCAAGCAGCATATTTCTGTGGGGAAGATAATTGAAGTTAATTGAAAAAGCAGCTTTGGAGAAATTATCTTTGACTGGCAGGTCTCCATTCAGCCCTTGCAAGAGCTGGAGAAGTCGGAGCCGTTCTTAGCACGTTTCTCCCCGGGCTTGCCAAATTGCAGTCGATGGGCAAAGGAAACTCTGGGAAAGTCTGTGCTAGAGATTGCTTATAATTTGTTGAAATGTGTCGAGTCTAGAGAGTCTGTCTAGAAACGCCAGATCGGGCAAAAAAATGTCATTATCTAGGATGGGGAATAATTATCTGAGCGGAGTGATGAATAAGCACTTTGATGATGGCTTTTAGCAAAAGAGAATTCTTCCTTTTGCTGCAAAGGCTGAACTGCGTTAAAACGTCTTGCTAAGCAAGGCTGAGCCCGCGTTAGGGTATCCTGCGTGGCGCAGCCTTCGCCGGGGGCTTGAGGGGTCGGGGCTTGGGGACTTTCTGCTCTGACGGCTTCGTTTCCTGTTGCCATCTCCAGATATGATCCTGGGCCAGCAAGAGCAGTCCGCGGGGTTTGATGAGTGCACGCGGGAGAAAGTTCGAGAAGTGCTTTTGAAGAAACATCACCATCAGAACGAGAAGAAAAGAAACAACCTTCTCCCCATCGTCTGCTCGTTTCCTGACATGAGCAAGAAGCAGTTAGACGTGCATCCCCTCGACAAGCCAGGTGAGGGTTCCTGCAGGGTTTGGTACCCGATGAGGGTTTCTGCCAGGCTTTGGCACCAGGTGAAGGTTTCTGCAGGGCTTTGGCCCCATTAGACTTCTCCTGGCAAAGGAGAAGTGTCCCGATTGCTCCTTGCTTTTCTTTCTGAGTGTCTTTCTTTCTCCTTCCAACCCAAACACTCACTCCTCACCCATCTCCCACCACTGCAGAAGCTAAAAATGGGGTGAACCGTGACACCAATGCAATGGACCTAAGCAAGGTGAGTCACTCATAGCTTTCTTACACCTTTAGGGCCAGATTTGCTCTTGCAAACTTGGCTGCAGAGTGTTCTGCAGAGTGCTGTGGGCTTTGCTTTTGGGGTAATGGCCTGAAAATCCTTTGTCATGCCCAGGCTGAGCTGCGCTTCATGAAGAAAATTCCCACCGGGGCTGAAGCGTGCAACGTGCTTGTAGGAGAGCTGGATTTCCTTCGCCAGCCCATCGTGGCATTTGTCCGCCTGAGCCCGGCTGTCCTCCTCTCGGGCATGACGGAAGTTCCCATCCCAATGAGGTCTGAATGAGAAGCGCAAAGTTTTTATTTAAAAAAAACCCACCACAACAAAACACCAAATTCATGCATCAGTTGGGCGTCCCAGGGGAACACGGCCAGTGGGAGCAAGCAGGTTTCTCCCACCCACATCTCCGTGCTTTCATTCCTCCCTTCCCTGCTGGAGCTTTTAAACCCATTGGCCAATTTTAATGAAAGTTTGCCCAAAACTCAAATTTGCGTTTGGTTTTGATGCGTTTCAAATTCATCACCGGAGTCGGTGAGCCTACACGTCCCCCCTGGAGCCACGCTCTGGGGTGGGAGCTCCCAGGGATTTCCTTGGGCGCCCTTTGAGTGAGGCCATGTTCTTCTCTCTCATTTTGGTTTTCTTGCCTAGGTTCCTGTTTGTTTTGCTTGGACCAGGAGGAAAAGCCCATCAGTACCACGAGATCGGCAGGTCCATGGCTACTATCATGACGGATGAGGTGTGACGAGATAAGAGATATCTCCGGGTCATTTTTTTGGGGCTTTCTTCACCTCTTCCTGTCTCTGTAGTAGTGAGGAAGAGGGTTTGTTGTCCCTGTTAGCTGCCTGCAGGAGGCTAAAATCCCACCTGGGCTGCAGCCCGCGCCTCATCCTTCTCCCCAGGGTCCCCAGCACGCTGTCCCCAGTGGTGGCATTGCCAGGGCCAGTGAAACTTCTCCTCTTGAAGCAGAAGGCTGTGGTGTGCCATGGGGGACGGGAGCCTGGTGGAGATGGTTACAAATACTGTGATGCACAGATTTTTCCTTTGGGGGAATATTTCCTGCCACTTCCAACAGGCGATTTGGGGGAAATGACCTTGCATTTAGCCAAGAGCTTATTGCACTGGTTAGGACATCCGAGATGGGTCATCCTCTCACGAGGTTGTCTCCTACGGCAGGTTTTCCACGACGTTGCCTATAAAGCCAAGAACCAGGCTGACCTGGTGGCTGGCATCGATGAGTTTCTGGATCAGGTCATGGTTTTGCCACCAGGAGAGTGGGATCCCTCCATCCGAATTGAGCCCCCGAAAAACGTCCCTTCGCAGGTGGGTGCTGCGGCAGAAGGAGGCACAATGGGGACGGGCAGGAGGGCAGCACGGCTGGGGGTGCTGCTCAGGGGCCCAAATTCACAGGTCACGTACCCAGCCCAAAAAGCAAAACAAGCCAGTGGCTGCAAAGACATATCTTTATCTTATTTCCATTTTAACAGGAAAAAAGGAAGGTGCCAGAAGCTCTTGATGACAGCGCTTCTCACAGCAAGCCGGAGAAACACAGCGGTCCTGAACTGGAGCGGACAGGAAGGTGTGAACTGAAATAGTTTGGTGGGGTGTTTTTCTGTTTGCCCCTAAAATCTGAGTGCGCACCTCCCTTCTAGCAGAGTTTTGGGGTTAACTGGGTCAGTGAAGGGGCTCCAGGTTCCCAGCTTGGTCCCCTGGGCTGGGTGGGTGGGAGATTTGGGCAGCTGGGCTCAGCTGCAGTGTGGTTGCACAGAGGTTTTCTTGCTTTGGGGTGGAAGCAGATGTGTAAGTACCTCCAGGTAGAGCTCTGCTGCTTCTCAAAGTGAGGGACTGTTGCAATAAGAGGGGGTGGGCTCTCAGGTTTGGTCTCCTTTTGTTTTTGTTGGAGGGGTTTTTTGTATGCCTCAGTTTCTACTGGGGCTAAAATGGGAGAAGGAGACTTCTTTTTAGCAACAGAAGTTACTCTGTGCTTGTGATTGTCCTTCCTCAGCCAAGAAAATTTAACGCTGTCTTCCACGAAAATGTTGTTTTTTTTTTTTTTTTTTCCTTCCTCCAGGCTCTTTGGAGGTTTGATCCGGGATGTGAAGCGAAAAGCCCCCTGGTTCTGGAGTGACTTTCGGGATGGTCTGAGCCTGCAGTGTCTGGCGTCCTTCCTCTTCCTCTACTGTGCCTGCATGTCCCCCATCATCACCTTCGGGGGACTGCTGGGGGAGGCGACCAACGGCCACATAGTGAGCACCTCTCTCTGTTGGGTGGCACGGGGGAGGACAAAACTCATGCAAAAGTCCTTGCTGCAGTGAATTTGCACTTGTTTTTTTCCCCCTAATGATTTAATTACTCACTGCTGCCTCTCTTCCCCGGACAGAGTGCCATGGAGTCGCTGCTGGGCGCATCCATGACCGGCGTGGTGTATTCCCTCTTTGCTGGCCAACCTCTCACCATCCTCGGCAGCACCGGCCCCGTCCTCATGTTCGAGAAGATCCTCTACAAATTCTGCAAGTAAGGCTGGCTGCTGCGGCCAGGTGCTGCGAGCGCCTTTGGAAGAAGGCAGGGATGGAGAAAAGATGTTTTTCTTAGTGGTAGTTGGTGGATTGAAGTTGTCTTCTGTGTCACAGACATCATGCGCTGCTGCTTTAGTATGTGACGGTGCAGGAGCCCTCGGTCTCTGAAGGATGGATGGGTGGTTCGGGGTTTTTAGGGTTAAAGTGAAAGAGCAGGAGGAGGAGAAACCACAAGGATGTGGATGCCCGAGCTGGGCTGCACAGGGAAGATGAGACAAATGACTCTGGTTTGGGAATGAGGGAAGATTTGCTTTCCTCTCAGTACAAACTCGGGCACACTTTTGCATGAATTTTGCTGGAAGTGGAAATATATTTTACCCACATATCCAAAGAGTTTTCTGGTCCAATGTTTTGATGATTTTTGAGAAAGCAGGAGCTTTTCAGGCGAAATGGATATTTTCCATGACAGTCTTTTTGTTGTGGCAACTGTGATGGGAGATTAACCCCCTTATTGCAATTAAATTTATTATGAAGCCCCAACTTGCTGGCAGCAGGTAACTGGGTGCAAACCCAGCCGGTTTCGCTGTTAGGGCATCGGGGTGATGTGGGAGAACACCACCTTCCACAACAGGGACCTGACCTCAATTAGCCTCCGAGGCATTAACACAAGGTCATTGTTAAATAAGGATTAATTAGCCTCTCCTCCTGTGGGCCCACACCCTGCGCCGCAGCCCTGAGGCTGTCTGTCGTAGGACTGGAAACTGCATTTACCATCCGCAGCCTTGACACGCTCCTGAATTGCTGCCGACTTTCCCCGAAGGAAGGCACGGCTCGGAGCCTCTTGCTGCCCTCTCCACCCTGCGTTTTCTTTTGCTTTCCCAGGGACTATGCGCTCTCTTATCTCTCTCTCCGGGCATGCATCGGGCTGTGGACCGCCTTCTTCTGCATAGTGCTGGTGGCCACTGATGCTAGCTCTTTGGTGTGCTACATCACCCGCTTCACCGAAGAAGCCTTCGCCTCCCTCATCTGCATCATCTTCATCTACGAGGCTCTGGAGAAGCTGAGTCACCTGCGAGAGACCTACCCTGTGCACACGCACAGCAAGCTGGACTTCCTCACCATCTCCTAGTGGGTTTCTTCCTCCTAAAGTGCCGCTGCCCCTTGGCAGGAGCTCAGGGCTGCACCTCCATCGCCTTCCCCTCACCCCTGTCTTGGCTTCTCTCCTCCCAGCTGTAAGTGTGAGGCACCGACCCATCCCAGCAACGAAACCCTGCAGTTCTGGGAGAGCAACAAGATCAATGTGTCTGGCATCACCTGGGAGAACCTCACGGTGACTGTAAGTGCCCCGAGTCACTGCTTCCTCGTGCCGCGGCCGCGGGGTCCAGGGGCACTGGCCTGGTGCAAAGCTCAGAGCCCTTCAGGTGATGGTGGGCTTCAACTTGTGCCAGTGCTGCTCTGAAAAGTCATTACTTCAGTGTGTTTAACCTCCTTGGGCCTGGGAAGGAGAGTCCACCTCTCCACCTCATCCCCGACATGGTGGGCAATAACTGTTATCCTCAGGACAGCGGTTCTGTCTGGGAGCAAGGTTCAGTGGGTGCTTTGGTTATTGGAGAAGTTGGAGGACTTAAGTTCATGCTTGAAGGCTGTAATTAGCTTCCTTAATTGGTTCCTAGTAACTCCAGGCCTTGCTTTCTTACTCAGCGCTGTCTGAAGGTACGTGCATAAACTTGCATGTCTGAGCAGCCCCTTGGGCCATTGTTGCTGCAAGCAGAGCTCAGGCACAGGGTGGGACGCTCTTATGGACATCTTCACCCCCCTTGGCCGTGTCCTGTGAGCCTGCCCCTGGGAAGGGACAATTTGTCTCTTCTCCTTTCCTGTCACTGTTGTCTTAGCCCTCCTTCCCCATTCCCTCTTTCACTCTCCCCAAGAGTTCCCAGTGTTTCCTTCCCCTCTGGTGTCTTCTTCAGCCACGGTTACCTGCTGTTCAAGCAGAGGATGTGCCATAGGTCTGTGGTACAGTGTCCCATCACATCTCCTCTCTCCGCTGTCTGTGTAGTTCCATGTGTCACTTATTCAGCTGCTGTTGATCGTTAAATATAAATCTCCGCTAGCTGCAGCAGTCCCGAGGTCACAGATCTTGGAGCAAGATCCTCCAAACCCCCTAGTTATCTGAGGTTTCCTTGACGCATGTGCACTACCTTTGTGTCCTGATGCTCTGTTTCCCCAGGAATGTCGGTATTTGCATGGAGAGTTTCGTGGACCTGCCTGTGGACACGATGGCCCCTACACGCCCGATGTCCTCTTCTGGTGCTGCATCCTCTTCTTCTCCACCTTTGTCCTGTCGGGCTTATTGAAGAAGTTTAAAACCAGCCGCTACTTCCCGACCAGAGTAGGTATAAGACGGTGGCCAGCAGCAGTCTCCACACTCATTTCCCAAAATGGCTTTCCCGGAGCACTAAGCAGTGTTTGCCACCGCTTGGTCAAACTGGGAAATATTGGACCTTGAAGGCCAAACTTGGATGTCCCTCACTCATTTCCAGGAGTGCAAAACGATCGTAGCGTTTCCCACCTGCCTCGTGACCTGCCCCGGAGTGGTTTTTTCCCCAGGCAGTGGGAAATCGGTCTTCCAAAGTTGGTTGTTTGTTGTATTTTCATTTGTGGTTTTTTTCACCTTGTGTGCCCAAGGGGAAAGTTGATTCAAATGAGGAACTGCCATAGAAAAAGACACAAAAGACACTGTTTCTTCCTTTTGAGGAGCAAATGATGCCTCAGTGCCTTATTCCCATTGTAGCTGTGAGTGCAGCTGTAGTGGCAGACGTCTGTTTCGTTATTTTTTAATATTTATTGGCTTTTTTTTAAAGTTTGAATTTAAACCACCCTTTTCCACCTAATTAAACTTTTTTTATTGCCTGACACCAGATCTTGCAGGTACAAACACAGCAACACTATCCAAACGAGGGATTTGGCTGCATCTTCTCAGAGTGGTGGGAATTTGTTAACCAGCCTTAATGCTGTTGATGTCTTTAACTTTTCCATCTCATGGTATGGCCCCGTTTGTGCTGTCCCTTTCAGCTCTGCTTTCTTGCCCCAGGTACGGTCCACAGTAAGTGACTTTGGTGTCTTCCTCACCATCATCATCATGGTCCTCATTGACTTCCTGGTTGGGATCCCATCGCCGAAGCTCCACGTCCCCCACATGTTCAAGGTAATGGGGTGTTTTGGTGTGGAGCCGCTTTCGGCCCTTGGGGATGCCACAGGGTGATGCTGGGACAGGACAGGGCTGAGTCTGGGGATGCTGGTGGTGTTAGCATCTCCTCTTCCACCTCTGAATGCATCGTTTCCTTCTGGAAAGAAGACGCCAGCCCCAAAACTTGATACCTACAGAAGTATCTATAGGTGCTTGCGACGAGGACGCTGGCACTGCTGAACCCCGTAGGAGAGGGTGACATGAAGGCAGGGCCAGGAGATGAGGCGGCACAGTGATGGAGAGGAAAATCAAAGCCAGTGAAGTGGCTGGGCTGGGAGTTGATCCTGATGTGTGTTTTGGCTTTGTTGCAGCCTACCAGAGACGACCGCGGGTGGTTGGTCAACCCCATAGGGCCCAACCCTTGGTGGACGGTGTTGGCCGCGCCCATCCCAGCTCTGCTCTGCACCATCTTGATATTCATGGACCAGCAGATCACGTCTGTCATTGTCAACAGGAAGGAGCACAAGCTGAAGGTAAGGGGCTGCAAGAGCTGACCCCATCCCCACCCCACTCTGGGCTGCAGGTGTGGGGAGAAGCTCCTATGCCAAGTACTTTGTGAAGGCGTTGGTTTGGGACAATGTCAGGCTGTGTGGCAGGATGCTCTGCTGGATTAGTGATGTCACAGGGAGCAAACGAGGGCAGTTCAGATGAGCAATCTTTTGGAGGAACAAATTAATTTTCGAGCACTATAGAAGCGTGTTTTTGTTTCAGAATGCCAGCAGGAGCTGGGGGAACGAACTGTTTTGACGCACTGCCAGGGATAACTCACGGTCACATCTTGCTTACAAGCAGTAGAAATTTCTTTATGAATGAAAATAGTCTGTTTGTTTGTGTGTTTGTTTGAGAAGTAGCTATTGCACAAACCTCCCAAATCCACTTGGTCTGAACTCCTGCCAGATTTTCATGCAAGGTGCTTGCGCAAAGACCGGATCCATCCTTATTTTTGCCAATTCTTCTCTTAAATTTTCAAGAGGGTGACTTGCGCCCAAGTAGGGTTTGAGTCTGAGTCGCGACGTTGTCCTCGCTCTTGTGCTGTGAGATGCTCTGTTCCTTGTTTTGCTGCCCACAGAAAGGATGCGGGTACCACCTGGACCTTTTCATGGTGGCCGTGATGCTCGGGGTGTGCTCCGTGATGGGGCTGCCCTGGTTTGTGGCTGCGACTGTCCTGTCCATCACCCACGTCAATAGCCTCAAAGTGGAGTCTGGCTGCTCAGCTCCAGGAGAACAACCCAAGTTTCTGGGGATACGAGAGCAGAGAGTCACCGGCTTGATGATCTTTGTGCTCATGGGCTGCTCTGTCTTCTTCACTTCGGTGTTAAAGGTAAGAGGAAAATGCAAAACGCCCAACAAGCGTGAGCTTTTTGGAGGTTTGACAAAAACCATCCCCTCCCTCCAGGCCTGAGTAGGTGTGGAGCAGAGGAGGAGGCGATCCCAAACCTTGAGGCTTGGCCCACGGTGGGAACCAGCCTCAGTTACCCTTTCCACCAGTTTGGTGTCCTCGAGGCAAGCGAGCAGAACAACTGCTTTAATTCCCAGGTGTCTCTCAGGCCCACCTGTGTTTATGGGTTACGACGAAGCGGATTCAGACCAGTACACTGCTCTCTTTCAAGCAGGCAGCACCTTATGGGATGCAATTGGCTCCCCCAAATGCCTCCCAACAGCCTTTCCCAGTAGCTAAACACACCAAAATCATCCCTGTGGGCTTCCTTGTGTGCTCCTCCCACAAAGTCACCGCAGCTCTTGGCTAAAAGGAGGCACTTCGCTTTTGCGTGTTGCCACAAAAATGTGTAGAAATGTTCTTCTGCCATCACAGAACGTGGCGTACAGTTTCATGGGTGAAATGACCTATTTTCCTCCAACCTTTCAGGAAAACAGGAGTATTCTAATGAAACGTAACTAAAAATTTATTAGATTATTCTAATGAAACGTAACTAAATGCTCTGCCTAAAGCAGAGCATACACTCACTCACTCGCACGCACAAAACTTCTACGGGTTGAGAGCTGAAACGTCTCTAACCCTGTGGAAACTGGAAAGCTTTAGGCAATTTTAGGCAGTGCCTCTAGAAGAGAGCAGTAATACTGAAAAAGCAATTAAAAAAATAAATTATTGCATTCTTTTTTTTTTTTTTAATTTCCCAGTTTATACCCATGCCTGTGCTTTACGGTGTCTTTCTCTACATGGGCGTGTCGTCGCTCAGAGGGATTCAGGTACGGACTCTTACAGCGTGCAGCTCCCTGCTGTGTCATCTCCAGAGAAGCAGGAAAAAAGCAGTGGTGTGGGAGAAAACCTCCCCAAAAGCAGGCAGTGAAAGTATTTTGTATAAGGAAAAGATTGGTGGGGGCACAGGAGGTACGTAGGGCGGGAGGACCAGGCAAGTTCAGCGCGCTCTGCGTCACGGTTTGGGACAGGGCACTGTTTGGTGTGGTGAAAATGGGGGAATTCAGTGCAAAGCGAAGGCGATTTTCTACTGCCGGTGGGAATCCTCGCTGGGGGATTCAGTGGGCTGAGAAATGCCAAATAACAAACAGAAGAATAGAATATATTAAACATATATTTTTATAGAAGAACAGGGAGGGGGGGTGAGATGGTCTGAGGAGGACCTGGGGGTGCGGACTGATGAGAAGCTCACCGTGAGCCGGCAATGCGCGATCACAGCCCAGAAGGCCGACCGCATCCTGGGCTGCATCAGCAGTGTGGCCGGCAGGGCGAGGGGGGATTGTGCCCTCTGCTGTGCTCTGCTCTGGGGAGACCCCCTGCAGTGCTGCCTCCAGCTCGGGGACCACAGCACAGGAGAGCCATGGACCTGGTGGAGTGGGGCCAGAGGAGGCCCCGGAGCTGCTGGGTGGGCTGGAGCCCCTCTGCTGGGAGGACAGGCTGGGAGAGTTGGGGGTGTTCAGCCCGGAGAAGAGAAGGCTCCGGGGAGCCCTCAGAGCCCCTTCCAGTGCCTAAAGGGGCTCCAGGAGAGCTGGGGAGGGACTCTGGATGAGGGAGGGGAGCGATGGGACGAGGGGGGATGGTTTGACACTGACAGAGGGCAGATTGAGATATCAGGGAGAAATTTTTCCTGTGAGGGTGGTGAGGCACCAGCGCAGGTTGCCCTGAGAATCTGTGGCTGCCCCATCCCTGGAGGTGTTCAAGGCCAGGTTGGTCGGGGCTTGGAGCAACCTGGGCTGGTGGGAGGTGTCCCTGCCCAGGGCAGGGGGTGGGACTGGCTGGTGTTCGAGGTCCCTTCCAACCTAAACCCTTCTGTGATTCTATAATAGAAGGATGTGGAATAATTGCAATTTGGTGGGCAGCTCTCATGGACACACTGGTTTATAGATGGAGCAAAGGGAAAACGGGTGCTGCTCCTGGGAGGAACAAAGTGGGATCCAGGATTTCTCACTGCACGTGAGATCCTGAAAACTCCTTCCACGTCCCAACAGGGCCAGAAACTTTCCACAGCCCCAAGGGGTAACTTTTCTGCTTTTATTTTGCAGTTCTTTGACCGCTTGAAGCTCTTTTGGATGCCGGCAAAACACCAGCCGGATTTCATCTACCTGCGGCACGTTCCCTTGCGGAAGGTGCATTTCTTCACCTTGATCCAGCTCATCTGCCTCGTCCTGCTCTGGGCCATCAAGGTGTCCCGTGCTGCCATCATCTTTCCCATGATGGTAAGAGCCGGTGCCGCTCAGCAGCGGGACGTTTGCAGCGTCGGAGATGTAACATCATCTCAGACCTCACCCCCTCTTCCTTCTTATTTTGTGAAGGTTTTGGCTCTCGTGTTTGTCCGGAAAGTGATGGACTTCTGCTTCTCAAAGCGGGAGCTCAGCTTTTTGGATGACCTTATGCCAGAAAGCAGGAAGAAGTTGGCCGATGCCAAAAATGAAGCCAAAGAAGAAGAGGTGATGCTTGCTGGGTGCTCGGGGGTGGGTGTCTCCCTCAGGCTCTGAGATTGCCTCTTTCTGTCACAGCTTCTCTTGAAATGTTGGGGGAAGATCCGAACTCAATAGAAATAGATCCTGACAGCCTGGATCCCGCATCATAACCTTGTTTTTAAATTAGCAGTGAGCTTAACACTTGAATAGCGGTATAATTTTTAAAGGTGCCATTTATAATCAACATTATAATTATGATGGAAAGATTTGCTCGTAAGGGTGGTTTTAACACCCCCCCCAAGTGTTTGGAGTGAAAGGTCTTTCCCCGGCTGCGCTAACAGAAGGTCAGAAGGAGAGGGCAGCACGTGGGCTTTGCTGGGTCTTTAGTTTATCTCCACTTCGATCATAGACAGAGAACTTTGATTTGTCCCTTTTTATGTCAGGAGTCCCAGGAGATGATGGAAGCTGCTGCTGCAAACTCCGTTCGGCTGCAGCTGGGCAAGACCAGCAGCGCGGATATCCCAAAGCCAAGCAGCGACAGGTAAAGCCCCACCAAGCAGCAGGACCCCCGGCAAGATCAGCCTGAAGGGGGTTGGCAGAATTTTCTCCACGTTTATCTTTGCTGAGCATCCCAGCGCCATGCACTCAGCTTGGCGGGAAGAGCAAATTTATGGGCAGGGCGGGCGGCAGAGCGCTGGCACAGGCTGCCCAGAGAGGTGGGGGAGTCTCCCACTCAGGAGCCATTCCAAACCCGCCTGGAGGTGTCCTGTGCCACTGCTGTAGGTGCCCCTGCTCTGGCGGGGGTGGGACTGGGGGAGCTCCAGAGGGCCCTTCCAGCCCTGACCAGTCTGGGATTCTGTGCAGAGCCTTTGCACAGAGCTGTAGCTCTGCGGCTCTCCGGCTCGCCTTCCAAACCTCCTCCTCCCACCCAACCCGCTGTGCTTATGCGCAGCTTTGGTTCTCCTCCCCCCCGTTCCTCTTGCTGGTGCTGATGCGCTGGGTGGCGTCAGTTCCCACAGTCACAGATTGCTGTCTCAAATATTTATTGCAGGACTGATCCTTTGGAGATTAATATCTCGGATGAGATATCAAAAACAACCGTGTGGAAGGCTCTCACTATGAGCACGGAAACAGTCTGAATCTGGGGAGGAAAGAGGTAAATGATCGCGTGGGAACGTGGCCGTGCTCCTTTGCGAGCGGTGGCACGTGCCTACGGCTTTTTTTTTTTGCCGGCAATGCCGAGCAAGCGGCGAGGGCTGCGGCACACGAACCAGCTCCTCTCTGCCGGCGCGGTCCCACGAGCGGGGCAACAGCCCCACTGATGACGCTCTCCCTCCTTTTCTCTCTCCTCCCTCCCCCCAACTCCAGTTTTCATGTGTAGGAATCTTGACTTTGAAGGAGAGGCGTGAGAACGTGACTCGGGGATGTGCCCACGCAGACATGGGCAGAAACCGCTTTTATTTTGTTTTCCAGTTGGCGGATTCCCCTTTAAGCCACGGCGATGGTTTCAGCTGTCCTTGGTGTGCTTCAGGCATTCCCTCTCTCCAGAGCAGCAAACTGAGGCGCACATGACAGTCAGTGGGAGTTCGGTGGTGTTCCGCCTCTGTGTGTTCTTGTGTTGGTTGTTGCCGTTTTTTAGCAGTAGAGGGACTGCTGCCGCCTCATTGTTCAGTGCTATTTTTTTAATATCTCACTCCTCCTCTTCTGTTTCTCTTTTTTTTTTGTTCCCCCAAAATAAACTCTGAATGTTTCTGTTGTATGTGACGCTTTCTCCACTTTCTTCTTCATCGCGACCAGGTTCTTGGGTCTGGTTTGGGGTCCTGCCTTCAGTTCGCCCTTCTGTCTCTCCCTGCCAGGAGAGGGATGCCCTCCGTGGCGGGGCAGCGCGGAGCGCCCGAGCGGTTGGGCCGAGGCGAAGGAAAAGCATTTGCTCCCTGCGCTCCAGTTTTACATTGGGGTTTTTTTTGAATTTTTGTTTGTTTGTTTGTTTGTTTTATGATAATTATTTTTCTTGCTTCGGCTCTGCCATCAGCCTGGAAGCTGCAAAAGGCAGAAATGGTGCCTTCTCCTCCCCCGGCTGTTAAATTAATATAAGGCAGCGCTTCAGATCAAACCCCTCCAATCCGTCGGGTGGTGGCGGGAGCGGCCAGGCGAGACCTGGGGCTCTGTGTCCCCGGGCTGCCCCTCCGCTGCCCCTCCGCTTTCCTTCCTTTTCCCTCCCTGGCTCTCTCGCTGTGGTGTTTTTTCCTCCTCCCCTCTCCTCGCAAAGCCGCGTCTCTCTCACAGGGTGGGATGAGCCCGGAGGCAAGTGGGAAGGTGCCTTTTCCTCCTCCTTTTTCCTGCCCCTTTGCAGGAAGAAGCTGTTGAGCAGAGATGGTTCTCGTGCTCTCTTCCCATCTCGGGGGGGTCGTTGGGCTGCGGCGTGGGGCTGCGGAGCCCGGGAGGAGAGGACAACCCCGAAAAAAAGGTCCCCTTGCCGCCCTCCACCAGCAGCGGTGGGATGGGTGCAGGGACCCTCCTGCCATCGGCTTATCCCGTCCCCTGCGGGAGCCTTTTTCTGCAGCAAACCGACCCAAAACGACAACGGCACGTTGGTGCTTCTTGCTAAATGGGGAGGGGGGAGAAAAACAAATCATCTATCAGTTTGCTCTGTAAGGATGGAAGCGGCACATCCCCAAACAGGGCCAAAATCAGGCGGCTTTTACGGGACGGGGTTTTGCAAAGCGGCTGGTGCCAGTGCCCCACGGTGACGGTCGGAGGGGGAAGAAACTGGTTGAGCCCTTAAAAAGAGGAAAAGAAAAAGGCTTGGAGGAAGGGAAAGGTGCAGCGCCGGGGTTTCCTTGCTGCTGTTCCTCCGGGATGCCCGTGCATGTCCCCTCCACGCTGCCCTCCCGGCAGGACCGTGCTCGCTGCTCCGGCTCTGCCTCCCCGGAGGGGAAAGGTCCCAGAGCAGGAGAGTCCCTGTCTCTCCCCCCTTCCCAAAAGAAACTTTAATTTAATCGTTACACTGGTGACCCACAGTGGCTGTGGGACTGGGGGCTGTGGTACCAGCCCTATTGCTGCCCTGCCCTTAAAATGGAATTATACACTTCTAATATAGGGCAATTTGGGTTTTTTTTTCCATTTTGTTTTCCTGCCTGTAAAAGGAGGGAGTGGGGCTGAGCTTCACTCCCTCCTGGCCGGGACCGGGGCCAGAGCCTGGGATTGTTTTCGGCACGTGCCGGGCATCACTCCGGCAGAGACAGAAAGGAAGAAAATCACCCTGGAGGGAAAACGCGGACGGTTTTGGGGCAGAGTGGGCTGAGTCCGGCTCTGCATCTCCCCCCTCCCCAGGGGCCACAAAACCTTGGCGGCTGCCTCCAAAAGTCCTTACTTAAAAAGCAAAGCAGATTTCCCCGGCGCGGCCCTCTTCTGCATTCGAAGCTCGGGGGTTTTTGCTGCTTACAGGGTGAGATTTTTTATTTATTTATATATTTATGTATTTATTTTTAATTAAATGAAAGCTGAGGCCTTGGTTAACAACGTGACTCTGAGCCACCTAAAAGGCGGCTGTAACCCCCCGGGCTGACTGTGGGACCCAGTGCTGCGCCTGTCCCCCTCTTCGTGCCCCGTAATCCCACGGCCGGCTCTGTATTTTGGGAGGATTTAATATTTCCCTGTGCAGAGGAGAATTTTACGGGGAGGAGTCGGGAGGAAAAATCTCTCTCAAAGCTGCTGCTGGAGTCGCTTTAGGAATCAAAAGAGATATCCCTGCAGTGACCTGCAATGCTTTAGTTGGCAGCAAAGCCCCTTCCCAGCGAGGCGGGACGGGGGCTGCTGTGTGCTTCGGTGCCTTCAAACAGCTCCTCACACCCCCGGGGGCCCCTCGAAAGAAGTTTCCTAAAATGATACGCATAAAAGAGATCCTTAAGCGGGGTGTGTGTGTATGTAATGTAAAAAGGTAATAAAAAAGGGTGGGTTTTTTTAATTATTTTAATTCCCCCCCCCTCCCCCCAGTGCGCTACATGTAGAAATACACCAATTATTTTTGTTGCGCAGATGCTGAAATATATTTATTTTATTGTAAGAGATGATCTAGTTTGGAAACACTCCGTGTTGTAAATAAAACTGGAGGTGGGGGGTGGGGGAATCCCCCAAGCGAATCTGTGTTAGTTATCACTTTGAATCTTTGTGTGGTTTTGTGTTTGGTTTTAGTTTTTTTGTTTCATTGGGTTTTTTTAATTTATTTTGGGTTCATTCTGTGGAACACAAATGACACAAATCCCTGTCGCCGTCGTGTGGGTCCCGTCGGTGGAGCGTCACTGTGGACTGAGGGGTTCCCCCCGCCGGAGCTGGGACTGTCGTCCCTTTTTCTCTTGTTGCCCATTGAACGTAATGGGAAAAAAAATGGAATAAACCTCTCGTTTGTCTCACTGCGCCGCTGCCGTGTCTTTGGGAGGGCGGGGAGGAGGTGGAGGGGGCTGTGGAGCTTTTTTTGAGGGGGGGGGGGGGGGGCGGAGGGGATGGAGGAGTGGGCAGCACTGATTTTTGGGAGAAAGCCCATTTGCCTGGGGCTGGGGGTGGGGAACCAGCTGACTGGGGAAAGGGCTGAAATTAGCGGGTTTGGGGGGGTTGAAAAATTTAATGACTTAACTATGTTTTGGTTTTTAATTTATTTTTTTTTTAATTTGGGTTATTAAATTTGGGGGTTTAAATTTTGTTGTTTACTTTAATTTGGGTTTTTAAATGTTTTTTTTATATATAATTTTGGTTGTTTCTCTGTGCAAGTAATTGCAATGAGCTCTGTGTTGCAGGAGGGAGGGGACAGCAGTGTCACACGTGTCCCCTCTGCCAGACCGTGGGGTGCTCAGGGAGCTCAGAAAGGGGACTGGGGGGGATGGAGGGGCCGGCGCACAACAGAAATTGAGCATTTCTTCCTCCCTACATTCTTGGGGGTATATTTTTGCCCATTTGCAATAGTTAATTAGCATTACATTAAATCCAAAGAGATTGTAGTTATCTTTCATATAGTATTTTTTTTATTCATTTCTTTCAAACCCCCCTCTGGCACAGGTCTGTGGGGTCAGGCAGGCGCATCCCCAGTGCCCTTTTACCTAAAACTTGAGGAACTGAGTGAAAAAAGAGGGCACCTGAGCCAAGCCAGGGGTCAGAGCCTGGAAATCCCGGGGGACCGGTGGCGTGCGGGATCCCCATGCGATGCTCGGAGGCGTTGGAGACGTCAGAAACCTGCTGCCGGATTTAGGGAAGGTTTTATTATGATTTAGGGAAAGCTGCAGGATCCGCGGTGCTGTGGGAGCAGTTACAGAGAAAACTGAGCCGGAGAAATCGAGGTTTGAAGGGGCGGTCGAGCCGCGGGGGCACTTACCTTCTGCAAAGACAGCCGTTCCCCTAAAAGCAAGATCCTCTTTTCCTCCTTCGAGCTGGTTGTGGCTGAACTCTTCTCCTCACCGGTGCCTTTAAGCTGGTTAGCAGGATGCTAAAAGCTGACGGGTAGGTCACCGCTACTCCTGGTTTTAGTCGGATGGGTCGTTATGAATCATTACAGCGTTTTTTAAGTGGGGCTGTTGCAAAAAATACAGTTGTTGCAGTATTTCCCACCTTACGCCTTCAGCGAGGGGCTGGTTTGGTGGTTGGGGGTGGGGGGGTAGGGGGTGGTGGGGGGTGGTGGTGGTGGTGGTTCTCTTTTCTATTTTTTTCCACTCTTTGGACCAAAGGAGTGACCTGTGGGTTTCCTCCTTTCAGGTGAGATGGCCCTGTGGTGCCACAGCCCATCTCGCAGGGAGGAATGATTTCTCTGCCCACGGGGCCACCCTTTCCAACACCTTTGGTTTGAGTTGAAAAAGTTAAGAAACAAAGAAGAGGGAAAATGTAAAAGAAGCCTTTGGGTACCCAAGCACCGGCTGCTGCTTTTCGCCGAGTGAAACTCGGGTGGGAGCTCATCAGCTGGACAGACACCATCATAGACTCACGGAATGGTTTGGGTTGGAAGGGACCTTGAAGATCATCGAGTTCCACCTCCCGCCATGGGCAGGGACACCTCCCACTAGACCCAAGCCTGGTTTCATCCCCCAAGGTCAGATCTGCAACTGGGGCCGTTCCCCACCAAGTGTCAAGGACCGGCGCAGGAAGTGCAATTCCTGGGGCTCTGGTGGATTAAAGGAGCTGCTTCGGTCCCTCAAGATACCCTAAAAAAAACAGAACAGGGGCAGAATCCACCCAGTGTGAAGGAGTTACAGCAAGTTCTAGGAACTTTAAGCTGTTGGCGTAAACACACCCCTGGCTTTTCCATCATTGCTCGCCCCTTGATGATTTGCTCAGGAAGGGAAAATCCTGGGAATGGACTGACCAACATACCAATGCCTTGGAATTGCTAATAAAAGAGCTGAGGTTATTCCAACAACTTGGTCCTATACATCCAACTGACCCTGTCCATGTAGAATGGGGGTTCAGTGAACGTGGTTCTCACTGCACTTTGGCAGAAGGGACCCACACACCTCCACTCCCCACACCGCCAACCCTCCCCCTCCCCCAACGCTCCAAAAAGCAGCAGTCCTTAGGGCAGACTCCTTAAGCTGACTCCACAGCTACGGCTCCCGGTGGGCTCTGGGGGAGACAAGGGGGCCCCGGGGCTCTCCGTGGGCTTTAAAGGGGTCCCAGGGCTGCCCACGGGCAGAGAGAGGGGTAGGAGAAGAAAAAAGGAGGAGAGGAGAGGAGAGGAGAGGAGAGGAGAGGAGAGGAGAGGAGAGGAGAGGAGAGGAGAGGAGAGGAGAGGAGAGGAGAGGAGAGGAGAGGAGAGGAGAGGAGAGGAGAGGAGGAGAAGAGAAGAGAAGAGAAGAGAGAAGAGTCGAGGGGGGAGGGGAGAATGGTGGGGGGAAGGGTTGAGGGTGTGGGAGTGAGCGTGTGAGGGGGGAGTGAGGGGAATGGGTGTTTGTGAGGGGGGAAGGGGTTTTCGTGAGTGGGAGAGGAGAAGGAGAGGAGGTTTGCAGGGCTGTGAGGTGCCTGTGAGAGAGGAGGCCCCGGAGGGAGGTGAGTGGAAAGGGCTGTGTGTGGAAAGAAAAGCTTTAAGGACAGGCTGGGCTGGGGAAAGGTGGTGGGCCCCGAGGGAGGGCTTGGGGAGCGGGGCTAGAAGCGTGGGTTTGGGGCAAAACTCTGGGAAAGAAACTGCAGGACAGGGCCAATCTGAGTATACAGTTTTAGCGAAGCTTCAAGCAAAGGGTGACCAAAGGTGCCTCTTGTCCTTTTGTGGGCGGGTTTTGTCTAAGTTATTCATGCGAGTGGATTTTTGCCACACGGGATGGGAACGTTCGCTTCCCGGGATAGCTGATGCCCCTGGATAACCACTGCCCGCGAAGCACTGCGAAACCCCGTGTTCAAAAATGAGGATAAAGCCCGTGTTTTGCCTCTCGGAAGGATCTCTAAGCACCGTCTCCACGTTATTTTCAGTACCTTTCTGGTTGTTTTCTTTCCCCCCACCCCTGTGATGTCCGTCGGGGGGTCTGGCGGAGCTCTGCAGGCGGATGTGTGGCTCATTTTGGGGAGGGCTGAGCTGATTTCAGGGAGTCCCGGCTCATTTTGCGGAGGATTGGGCTGGTTTAGGGGGGTCCCGGCGCATTTTGGGGGAGGGCTGCGCTGGTTTCGGCCTCGCAGTGCCCGGGGCGGAAAGAAGCGGTGGTGCGGGGCTGAGGGGCCCTCGTCATCCTCGGCGCGGCCCCGCCCCTCTCGTCCGCCGTTGCCGCGGCGACGCTGGGGGGCGTGGCCCGGATCTGCCCCTCGGCGCATGCGCGGTTGGGCGGACGCGAAGGAGAACGTTTCCGTTGTGCGGCGGTGGTCGGGAGCTGCGGCATTCGGTACCGGGAGAGATGGGGGGACCGGGGCCGAGGGGGGCGGGAGCGGGAGCGGGAGCGGGAGCGGGAGCGGGAGCGGGGTGGGACGGGGCGGCGGCGGCGGCAGCGGCAGGAGTGGTACGGAGGTCTCCGGGGCCAGTTCGGGGGGTTTGTGGGGTGGCGGGACCGGGCTGGGGGGCTCGGGGGGCGGCCTGGGCCTTTTTGGGAGGGACAGAGCCGAGTGGGGGGTCCCCGGGGAGAACAGGGCCGATTCAGGCCCCTCCCGTCCCCCGCTGCCGCCCCCTCACCCACCGCTCGCTCCCCGCAGGTGGCGGCAGCCCCGGCCGCAGCGCAGGGTGCCCGGGGCCGGCCTGGCCGGGCGCTTGGCTCCGCTCTGGGCTCCGCTCTCAGCCCCCCCCGGCAGGTCAGCCCGGCCGTGCCCCCTTCGCCCGCCTCCAGCCCACGGCCGAGTCCCCCAGGTACCCCCGAGATGGGGTGGGGGGTGTCAGCGCTGGGCCCCTGCTGGCAGCTCCTGGCTGAGGACCAGCCCATTTCCCCACTGCCCCACCAGCAGCCATGGGAGAGCGGGGTTGTCCTGAGTGTGTGAGCACCACTGGCTCTGTTGCTGCACTGGGCCAGGGCTCCAGGAAGTGGTAGAGGGAGCTGTGGGAAGAGGAGCTGCTCCTCAACAGGCTGCTGCAGTCCTCCGAGTTGTCCAGCGAGCACAGGCTGCAGGGGCTCTTGCGGTGGCCCTCGGGGGGCCCAGGAGCCCGGGGGGTGCCTGGACCAGAAGGAGCTGTCCCCACTGATAGGACCTATAGGCGGCAGAGGAGGGCAGGGGGACCTGTGGGCTTGGGGTGGGCAGGGGGTAGAGAGAGGCATCACTGCTCAGATGGTATATGGTTGGCAGGGAGCCCAGTGGGTCCTGTGGGGCCCGGTGCTTCCTCCTCGCTGCCTCCTCGGTTGCCCTGCAGAGGAGGAGAGAGAAGAGACCCGCTGCACCCCGTCTCCTCCGTCGGGGCCCGCGGGCAGCACCCCCTCCTCAGCAGGCGGGCAGGGCTGCCCAGCGCAGGCAGGGCAGGGCACAGGCTGAGGGTCTGGGGCAGGATCTGGGGGTCTCCCACACCCTGCTTCTCCTGTGTCGACTTGAGCTCCCATCCTTCATCTGCTAGCCGAGAAGCTGCTGAGGGAGGGGACGGAGTGAGCGGCCGGCAGCCCCCGGCACAGCCCCGGCTCAGGGCTGCCGTGGGGTGTGGGCTGTTTGCATGGTGCTCGGTGCCAGGGCCACTCACTGCTCTGCTCCTCTGGGCGGGCTCTCGCGTCCGTCGTCCCTTGCTTTGGCTTCTTCCAGTCCCTCTGCAGGACCCCGGGAGCTGGGTGAGACGGGAACAGCTCCCAGCCCCACGCCGCAGCCCCCCACACAACCCCACGCTGCGGCACAGTGCGGTGCAGCAGTCGCCTACCTGGAGCCGCTTGGTCCGTAGCACAGAAGAGACCGCGCTGAGCCCCATCAAAAGCATCACGAGCGGAGCCAGGTGAGCTGCGGGGGGGACGTTGGAGTCCCTCCTGGCACCAGCTGCGGTGCAGCCGCGCAACCCTGGGGTGCCCCCCATGGGAAATGTTAAAGAAATAAAATGTTGGTCTCTATCCCTGGTGCTGTGGTTCATCCTCCCATCCCGCGGCTGGGGCTGTGCCCCCCTCAGTGCCCGACCCAGTGGGACAGGCTGGCACTGCTGGCACCCACCAACCTGGGGGGGTGGTGGTGTCGGGGGAGCTGGGTGGGCTGGAGAAAGGGAGGAAGCATCTCTTGCAACCAGCTCGGCCCTCTCCAGACACAAAACCCTCCCCAGAGGCACCAGAGGGGACCCCCAGATCCTTGAAGGGCTGCCCCAGACTCCCTCTGGCCTGCAAGAGTCCCCCCCAGGACCTCTTACGGACACCCCAGTGGCGTCCCAAATCTGGGTTCTTTACCTGCTGGGCAAGCCAGTAACACACTGTGTGGGAGCAGCCAGCCAAGCCGGTTTCAGAGCACCAGAGGTGAGAGGCAGGGAGCTGCCATCCCACTCAGCTCCATCCCCGCGGTGCCTTGGCTGTGCAGAGAGAACTTGGGGGGAGCTGCAAAACAGCTCAGCCCGGGCTTATCTCAAGATGGCACAGAACAACCAAAACCAAATGGCCCTTAACAATCAAAATGCCCCGAGTCCCATCCCACCACTCTTCCCGTGATGTTGAGCGCTGGACATCACAAATTGGCAACAGAGACTTCTCTATGGCACCACCAGAGGGAAATATCCCAGACAGTGTAATCCACTTGGGCATAATCCTGCACCCTCACCGAGTCAGGAAATATAAACCGCAGGGTCTGGGGAGACAAATGGGGAATCCTCCAAGGATACAGCTGGCCCCTCGGAGATCCGTCCCCCCCATCCAGGACGCTGTACAGGGTAACTTCCCCGGGATGGAGCGACCTCACCTGAGAGAGAGAGGGTAAGTGACTAAGAAACATCCGTACGGTATAGGGCATGCGATTGAGTTTGTGACTGGTGCACTCTTTTAAGGCATTAATATCTAGCGCCCTTGTGGTTTGTGTTGCTACTTGTCGGGGGCATTTGTAGCTCGCAATAGTGGATCCCGCTAATTGCTTCTAAACCGCAATAGTGTAATCGCCATCGCTCACACAGAACTTGCAATAGTGATGTATTGGACCCGTGAGCGAAGTCCAAAGAAATTGTTAATTTGAACCTCTCAGTGAAGCCCTTTTTCCCGTTTTCTCACAGTCCCTGAGCCACTGCGTAAAGCAACACCTGGCAAAAAACCCTCCGCAACCCCAAAAAAACCCCACACCACATCCCCCACTCCCCACCCACCCCTTCTCCCCCCATCACAGCCATGGGGCAAACTCCCACCACCACCCCCCAATCCCAGCTTGGCCGTGACCCCCCCGAAACACTGAAAGAGAGCAACGGAGAGCGAGCTCAGGCTCGTGTGAGCTGGAGAGATTTCTCTTTGGTTTTTGATGTTGTTGTCGTTGGGTGGGTTTTGGTTGGGTTTTTTTACAGAACACTTTGCAGTGTGGTGTCGCAGCCCCCGGGGCCGGCACTGGCACCGCCACCTCACCCCCGGCTCTTGTCCCTCCTCTTCCCGATGGCTTTCACCCCGTTCCTTGCTTGGTTTGGTTGTTTGTTTTTTTCCTTTCTACCTTTCTTTTTTTATATTTGGGGTTTTTGTTTCCTTTTCCTTTTTTTTTCTCTTCCTCCCCCCTTTTTTCATTTTCCCTTTTTTTCCGTTTCCCCCTTTTTTCTTCCCCCCCTTTTATCTCTTTTTCTCTTTGTTCTTCTTTCCCCTCTTTTTTTTTCTCCCCCCATTTTTTTCTTTTGTTTTTTTTTTCTTTTTCTCTTTTTAAACATCTCTCAAGCTTTCTCCGAAGGAACGGCCCCTGGCTCTCAGCCAGCAGAAGGAGACTATGGAAGAGCTCTGGCACCCGTGGGATTGCTTTCCTTCTCCCGCCTCGAACTCAGTAGAGAGCGTGTTTTCCAACTCTTTTTTTTTTTTTTTATTAAGAAAATAAACAAAAATAATGCTCCAGCTATCAGTTTTACAAGGCACACAAAATCTCTAAAAGGGAAACAGAAGCGCAATGTGCTGAGGTACGAAAACCTGAGGTAGTTTTTGTGTGTGGATGTGTGTGTGTCATCTGGGGTTGTTTTTTTTTTTTTCCCCCAGCCCTGGGCTGACAACCTGTTGGAAATCTGGCTCTTCCCCCCTTCTCTCTTTGCAACCGGGATCTTTCCCCAAAGCATTTATATCCAAGCACGGCCATTCCTTTAACCTCTAGAAAAGCCGGCTTGTGCTAAAAAACAAACACCCCCTCTGCCCCTGCCCCCACCCCCTCTGAAATGAAATAAATAAATAAATAAATAAATTCCTTACAAAACTTAAAAATCTCCGTTAGTTTCGTTAGCGTTACATTAATTCTAAAAACTGATGAGCCGCTGTGCTGCGCGACGCAGCCCAACCTCCCCCCCTCAATGCTGGGCGAGCTCCTCTGGCCATGCCTGGGATGAAAAACCGGTGGCTTTTAGGAAATAAAAAATTTAAAAAAAAAGAATAATAAAAACTCTCTTTCTCTGTCTCTCTACCTATGTTAGTCCAACTAAAGGGGTAGCGTCGGGAGGCGAGGGAGGGGGAGGCTGTGGGATGGAGAGAGCCCTCCCCGTACCCCTCGGCTGTGCATCCTCACAGCGCCGCGGGGAATCGGGTGGGGTGTGTTTGGGGGGTCTTTGGTTTGCACAGGGTGGCCGTGGTGGGGGCTCAGCCCCATCCTTACAGTGCTGGGGCGCACGGGGCTACCAGGCGCAGAGTCCCTCCCCCAGTGAGGTGCTTTGGTGCGTTGATGTGTTAGATGGGGTGGCACAGCCCCTGCCCGCCCCGGGAGGGGGGACACCACCTCTCTGGTGGCACTGGATGGGTGGGAGGGAGGGAGGGAGGGAGCAGAGCTGTGGGAGCCATGGAGAAAGGCGTGGGGGTGTCCCTCCTCGTGGCAGCCCCCAGCAGCCCTACCCCGCCACACGGCCACCGCAAGGACACCCAAGCCCCATCTTGGTCCTCTCCCCGTTGGGTGATGCCCTTCCACCCACCCCAGAGGTGCGCTCCTCTCCTGCGGGGGGGACGCCCAGCGCTCGCCTGGCTAGAGAAGCACCGGGGGGGTTGGTTAGGGGGCATCTGAGTTTCCCCATTACACGGGCCTAATTACTGTGCTGTTAATAACCATTAATAACGACTTTGGCTCTGCTAACCAACTGCGGCGAGGCCCCCACCCCGCTTTAGCACAGGCTTCCTGATGCCAACAGCTCCCCGAGCCACTGGGTAAAGCTGCGCCTGGCAAAAAAACACCACCCCCCAAAAAACCCCCACACCACATCCCCCACTCCCCACCCACCCCTTCTCCCCCCATCACAGCCATGGGGCAAACTCCCAACCCCCCCCCCCCCCAATCTCAGCTCAGCCGTGACCCCCCCCGAGACACTGGAAAGAGAGCAACGGAGAGCGAGCTCAGGCTCCTGTGAGCTGCAGAGATTTCTCTTTGGGTTTTGATGTTGTCGGTGAGTGGGATTTGGTTGGTTGTTTTTCACAGAACACTTTGCAGTAGAGGACAAAAACGTGGTGTCGCAGCCCCCGGGGCCGGCGCTGGCACCGCCACCTCCCCCCACGCCCCCCCCTCCCCCGGCTCCTGTCCCTCCTCCTGCCCGGCGGCTGTTCCCACTTTCCTTCCTTGGTTTGTTTGGTTTTTTTTCTTTTCTACCTTTGTTTTTTAATATGTGGGGTTTTTTCCGTTTTCCCTTTTTCTTTTTTCTCCCTTTTGTTTTTTTGCTTCCCCCTCCTTTTTCCTCTTTTTCCCCTTTTTGCTTTTTCCCCCTTTTTTCTGTTTCCCCTTCCCCCCCTCTTTTTTTTTCTCTCCCCCCCCTTTTTCCCCTGTTTTTCTTTTTCATTTTTCCCCCTTTTTTTCTTTTTCCCCTTTTTTCTTTTCCCACTCCCCCCCCCCCTTTTTTTTTTTCCTCTTTTTAAACAAGCTCTCTCCCGAAGGAGCGGCCCCGGGCTCTCCGCTGGCAGAAGGAGCCTACGGAAGAGCTCTGGCACTGACACGGGCAGGAACACCCACTCACACATCGCAGCACAGCAGTTAGTTTGGCAACACCCCCACCCCCTGTCACAAGTGAGACCTGCACAGACAAAAGGCTCCTGAGTGAGGGCACTGGGGCAGCCCCACCTTAGAAGCAGCAGAGGAGCAGAGCCGTCCGGAGCCATCAAGAGCACAGGAAGGGCTATTCAGGGCCTCATTGTCTGCGCCGAGTGACCGTCTGCTGAGAACCGCTCTGGCGGCTCAGAGCTCAGCCCCAGCAGCAGTCTGGAGCCAACGGGGAAAAGTACACTGGGAGGAAGACTGGCAGCCTTCCTCCACAACGCCCCGGAGAGAATGACCACAGTGCTGCCTCTCCCCATCGCTTTTCCAACTCGGTTCTTTTTTTATTAAAAAATTAAAAAAAAAAATATATGCTCCAACTCTCAGGTTTCCAAGGCACACAGAATCTCTAAAAGGGAGACACAAGCGTGAGGTGCTGAGGTACCCAAACCTGCCCACGTTAGTCCAACTAAAGGGACAGCGTCGGGAGGCGACGGAGGAGGAAGGGGGAGGCTGTGGGATGGAGAGAGCCCTCCCCGTACCCCTCGGCTGTGCATCCTCGCAGCGCCGCGGGGAATGGGGGGCTGTGTGTTTGGGGGGGTCTTTGGTTTGCTCCCCTGACCTGCTGGGGGGGAGGGGATGTCTGGCGGTGGGGTTACAGTCATCGGGCGGTGCTGGGCGGCACGGCGGGAGCCTCCTTTGCTGTGCTGCGAGGCCGGGGCTCCCGGAGCGTGTTTCTGCTCCTGCTGCTTCACCTGCTGGAGCATTTCCCTCATCTGGCGCTGTGCAGTTATGGAAGATGCACCCAGGTGGGATGCGGGTGGCTTTGCCTGCACAGAGGAGTCCATTCACACCCTGGGCGCTGCTCTGCACGGCCTCCAGAACACACATTTTTAGCTCAATCGAGCCAATCTTCAATTTCAGCACTTGCACAGCCGGGGGGGAAGCTACCGAAACACCTTCAGTGCCTCTTGGGGGCACAGGGACCACCCAAAAGAAGAGTGGCAGGGTGCTCGGGTGCTGCTGGGCTCAGCAAGCCCCACGCCTTTCCTCGGTGGATGAAAGCGGCCGGGGAAGATCAGGTAAAGCCACGGCCAAACCGTACCTGCCTGGCAAAGAAATGCCCAATGATTTTAACGATGACCTCCTCGTTCTCGTCTGGGGTTTGGTCTCGTGGCACAGTGACTGCCGCGCTGGTTAAGTTTTGCAGTTCGTTTACCTGGAGCGAACCACAAGAGGGTGACGCCCTTCCACCCATCCCGGAGGTGCGCTCCTCTCCTGCGGGGGGGACGCCCAGCGCTCGCCTGGCTAGAGAAGCACCAGGGGGGTGGGGTGGTTAGGGGGCATCTGAGCTTCCGCATTACACGGGCGTAATTAGTGTGCCATTAACCACCATTAATAACCACTTTGGCTTTGCTAACCAACTGCCCCCACCCCGCTTTAGCACAGGCTTCGTGATGCACACGCCTCCCTGTGTGGGAGCAGCCAGCCAAGCCGGTTTCGGAGCACCAGAGGTGAGGGGCAGGGAGCTGCCATCCCACTCAGCTCCATCCCCGCCGTGCCTTGGCTGTGCAGAGAGAACTTGGGGGGAGCTGCAAAACAGCTCAGCCCGGGCTTATCTCCAGATGGCACAGAACAACCAAAACCAAATGGCCCTTAACAATCAAAATGCCCCGAGTCCCATCCCACCACTCTTCCCGTGACATTGAGCGCCGGACATCACAAACTGGCAACAGAGACTTCGCTATGGCACCACCAGAGGGAAATATCCCAGACAGTGTAATCCACTCGGGCATAATCCTGCACCCTCACCGAGTCAGGAAATATAAACCGCAGGGTCTGGGGAGACAAATGGGGAATCCTCCAAGGATACAGCTGGCCCCTAGGAGATCTGTCCCCCCCATCCAGGATGCTGTACAGGGTAACTTCCCCGGGATGGAGCGACCTCACCTGAGAGAGAGAGGGTAAGTGACTAAGAAACATCCGTACGGTATAGGGCATGCGATTGAGTTTGTGACTGGTGCACTCTTCTAAGGCATTAATATCTAGCGCCCTCGTGGTTTGTGTTGCTACTTGTCGGGGGCATTTGTAGCTCGCAATAGTGGATCCCGCTGATTTCTTTTAAACCGCAATAGTGCAATCGCCATCGCACACACAGAACTTGCAATAGTGATGTATTGGACCTGTGAGTGAAGTCCAAAGAAATTGTTAATTTGAACCTCTCAGTGAAGTCCTTTTTCCCGTTTCGTCACGCTCCCCGAGCCACTGGGTAAAGCGACACCTGGCAAAAAAACCCACACCACCCTCAAAAACCCCACACCACATCCCCCACTCCCCACCCACCCCTTCTCCCCCCATCACAGCCATGGGGCAAACTCCCACCACCACCCCACTCTCAGCTCAGCTATGACCCACCCCCCCTCCCCCCTCCCCCCCCCCCCCGAGTCACTGGAAAGAGAGCAGCGGAGAGCAAGCTCAGGCTCGTGTGAGCTGGAGAGATTCCTCTTTGTTTTTTGATGTTGTTGTCTTTGGATGGGATTTGTTTGTTTTTTTTTCACAGAACACTTTGCAGTGTGGTGTCACAGCCCCCGGGGCCGGAGCTGGCAGCGCCACCTCACCGCTGGCTCTCGTCCCTCCTCTTGCCCAACGGCTTTCACCACTTACTTTGCTTGGTTTTTTTAGGGTTTTTTTTCCTTTCTACCTTTCTTTTTTTTTATTTGGGGTTGTTGGTTTTTTTCCCTTTTTTTTTTTTCTTTTCCCCCCTTTTTATCTCTTTTTCCCTTTTTTCTTCTTTCCCCTCGTTTTTTTCCTCCCCCCCTTTTTTTCTTTTATTTTTTTTTCTTTTTCTCTTTTTAAACATCTCTCAAGCTTTCTCCGAAGGAACAGCCCCTGGCTCTCAGCCAGCAGAAGGAGACTATGGAAGAGCTCTGGCACCCGTGGGATTGCTTTCCTTCTCCCGCCTCGCACTCAGTAGAGCGTGTTTTCCAACTCTTTTTTTTTTTTTATTAAGAAAAGAAACAAAAATAATGTGCCAGCTATCAGTTTTGTAAGGCACACAAAATCTCTAAAAGGGAAACAGAAGCGCAATGTGCTGAGGTAAACCCTGAGGTAGTTTTTGTGTGTGGTTGTGTGTGTGTCATCTGGGGTTGAGGGTTGTATGCGTTTTATTTTTGAAATTAAAAAAAAAATATTATTTTGCTAGTGTGTTTTTTTTTTTCCCCCAGCCCTGGGCTGACAACCTCTTGGAAATCTGGCTTTCCACCCCTGCCCCTCTTTCCCCCTTCTCTCCTTACAACCGGGATCATTCCCCAAAGTGTTTACGGCCGAGCACGGCCTTTCCTTTAACCTCTAGAAAAGCCGGCTTGTGCTAAAAAACAAACATCCCCCTCCTGCCCCCACCCCCTCTGAAATGAAATAAATAAAGAATTAAAATCCTTAAAAAACTTAAAAATCGCCGTTAGTTTCGTTATTGTTACATTAATTCTAAAAACTGATGAGCCGCTGCGCTGCGTGACGCAGCCCAACCTCCCCCCCTGAACACTGGGTGAGCTCCTCTGGCCATGCCTGGGATGAAAACCGGGTGGCTTTTAGGAAATAAAAAAAATTTTAAAAAAGAATAATAACAACTCTCTTTCTCTCTCTCTCTGCCTATGTTAGTCCAACTAAAGGGATAGTGTCGGGAGGTGATGGAGAGAGCCTTCCCCACACCCCTCGGTTGCGCATCCTCACAGTGACACGTGGAATGGGGGGGTGGGGGGGAGGTGTGTTTGGGAGGGCTCTTTGGTTTGCTCCCCTGACCTGCTGGGGGTGGGGGAGGGGGGGCAAAGTCTGGCAGTGGGGTTACATTCATTGGGCAGTGCTGGGCATCATTGCGGGAGCCTCCCTTGCTGTGCTGCGAGGCCGGGGCTCCCGGAGCGTGTTTCTGCTCCTGATGCTTCACCTGCTGGAGCATTTCCCTCATCTTGTGCTGTGCAGTCTTGGGGAGGAGAAGGGAAAAGCAAGAGGTGGGGGTCAGGGCACTGTTTCTCCCCCTACCACCCACCCCCAAGCCCCCACCGAGCATCTCGCCACTCCCAACTTGTCACTCTGGACAAGCTGTAAGTAATTTCAAGGGTTTTTTTGTTTGTTTGTTTGTTTTTTGTTTGTTTGTTTTTTGTTTTTTGTTTTTTTTTTTTTTTTTTTTTAAACTTGTGCTTCCTCCATCGCTCCTCAAGACCACCTGAATTTTTCTGGGGGGCCACCATCCCTCTCGAGTGGACAGGAGACAAGGTTATGGAAGATGCACCCAGGTGGGATGCGCGTGGCTTTGCCCGCACCGAGGAGTCCATTCACACCCTGGGTGCCGCTCTGCACAGCATTCAAAACACCCATTTTTAGCTCAATCGAGCCAATCTTCAATTTCTGCACTCCCACAGCCGGGGGGAGCTACTGAAACACCTTCAGTGCCTCTTGGGGGGACAGGGACCACCTGAAAGAAGAGTGGCAGGACGCTCGGGTGGTGCTGGGCTCAGCACACACTGCGCCTTTCCTCGGTGGACGGAAGCAGCCGGGGAATATTGGGTAAAGCCACGGCCAAACCGTACTTGACTGGCAAAGAAGTGCCCAATGATTTTAATGATGACCTCCTCGTTCTTGTCCAGGGTTTGGTCTCGTGGCACAAGGACTTCCACACTGGTTAAAATTTGCAGTTCATTCACCTGGAGCGAACCACAAGAGGGTTTTGTTGTGGAAGAGCCAAAATGCTCTGCTGCCGGTGTCACCACGGCACCAGGCACCCTGTGTGTCTCCCCCTTCCTTGGGACCAACAAGAACCACCACCAGGACATAGGGGCTGAGGGTCAAGACATTGCCGAAACCACTGTGCACCCAGGATTTGTCCCCCTGGGGTGGGCAGGGGTGACGGCTGATGCCCAACTCTGCGTCCCCGGGGCACCACCACCTACCATCTTGCCACCTTTGCCTATAACATGGCCGGTGGCGAAAGAAGGCACCTTGATGTGGGCTTCAAGCTTCATGTCTTTCGCGTTTTCCTCTTTCATCTTCCCAAAATATTCACCCCTGGGCCTGGGGAGGAGACGGACAGAAAGGAAAACCATCAGGCAGCACCCACTGTGCCTCTCCATCCCCAAAGCTGACGATGTCCCCATGTCCAGCAGCATCAAAACCACTGTACCCAGCAAAGAGCTCCCCTGGCGCTGGGGGAGGCCAAGGCAGGCTGCCAGCACAGTGGTGACCACAGGGATGCTCTCGACTTGTCCCTTACTGTCGCCCCCCCCATAGCCCCCACCCAGCGCACCTTGAACTGAGCCTTGGGAAGCCCCATGATGACCATCCGCTCGCTGGCCTCGGGACCTTCTGCCGGGGCGAGCTGGGGAGCAATGAGGGAGAGGGAGCATGAGCGCAGCCCCCACTTCAGCAAGACCTTCCCTTGGTGGGATGTACCCCCCCAACGCAGGGCAACCGCCCCATGCAGGAGCATCCCCTCCCACCTGAGCTGGGCTGATAACCAGGGTGCTGCAGGCCTGGCCTTCTACTAATGACAGGCTGGAGAGGTGGGCACATGCCAACCTCATGAAGTTCAAGGAGGCCAAGTGCAAGGTCCTACACATGGGTCGGGGCAATCCCCAGCAAAAATCCAGGCTGGGCGGAGAATGGATGGAGAGCAGCCCTGAGGAGAAGGACCTGGGGGTGCTGATTGATGAGAAGCTCAACATGAGATGGCAAGAGAAGCTGTGGCTGCCCCATTCCTGGAGGTGTTCAAGGCCAGGTTGGTCAGGGTTTGGAGCAACCTGGGCGGGTGGGAGGTGTCCCTGACCAGGGCAGCAGGGTGGACTGGATGGTCTTCAAGGTCTCTGTCAACCGAAACCATTCTATGATAATTTGGGGAGCAACACTGTAACCCGCAGACTCCCATTCCCTGCCCTCGGCAGTGGGGAGGGGAAACTGAGGCACAAAACACAGGACCAGCCCCGCGGCCCCTTCCTCACCTTGATGGAGGCACCCAAAAACCGCACCAGCTGCTTGATGTGCTGCCCCTTCTTCCCGATGATGGCCCCCACCGCCTGCATCCCGATGAACAGGTTCACAAACTCTTGCTCCGGCAGCTGAAGGGGCACAGAAGAGCGAGAGGGTCAGGGGACCGGACGGACAAGGGACAAGGGAGGTGGCTGTCCCCTTGTTACCATCCCATGGTAGTAGCTGCTCACCCTCCCAAGGTGCCCAAGTGAAGATCTCCTGGAAAGGGGTACCAGGCACTTACTGGGTGCTGATGGCGGAAGGCACCGGCCGGGGGGGGCTCCATACACACCCAAGAGGTACATCGAGGAGCCCTATGGTTGGAGAGAAAACGAGGGTCAGCAACAGCCCCAGCGTGCCAGACCCTTCCCGGCCACTCCCAGTCCCACGCAGAGCAGTGTGCCACCACTGTGAGCCCAGCAGGGACACGGGGACAACCCTTCAGGCCCTGAAACCCCCCCTCACAGAGCGTGGGTGCACCCGAGGGTGCATTGGGGTGAGCTGCAGCCCCGACCCAGCGCGATGGGGCTGGGAGGCAGACAGGGGCTCCCAGTTACCCCCACACCCCCCCCACTGCCATGTTTTCGTCTGTGTCCTGCCTTTGTAGGGGAAAACCAGGACACAACTCTCTCCTGCTCTGCATTCCAGCAAGTGCAACCAGATGCTACCTGCAAACCACCATTGCTCACATGGAGGACGAGCAGACCCAGCTCCCCTGCCCAGCCTAGACGCCGCTCTCGCTCCCAGCCCTCCATTTAAACCCACCACGCCGAGGTTTTGTGCTCCTCCTCGCATTGAGCTCACACTCCCCGTGTCCACCCTCTGCTTCGGGCCACGGGCTGCTCCATGGCTCCTACACCAACGTGTCCCCTCCTGCCCAGACACTCCTCGACGCCGGGCTGGACACTGCACCTCCTCACTTCCTTCCCTTCACCAGGAGGCTCGTTCCTTCTCCTCCATCCTTCCCACGACTCTACAGCTCCACAGATGAAGCTACAGCCCAAGACACCAGCTCCTGCTCAGGACATTTGCTCCTCTTACACTTAAAAACGCCTCTGGAAAAGCCTCTCCGCCACGGGGCTGCAGCAACACCTGCACATGTCCACCCCCCGTTAACGACGGGCGAGCACCGCATTGAAGAGCCTCCTTAGGAGCAAGGGCAGGGCGAGGCAGTGCCCCAAGAGCCAGCCAACCCCCCGCACACAGCTCAGCACTCACCACACGCTCGCCGGCCCCCGCAGCAGCGGCTCGAGCGGGGCTGCCCGCGGCCGGCGGTCGGGCGCCGCTCCGTCACAGCCGCTCACCATGGTGGAACGCCGAACGCAGTCCGCGTCCTTCCAGTCGCGCCGCAGCCATGGCGCAGCCGGATGCGGCCACCGGAGCTCCGCGCCAGAGGGGCGCAAAGCGCCGTGCGAGCGCGGAGGAAAGGGCTCGGTAAGCCCGGGACTGGCATTCCCTCACCCACCGAGGGCAGAGGAGGCAGGAGGGGGCGCGCAAGAGCCCGCGCCACCGAGCGGTGCCGCTCGCCTCAGTCCTGCGGGACGCCGGAAAGCTTCTCCGCTCTCGGGGGGGGGGGCCCTCCGCTCTCTGGGAGGCTTCTGGGGGGCCCCTCCGCCTCTGGAGGGCTTCTGGGGGGCCCCCTCCGGCCTCTGGGGGGGCCTCTCCCCGAGGGCAGACAGGCGTCTCCCCCGCCTCCGAGCACCCCCCGCCTCCCGGCGCCCAGCTGCCAGCCGGGGCCCGGCTCGGGGCTTCCGGAGAAGGGCCAGCGCCTCCCCCAGACACAGGAGGGCGAGGCGGGACGGCGCCGGCCCGGCCCCACCGCAGGGCAGGGGCAGAAGCGGGCCGGGCGGCCGCTAACGGCTCCCTCAGGCAGAGCACAGACGGCGGCGCGCCTGCGCGCACCCACCGCCCCGCCCCTCTCTCCCCCCTCAGCCTCCCCTCCACTAATGGCTGCGGGGGGCCCTCGGCGCCCTCCTCGCCGCCCCCGGCCCCGCCGCCGCGCAAGAGGCCGCCCCCCAGGGCAGCGAGCCGCCCCGCCGCCTCAGGGCCGCCCCCGGGCATCGCCCCGGCGCCCACTCCCCCCTCTGCCCCCCCCCCGCCTGGGGCCTGCGGGACCCCCGGGGCCTCCCTGGCGGGAGCCCGCCCGGCGCCTCGGCCGGGAGCGGCGTTAGTCGCTCTGTGGGCTCGGGTGCAGGGCGGGGTCTTGCTCTGGGGCTCCCCTGGCTCTGGCCTCGGCCCCTCTGCCCGCCCAGAGCCCCCCCTCCGGGGCGGTGGGGCTCGTGGTGGGCCCCGGCAGCCCCGTGCCCCCCCCGCCGTCTCCCAGCCCGGCAGCCCCGTCCTTCCGGCCCTGTGCGGCGGCTGTGGCTCCTGCCGCTGTGGGCTCGCCCCGGGCCGCAGTCAGAGTCGTTCCCCTGTGATGCCGAGATGACTGTGGCTTCCAGATGTTCCCCCCAAATCCGTGGGCAAAGCCACCCCCTCGTTGGCTTTCCGTCTGCACAGCGGGGGCTTGAAAAGGGAAAAAGAGGGGGTGGAGACTTGGAGTGGTGAAGGAGCGGGGAGCAGCTTAGTACAACTTCCCAGGAGAGAATTCCTCTTTTCTCGCCCTCAAACTGATCCTAAACCTCCAAGTGGCTGGTAAAGTAAAAAAGGACAAAACAAGGCTCTCCCAGGTGCCGGGTGCTCTGGTAAAGCTGGAGAAAGCGGCATTTCTGTTCACAGGCAGTTGCCGTAAGTGCCGTCAGGTATTGAAACTGCGCTTCTCTCAGGACGTAGCCTTGAGCCTGGAGAGCAGCTCAGAAGGAGTTAGCTCCTGCGAACAATTGAGCAGGAGGATACAAAGATTTTGCCTTCTCTACTTTTGCCTTCTGAAGTATCAAATATGCTGAGTAAGAATGCATTTTCATGGGAAGATATTTACCTCTAATGCCTACCCCCCGATATTTTCTGCCTGACTTTAATAGCATAGTAATAGCCAATACTCTTGACATTGTATGAAAGGTGCCGTTAGGGACTTCTTTGTGCTCCTGATACAGAGAGAAGATAGTCCAGAAGCAATGCTATCATCAGGGTTCGGGGGCATAACATTTTAAAAGAAATTCCTTTGTGTAAGAAAGACCAAAGAATTCTTCAAAGAATCCTTGCCGTCTGTCATGACATTTGGGGGGGCAAATAGAGGCAAAAACCCACCTCGGACCATCCTTTGTGCTCCATTCCCAAAGGAAAAAGTGATTGAAGTGGGTGTATGCATGAGTTGCTTTCCCACCTTTTATTTCCTGTCCTCCTTAGACCTTTCTTTGCAAATCAGTGTAGTGATTTACGAAATGAGATGGTGTAGTAATCTCTGGTGTGCTGCTTTCCCTGAGCAAAGAGGAAAACATTACATATAAACTCAATTTTTTGGCGATAGGAACAAATGTAAAATGTTGGGAAGCATTAACAGAATGAGAAAAAGAGGCCTAATGTGCTGCAGCGGGATAATTAGCTCTCTGCGAGCGGTCGTTGGCTGGGAGAGGTTGGGGGGTGTTGAGGAGGGCTGCAGTTAGGTGTATGTGCCTGAGATGATCACAGGGGCGCTTGGAGGGGGAGGCCTTCGGGATAGGAAAAGTAACTTTGAAAGTTTGGGCCCTGTGAAGGGAAGTCAGCCTGCTGGGAGCTTCCCTAGGGCTGTAAAACACTGTTGTGTGTGTTCTTTCCTCAGCGTTTGGATACCTGTGGACGATGGTGACGAGAGTCCGGCGAAAAAGAAAATATCAGGTATTGCACATTACAGAAGTATTGAATATGCCTGATTTTTCTGAGGTTTCGTGTCCCTTGGAAAAGTCTGGCTTTTGTGCGCTGGCATTGTTCCTGAAACTGTGGCTTTTCAAGCTGTTCTTTCCTTGTGGCTATCTATCCCTATAGCCAATGGCTTGAGGGTGTCCGGTAGGGCTTAGCCCTCTGTATGACGTTATCTGCGGTGACTGTGGCAGGGCACAATACTTTTACTGCCAGCAGGAGATAGCCCAGGTCTCTTGAGCCCGCGCGTGTCAGCAGAAAGAGTATTTTAAATCAAAGCTGTGTGCTCCCTCCTGTCTGTATTCGCAATGTACCTCTGTTGGTTTTCTATCATGTTCTTACATGGCCTGTCTTTGTTTTTTAGATTATTCCATCTCTGAACAGAAAGAGAAAGTTTCTGCTGTGGTGCAGTTGCCGACCAAGGCAACCAAACGCCCGGCGGCTTCCGTCAGCGAAGATGCTCCATTCACAGAGTGTGCGGAAGAGGTTAGCGAGGGGTTTGAAATATTAGGATCTGTGCAAGGTGCGAGAGCAAGCAGCTCTCCCTAATGCATCTTGAGGTTGAGCCTGCTCTGAGCCTGTACAGCAGTAGGTGGTTCTTTTCCATTTCTAGCAGGCTGGGTTTGCCTTACTCAAGTCTGCGTTATTCTCTTTCTCGAGTTTGTGGTTAAGGAATCAAAATACACTACCTTACAAGAAAAACTGCGTACTTCCTGTGGATAAACCTCTTTCTGCTCATTATCCAGCAGCCCAGGAGAGGATTCCTGTAGGACTTTGGCTCTGTAAAAATGAGCCACCTACTGCTTGACTCCCTAGTTTGGTTCAAAGGTGTAGTGCTATTTTTCTTATTACCCCATGGAATTAGAGGCCTAAGAGACTGTCGGGCTCTAATTCTTCATTCCTGAGAGAGTCGTTAACTCTTATTTGTACAAAATATATTTTTCAAGGGCTGAATTATCACACTTTGGAATGTTTAGGAGCTGACTGCACGTATGAGAGCCTGTATTCAAAAATTAAAGCGTACCTGTCAAAGATCCTGCAAAGATTGGCATTCTTCTGCAATCTGAACCAACAAATCATGGTCCCCAAGTCATAGCAGAGCTGACTAAGTCTCAGGAAGTGTGTTTGCTTGGATTCTCATTCAGGTTATACTCACATTGGTACTTTTTTTTTGTTTTCTTTTAAGATTCGGTCCACTTCTTTTGAGCCTTCAAGTAAAAGACCAAGATTTTCATCACTCGATGTAGCAATGCTACAAATTGGTAAGGCTGACATCAAGTTATACGACTTGTTTCATTTTCACCCTACCTTGTGTACCGTCCAAGCCTACCCCTAGGGTTCTGTACAGATTATTGCAGGCACAGGACGAGGCGGCATCTGGGAAGACTTGAGCGTGACCTCTGTTTCTTACCTGCATCCTTGCATTGCTTCTGGAGTGGGGCCGGGCATTTATCTTGTCATCTCAGTACCAGAGCTGCCTTGGATGCAGTCCTTCCCTTCTGATAGGTCCACTGTTAGCTTGCCAGAAGTAAATTGTTTTCAATGCTCCTTTTAGGTAGTAGATCCCGAGAAGCCTTTTGTATTTCAGGTTTTGGCTGGCAATACCTTGTGCGCACAACTTGCTGTAGTTGCCGGTGTGAAAACCTGAAAATGTCCTCAAGTGACATAACAGAAATAATATGATGATGTGAGAGAGAAAATGACAGTTTATCTTTGTTGAAGCTCGTTACTGTAAACTCATGAACCTCTTCAGTTTCCTTTTAGAGTTCCTGATGCCTTATGCTCTTCCCTCGTAGGTCAGATGCCGTGTGGAACCCATGCTCACCTGACGAAGGAACCACTATCCCATCCTCACAAGATAATTCCACGTCTGAGGTAAAAATCCTTCTGTTTTCTTTGACTTCTTCCCCAAAAGGTTTACTGCCTATGGTAAGGGAGGTCTCCAGCTGCTTCCCCCCTGAAGAACCAATTTTCAACTTTTTCTTTAAACCCAGCTACTTAATTGACGCAGGAGATTAGGTAGAGATTAAAGGTCTGCAGTAAGAGGAAGTGTTGAACTTGAGAGGAGGCTGAGGACACAATCAACAGCGTATCTTCATCTGAAAGTCATGAACATCTCGTGTCTGTCTCCATCATCATCGGTGTACGTGCTTGACAAAGCAGGTGGTGGTGGAGGTGCATATTGGAATGTTCTCTGGATACCATTTCTTTTGCCGTTGATGTTTTCAGCACAATCCGGAATGGCAAACAGAGCATCAAAGCTGGTCCAGACAGCTTCTTACCCCTGAGGCCACCCATTAAGGAGCGCGCTGCGCCAGAATCCGCCACTTCAGATGAAAATCCATATCATGAAAATGATACAGAAAACAGTTTCTCATGTAATTTTGTGTGCACTGAGTTTAAGTGCACTGCATTTGAGAGCGGGTCAAGACTCTGCTTTGGGCGTCTAATCTGCCAGTCGTTGCTTATTGTGGTTTGGCTCATATTTTGGAGCAGATCTGGAGCATGAGAAAGAGATTCCTTTCAGAGGAAGGTAAACCAGAGAAGGTTCCTGGGGAACGTGTCTAATGCACTCCAACTGCTACTGAGCATATAGTCCCTGAGGTCAGAGCAGGGCAGGTCTGAAGTAAAATGTCCCAGCAGTATGGATGTTGTGGACATTGCCATTCTCAGCGTCAGCATAATCTTTAACAAATAGATTGAGCAGAATTGGTCAGGGCTGGTTGAAATGAACGCTGTCTTGTCCCGCAGAGTAAAGTGGCCTCCTCAGGTTGATGCAGATATTTGTCGGATGTGCAAAGAATATTTTTTTCTTTTCAAAGAAAAACCCCAAAAGCCACCGTGAATTGGTATACACTGATAACAAATGCCCCACATATAAAAATTGTGATTCTCCTCTGTTGTTCTTTCCTGCCCCAAAGTGTTCAAGCCTCCTCTAAGGAACCAGTGACGACTGTGAGTCACCTGGAAGAACCAAAATACGGAGGAGAGGTCTATCCACGTCCAACACTAAGGACCGGTGAGTATCCCCATGATTCCAATCCGTTCCACTTTGTAGGTAGACTTCAAATCGGAATAGGGCATTTCTTATACACTGGCAGATGATGTTCAAAGCGCTTGCCAGAATTCAAACTTCCTGACCATACAGTCAGCATTCAAAGTTTTTCTTTTTTTTTTTAATTATCACTCAGAAATGGAGAGCTATGTACATCCGATGGTGACTGAAAGTCGACTTCTTGTTTTCTTACTACTGCTTTCCTGTGCAGGTGTCGAATGTATAGATGTTTGCTGCCCGCAGTGGTCGCAGAGAGGTGATACGATCAGGTAGAGTCTCTTTTAATGTAGTAATGAGTAGCTACCTTGCGGCTCCGGAATTGCTCGCAAGCCAGTTGCATCTCCAACACAGCTGCCATGTGAGAGCCGTGCTGCGTGACAAAGAGGGTTGTGCTGGTGTGGTGTTTGCTGTGGGAAGAAAGCCAGTAAGGGTGCGAGTGGTGGCCGTCCCAAGTTGTCCTTGGATGTGCAGAATCCGTTTTTGTTTGTGAGTCGTTCTGCCGAGCCATCAAGGAGCTGACATTTCATTTCTTTCACTTGGAAACTCGCATCCTGAGCATAAGGATTAGAGAGCTTGTAAAGCCTGGTGGGACTTGAGGCAGTTTTTGGGACTTAGAGGATGCGTGGGGTTTGACTAGGAGGGGGAAAAAAGCAGCGTGCAGTTGGGTTTGAGAGGCCAGCAGCCTCTCTCAAAGGGGTCTTTTGGTGACAATGCGAATTCTTGTTTTTGAAGCAGGGACATATATCTGGACAACTTTAATGTCTGTGTATTTGTTTGCTCTTCAGAGTCTGTGTGGTTTGAATGACAATCCTCTCCAAATGGGGATAGTCACTCTCTTGACTGGCCTGTAGAAGGCAAGTAAACATCCTGTCGCTGTCCCATTTGGAATTCAGTGTGCTGGCCTTAGTTTCCCGAAGCTCACTCTGTTTGGATGCAAGTCTAGTTGCAGATGTTCCTGTTACACCTTGCAGTAGAACACCCAGCGTGCAGTGTTTATCAGCAGTAGATCACAAAGCACTCGATAGAGGAAGTGCTGGTTGCTTCTCTGTTTTCTAAATAATGCAACTGATAAAGAGAAGGAAAAGGAGTCTTGTACAAGTAAATGGGAAAAAAAAAAAAATTGCAAAGCTCCCAGCTCTTCATTCTATCCCAGTCCTGCTGCTAAGAAAGAATGGTGCTGGACGTTGAGGCGATATTGTCACGTGTTGATGTGTGCAACTGGGGCTGTAGTCAGAATAAGCCTTGAAAAAGCCTTTCTTGTCCAGAAGGTGAATTCCTGAGAATTCCATGGGAGAGGACAGATACAAAGCTCACTTCTCTCTCTCCCTCTCCTGGCAGGTACTGCACACCAGAAGAAAACTCTCAGGAAGAGGAAGGAGCAGCGAAACAAACCATCGCGGGGGTAAGCTTGCGTTATTCACAAGGAAAATAGAGCTATTTGTGATCAGAAACTTCAGCACTCTCCACTTCACGTGACTTACTCAACAATATCTGTATTTGCCCAGGTTGTTTTTCCCCGGGAAAGCGGGAGCGTTATTTGATGAGTAGCGCTATCGCCAAGTGTTTTCCGCTGCCGTTAATTTTGTTTCTGGACTATTAGGAGCACACTACACTATACGGTTTTGATTCTTCCCCTTTCACGTGTTGGGTATAGCCTCAAAATCTTTAGCGCACAGACTTGGTTGACCTGCAAAGCTGGACTGGGGTGTCTTTAGTCTTATCTTGTTTGCTGGGATAGGAAGTACGTCTCTTTGACTTTCACCTCTGGTCAGGGTTGAGGTCAAAAATAAAATTTTAGTCATGGTAATCAGAAATAGTAGTCTCAATCTCAACTTGATACCTACACGTGGAGGCTTTGCTGGGGTTCTTAACGCTAGCCCAAGGCAAAGGAGCTTTCTGCCTCTCTTGCCTCCGAGTGCAGCACTCCATGGGTGCACAGTTGGAATGCAGTCGTCAATAAAAAGTCACTTTGGGGTTTGCTGTTTGGATGTGTGTACAAAAACTCTTCCAGTTTTCTGTCCTGTCCCCAAGCAAACAAATCTGTGCTTGATTGCTAGCTTAATGTCCGTTTGTCTAACAGAGGCAGCATGGAGCTGAAATCTCAGAAGATGCGTTATTCCAAGGACATCCTATACCTGTTCGGTCCAAAAAGTCAGCCAGCCTCACCGTGGAAGGAAAGAAAGTGCCAGGCTTGGGAAAAACAGCGGAACGCTTTCCTCCGCTCACAGAGGTACCACAGCCGACAGTCTGTGAGACAAAAGAGAAGGTTGTGACAGAGCTGCAGGGAACTCCTCTTATTCTCGGTGGTTCTTGAGGCTTTTTGAAATCTGAAGAACTTGCATTGAACCTGTTAGCGAGTGTCTGCGGCTGTGACTTTGCAGTGCGAGGGTCAGCACTAAAGCTGGTTTGAAGGATTTCGTGTGCTCCAGCGCTCCTTCAGTTGTGCTGCCCTGAGGGTTTGTGGGCCTTCTGTTAGCAGGACAAAAAATGAATCCAGGTTGAACACCAGTCTCCAGAGCAGTGCTAACCCGACTCATCCAGTTATATTGGATATGCCTCTTGTCCTACCGTGGTGATAGAACCTGAAAGATCAGCTTGTGCTGGTCCGTGATGCCGTTCCCCAGGGAGTGGGAGTTCAGTTTCCCCTGCTTGTATGAATTTTGGCTGCTTTTATTCTTTGGAGTTGCAGTCTAATTGAGCTCCCCCCACCTTTTCCTGCCTGTTGAGGATGGACTCGGAAAGGGCGGGCAAATGCAGAGTTTACAAAGTCTGCAGAGTTGATGCTGGGTACAAGGGAAACCGGGTGGTTTTCTTATTTTGCTCGCCCAGATTCAAGCAAGAAGGAGATGCTATTGCAGATCAGAGTATTTTATACCACCATCCGTAGTGGTTTCTTTGCATTCCCCGCTGGGATTGGCTTAAACCTGGGTATTGCGAGGGCCGCAGCAGCACCTGGGAAAGGGGTTTGCCAGAGTTGTGTTCCATTTTCAGCTGCTTTAGCGTGTTTGCTGAGTTTACGGGTTTTATCCCAACGTCCTTGGTGAAAAGAAATGGCAGCAAGCCTGGGCTGTGAAGTTCAAAGTTAGGATGCTGAAACCAACCAAGCAAGGCAAAAGCGCTATCGCTCACTGAGCCAAGAAACCGTCGGAGGCAGTTGCTCTGTCACCTGAGCTGAATTTACAGGCCGTGTTTCAGTGGAAAGCTGCCCCCAGGTCAGCGTGCTCCATGCGCTGTTTCACAAGTCCTTCCCCATTGAATTGTTCCTTTCAGGCCATGGAGAGAGAGGTCAGTGCCGCATTTGGCAGAGGTGAGCCAGATGAGATCATGAGCAGTGCCTTCAAACTAAAGGTCACTCGCGAAGACATCCGCACGCTCAGGAACCTTTGCTGGCTAAACGATGAGGTAAAACCAGCTGCAGCACAGGGCTAGTCTCACTCAGCCTTTATTGAAAAATACCCCTCTGCCGTGTACAGAAGTCCCGTCAACGTTCTTTGACGACCTCCGTGGCAGAGCCTAAAAACCTCTGTAGAAGTCTTATTTGAGGTATTGAAGGGTCGAGCGTTTCTGGAAGTTCCGTTACTTCTTGTATGACGCAGCTTCCCGGAGTTCGTCCGGGTTTTTGGTGTGGGGGGCAGGTGTTTTGATCAAACTGCCGATGTAGCCCCGTGTGAAATTCTGGGAACAAAAGCTGACAGCTGAGGCTGGAGTTCTCTGTGCTGCATGCTTAAGGGTGGCCAGAAAAGACATGGTGCTGTATTTTTCATTGGGGAAGGCAGCGTCTTATTTTTACACCTCACGTTTCCTCTTTATGGTACAGGTCGTTAATTTCTACATGGGTCTGCTGATGGAAAGAGGCAAGAAGGAAGGATATCCAGCGGTCCACGCTTTCAGTACTTTCTTTTATGCCAAACTAAGATCTGGTGGCTACGATGCAGTAAGAAGATGGACCAGAAGTGTTGATGTCTTCAAGCAGGACATCATCTTCGTGCCTGTAAACTTGAAAGCGCACTGGACACTAGCCGTGAGTCCCACGGGCTTTTTCTTTAGAATTGGACGGGGAGCAAAAACTGGCAAGAGAAGTCATGTAGGTGTTGGGGGGTGTGCGGCAGAAGGTTGTGCTTTGTCTAATGGTCACCTTTTAATAACAGGTCATAGATCTCAGGAGGAAGACCATCATGTACTTGGACTCTCTGGGCCAGAAAGGGGACAAGATTTGTCAGACTTTGCTGTAAGTAACTGCTCCGTCACTGCTTTTATGGTGTGAATGAGGAGAGGGATTTTAGATTGAGTCCCTGTAAGGCGACTGCAAGTTTTCACATGGCTTGTAGATAACCAACCCGGAATCTTGGCGTTGCTTGCTGCGAGTTGTCTGGCATCGACTGCTTATCTGCTGTCACAGCGTCCCCTGCACCCAGGGTCTGGGGTGCCTGGATTCTGCCACCTTCCCGTGAGAGGCACAGCCAAATACGCCATAGCCCCGTGGCACACGTCTACCGGCTTTGTTAGTTGGATCCCAGTATGTGGGATGAAGGCACACGGTGGAATTATGGCATTACAGTTCCTTGCTTGGTTTGTCTCTTTGTCTTCTGATAACATGTGATTTGGGGCTTTTTGACCTCTCCGAAGCAATGGAATCATTGGCCTTGTTCTTGACCATTAGCTCACAGCCTCTCCCTGTGTTTGTAAGTTTCAGATTGAGATTTTTCCTCAAAATCAGCCTTAAATCAGCTGCTGTGAGGATCCTCTGACATTTTACTGTCCTGCCGTTTGTCTTCCTGTGATCCTTCAGCCACTTTATTTTGTTGTTGGCCTAAATTACAGAGATGAAAAGGGATTTTTTTTTTCCCTTTTGTTTTAACCAGCCAATACCTGCAAAAAGAAAGCCGGGAAAAAAGACAGCTGGAGCTGGATGTTTCAGAGTGGACTCTTCACAGCATGGAGCCACGTGTACGTGAGCACCCCTTGGGTTTGAAATGGGAACTGTCAGTGCTTCTTTGGGGCCCAGATCCTGGCACGTGACAAAGAAAGGGCTGAGCTGATGTTTCTCGAGGAGTTGATAGTAAAAAGCAGTCCCTAAAGACCGGATTTAAGAAAGGTCACTTAAGAAAAAGGCGGTGCAAACCTCGAGAGGCCTCGCAGGGAGGAGGGCTGCTGCCCCTTCTGGGCCTGCCAAGAATTTGGATTGTAGTGTCCGAGTCCGGGAGGCAGAGGGGAGGGATGGTGAGCAGTGAACTGGGTCTGTTCCTCGTGGGCGGGAGTGGGTATCGGGGATTAGGCAAGTAGGGTCAGGAGTGTGCGGTGAGCGCAGTGTCGGTGTGGGTAATGTGCGCTACTTCCAAGTTGCTTTTCTTTTGAGATAGATGGAAATCCTCCATCTTCTTTGCATTCCTTAGGAGATCCCTCAGCAGCTGAATGGAAGCGACTGCGGCGTCTTTATGTGCAAATACGCAGAGTACATCGCCAGAGAGAAACCGTTCAACTTTAGCCAGGTGAGTGAAGGTCATAAACCCCTCCAGCCCCTTTCGCGCAGGGACAGGAGCCGGGGAGGTTACGCAGCAGCTCTTCATTGTGTCCGGGGCAGGGGCTGAGGTTTCGTGCCCCGTTTCGGTGCGTAGTTGCTGGGATCAGAACTTCCAAGTGGCCTGGGCAGGGCAGAGCTGTGGTTCTCCATCCCCGCCTTTGGGAGCTGCTGCCGGTGAGATTCCTCTTGGGCAAGGTACTGCCGCCAGCGGGTTTGGCATATCTGGGCTCGGTATCTTTTGGAGAAATGGCTTCTACCCTTTGACCAGTCAAGACAGCGCTTATTTTTATTGATTTCATTTTACACCGGTCTTTTATTAGCGTGCTTGTAAGCTGTCGCGCAGTCAAGTCAATCTGGTTTTGTCGGGTTGTCGTGTCACCCTCTTAGGAGCCGCGTGGGGTGTTGTACCCAAACGGTTGACAGTTCCTAAAGGGAACTTCATATTAAGGACTCCGCTGGGCGTTTATGCCTGTTTGCCGCCTCTTTCTACCGTGATGTCATTATTTAATGGATTTCTCTTCTCTTTTCAGACTCACATGCCATACTTCCGGAAGAAGATGGTGTGGGAGATAATCCACCAACAGCTGCTGTGACACATGGACTATTAGAGTTCTTATTTTAATTACGTTTCTTAGACCTTAGTTACATTTCTTAGACCTTTAGTTACTTTTCTTAGACCTTTAGTTAGTTTTCTTAGACCTTTAGTTACATTTCTTAGATGAATTTTCCTCTTTAGGTTATGAAGTAGAAGTTAAGATGGTTTGTTCCCCCCACCTCCCTTATTTTGGAGACAGTAACTCTGGGGTTTTGGTACACAAGTTTTCCTCTTCAAGTTATGAAGTAGTGGTTAAGACAGTTTATTTCCCCACCACCACCCCCCACCCCCCCTTATTTTGGAGACAGTAACTCTCTTTGAAATTAGCTAACGCACCTTAAGCAAGAGCCAGAAAGATGGGTGTGACCTCGTTAAGGGCAGAGTGAAGAAGGAACATCGTCAACTTCCATGGCTGAGCCGCACGCTCGCGCCTCGCAGCGCACGCGACCACATTACAGACAAATGGGAAACATCTGTGGTGGTGGTTACAGTTGTGTTTGCCCAACTTACCTTCCCAAGGACAACGTGCTGAACTACCGTCTCCTCAAAGAGAGTTTTCCTCTGTTTCTGGAATATCTACCATCTCCTTGATTCCTAAAACTGGATTTGTCACGACCACGGAAAGAAAGCGTTTACCATCTCTTGATTTCTCACCAAAGCCCCTGTCCTTTGGGCTGGTTTGGGGTTGGCTTTTTTTGCTGCCTCCAGGGAGTGATCTAATGTGAAAAGAGAAGTATTTATTTCTTTATATAATATAAATATTTATTTTAATAAAAAGAGCCTTAATGGAAGGAAACACTCCCTGTGTCCTGGTTTGAGGTAAAAGAGAACCAATTTTGTTCAGTAACTTGGCTTCTTAGCTGGGCCTCTTCTACCAACTGAAATTAACTGCCTATTGTGCCGTCAGCGTTCACTCAGAGCGATAAGAGCAATGTTTACAGCTGATGCCCAGGCATGGGATGCAGAGAGGCTCTTGCTTATACTCATTGCTATAACCCCCACGGCCAACCAGCTTTGTTATTTGCCCCGTTGGAGGGTCGGAAGCGGAAAAGCATAGTGGGGTCCCACCTGCGGGGAGGAGCGACAGGACAGGTGACCCAAAACTGACCAACAGGGTATTCCATCCCATCTGCCTTATGCTCAGTAGAAAAGGGACCAAAGGGATCAAAGGGTTCTTCTACCTGGGGAATGTTTACTTCGCCCTTTGATAATTATGCTGATGTGACCCCATCAGAGCTGGGGCATGGCAACCTTCTGGGCTCTGAGGATAAGGACTGGTACCTTGTTAAGATCGTGATTTTGTTGTTGATGCTCCTGAATGTGGTGCAGGGGTGGTTTCTTGTGAAACATCTGTGCAGGGGGAGCCATAGGGGACCGTGCGCTGCCGCCACTCAGACCCGCGCAGCCGCTCGGCGATCTGCAGCGGCGCGAACCGCGGCTCCGCCCGGCCCGGCCGCAGCTGCCCCCCCCGGAACAACGGCACCACCGGCAGCCGCCTCCCCCACGGCACCGGCGCCACCGGCAGCTGCCCCCCCCCGGAGCAACGGCACCACCGGCAGCCGCCTCCTCCACGGCACCGGCGCCACCGGCAGCCGCCCCCCCCACCGCCACGGCACAGGCGCCTCCGCCGCCGCCTGCACCGGCACCGGCACCCGCACCACCGGCAGCCGCCCCCCCCACCGCAACAACACCGGCCCCTCCGCCGCCCGTCCCGGCACAAGCCGCGCCCCCCCCTGCAGCGGCACAAGCCACGCCGCCGCCTCTCCCGGCACAACCTACTGCAGCCACTACAACCAGTACCAAAACTACTCCAACTCCATCAAAATCGGTACAAGCCGCCCCGGGAACCAGGAGCAGGAAGAGGAGGTCAACTCCTTCCCCTGCCCCTTACCACAAAGACCACCTCAAGTCACATAGCTTGGGGGAGAGTTCTGAACAAGATCCAGGGGAGGGTCCTTCAAGACCACAGAAGGGAAAGAGACCTTTGAAAACAGACAAAGGCCAGAGTCCTTCTAGAGCAGATGCTGGAGAGGCCCCTTCTGGGGCAGCCTCACCACAGGAGGACTCAGATGTAGAGGGAGTTGTTCAATCCTTCTCCGTGAAAGATCTGAGAAGTATCAGGAAGGACTTTAGTCGTCATGAAGGCGAAACACTTGTCTCCTGGTTGCTCCGATGCTGGGATAGCGGGGCAGATACCCTAGACTGAGATGGCAGAGAAGCTAGGCGATTGGGAAACCTGGCCAAGGATGGAGGGATTGATAAAGAAATTGGGAGAAAGACAAGCACTCTCAGTCTCTGGAGGCGACTGGTGTCAGCCATAAAGCGCAGGTATCCCTTCAAGGACGATATCGAATGCCGTCCAAGTAAATGGACCAACATGGGAAAAGGTATGAAGTACCTGAGAGAACTGCCTGTGCGAGAGGTGATTTATAGTGATGGGCAAGCGACAGTAGACCCTGATGAAATGCCATGCAAACGATCTCTGCTCAAAAAGTTTGTACAAAGTGCACCATCAACATATTCCCACACATTGTCAACAATGGTCTGGGGAGGATCCGATACTGACACACCAACTGTAAATGAAGGGGTTAAGAAGGTACGACAGTATGAAGACAGTCTCTCTGGTCCCTTCTCTATGGCAGCCATAGAAAAGCTGACTGTGACCACCGAGAAAATGACTGAGAAACTGACTGAGAAAATAGAGCAAATGACCCAGAGATTAGTTGAGCAAACCGATAAACTGTTTGATAAACTAACCAAGGTGGAGGAAAAACTCCATGCTTTCCCTGTACAGACTCATGTTGCAGCTGCTAAGAGGAAACGCCCTCCTACTCAAGAGAAAAACCACCCTCCGACTCAAGACAAATCAAAGCTGATGCGAGATATCCTGTGGGTTTGCCTCTGTGAATATGCAGAAGACATGAAGAAGTGGGATGGAGAACCTACCTCAGCCCTACAGGCACGGGTGCTTGAGTTGCAAAATGAAGCCGACAGAAGAAAGGATTCTTACAGGAAGAAGGTTGCTCCAACCTACGGTAGGCGATCCTACGGACCAGGTAGGAACCAATCTGATAATCGTAGGTACTACGGTCAACAGTAGAGGTGCCCTGCCTCCAGCCAGGAGGAGGAGAGGGACAACCGACTTTATTGGACTGTGTGGATTCGATGGCCTGGCACATGAGAGCCACAAAAGTATAAAGCCCTGGTGGACACTGGTGCACAGTGGTGGTGCTTTTTTTTTTGCTGTCTCCAGGGAGTTATCTAATGTGAAAAGAGAAGTATTTATTTCTTTATAGAATTTAAATATTTATTTTCATAAAAAGAGCCTTAATGGAACGAACCTCTACCTGGTAATGAGAGAGGGTGATTTATTCTTTTTTTTTTTATTTAACTGAAAAAAAGTTGGATGTAGCGATGTGGATTTTCGCTCCCTCACAATCCCCCAGGAAGAGGATTGGAGCCAGGAGGAGCATCGGAGCACAGAAGCCGCGAAGCGATGGTCACACAGTGCTGCAGGGGCAATCGGGGTGTCGTTCAGTGGTGAGATGAGCAAGCAGCATCCCGAAAATCCGCCCCTGGAGAGGGGTCAGCGGTGTACGGACGCTCTCTGTGTTCTGTAAGCCCCCTGTGGGGAGCCCCTGCTGCCCCCTTGGCAGTGCCCGGGTGGCTGTGACTGCTGAAAGCTGGTTTGGTGTGTTGAGGTGTTAGGTGGGGTGGCAGCAGCCCCTGCCCGCCCCGGGAGGGGGGACACCACCTCTCCGGTGGCACTGGATGGGTGGGAGGGAGGGAGGGAGCACAGCTCTGGGAGCCATGGAGAAAGGCGTGGGGGTGTCCCTCATCGTGGCAGCCCCCAGCAGCCCTACCCCGCCACACGGCCACCCCAAGGACACCCAAGCCCCATCTTGGTCCTCTCCCTCTTGGGTGATGCCCTTCCACCCGCCCTGGAGGTGCGCTCCTCTCCTGCAGGGGGGGACGCCCAGCACTCGCCTGGCTAGAGAAGCACCGGGGGGGTGCTTAGGGGGCATCTGAGCTTCCCAGTTACACGGGCATAATTAGGGCGCCCTTAAGAACCATTAATAACCACTTTGGCTCTGCTAACCAACTGCGGCGAGGCCCCCACCCCGCTTTAGCGCAGGCTTTGTGATGCCAACACCTCCCTGAGCCACTGGGTAAAGCGACGCCTGGCAAAAAAACACCATCACCCAAAGAAAACCCCACACCACATCCCCCACTCCCCACCCACCCCTTCTCCCCCCATCACAGCCATGGGACAAACTCCCACCACCACCACACCCCAATCTCAGCTCGGCCGTGACACCCCCAAGACACTGGAAAGAAAGCAACCGAGAGCAAGCTCAGGCTCCTGTGAGCTGCAGAGATTTCTCTTTGGTTTTTGATGTTGTCCTTGGATGGGGTTTGGTTGGTTGTTTTTCACACAACACTTTGCAGTAGAGGACAAAAACGTGGTGTCGCAGCCCCCGGGGTCGGCGCCGGCACTGCCACCTCCCCCCCACAGCTCCTGTCCCTCCTCTTGACCCGCAGCTGTTCCCATTTACCTTGCTTGGTTTGGTTGGTTTTTTTTCCTTTCTAGCTTTCTTTTTTAATATGTTTTCGCTTCCCCATTTTTTCTCTTTTACCCCTTTTTTCTTTTGACCTTTTTTGCTTTTTCCCCCTTTTTTTCTTTTTCTCTTTTTTCTTTTCCCACTTTTTTTTTCCTCCTTTCCCTTTTTTTTTTTCCCCCTTTTCTCTTTTTAAACATTTCTCAAGCTTTCTCCTGAAGGAACGGCCCCTGGCTCTCCGCTAGCAGAAGGAGCCTACGGAAGAGCTCTGGCACTGACATGGGCAGGAACACCCACAAGTGAGAACTGGATAGACAAAAGGCTCCTCAATGATGACACTGGGGCAGCCCGACCTTAGAAGCAGCAGAGGAGCAGAGCCACCCAGAGCCATCCAGAGAACAGGAAGGGCTATTCAGGGCCTTATTGTCTGCGCGAAGTAACCATCTGCTGAGAACCGGTCTGGCGGCTCAGAGCTCAGCCACAGCAGCACTCTTGAGCCAAAGGGGAAAAGTACACCGGCAGGAAGACTGGGAGCCTTCCTCCACAACAACCCACAGATCATGACCAGAGTGGTGCCTATTCCCAGCCTACACTAATGAATACGTACGCCTTTGCATCAGAAAGGAACGCTTGCTTTACCAGCCCCTGGGCGAGTTGGGAGCCATCCCCCTTGCACCCAGCGCTGCAATAAACATGCTGCTTTGTAACTCGCCCCGAGTTGGGGAGTTTCTTTCCGCACGTCAGCACCCCTGGGATTGCTTTCCTTCTCCCGCCTCGCACTCGCTCGACATGGTTTTTTCCAACTCATTCTTTTTTATTAAAAAAATTAATGAAAAAATGCTCCAACTCTCAGTTTTACAAGGCACACAAAATCTCTAAAAGGGAAACACAAGCGTGAGGTGCTGAGGTACCAAAACCTGCCCCTGTTAGTCCAACTAAAGGGACAGCGTCGGGAGGCGACGGAGGAGGAAGGGGGAGGCTGTGGGATGGAGAGAGCCCTCCCCGTACCCCTCAGCTGCGCATCCTCGCAGCGCCGCGGGAATGGGGGGCTGTGTGTCTGGGCGGGTCTTTGGTTTGCTCCCCTGACCTGCTGGGGGTGGTGGAGGAGGTTGGAGGGGGTTGTCCGGCAGTGGGGTTACATTCATCAGGCGGTGCTGGGCGGCACGACAGGAGCATCACTTGCTGTGCTGCGAGGCCGGGGCTCCCGGAGCGTGTTTCTGCTCCTGCTGCTTCACCTGCTGGACCATTTCCCTCATCTTGCACTGTGCAGTCTTGGGGAGGAGAAGGGAAAAGCAAGAGTTGGGAGTCAGGGCACTGTTTCTCCCACCACCACCCACCCCTGAGCCCCCACCGAGCATCTCGCCGCTCCCAACTTTTCACCCCGGACAAGCCCTAATTAATTTCAGGTTTCTGGGTTTTTTTAACTTGTGCTTCCTCCATCGCTCCTTGAGAGAGGCTCAATTTTTTGGGGGGGGGCCGCCATCCCGCTCGAGTGGACAGGAGACAAGGTTATGGAAGATGAACCCAGGTGGGATGCGGGTGGCTTTGCCCGCACCGAGGAGTCCATTCACAATGTCCTCACGTCCAGCAGCATCAAAATCATGGTACCCAGCAAAGAGCTCCCCTGGCGCTGAGGGAGGCCAAGCCAGGCTGGCAGCACAGTGCTGACCACAGGGACGCTCTCAACTTGGCCCTTACTGTCCCCCACACCCACAGCCCCCACCCAGCGCACCTTGAACTGAGCCTCGGGCGGCCCTGTGATGATGACCATGCGCTCGCTGCCCTTGGGACCTTCTGCCGGTGCAATCTGGGGAAGTATGGGGGAGAAGGAGCGTGAGTGCAGCCACCGCTTCAGCAAGACCTTCCCTCGGTGGCATGTCCCCCCACAATGCAGGGCAATCCCCCCATGCAGGAGCATCCCCTCCCACCCGAGCCGGGCTCCTAACCAGGGTGCTGCAGGCCTGGCCTTCTACTAAACACAGGCGGGAGAGGTGGGCCCATGCCAACGGGTACAGGAGAGCTGGGGAGAGACTTTTTACAAGGGCATGGGGTGACAGGACGAGGCGGAGTGCCTTCAAAGTGGAAGAGGGGACATTTAGAGGAGATAACAGGAAGAAATTTTTCACTGTGAGGGTGGTGAATCACTGGCCCAGCTTGCCCAGAGAAGCTGTGGCTGCCCTAGCCCTGGAGGTGTTCAAGGCCAGGTTGGACGGGGCTTGGAGCAACTTGGGCTGGGGGGAGGTGTCCCTGAACAGGGCAGGGGGGTGGGACTCCATGATCTTCAAGGTCCCTTCCAACCTCAACCGTTCTGTGATAAGTTGGGGAGCAAAACTGCTCCCCGCACACTCCCATTCCCTGACCTCGGCAGTGCAGAGGGGAAACTGAGGCACGAAGCGCAGGACCAGCCCCGCAGCGCCTTCCTCACCTTGATGGAGGCACCCGCAAACCGCACCAGCTGCTTGATGTGCTGCCCCTTCTTCCCGATGATGGCCCCCACCGCCTGCGTCCCGATGAACACGTTCACAACCTCTTGCTCCGGAAGCTGCGGGGGCATGGAAGAGTGAGAGGGTCAGGGCACCAGCTGGACAGGGGACAAAGGAGGTGGCTGTCCCCATCCCACCATCCCATGGTAGTGGTTGCCCACTCTCCCAAGGTGCCCCAGCAAAGATCTCCTGGAGAGGGGGGACAGGCACCTAAAGGGTGCTGATGTGGGAAGGCGCTGGCTGGGGGAGCTCCGCCGAGAGCTGGCTGAGAGCTCCGCAGAGGAGCTCTATGGTGGGAGAGAAAATGAGGGTCAGTGATGGCCCCAGCATGCCAGACCCTTCCCGGCCACCCCCAGACCCACGCACAGCAGCAAGATACCACCATAAGCCCGGCAGGGACACGGGGACAACCCTTCAGGCCCTCAACCCCCCCCTCACAGAGCGTGGGTGCATCTGAGCTGCATCCAGCGCCATGGGGCTGGGAGGCAGACGGGGGCTCCCAGTTACCCCCACTCCCCCCACGCTGCCACCTTGCCGCCCGTGTCCCGCATCTGCAGGGGATAACCACGACACAACTCTCTCCTGCTCTGCATTCCAGCAAGTGCAACCGGATGCTACCTGCAAACCACCACCGCTCAGCTGGAGGACGAGCAGACCCGGCTCCCCTGCCCAGCCTGGACGCCGCTCTCGCTCCCAGCCCTGGAAAAAAAGCCTCTCCAGGACGGGGCTGCAGCAACAGCCGCACATTTCCACCCCACAGGAAACAGCTCGTTAACGAGGGGCGAGCACCGCATTTCAAAGCCCCCTTAGGAGCAAGGCAGCGCCCCAGGAGCCAGCCCAACCCCCCAGCACACAGCTCAGCACTCACCACACGCTCGCCGGCCCCCGCAGCAGCGGCTCGAGCGGGGCTGCCCGCGGCCGGCGGTCGGGCGCCGCTCCGTCACAGCCGCTCACCATGGTGGAACGCCGAACGCAGTCCGCGTCCTTCCAGTCGCGCCGCAGCCATGGCGCAGCCGGATGCGGCTACCGGAGCTCCGCGCCAGAGGGGCGCAAAGCGCCGTGCGAGCGCGGAGGAAAGGGCTCGGTAAGCCCGGGATTGGCATTCCCTCACCCACCGAGGGCAGAGGAGGCAGGAGGGGGCGCGCGAGAGCCCGCGCCGCCGGCCGCTGTCGCTCGCCTCAGTCCTGCGGGACGCCGAAAGGCTTCTCCGCTCTCCGAGGGGCCCCTCCGCTCTCTGGGAGGCTTCTGGGGGGCCCCTCCGTCTCTGGAGGGCTTCTGGGGGGCCCCTCCGGCCTCCGTGGGGGCCTCTCCCCGAAGGCCTCTTCCCCTCCTCCGGGCACTCCCCGGCCTCCCGGCGCCCAGCTGCCAGCCGGGGCCCGGCTCGGGGCTTCCGGAGAAGGGCAAGCGCCTCCCCCAGACAGAGCAGGGCCAGGCGGGCCGGGCGGGACGGCGCCGGCCCGGCCCCACCGCAGGGCAGGGGCAGAAGCGGGCCGGGCGGCCGCTAACGGCTCCCTCAGGCAGAGCACAGACGGCGGCGCGCCTGCGCGCGCGCACCCACCGCCCCGCCCCGCCCCGCCCCTCTCTCCCCCCTCAGCCTCCCCTCCACTAATGGCTGCGGGGGGCCCTCGGCGCCCTCCTCGCCGCCCCCGGCCCCGCCGCCGCGCAAGAGGCCGCCCCCCAGGGCAGCGAGCCGCCCCGCCGCCTCAGGGCCGCCCCCGGGCATCGCCCCGGCGCCCACTCCCCCCCCATCTCCCCGGCCAGAAGCAATGCTATCAGCAGGGGTCGGGGGCATAACAGTTCAAGAGAAATTCCTTTGTGTAAGAAAGACCAAAGAGTTCTTCAAAGGATCCGGCTGTCCTGACATTTGGGGGGGCAAAGAGAGGAAAAAACCCACCTCGGACCAACCTGTGTGCTCCATTCCCAAAGGACAAAGTGATTGAAGTGGGTGTATGCCCGAGTTGCTTTCCCACCTTTTATGTCCTGTCCTCCTTAGACTTTTCTTTGCAACTCAGTGTAGGGATTTCCGAAACGAACTTAATTTGTTGGCGATAGGAAGAAAGGTAAAATGTTGGGAAGCATTAACGGAATGAGCCAAAGAGGCCTAATGTGCTGCAGCGGGATCATTAGCTCTCTGCGAGCGGTCGTTGGCTGGGAGAGGTTGGGGGGTGTTGAGGAGGGCTGCAGTTAGGTGTATGTGCCTGAGATGATCCCAGGGGCGCTTGGAGGGGGAGACCTTTGGGATAGGAAAAGTAACTTGGGAAGTTTGGGCCCTGTGAAGGGAAGTCAGCCTGCTGGGAGCTTCCCTAGGGTTGCAAAACACTGTTGTGTGTGTTCTTTCCTCAGCGTTTGCATAGTTGTGGATGATGATGATGACGAGACTCCGCCGAAAAAGCAAAAATCAGGTATCGCACATTACACAAGTACTGAATATGCCCGATTTTTCTGAGGTTTCGTGTCCCTTGGAAAAGTCTGGCTTTTGTGCTCTGGCATTGTTCCTGAAACGGTGGCTTTTCAAGCTGTTGGCTTCTTGCCTTGTGGCTCTCTATGCCTATAGCCAATGGCTTGAGGGTGTCCGGTAGGGCTTAGCCCTATAGATGACGGACGTTCTCTGCGGTGACTGTGGCAGGGCCCAATACTTTTACTGCCAGCAGGAGATAGCCCAGGTCTCTGGCGCTGAGCCCGCGCCTGTCAGCAGAAAGAGTATCTTAAATCCAAGCTGTGTGCTCCCTCCTGTCTGTATTCGCAATGTACCTCTGTTGGTTTTCTAGCCTGTTCTTATACGGCCTGTCTTTGTTTTTTAGATTATTCCATCTCTGAGCAGAAAGAGAAAGTTGAAGTTTCTGCAGTGCTGCAGTTGCCGACCAAGGCAACCAAACGCCCGGCGGCTTCCGTCAGCGAAGATGCTGCCGGCACAGAGTTTGCGGAAGAGGTTAGCGAGGGCTTTGAAATGTTAGGGTCTGTGCAAGGTGCGAGAGCAAGCGGCTCTCCCTACTGCATCTTGAGGTTGAGCCTGCTCTGAGCCTGTACAGCAGTAGGTGGTTCTTTTGCATTTCTAGCAGGCAGCTCTAATGTGGGCTGGGTTTGCCTTACTCAAGCCTGCGTCCTCTGCTCCGGCACTGGCAGCTGCGGGAGGAGCAAACTGTTTGTTGTCTTCCAGATACTTGAGAATGGTTCAAGTTTATAGTTTTAGTGTGTTTGCAAACTGTTATTCTCTTTCTCAAGCTTGTGGTTAAGGAATCAATATACACTACCTGACAAGAAAAACTGCATACTTGCTCTGGATAAACCACTTTCTGCTCATTATCCACCAGTCCAGGAGAGCGTTCCTGTAGGACTTTGGCTCTGTAAAAATGAGCCACCTTGACTGCCTAGTTTGGTTCAAAGGTGTAGTGCAGTTTTTCTTATTGCCCCATGGGATTAGAGGGCTAAGAGACTGTCGGGCTCTAGTTCTTCGTTCCTGAGAGAGTCGTTAACTCTTATTTGTACAAAATATATTTCTCAAGGGCCGAACTATCACCCTTTGGAATGTTTAGAAGCCGACTGAGTGATAACTCAGTGACAAGACTGTATTCTTTTAATTGCTGCACATATGAGAGCCTGTATTCAAAATTTAAAGCGTACCTGTCAAAGGTCCTGCCAAGATTTGCCGCCTTCTGCAATCTGAACCAGCAAGTCATGGTCCCCAAGTCATAGTAGAGCTGACTAAGCCTCAGGAAGTGTGTTTGCTGGGATTCACATTCAGGTTACACTCACGCTGGTGCTTTTTTGTTGTTTTCTTTTAAGCCTGGGTCCACTTCTTTAGAGCCTTCCACTAAAAGACCACGATTTTTGTCACTCGAGGTAGCCGTGCTGCAAATTGGTAAGGCTGACATCAAGTTATACGACTTGTTTCATTTTCACCCTACCTTGTGTACTGTCCAAGTCTACCCCTAGGGTTCTGTAGGGATTATGGCAGGCACGGGACGAGGCAGCATCTGGGAATACTTGAGCGTGACCTCTGTTTCTTACCCGCATCCTTGCATTGCTTCTGGAGTGGAGCCGGGCGTCGATCTGGTCGTCTCGGTACCAGAGCTGCCTTGGATGCAGTCCTTCCGTTCTGATAGGTCCACTGTTAGCTTGCCAGAAGCAAATTGTTTTCAATGGTCCTTTTAGGTAGTAGATCCTGAGGAGCCTTTTGTATTTCAGGTTTCGGCTGGCAATACCTTGTGCGCGCAACTTGCTGCAGTTGCCGGTGTGAAAACCTGAAAATGTCCTAAAGTGACATAACACAAATCATATGATGATGTGAGAGAGAAAATGACAATTTATCTTTGGTGAAGCTCGTTACTGTAAACTCATAAACCTCTTCAGTTTCCTTTTATACTTACCGATGCCTTACGCTCTTCTCTCGTAGGTCAAATGCCGTGTGGGACCCATGCTCGCTTGACTAAAGAACCACTCTCTCGTCCTGACAAGACAATTCCCTGTCTGAGGTAAAAATCCTTCCGTTTTCTTTGACTTCTTCCCCGAAAGGTTTACTGCCTATGGTAAGGGAGGTCGTCAGCTGCTTCCCCTCCCGAAGAACCAATATTAAACTTTTTCTTTAAATCCAGCTACTTAATTGACACAGGAGATTAGCTAGAGATTAAAGGTCTGCGGTAAGAGGAAGCGTTGAACTTGAGAGGAGGCTGAGGACACAATCAACAGCGTATCTTGAAGGCAGTTGTTGTGATTTTCACTTTTACTTCTCTCTACTTCCCCATTAGCCAGTTGAAGACAGCAGGTCTTCATCTGAAAGTCATAAACATCTCGTGTCTGTCTCCATCGTCATCGGTGTACGTGCTTGACAAAGCAGGTGGTGGTGGAGGTGCACATTGGAATGTTCTCTTGATACCGTTTCTTTTGCCGTTGATGTTTTGAGCACAAGCCGGAAGGGCAAACAGAGCATCAAAGCTGCTCCAGACAGCTTCTTACCACTGAGGCCACCAGTTAAGGAGTGCGCTGCGCCAGAATCCGCCACTGCAGATGAAAATCCATACCATGAAAATGATACAGAAGAGAGTTTCTCATGTAATTTTGGGTGCGCTGAGTTTAAGCGCACTGCATTTGAGAGCAGGTCAAGACTCTGCTGTCGGCGTCTCATCTGCCAGTCGTTGCTTATTGTGGTTTGGCTCATATTTTGGAGCAGATCTGGAGCCTGAGAAAGAGATTCCTTTCAGAGGAAGCTAAACCAGAGAAGTTCCTGGGGAAGGTGTCTAATGCACTCCAACCGCTACTGAGCATATAGTCCCTGAGGTCAGAGCAGGGCAGGTCTGAAGTAAAATGTCCCAGCAGTATGGATGTTGTGGACATTGCCATTCTCAGCGTCAGCATAACCTTTAACAAATAGATTGAGCAGAATTGGTCAGGGCTGGTTGAAATGAACGCTGTCTTGTCCCACAGAGTAAAGTGGCCTCCTCAGGTTAATGCAGATATTTGTCGGATGTGCAAAGAATATTTTGTTCTTCTTAAAGAAAAACCCCAAAAGCCACCGTGAATTGGTACGCACTGATAACAAATGCCCCCCGTATAAAAATTGTGATTCTCCTCTGTTGTTTGTTTCCTGCCCCAAAGTGTTCAAGCCTCCTCCAAGGAACCAGTGGCGACTGTGAGTCACCGGGAAAAACCAAAATACGGAGGAGACGTCTATCCACATGCAACACTCAGGACCGGTGAGTATCCCCATGATTCCAATCCGTTCCACTTTGTAGGTAGACGTCAAATCCGAATAGGGCATTTCTTACACACTCGCAGATGACGTTCCGAGTTCAAAGTGCTTGCCAGAATTCGAACTTCCTGACCATACCGTCATCCTTCAAAGTTTTTCCTTTTTTTTTATTTATCACTCAGAAATGGAGAGCTGTGTACATCTGATGGTGATTGAAAGTCGACTTCTTGTTTTCTTACTACTGCTTTTCTGTGCAGGTGTCGAATGTATAGATGTTTGCTGCCCGCAGCGGTCGCAGAGAGGTGATACGATCAGGTAGAGTCTCTTCTAATGATGCTTCTTGTTCCTTTTGGCTCTGCGCATGTATCTCTTTCAGCCGCTGGTAGAGTCTCGAAGATGACCAACGGTCTTTGATCGTCTCAGTGCTGTGAAAGAGAAGTAGCTAGCTTGCGGCTCCGGAATTGCTTGCAAGCCAGTTGCATCTCCAACACAAGCGAGAGCCGTGCTGCGTGACAAAGAGGGTTGTGCTGGTGTGGTGTTTGCTGTGGGAAGAAAGCCAGTAAGGGTGCGAGTGGTGGCCGTCCCAAGTTGTCCTTGGATGTGCAGAATCCGTTTTTGTTTGTGAGTCGTTCTGCCGAGCCATCAATGAGCTGACATTTCACTTCTTTCACTTGGAAACCCGCATCCTAAGCAGAAGGATTAGAGAGCTTGTAAAGCCTGGTGGGACTTGAGGCAGTTTTGGGGACTTTGTAAGTCCCAAAGGATGCCTGGGGTTTGCCTAGGAGGGGGAAAAAGGCAGCGTGCAGTTGGGTTTGAGAGGCCAGCGGCCTCATTGGTATTGGCTGTCTGAGCTGGCAGGACTGTGAGTTGCGACAGCTTTGCGGTCTTTATGGAAACAGGTCTTGGTTTCCCGAAGCTCACTCTGTTTGGGTGCAAGTCTAGTTGCAGATGTTCCTGTTATACCTTGCAGTAGAACACCCAGCATGCAGTGTTTATCAGCAGCAGATCACAAAGCACTCGACAGAGGAAGTGCTGGTTGCTTCCCTGTTTTCCAAATAATGCAACTGATAAAGAGAAGGAAAAGGAGTCTTGTACAAGTAGATGGGAAAAAAAAAAACAAACTTCCAAAGCTCCCAGCTCTTCATTCTATCCCAGTCTTGCTGCTAAGAAAGACCGGTGCTGGAAGTTGAGGCGATATTGTCACATGTTGATGTGTGCAACCGGGGCTAGTCAGAATAGGCCTTGCAAAAGCCTTTCTTGTCCAGAGGGTGAATTCTTGAGAATTCCATGGGACAGGACGGATATAGAGCTCACTTCTCTCTCTCCCTCTCCTGGCAGGTACTGCACACCAGAAGAAAACTCTGCGGAAGAGGAAGGAGCAGTGAAAGAAACCATCGCAGGGGTAAGCTTGTGTTATTCCCAAGGAAAATAGAGCTCTTTGTGGTCAGAAACTTCAACAAATCTGTGCTTGATTGCTAGCTTAACGTCCGTTTGTCTAACAGAGGCAGCGTGGCACAGAAATCTTAGAAGATGCCTTATTCCGAGGACACCCTACACCTGTTCCGTCCAAAAAGTCAGCCAACCTCGATGTGGAGGAAAAGAAAGTGCCAAGATTGGGAAAAACAGCGGAACGCTTTCCTCCGCTCACAGAGGTACCGTAGGCGACAGTCTGTGAGACAAAAGAGAAGGTTGTGGCAGAGCTGCAAGGAAGTCCTCTTCTTCTCGGTGGTTCTTAAGGCGCTTTGAAATCTGAAGAACTTGCATTGAACCTGTTAGCGAGTGGCTGTGGTTGTGGCTTCACAGTGCGAGGGTCAGCGCTAAAGCTGCTTTGAAGGATTTTGTGTGCTCCCCGCGCTCCTTCAGTTGTGCTGCCCTAAGGGTTTGTGGGCCTTCTGTTAGCGGGACGGCTGCCTCAGTTTCCCCCTTTGCCGTTCCCTTTGAAGTCCCCCACCTTCACGTTCTTTCAGGCTCCTGACTTAGCTGCCTCGGTACGGAGGATGCCCGCTGGGGTTGGCTTAAACCTGGGTATTGCGAGGGCCGCAGCAGCACCTGGGAAAGGGGGTTGCCAGAGTTGTGTTCCATTTTCAGCTGCTTTAGCGTGTTTGCTAAGTTGACGGGTTTTATCCCCACGTCCTTGGTGAAAAGAAACGGCAGCAAGCCTGGGCTGTGAAGTTCAAAGTTAGGATGCTGAAACCAACCAAGCAAGGCAAAAGCGCTATCGCTCACTGAGGCAGGAAACCGTCGAAGGCAGTTGCTCTGTCAGCTGAGCTGAATTTACAGGCCGTGTTTCAGTGGAAAGCTGCCCCCAGGTCAGCGTGCTCCATGCTCTGTTTCACAAGTCCTTCCCCATTGAATTGTTCCTTTCAGGCCATGGAGAGAGAGGTCAGTGCCGCATTTGGCAAAGGTGAGCCAGATGAGATCATGAGCAGTGCCTTCAAACTAAAGGTCACTCGCGAAGACATCCACACGCTCAGGAACCTTTGCTGGCTAAACGATGAGGTAAAACCAGCTGCAGCACAGGGCTAGTCTCACTCAGCCTTTATTGAAAAATACCCCTCCGCCCTGTACAGAAGTCGCGTCAACGTTCTTTGACGACCTCCGCTGCAGAGCCTAGAAATCTCTGTACACTTCTTATTTGAGGTGTTGAAGGGTCGAGCGTTTCGGGAAGTTCCGTTACTTCTTGTATGACGCAGCTTCCAGGAGTTCGTCCGGGTTATTGGCGTGGGTGGCAGGTGTTTTGATCAAACTGCCGATGTAGCCCCGTGTGAAATCCTGGGAACAAAAGCTGACAGCTGAGGCTGGAGTTCTCTGCGCTGCGTGCTTAAGGGTGGCCAGAAAAGAGGTGGTGCTGTATTTTTCGTTGGGGAAGGCAGCGTCTTATTTTGACACCTCATGTTTCCTCTTTATGGTGCAGGTCGTTAATTTCTACATGAGTCTGGTGATGGAAAGAGGGAAGAAGGAAGGCTATCCAGCAGTCCACGCGTTTAGTACTTTCTTTTATCCGAAACTAACATCTGGGGGCTACGAGTCGGTCAGAAGGTGGACCAAGAGTGTGGATGTCTTCAAGCAGGACATCCTCTTCGTGCCTGTGAACTCGCGAGCACACTGGACACTAGCCGTGAGTCCCACGGGCTTTTTCTTTAGAATTGGACGGGGAGCAAAAACTGGCAAGAGAAGTCATGTAGGTGTTGGGGGGTGTGCGGCACAAGGTTGTGCTTTGCCTAACGGTCACCTTTTAATAACAGGTCATAGATCTGAGGAAGAACACGATCACGTACTTGGACTCGCTTGGGCAGAAAGGGGACAAGATTTGTCAGACTTTGCTGTAAGTAACCGCTCCGTCACTGCTTTTCTGGTGTGAATGAGGAGAGGGGTTTTAGATTTAGTCCCTGTAAGGCGACTGCCAGTTTTCACGTGGCTTGTAGATAACCAAGCAGGAATCTTGGAGTTGCTTGCTGCGACTTGTCTGGCATCGACTGCTTATCTGCTGTCACAGCGTCCCCTGCACCCAGGGTCTGGGGTGCCTGGATTCTGCCACCTTCCCGTGAGAGGCACAGCCAAATACGCCATAGCCCCGTGGCACACGTGTGCCGACTTTGTTAGTCGGAGCCCAGGATGTGGGATCAAGGCACCCGGTGGAATTACGGCATTACAGTTCCTTGCTTGGTTTGTCTCTTTGTGCTCTGATAACATGTGATTTGGGGCTTTTTGACCTCTCCGAAACAATGGAGTCGTTGGCCTCGTTCTTGACCATTAGCTCACAGCCTCTCCCCGTGTTTGTAAGTTTCAGATTGGGATTTTTCCTCAAAATCAGCCTTAAATCAGCTGCGGTGAGGATCCTCTGACATTTTACCGTCCTGCCGTCCGTCTTCCTGTGATCCTTCAGCCGCTTTATTTTGTTGTTGGCCTAAATTACAGAGATGAAAAGGGATTTTTTTTTTTCCTTTTGTTTTAACCAGCCAATACCTGCAAAAAGAAAGCTGGGAAAAAAGACAGCTGGAGCTGGATGTTTCAGAGTGGACTCTTCACAGCATGGAGCCACGTGTACGTGAGCACCCCTTGGGTTTGAAATGGGAACTGTAAGTGCTTCTTTGGGGCCCAGATCCTGGCCCGTGGCAAAGAAAGGGTTGAGCTGATGTTTCTCGAGGAGTTGATAGTAAAAAGCAGTCCCTAAAGACCGGATTTAAGAAAGGTCACTTAAGAAAGAGGCGGTGCGAACCTTGAGACACCTCGCAGGGGGGAGGGCTGCTGCGCCTTCTGGGCCTGCCAAAAATTTGGATTGTAGTGTCCGAGTCCGGGAGGCAGAGGGGAGGGATGGTGAGCAGTGAACTGGGTCTGTTCCTCGTGGGCGGGAGTGGGTATTGGGGATTAGGCAAGTAGGGTCAGGAGTGTGCGGTGAGCGCAGTGTCGGTGTGGGTAATGTGCGCTACTTCCAAGTTGCTTTTCTTTTGAGACAGAGGGAAATCCTCCATCTTCTTTGCATTCCTTAGGAGATCCCTCAGCAGCTGAATGGAAGCGACTGCGGCGTCTTTATGTGTAAATACGCAGATTACATCGCCAGAGAGAAACCATTCAACTTTAGCCAGGTGAGTGAAGGTCATAAACCCCTCCAAGCCCCTCTCGCCCAGGGACAGGAGCCAGGGAGGTTAGGCAGCAGCTCTTCATTGTGTCCGGGGCAGGGGCTGAGGTTTCGTACCCCGTTTTGGTGCGTAGTTGCTGGGATCAGAACTTCCAAGTGGCCTGGGCAGGGCAGAGCTGTGGTTCTCCATCCCCGCCTTTGGGAGCTGCTGCCGGTGAGATTCCTCTTGGGCAAGATACTGCCGCCAGCGGGTTTGGCATATCTGGGCTCGGTATCTTTTGGAGAAATGGCTTCTACCCTTTGACCAGTCAAGACACCGCTTCTTTTTATTGATTTCGTTTTAGACGGGTCTTTTATTAGCGTGCTTGTAAGCTGTCGCGCGGTCAAGTCAATCTGGTTTTGTCGGGTTGTCGTGTCACCCTCTTAGGAACCGCGTGGGGTGTTGTACCCAAACGGTTGACAGTTCCTAAAGGGAACTTCCTATTAAGGACTCCGCTGGGCGTTTATGCGTGTTTGCCGCCTCTTTCTACCGTGACGTCATTATTTAATTTCTCTTTTCTTTCTCTTCTCTTTTCAGACTCACATGCCATACTTCCGCAAGAAGATGGTGTGGGAGATAATCCACCAACAGCTGCTGTGACACGTGGACTCTTAGAGTTCTTATTTTGATTACGTTTCTTCGACCTTAGTTACTTTTCTTAGGCCTTTAGTTAGTTTTCTTAGACCTTTAGTTACATTTCTTAGACGAATTTTCCTCTTTAGGTTATGAAGTAGAAGTTAAGATGGTTTATTCCCCCCACCTCCCTTATTTTGGAGACAGTAACTCTGGGGTTTTGGTACACAAGTTTTCCTCTTTAGCTTATGAAGTAGAAGTTAAGATGGTTTGTTCCCCCCACCTCCCTTATTTTGGAGACAGTAACTCTGGGGTTTTGGTACACAAGTTTTCCTCTTTAGCTTATGAAGGAGAAGTTAAGATGGTTTATTCCCCCCACCTCCCTTATTTTGGAGACAGTAACTCTGGGGTTTTGGTACACAAGTTTTCCTCTTCAAGTTATGAAGTAGTGGTTAAGACAGTTTATTTCCCCACCACCACCCCCCACCCCCCCTTATTTTGGAGACAGTAACTCTCTTTGAAATTAGCTAACGCACCTTAAGCAAAAGCCAGAAAGATGGGTGTGACCTCGTTAAGGGCAGAGTGAAGAAGGAACATCGTCAACTTCCATGGCTGAGCCGCACGCTCGCGCCTCGCAGCGCACGCGACCACGTTACAGACAAATGGGAAACATCTGTGGTGGTGGTTACAGTTGTGTTTGCCCAACTTACCTTCCCAAGGACAACATGCTGAACTACCGTCTCAAAGAGAGTTTTCCTCTGTTTCTGGAATATCTACCATCTCCTTGATTCCTAAAACTGGATTTGTCACGACCACGGAAAGAAAGCGTTTACCATCTCTTGATTTCTCACCAAAGCCCCTGTCCTTTGGGCTGGTTTGGGGTTGGCTTTTTTTGCTGCCTCCAGGGAGTGATCTAATGTGAAAAGAGAAGTATTTATTTCTTTATATAATATAAATATTTATTTTAATAAAAAGAGCCTTAATGGAAGGAAACACTCCCTGTGTCCTGGTTTGAGGTAAAAGAGAACCAATTTTGTTCAGTAACTTGGCTTCTTAGCTGGGCCTCTTCTACCAACTGAAATTAACTGCCTATTGTGCCGTCAGCGTTCACTCAGAGCGATAAGAGCAATGTTTACAGCTGATGCCCAGGCATGGGATGCAGAGAGGCTCTTGCTTATACTCATTGCTATAACCCCCACGGCCAACCAGCTTTGTTATTTGCCCCGTTGGAGGGTCGGAAGCGGAAAAGCATAGTGGGGTCCCACCTGCGGGGAGGAGCGACAGGACAGGTGACCCAAAACTGACCAACAGGGTATTCCATCCCATCTGCCTTATGCTCAGTAGAAAAGGGACCAAAGGGATCAAAGGGTTCTTCTACCTGGGGAATGTTTACTTCGCCCTTTGATAATTATGCTGATGTGACCCCATCAGAGCTGGGGCATGGCAACCTTCTGGGCTCTGAGGATAAGGACTGGTACCTTGTTAAGATCGTGATTTTGTTGTTGATGCTCCTGAATGTGGTGCAGGGGTGGTTTCTTGTGAAACATCTGTGCAGGGGGAGCCATAGGGGACCGTGCGCTGCCGCCACTCAGACCCGCGCAGCCGCTCGGCGATCTGCAGCGGCGCGAACCGCGGCTCCGCCCGGCCCGGCCGCAGCTGCCCCCCCCGGAACAACGGCACCACCGGCAGCCGCCTCCCCCACGGCACCGGCGCCACCGGCAGCTGCCCCCCCCCGGAGCAACGGCACCACCGGCAGCCGCCTCCTCCACGGCACCGGCGCCACCGGCAGCCGCCCCCCCCACCGCCACGGCACAGGCGCCTCCGCCGCCGCCTGCACCGGCACCGGCACCCGCACCACCGGCAGCCGCCCCCCCCACCGCAACAACACCGGCCCCTCCGCCGCCCGTCCCGGCACAAGCCGCGCCCCCCCCTGCAGCGGCACAAGCCACGCCGCCGCCTCTCCCGGCACAACCTACTGCAGCCACTACAACCAGTACCAAAACTACTCCAACTCCATCAAAATCGGTACAAGCCGCCCCGGGAACCAGGAGCAGGAAGAGGAGGTCAACTCCTTCCCCTGCCCCTTACCACAAAGACCACCTCAAGTCACATAGCTTGGGGGAGAGTTCTGAACAAGATCCAGGGGAGGGTCCTTCAAGACCACAGAAGGGAAAGAGACCTTTGAAAACAGACAAAGGCCAGAGTCCTTCTAGAGCAGATGCTGGAGAGGCCCCTTCTGGGGCAGCCTCACCACAGGAGGACTCAGATGTAGAGGGAGTTGTTCAATCCTTCTCCGTGAAAGATCTGAGAAGTATCAGGAAGGACTTTAGTCGTCATGAAGGCGAAACACTTGTCTCCTGGTTGCTCCGATGCTGGGATAGCGGGGCAGATACCCTAGACTGAGATGGCAGAGAAGCTAGGCGATTGGGAAACCTGGCCAAGGATGGAGGGATTGATAAAGAAATTGGGAGAAAGACAAGCACTCTCAGTCTCTGGAGGCGACTGGTGTCAGCCATAAAGCGCAGGTATCCCTTCAAGGACGATATCGAATGCCGTCCAAGTAAATGGACCAACATGGGAAAAGGTATGAAGTACCTGAGAGAACTGCCTGTGCGAGAGGTGATTTATAGTGATGGGCAAGCGACAGTAGACCCTGATGAAATGCCATGCAAACGATCTCTGCTCAAAAAGTTTGTACAAAGTGCACCATCAACATATTCCCACACATTGTCAACAATGGTCTGGGGAGGATCCGATACTGACACACCAACTGTAAATGAAGGGGTTAAGAAGGTACGACAGTATGAAGACAGTCTCTCTGGTCCCTTCTCTATGGCAGCCATAGAAAAGCTGACTGTGACCACCGAGAAAATGACTGAGAAACTGACTGAGAAAATAGAGCAAATGACCCAGAGATTAGTTGAGCAAACCGATAAACTGTTTGATAAACTAACCAAGGTGGAGGAAAAACTCCATGCTTTCCCTGTACAGACTCATGTTGCAGCTGCTAAGAGGAAACGCCCTCCTACTCAAGAGAAAAACCACCCTCCGACTCAAGACAAATCAAAGCTGATGCGAGATATCCTGTGGGTTTGCCTCTGTGAATATGCAGAAGACATGAAGAAGTGGGATGGAGAACCTACCTCAGCCCTACAGGCACGGGTGCTTGAGTTGCAAAATGAAGCCGACAGAAGAAAGGATTCTTACAGGAAGAAGGTTGCTCCAACCTACGGTAGGCGATCCTACGGACCAGGTAGGAACCAATCTGATAATCGTAGGTACTACGGTCAACAGTAGAGGTGCCCTGCCTCCAGCCAGGAGGAGGAGAGGGACAACCGACTTTATTGGACTGTGTGGATTCGATGGCCTGGCACATGAGAGCCACAAAAGTATAAAGCCCTGGTGGACACTGGTGCACAGTGGTGGTGCTTTTTTTTTTGCTGTCTCCAGGGAGTTATCTAATGTGAAAAGAGAAGTATTTATTTCTTTATAGAATTTAAATATTTATTTTCATAAAAAGAGCCTTAATGGAACGAACCTCTACCTGGTAATGAGAGAGGGTGATTTATTCTTTTTTTTTTTATTTAACTGAAAAAAAGTTGGATGTAGCGATGTGGATTTTCGCTCCCTCACAATCCCCCAGGAAGAGGATTGGAGCCAGGAGGAGCATCGGAGCACAGAAGCCGCGAAGCGATGGTCACACAGTGCTGCAGGGGCAATCGGGGTGTCGTTCAGTGGTGAGATGAGCAAGCAGCATCCCGAAAATCCGCCCCTGGAGAGGGGTCAGCGGTGTACGGACGCTCTCTGTGTTCTGTAAGCCCCCTGTGGGGAGCCCCTGCTGCCCCCTTGGCAGTGCCCGGGTGGCTGTGACTGCTGAAAGCTGGTTTGGTGTGTTGAGGTGTTAGGTGGGGTGGCAGCAGCCCCTGCCCGCCCCGGGAGGGGGGACACCACCTCTCCGGTGGCACTGGATGGGTGGGAGGGAGGGAGGGAGCACAGCTCTGGGAGCCATGGAGAAAGGCGTGGGGGTGTCCCTCATCGTGGCAGCCCCCAGCAGCCCTACCCCGCCACACGGCCACCCCAAGGACACCCAAGCCCCATCTTGGTCCTCTCCCTCTTGGGTGATGCCCTTCCACCCGCCCTGGAGGTGCGCTCCTCTCCTGCAGGGGGGGACGCCCAGCACTCGCCTGGCTAGAGAAGCACCGGGGGGGTGCTTAGGGGGCATCTGAGCTTCCCAGTTACACGGGCATAATTAGGGCGCCCTTAAGAACCATTAATAACCACTTTGGCTCTGCTAACCAACTGCGGCGAGGCCCCCACCCCGCTTTAGCGCAGGCTTTGTGATGCCAACACCTCCCTGAGCCACTGGGTAAAGCGACGCCTGGCAAAAAAACACCATCACCCAAAGAAAACCCCACACCACATCCCCCACTCCCCACCCACCCCTTCTCCCCCCATCACAGCCATGGGACAAACTCCCACCACCACCACACCCCAATCTCAGCTCGGCCGTGACACCCCCAAGACACTGGAAAGAAAGCAACCGAGAGCAAGCTCAGGCTCCTGTGAGCTGCAGAGATTTCTCTTTGGTTTTTGATGTTGTCCTTGGATGGGGTTTGGTTGGTTGTTTTTCACACAACACTTTGCAGTAGAGGACAAAAACGTGGTGTCGCAGCCCCCGGGGTCGGCGCCGGCACTGCCACCTCCCCCCCACAGCTCCTGTCCCTCCTCTTGACCCGCAGCTGTTCCCATTTACCTTGCTTGGTTTGGTTGGTTTTTTTTCCTTTCTAGCTTTCTTTTTTAATATGTTTTCGCTTCCCCATTTTTTCTCTTTTACCCCTTTTTTCTTTTGACCTTTTTTGCTTTTTCCCCCTTTTTTTCTTTTTCTCTTTTTTCTTTTCCCACTTTTTTTTTCCTCCTTTCCCTTTTTTTTTTTCCCCCTTTTCTCTTTTTAAACATTTCTCAAGCTTTCTCCTGAAGGAACGGCCCCTGGCTCTCCGCTAGCAGAAGGAGCCTACGGAAGAGCTCTGGCACTGACATGGGCAGGAACACCCACAAGTGAGAACTGGATAGACAAAAGGCTCCTCAATGATGACACTGGGGCAGCCCGACCTTAGAAGCAGCAGAGGAGCAGAGCCACCCAGAGCCATCCAGAGAACAGGAAGGGCTATTCAGGGCCTTATTGTCTGCGCGAAGTAACCATCTGCTGAGAACCGGTCTGGCGGCTCAGAGCTCAGCCACAGCAGCACTCTTGAGCCAAAGGGGAAAAGTACACCGGCAGGAAGACTGGGAGCCTTCCTCCACAACAACCCACAGATCATGACCAGAGTGGTGCCTATTCCCAGCCTACACTAATGAATACGTACGCCTTTGCATCAGAAAGGAACGCTTGCTTTACCAGCCCCTGGGCGAGTTGGGAGCCATCCCCCTTGCACCCAGCGCTGCAATAAACATGCTGCTTTGTAACTCGCCCCGAGTTGGGGAGTTTCTTTCCGCACGTCAGCACCCCTGGGATTGCTTTCCTTCTCCCGCCTCGCACTCGCTCGACATGGTTTTTTCCAACTCATTCTTTTTTATTAAAAAAATTAATGAAAAAATGCTCCAACTCTCAGTTTTACAAGGCACACAAAATCTCTAAAAGGGAAACACAAGCGTGAGGTGCTGAGGTACCAAAACCTGCCCCTGTTAGTCCAACTAAAGGGACAGCGTCGGGAGGCGACGGAGGAGGAAGGGGGAGGCTGTGGGATGGAGAGAGCCCTCCCCGTACCCCTCAGCTGCGCATCCTCGCAGCGCCGCGGGAATGGGGGGCTGTGTGTCTGGGCGGGTCTTTGGTTTGCTCCCCTGACCTGCTGGGGGTGGTGGAGGAGGTTGGAGGGGGTTGTCCGGCAGTGGGGTTACATTCATCAGGCGGTGCTGGGCGGCACGACAGGAGCATCACTTGCTGTGCTGCGAGGCCGGGGCTCCCGGAGCGTGTTTCTGCTCCTGCTGCTTCACCTGCTGGACCATTTCCCTCATCTTGCACTGTGCAGTCTTGGGGAGGAGAAGGGAAAAGCAAGAGTTGGGAGTCAGGGCACTGTTTCTCCCACCACCACCCACCCCTGAGCCCCCACCGAGCATCTCGCCGCTCCCAACTTTTCACCCCGGACAAGCCCTAATTAATTTCAGGTTTCTGGGTTTTTTTAACTTGTGCTTCCTCCATCGCTCCTTGAGAGAGGCTCAATTTTTTGGGGGGGGGCCGCCATCCCGCTCGAGTGGACAGGAGACAAGGTTATGGAAGATGAACCCAGGTGGGATGCGGGTGGCTTTGCCCGCACCGAGGAGTCCATTCACAATGTCCTCACGTCCAGCAGCATCAAAATCATGGTACCCAGCAAAGAGCTCCCCTGGCGCTGAGGGAGGCCAAGCCAGGCTGGCAGCACAGTGCTGACCACAGGGACGCTCTCAACTTGGCCCTTACTGTCCCCCACACCCACAGCCCCCACCCAGCGCACCTTGAACTGAGCCTCGGGCGGCCCTGTGATGATGACCATGCGCTCGCTGCCCTTGGGACCTTCTGCCGGTGCAATCTGGGGAAGTATGGGGGAGAAGGAGCGTGAGTGCAGCCACCGCTTCAGCAAGACCTTCCCTCGGTGGCATGTCCCCCCACAATGCAGGGCAATCCCCCCATGCAGGAGCATCCCCTCCCACCCGAGCCGGGCTCCTAACCAGGGTGCTGCAGGCCTGGCCTTCTACTAAACACAGGCGGGAGAGGTGGGCCCATGCCAACGGGTACAGGAGAGCTGGGGAGAGACTTTTTACAAGGGCATGGGGTGACAGGACGAGGCGGAGTGCCTTCAAAGTGGAAGAGGGGACATTTAGAGGAGATAACAGGAAGAAATTTTTCACTGTGAGGGTGGTGAATCACTGGCCCAGCTTGCCCAGAGAAGCTGTGGCTGCCCTAGCCCTGGAGGTGTTCAAGGCCAGGTTGGACGGGGCTTGGAGCAACTTGGGCTGGGGGGAGGTGTCCCTGAACAGGGCAGGGGGGTGGGACTCCATGATCTTCAAGGTCCCTTCCAACCTCAACCGTTCTGTGATAAGTTGGGGAGCAAAACTGCTCCCCGCACACTCCCATTCCCTGACCTCGGCAGTGCAGAGGGGAAACTGAGGCACGAAGCGCAGGACCAGCCCCGCAGCGCCTTCCTCACCTTGATGGAGGCACCCGCAAACCGCACCAGCTGCTTGATGTGCTGCCCCTTCTTCCCGATGATGGCCCCCACCGCCTGCGTCCCGATGAACACGTTCACAACCTCTTGCTCCGGAAGCTGCGGGGGCATGGAAGAGTGAGAGGGTCAGGGCACCAGCTGGACAGGGGACAAAGGAGGTGGCTGTCCCCATCCCACCATCCCATGGTAGTGGTTGCCCACTCTCCCAAGGTGCCCCAGCAAAGATCTCCTGGAGAGGGGGGACAGGCACCTAAAGGGTGCTGATGTGGGAAGGCGCTGGCTGGGGGAGCTCCGCCGAGAGCTGGCTGAGAGCTCCGCAGAGGAGCTCTATGGTGGGAGAGAAAATGAGGGTCAGTGATGGCCCCAGCATGCCAGACCCTTCCCGGCCACCCCCAGACCCACGCACAGCAGCAAGATACCACCATAAGCCCGGCAGGGACACGGGGACAACCCTTCAGGCCCTCAACCCCCCCCTCACAGAGCGTGGGTGCATCTGAGCTGCATCCAGCGCCATGGGGCTGGGAGGCAGACGGGGGCTCCCAGTTACCCCCACTCCCCCCACGCTGCCACCTTGCCGCCCGTGTCCCGCATCTGCAGGGGATAACCACGACACAACTCTCTCCTGCTCTGCATTCCAGCAAGTGCAACCGGATGCTACCTGCAAACCACCACCGCTCAGCTGGAGGACGAGCAGACCCGGCTCCCCTGCCCAGCCTGGACGCCGCTCTCGCTCCCAGCCCTGGAAAAAAAGCCTCTCCAGGACGGGGCTGCAGCAACAGCCGCACATTTCCACCCCACAGGAAACAGCTCGTTAACGAGGGGCGAGCACCGCATTTCAAAGCCCCCTTAGGAGCAAGGCAGCGCCCCAGGAGCCAGCCCAACCCCCCAGCACACAGCTCAGCACTCACCACACGCTCGCCGGCCCCCGCAGCAGCGGCTCGAGCGGGGCTGCCCGCGGCCGGCGGTCGGGCGCCGCTCCGTCACAGCCGCTCACCATGGTGGAACGCCGAACGCAGTCCGCGTCCTTCCAGTCGCGCCGCAGCCATGGCGCAGCCGGATGCGGCTACCGGAGCTCCGCGCCAGAGGGGCGCAAAGCGCCGTGCGAGCGCGGAGGAAAGGGCTCGGTAAGCCCGGGATTGGCATTCCCTCACCCACCGAGGGCAGAGGAGGCAGGAGGGGGCGCGCGAGAGCCCGCGCCGCCGGCCGCTGTCGCTCGCCTCAGTCCTGCGGGACGCCGAAAGGCTTCTCCGCTCTCCGAGGGGCCCCTCCGCTCTCTGGGAGGCTTCTGGGGGGCCCCTCCGTCTCTGGAGGGCTTCTGGGGGGCCCCTCCGGCCTCCGTGGGGGCCTCTCCCCGAAGGCCTCTTCCCCTCCTCCGGGCACTCCCCGGCCTCCCGGCGCCCAGCTGCCAGCCGGGGCCCGGCTCGGGGCTTCCGGAGAAGGGCAAGCGCCTCCCCCAGACAGAGCAGGGCCAGGCGGGCCGGGCGGGACGGCGCCGGCCCGGCCCCACCGCAGGGCAGGGGCAGAAGCGGGCCGGGCGGCCGCTAACGGCTCCCTCAGGCAGAGCACAGACGGCGGCGCGCCTGCGCGCGCGCACCCACCGCCCCGCCCCGCCCCGCCCCTCTCTCCCCCCTCAGCCTCCCCTCCAGTAATGGCTGCGGGGGGCCCTCGGCGCCCTCCTCGCCGCCCCCGGCCCCGCCGCCGCGCAAGAGGCCGCCCCCCAGGGCAGCGAGCCGCCCCGCCGCCTCAGGGCCGCCCCCGGGCATCGCCCCGGCGCCCACTCCCCCCCCATCTCCCCGGCCAGAAGCAATGCTATCAGCAGGGGTCGGGGGCATAACAGTTCAAGAGAAATTCCTTTGTGTAAGAAAGACCAAAGAGTTCTTCAAAGGATCCGGCTGTCCTGACATTTGGGGGGGCAAAGAGAGGAAAAAACCCACCTCGGACCAACCTGTGTGCTCCATTCCCAAAGGACAAAGTGATTGAAGTGGGTGTATGCCCGAGTTGCTTTCCCACCTTTTATGTCCTGTCCTCCTTAGACTTTTCTTTGCAACTCAGTGTAGGGATTTCCGAAACGAACTTAATTTGTTGGCGATAGGAAGAAAGGTAAAATGTTGGGAAGCATTAACGGAATGAGCCAAAGAGGCCTAATGTGCTGCAGCGGGATCATTAGCTCTCTGCGAGCGGTCGTTGGCTGGGAGAGGTTGGGGGGTGTTGAGGAGGGCTGCAGTTAGGTGTATGTGCCTGAGATGATCCCAGGGGCGCTTGGAGGGGGAGACCTTTGGGATAGGAAAAGTAACTTGGGAAGTTTGGGCCCTGTGAAGGGAAGTCAGCCTGCTGGGAGCTTCCCTAGGGTTGCAAAACACTGTTGTGTGTGTTCTTTCCTCAGCGTTTGCATAGTTGTGGATGATGATGATGACGAGACTCCGCCGAAAAAGCAAAAATCAGGTATCGCACATTACACAAGTACTGAATATGCCCGATTTTTCTGAGGTTTCGTGTCCCTTGGAAAAGTCTGGCTTTTGTGCTCTGGCATTGTTCCTGAAACGGTGGCTTTTCAAGCTGTTGGCTTCTTGCCTTGTGGCTCTCTATGCCTATAGCCAATGGCTTGAGGGTGTCCGGTAGGGCTTAGCCCTATAGATGACGGACGTTCTCTGCGGTGACTGTGGCAGGGCCCAATACTTTTACTGCCAGCAGGAGATAGCCCAGGTCTCTGGCGCTGAGCCCGCGCCTGTCAGCAGAAAGAGTATCTTAAATCCAAGCTGTGTGCTCCCTCCTGTCTGTATTCGCAATGTACCTCTGTTGGTTTTCTAGCCTGTTCTTATACGGCCTGTCTTTGTTTTTTAGATTATTCCATCTCTGAGCAGAAAGAGAAAGTTGAAGTTTCTGCAGTGCTGCAGTTGCCGACCAAGGCAACCAAACGCCCGGCGGCTTCCGTCAGCGAAGATGCTGCCGGCACAGAGTTTGCGGAAGAGGTTAGCGAGGGCTTTGAAATGTTAGGGTCTGTGCAAGGTGCGAGAGCAAGCGGCTCTCCCTACTGCATCTTGAGGTTGAGCCTGCTCTGAGCCTGTACAGCAGTAGGTGGTTCTTTTGCATTTCTAGCAGGCAGCTCTAATGTGGGCTGGGTTTGCCTTACTCAAGCCTGCGTCCTCTGCTCCGGCACTGGCAGCTGCGGGAGGAGCAAACTGTTTGTTGTCTTCCAGATACTTGAGAATGGTTCAAGTTTATAGTTTTAGTGTGTTTGCAAACTGTTATTCTCTTTCTCAAGCTTGTGGTTAAGGAATCAATATACACTACCTGACAAGAAAAACTGCATACTTGCTCTGGATAAACCACTTTCTGCTCATTATCCACCAGTCCAGGAGAGCGTTCCTGTAGGACTTTGGCTCTGTAAAAATGAGCCACCTTGACTGCCTAGTTTGGTTCAAAGGTGTAGTGCAGTTTTTCTTATTGCCCCATGGGATTAGAGGGCTAAGAGACTGTCGGGCTCTAGTTCTTCGTTCCTGAGAGAGTCGTTAACTCTTATTTGTACAAAATATATTTCTCAAGGGCCGAACTATCACCCTTTGGAATGTTTAGAAGCCGACTGAGTGATAACTCAGTGACAAGACTGTATTCTTTTAATTGCTGCACATATGAGAGCCTGTATTCAAAATTTAAAGCGTACCTGTCAAAGGTCCTGCCAAGATTTGCCGCCTTCTGCAATCTGAACCAGCAAGTCATGGTCCCCAAGTCATAGTAGAGCTGACTAAGCCTCAGGAAGTGTGTTTGCTGGGATTCACATTCAGGTTACACTCACGCTGGTGCTTTTTTGTTGTTTTCTTTTAAGCCTGGGTCCACTTCTTTAGAGCCTTCCACTAAAAGACCACGATTTTTGTCACTCGAGGTAGCCGTGCTGCAAATTGGTAAGGCTGACATCAAGTTATACGACTTGTTTCATTTTCACCCTACCTTGTGTACTGTCCAAGTCTACCCCTAGGGTTCTGTAGGGATTATGGCAGGCACGGGACGAGGCAGCATCTGGGAATACTTGAGCGTGACCTCTGTTTCTTACCCGCATCCTTGCATTGCTTCTGGAGTGGAGCCGGGCGTCGATCTGGTCGTCTCGGTACCAGAGCTGCCTTGGATGCAGTCCTTCCGTTCTGATAGGTCCACTGTTAGCTTGCCAGAAGCAAATTGTTTTCAATGGTCCTTTTAGGTAGTAGATCCTGAGGAGCCTTTTGTATTTCAGGTTTCGGCTGGCAATACCTTGTGCGCGCAACTTGCTGCAGTTGCCGGTGTGAAAACCTGAAAATGTCCTAAAGTGACATAACACAAATCATATGATGATGTGAGAGAGAAAATGACAATTTATCTTTGGTGAAGCTCGTTACTGTAAACTCATAAACCTCTTCAGTTTCCTTTTATACTTACCGATGCCTTACGCTCTTCTCTCGTAGGTCAAATGCCGTGTGGGACCCATGCTCGCTTGACTAAAGAACCACTCTCTCGTCCTGACAAGACAATTCCCTGTCTGAGGTAAAAATCCTTCCGTTTTCTTTGACTTCTTCCCCGAAAGGTTTACTGCCTATGGTAAGGGAGGTCGTCAGCTGCTTCCCCTCCCGAAGAACCAATATTAAACTTTTTCTTTAAATCCAGCTACTTAATTGACACAGGAGATTAGCTAGAGATTAAAGGTCTGCGGTAAGAGGAAGCGTTGAACTTGAGAGGAGGCTGAGGACACAATCAACAGCGTATCTTGAAGGCAGTTGTTGTGATTTTCACTTTTACTTCTCTCTACTTCCCCATTAGCCAGTTGAAGACAGCAGGTCTTCATCTGAAAGTCATAAACATCTCGTGTCTGTCTCCATCGTCATCGGTGTACGTGCTTGACAAAGCAGGTGGTGGTGGAGGTGCACATTGGAATGTTCTCTTGATACCGTTTCTTTTGCCGTTGATGTTTTGAGCACAAGCCGGAAGGGCAAACAGAGCATCAAAGCTGCTCCAGACAGCTTCTTACCACTGAGGCCACCAGTTAAGGAGTGCGCTGCGCCAGAATCCGCCACTGCAGATGAAAATCCATACCATGAAAATGATACAGAAGAGAGTTTCTCATGTAATTTTGGGTGCGCTGAGTTTAAGCGCACTGCATTTGAGAGCAGGTCAAGACTCTGCTGTCGGCGTCTCATCTGCCAGTCGTTGCTTATTGTGGTTTGGCTCATATTTTGGAGCAGATCTGGAGCCTGAGAAAGAGATTCCTTTCAGAGGAAGCTAAACCAGAGAAGTTCCTGGGGAAGGTGTCTAATGCACTCCAACCGCTACTGAGCATATAGTCCCTGAGGTCAGAGCAGGGCAGGTCTGAAGTAAAATGTCCCAGCAGTATGGATGTTGTGGACATTGCCATTCTCAGCGTCAGCATAACCTTTAACAAATAGATTGAGCAGAATTGGTCAGGGCTGGTTGAAATGAACGCTGTCTTGTCCCACAGAGTAAAGTGGCCTCCTCAGGTTAATGCAGATATTTGTCGGATGTGCAAAGAATATTTTGTTCTTCTTAAAGAAAAACCCCAAAAGCCACCGTGAATTGGTACGCACTGATAACAAATGCCCCCCGTATAAAAATTGTGATTCTCCTCTGTTGTTTGTTTCCTGCCCCAAAGTGTTCAAGCCTCCTCCAAGGAACCAGTGGCGACTGTGAGTCACCGGGAAAAACCAAAATACGGAGGAGACGTCTATCCACATGCAACACTCAGGACCGGTGAGTATCCCCATGATTCCAATCCGTTCCACTTTGTAGGTAGACGTCAAATCCGAATAGGGCATTTCTTACACACTCGCAGATGACGTTCCGAGTTCAAAGTGCTTGCCAGAATTCGAACTTCCTGACCATACCGTCATCCTTCAAAGTTTTTCCTTTTTTTTTATTTATCACTCAGAAATGGAGAGCTGTGTACATCTGATGGTGATTGAAAGTCGACTTCTTGTTTTCTTACTACTGCTTTTCTGTGCAGGTGTCGAATGTATAGATGTTTGCTGCCCGCAGCGGTCGCAGAGAGGTGATACGATCAGGTAGAGTCTCTTCTAATGATGCTTCTTGTTCCTTTTGGCTCTGCGCATGTATCTCTTTCAGCCGCTGGTAGAGTCTCGAAGATGACCAACGGTCTTTGATCGTCTCAGTGCTGTGAAAGAGAAGTAGCTAGCTTGCGGCTCCGGAATTGCTTGCAAGCCAGTTGCATCTCCAACACAAGCGAGAGCCGTGCTGCGTGACAAAGAGGGTTGTGCTGGTGTGGTGTTTGCTGTGGGAAGAAAGCCAGTAAGGGTGCGAGTGGTGGCCGTCCCAAGTTGTCCTTGGATGTGCAGAATCCGTTTTTGTTTGTGAGTCGTTCTGCCGAGCCATCAATGAGCTGACATTTCACTTCTTTCACTTGGAAACCCGCATCCTAAGCAGAAGGATTAGAGAGCTTGTAAAGCCTGGTGGGACTTGAGGCAGTTTTGGGGACTTTGTAAGTCCCAAAGGATGCCTGGGGTTTGCCTAGGAGGGGGAAAAAGGCAGCGTGCAGTTGGGTTTGAGAGGCCAGCGGCCTCATTGGTATTGGCTGTCTGAGCTGGCAGGACTGTGAGTTGCGACAGCTTTGCGGTCTTTATGGAAACAGGTCTTGGTTTCCCGAAGCTCACTCTGTTTGGGTGCAAGTCTAGTTGCAGATGTTCCTGTTATACCTTGCAGTAGAACACCCAGCATGCAGTGTTTATCAGCAGCAGATCACAAAGCACTCGACAGAGGAAGTGCTGGTTGCTTCCCTGTTTTCCAAATAATGCAACTGATAAAGAGAAGGAAAAGGAGTCTTGTACAAGTAGATGGGAAAAAAAAAAACAAACTTCCAAAGCTCCCAGCTCTTCATTCTATCCCAGTCTTGCTGCTAAGAAAGACCGGTGCTGGAAGTTGAGGCGATATTGTCACATGTTGATGTGTGCAACCGGGGCTAGTCAGAATAGGCCTTGCAAAAGCCTTTCTTGTCCAGAGGGTGAATTCTTGAGAATTCCATGGGACAGGACGGATATAGAGCTCACTTCTCTCTCTCCCTCTCCTGGCAGGTACTGCACACCAGAAGAAAACTCTGCGGAAGAGGAAGGAGCAGTGAAAGAAACCATCGCAGGGGTAAGCTTGTGTTATTCCCAAGGAAAATAGAGCTCTTTGTGGTCAGAAACTTCAACAAATCTGTGCTTGATTGCTAGCTTAACGTCCGTTTGTCTAACAGAGGCAGCGTGGCACAGAAATCTTAGAAGATGCCTTATTCCGAGGACACCCTACACCTGTTCCGTCCAAAAAGTCAGCCAACCTCGATGTGGAGGAAAAGAAAGTGCCAAGATTGGGAAAAACAGCGGAACGCTTTCCTCCGCTCACAGAGGTACCGTAGGCGACAGTCTGTGAGACAAAAGAGAAGGTTGTGGCAGAGCTGCAAGGAAGTCCTCTTCTTCTCGGTGGTTCTTAAGGCGCTTTGAAATCTGAAGAACTTGCATTGAACCTGTTAGCGAGTGGCTGTGGTTGTGGCTTCACAGTGCGAGGGTCAGCGCTAAAGCTGCTTTGAAGGATTTTGTGTGCTCCCCGCGCTCCTTCAGTTGTGCTGCCCTAAGGGTTTGTGGGCCTTCTGTTAGCGGGACGGCTGCCTCAGTTTCCCCCTTTGCCGTTCCCTTTGAAGTCCCCCACCTTCACGTTCTTTCAGGCTCCTGACTTAGCTGCCTCGGTACGGAGGATGCCCGCTGGGGTTGGCTTAAACCTGGGTATTGCGAGGGCCGCAGCAGCACCTGGGAAAGGGGGTTGCCAGAGTTGTGTTCCATTTTCAGCTGCTTTAGCGTGTTTGCTAAGTTGACGGGTTTTATCCCCACGTCCTTGGTGAAAAGAAACGGCAGCAAGCCTGGGCTGTGAAGTTCAAAGTTAGGATGCTGAAACCAACCAAGCAAGGCAAAAGCGCTATCGCTCACTGAGGCAGGAAACCGTCGAAGGCAGTTGCTCTGTCAGCTGAGCTGAATTTACAGGCCGTGTTTCAGTGGAAAGCTGCCCCCAGGTCAGCGTGCTCCATGCTCTGTTTCACAAGTCCTTCCCCATTGAATTGTTCCTTTCAGGCCATGGAGAGAGAGGTCAGTGCCGCATTTGGCAAAGGTGAGCCAGATGAGATCATGAGCAGTGCCTTCAAACTAAAGGTCACTCGCGAAGACATCCACACGCTCAGGAACCTTTGCTGGCTAAACGATGAGGTAAAACCAGCTGCAGCACAGGGCTAGTCTCACTCAGCCTTTATTGAAAAATACCCCTCCGCCCTGTACAGAAGTCGCGTCAACGTTCTTTGACGACCTCCGCTGCAGAGCCTAGAAATCTCTGTACACTTCTTATTTGAGGTGTTGAAGGGTCGAGCGTTTCGGGAAGTTCCGTTACTTCTTGTATGACGCAGCTTCCAGGAGTTCGTCCGGGTTATTGGCGTGGGTGGCAGGTGTTTTGATCAAACTGCCGATGTAGCCCCGTGTGAAATCCTGGGAACAAAAGCTGACAGCTGAGGCTGGAGTTCTCTGCGCTGCGTGCTTAAGGGTGGCCAGAAAAGAGGTGGTGCTGTATTTTTCGTTGGGGAAGGCAGCGTCTTATTTTGACACCTCATGTTTCCTCTTTATGGTGCAGGTCGTTAATTTCTACATGAGTCTGGTGATGGAAAGAGGGAAGAAGGAAGGCTATCCAGCAGTCCACGCGTTTAGTACTTTCTTTTATCCGAAACTAACATCTGGGGGCTACGAGTCGGTCAGAAGGTGGACCAAGAGTGTGGATGTCTTCAAGCAGGACATCCTCTTCGTGCCTGTGAACTCGCGAGCACACTGGACACTAGCCGTGAGTCCCACGGGCTTTTTCTTTAGAATTGGACGGGGAGCAAAAACTGGCAAGAGAAGTCATGTAGGTGTTGGGGGGTGTGCGGCACAAGGTTGTGCTTTGCCTAACGGTCACCTTTTAATAACAGGTCATAGATCTGAGGAAGAACACGATCACGTACTTGGACTCGCTTGGGCAGAAAGGGGACAAGATTTGTCAGACTTTGCTGTAAGTAACCGCTCCGTCACTGCTTTTCTGGTGTGAATGAGGAGAGGGGTTTTAGATTTAGTCCCTGTAAGGCGACTGCCAGTTTTCACGTGGCTTGTAGATAACCAAGCAGGAATCTTGGAGTTGCTTGCTGCGACTTGTCTGGCATCGACTGCTTATCTGCTGTCACAGCGTCCCCTGCACCCAGGGTCTGGGGTGCCTGGATTCTGCCACCTTCCCGTGAGAGGCACAGCCAAATACGCCATAGCCCCGTGGCACACGTGTGCCGACTTTGTTAGTCGGAGCCCAGGATGTGGGATCAAGGCACCCGGTGGAATTACGGCATTACAGTTCCTTGCTTGGTTTGTCTCTTTGTGCTCTGATAACATGTGATTTGGGGCTTTTTGACCTCTCCGAAACAATGGAGTCGTTGGCCTCGTTCTTGACCATTAGCTCACAGCCTCTCCCCGTGTTTGTAAGTTTCAGATTGGGATTTTTCCTCAAAATCAGCCTTAAATCAGCTGCGGTGAGGATCCTCTGACATTTTACCGTCCTGCCGTCCGTCTTCCTGTGATCCTTCAGCCGCTTTATTTTGTTGTTGGCCTAAATTACAGAGATGAAAAGGGATTTTTTTTTTTCCTTTTGTTTTAACCAGCCAATACCTGCAAAAAGAAAGCTGGGAAAAAAGACAGCTGGAGCTGGATGTTTCAGAGTGGACTCTTCACAGCATGGAGCCACGTGTACGTGAGCACCCCTTGGGTTTGAAATGGGAACTGTAAGTGCTTCTTTGGGGCCCAGATCCTGGCCCGTGGCAAAGAAAGGGTTGAGCTGATGTTTCTCGAGGAGTTGATAGTAAAAAGCAGTCCCTAAAGACCGGATTTAAGAAAGGTCACTTAAGAAAGAGGCGGTGCGAACCTTGAGACACCTCGCAGGGGGGAGGGCTGCTGCGCCTTCTGGGCCTGCCAAAAATTTGGATTGTAGTGTCCGAGTCCGGGAGGCAGAGGGGAGGGATGGTGAGCAGTGAACTGGGTCTGTTCCTCGTGGGCGGGAGTGGGTATTGGGGATTAGGCAAGTAGGGTCAGGAGTGTGCGGTGAGCGCAGTGTCGGTGTGGGTAATGTGCGCTACTTCCAAGTTGCTTTTCTTTTGAGACAGAGGGAAATCCTCCATCTTCTTTGCATTCCTTAGGAGATCCCTCAGCAGCTGAATGGAAGCGACTGCGGCGTCTTTATGTGTAAATACGCAGATTACATCGCCAGAGAGAAACCATTCAACTTTAGCCAGGTGAGTGAAGGTCATAAACCCCTCCAAGCCCCTCTCGCCCAGGGACAGGAGCCAGGGAGGTTAGGCAGCAGCTCTTCATTGTGTCCGGGGCAGGGGCTGAGGTTTCGTACCCCGTTTTGGTGCGTAGTTGCTGGGATCAGAACTTCCAAGTGGCCTGGGCAGGGCAGAGCTGTGGTTCTCCATCCCCGCCTTTGGGAGCTGCTGCCGGTGAGATTCCTCTTGGGCAAGATACTGCCGCCAGCGGGTTTGGCATATCTGGGCTCGGTATCTTTTGGAGAAATGGCTTCTACCCTTTGACCAGTCAAGACACCGCTTCTTTTTATTGATTTCGTTTTAGACGGGTCTTTTATTAGCGTGCTTGTAAGCTGTCGCGCGGTCAAGTCAATCTGGTTTTGTCGGGTTGTCGTGTCACCCTCTTAGGAACCGCGTGGGGTGTTGTACCCAAACGGTTGACAGTTCCTAAAGGGAACTTCCTATTAAGGACTCCGCTGGGCGTTTATGCGTGTTTGCCGCCTCTTTCTACCGTGACGTCATTATTTAATTTCTCTTTTCTTTCTCTTCTCTTTTCAGACTCACATGCCATACTTCCGCAAGAAGATGGTGTGGGAGATAATCCACCAACAGCTGCTGTGACACGTGGACTCTTAGAGTTCTTATTTTGATTACGTTTCTTCGACCTTAGTTACTTTTCTTAGGCCTTTAGTTAGTTTTCTTAGACCTTTAGTTACATTTCTTAGACGAATTTTCCTCTTTAGGTTATGAAGTAGAAGTTAAGATGGTTTATTCCCCCCACCTCCCTTATTTTGGAGACAGTAACTCTGGGGTTTTGGTACACAAGTTTTCCTCTTTAGCTTATGAAGTAGAAGTTAAGATGGTTTGTTCCCCCCACCTCCCTTATTTTGGAGACAGTAACTCTGGGGTTTTGGTACACAAGTTTTCCTCTTTAGCTTATGAAGGAGAAGTTAAGATGGTTTATTCCCCCCACCTCCCTTATTTTGGAGACAGTAACTCTGGGGTTTTGGTACACAAGTTTTCCTCTTCAAGTTATGAAGTAGTGGTTAAGACAGTTTATTTCCCCACCACCACCCCCCACCCCCCCTTATTTTGGAGACAGTAACTCTCTTTGAAATTAGCTAACGCACCTTAAGCAAAAGCCAGAAAGATGGGTGTGACCTCGTTAAGGGCAGAGTGAAGAAGGAACATCGTCAACTTCCATGGCTGAGCCGCACGCTCGCGCCTCGCAGCGCACGCGACCACGTTACAGACAAATGGGAAACATCTGTGGTGGTGGTTACAGTTGTGTTTGCCCAACTTACCTTCCCAAGGACAACATGCTGAACTACCGTCTCAAAGAGAGTTTTCCTCTGTTTCTGGAATATCTACCATCTCCTTGATTCCTAAAACTGGATTTGTCACGACCACGGAAAGAAAGCGTTTACCATCTCTTGATTTCTCACCAAAGCCCCTGTCCTTTGGGCTGGTTTGGGGTTGGCTTTTTTTGCTGCCTCCAGGGAGTGATCTAATGTGAAAAGAGAAGTATTTATTTCTTTATATAATATAAATATTTATTTTAATAAAAAGAGCCTTAATGGAAGGAAACACTCCCTGTGTCCTGGTTTGAGGTAAAAGAGAACCAATTTTGTTCAGTAACTTGGCTTCTTAGCTGGGCCTCTTCTACCAACTGAAATTAACTGCCTATTGTGCCGTCAGCGTTCACTCAGAGCGATAAGAGCAATGTTTACAGCTGATGCCCAGGCATGGGATGCAGAGAGGCTCTTGCTTATACTCATTGCTATAACCCCCACGGCCAACCAGCTTTGTTATTTGCCCCGTTGGAGGGTCGGAAGCGGAAAAGCATAGTGGGGTCCCACCTGCGGGGAGGAGCGACAGGACAGGTGACCCAAAACTGACCAACAGGGTATTCCATCCCATCTGCCTTATGCTCAGTAGAAAAGGGACCAAAGGGATCAAAGGGTTCTTCTACCTGGGGAATGTTTACTTCGCCCTTTGATAATTATGCTGATGTGACCCCATCAGAGCTGGGGCATGGCAACCTTCTGGGCTCTGAGGATAAGGACTGGTACCTTGTTAAGATCGTGATTTTGTTGTTGATGCTCCTGAATGTGGTGCAGGGGTGGTTTCTTGTGAAACATCTGTGCAGGGGGAGCCATAGGGGACCGTGCGCTGCCGCCACTCAGACCCGCGCAGCCGCTCGGCGATCTGCAGCGGCGCGAACCGCGGCTCCGCCCGGCCCGGCCGCAGCTGCCCCCCCCGGAACAACGGCACCACCGGCAGCCGCCTCCCCCACGGCACCGGCGCCACCGGCAGCTGCCCCCCCCCGGAGCAACGGCACCACCGGCAGCCGCCTCCTCCACGGCACCGGCGCCACCGGCAGCCGCCCCCCCCACCGCCACGGCACAGGCGCCTCCGCCGCCGCCTGCACCGGCACCGGCACCCGCACCACCGGCAGCCGCCCCCCCCACCGCAACAACACCGGCCCCTCCGCCGCCCGTCCCGGCACAAGCCGCGCCCCCCCCTGCAGCGGCACAAGCCACGCCGCCGCCTCTCCCGGCACAACCTACTGCAGCCACTACAACCAGTACCAAAACTACTCCAACTCCATCAAAATCGGTACAAGCCGCCCCGGGAACCAGGAGCAGGAAGAGGAGGTCAACTCCTTCCCCTGCCCCTTACCACAAAGACCACCTCAAGTCACATAGCTTGGGGGAGAGTTCTGAACAAGATCCAGGGGAGGGTCCTTCAAGACCACAGAAGGGAAAGAGACCTTTGAAAACAGACAAAGGCCAGAGTCCTTCTAGAGCAGATGCTGGAGAGGCCCCTTCTGGGGCAGCCTCACCACAGGAGGACTCAGATGTAGAGGGAGTTGTTCAATCCTTCTCCGTGAAAGATCTGAGAAGTATCAGGAAGGACTTTAGTCGTCATGAAGGCGAAACACTTGTCTCCTGGTTGCTCCGATGCTGGGATAGCGGGGCAGATACCCTAGACTGAGATGGCAGAGAAGCTAGGCGATTGGGAAACCTGTCCAAGGATGGAGGGATTGTACCTGAAAGAACTGCCTGTGCGAGAGGTGATTTATAGTGATGGGCAAGCGACAGTAGACCCTGATGAAATGCCATGCAAACGATCTCTGCTCAAAAAGTTTGTACAAAGTGCACCATCAACATATTCCCACACATTGTCAACAATGGTCTGGGGAGGATCCGTTACTGACACACCAACTGTAAATGAAGGGGTTAAGAAGGTACGACAGTATGAAGACAGTCTCTCTGGTCCCTTCTCTGTGGCAGCCATAGAAAAGCTGACTGTGACCACCGAGAAAATGACTGAGAAACTGACTGAGAAAATAGAGCAAATGACCCAGAGATTAGTTGAGCAAACCGATAAACTGTTTGATAAACTAACCAAGGTGGAGGAAAAACTCCATGCTTTCCCTGTACAGACTCATGTTGCAGCTGCTAAGAGGAAACGCCCTCCTACTCAAGAGAAAAACCACCCTCCGACTCAAGACAAATCAAAGCTGATGCGAGATATCCTGTGGGTTTGCCTCTGTGAATATGCAGAAGACATGAAGAAGAGGGATGGAGAACCTACCTCAGCCCTACAGGCACAGGTGCTTGAGTTGCAAAATGAAGCCGATAGAAGAAAGGATTCTTACAGGAAGAAGGTTGCTCCAACCTACGGTAGGCGATCCTACGGACCAGGTAGGAACCAATCTGATAATCGTAGGTACTACGGTCAACAGTAGAGGTGCCCTGCCTCCAGCCAGGAGGAGGAGAGGGACAACCGACTTTATTGGACTGTGTGGATTCGATGGCCTGGCACATGAGAGCCACAAAAGTATAAAGCCCTGGTGGACACTGGTGCACAGTGGTGGTGGGTTGTTTTTTGCTGTCTCCAGGGAGTTATCTAATGTGAAAAGAGAAGTATTTATTTCTTTATAGAATTTAAATATTTATTTTCATAAAAAGAGCCTTAAGGGAACGAACCTCTACCTGGTAATGAGAGAGGGTGATTTATTCTTTTTTTTTTATTTAACTGAAAAAAAGTTGGATGTAGCGATGTGGATTTTCGCTCCCTCACAATCCCCCAGGAAGAGGATTGGAGCCAGGAGGAGCATCGGAGCACAGAAGCCGCGAAGCGATGGTCACACAGTGCTGCAGGGGCAATCGGGGTGTCGTTCAGTGGTGAGATGAGCAAGCAGCATCCCGAAAATCCGCCCCTGGAGAGGGGTCAGTGGTGTACGGACGCTCTCTGTGTTCTGTAAACCCCCTGTGGGGAGCCCCTGCTGCCCCCTTGGCAGTGCCCGGGTGGCTGTGACTGCTGAAAGCTGGTTTGGTGTGTTGAGGTGTTAGGTGGGGTGGCAGCAGCCCCTGCCCGCCCCGGGAGGGGGGACACCACCTCTCCGGTGGCACTGGATGGGTGGGAGGGAGGGAGGGAGCACAGCTCTGGGAGCCATGGAGAAAGGCGTGGGGGTGTCCCTCATCGTGGCAGCCCCCAGCAGCCCTACCCCGCCACACGGCCACCCCAAGGACACCCAAGCCCCATCTTGGTCCTCTCCCTCTTGGGTGATGCCCTTCTACCCACCCTGGAGGTGCGCTCCTCTCCTGCAGGGGGGGACGCCCAGCGCTCGCCTGGCTAGAGAAGCACCGGGGGGGTGCTTAGGGGGCATCTGAGCTTCCCAGTTACACGGGCATAATTAGGGCGCCCTTAAGAACCATTAATAACCACTTTGGCTCTGCTAACCAACTGCGGCGAGGCCCCCACCCCGCTTTAGCGCAGGCTTCCTGATGCCAACACCTCCCTGAGCCACTGGGTAAAGCGACGCCTGGCAAAAAAACACCATCACCCAAAGAAAACCCCACACCACATCCCCCACTCCCCACCCACCCCTTCTCCCCCCATCACAGCCATGGGACAAACTCCCACCACCACCACACCCCAATCTCAGCTCGGCTGTGACGCCCCCAAGACACTGGAAAGAAAGCAACCGAGAGCAAGCTCAGGCTCCTGTGAGCTGCAGAGATTTCTCTTTGGTTTTTGATGTTGTCGTTGGGTGGGTTTTGCTTGGTTGTTTTTCACACAACACTTTGCAGTAGAGGACAAAAACGTGGTGTCGCAGCCCCCGGGGTCAGCGCCGGCACTGCCACCTCCCCCCCCCAGCTCCTGTCCCTCCTCTTGCCCCGCAGCTGTTCCCACTTTCCTTGCTTGGTTTGGTTGGTTTTTTTTCCTTTCTACCTTTCTTTTTTAATACGTTTTCGCTTCCCCCTTTTTTCTCTTTTACCCCTTTTTTCTTTTGACCTTTTTTGCTTTTTCCCCCTTTTTTTCTTTTTCTCTTTTTTCTTTTCCCACTTTTTTTTTCCTCCTTTCCCTTTTTTTTTTTTCCCCTTTTCTCTTTTTAAACATTTCTCAAGCTTTCTCCTGAAGGAACGGCCCCTGGCTCTCCGCTAGCAGAAGGAGCCTACGGAAGAGCTCTGGCACTGACATGGGCAGGAACACCCACAAGTGAGAACTGGATAGACAAAAGGCTCCTCAATGATGACACTGGGGCAGCCCGACCTTAGAAGCAGCAGAGGAGCAGAGCCACCCAGAGCCATCCAGAGAACAGGAAGGGCTATTCAGGGCCTTATTGTCTGCGCGAAGTAACCATCTGCTGAGAACCGGTCTGGCGGCTCAGAGCTCAGCCCCAGCAGCACTCTTGAGCCAAAGGGGAAAAGTACACCGGCAGGAAGACTGGGAGCCTTCCTCCACAACAACCCACAGATCATGACCAGAGTGGTGCCTATTCCCAGCCTACACTAATGAATACGTACGCCTTTGCATCAGAAAGGAACGCTTGCTTTACCAGCCCCTGGGCGAGTTGGGAGCCATCCCCCTTGCACCCAGCGCTGCAATAAACATGCTGCTTTGTAACTCGCCCCGAGTTGGGGAGTTTCTTTCCGCACGTCAGCACCCCTGGGATTGCTTTCCTTCTCCCGCCTCGCACTCGCTCGACATGTTTTTTTCCAACTCATTCTTTTTTATTAAAAAAATTAATGAAAAAATGCTCCAACTCTCAGTTTTACAAGGCACACAAAATCTCTAAAAGGGAAACACAAGCGTGAGGTGCTGAGGTACCAAAACCTGCCCCTGTTAGTCCAACTAAAGGGACAGCGTCGGGAGGCGACGGAGGAGGAAGGGGGAGGCTGTGGGATGGAGAGAGCCCTCCCCGTACCCCTCAGCTGCGCATCCTCGCAGCGCCGCGGGAATGGGGGGCTGTGTGTCTGGGCGGGTCTTTGGTTTGCTCCCCTGACCTGCTGGGGGTGGTGGAGGAGGTTGGAGGGGGTTGTCCGGCAGTGGGGTTACATTCATCAGGCGGTGCTGGGCGGCACGACAGGAGCATCACTTGCTGTGCTGCGAGGCCGGGGCTCCCGGAGCGTGTTTCTGCTCCTGCTGCTTCACCTGCTGGACCATTTCCCTCATCTTGCACTGTGCAGTCTTGGGGAGGAGAAGGGAAAAGCAAGAGTTGGGGGTCAGGGCACTGTTTCTCCCACCACCACCCACCCCTGAGCCCCCACCCAGCATCTCGCCGCTCCCAACTTTTCACCCCGGACAAGCCCTAATTAATTTCAGGTTTCCGGGTTTTTTTAACTTGTGCTTCCTCCATCGCTCCTTGAGAGAGGCTCAATTTTTTGGGGGGGGGCCGCCATCCCGCTCGAGTGGACAGGAGACAAGGTTATGGAAGATGAACCCAGGTGGGATGGGGGTGGCTTTGCCCGCACCGAGGAGTCCATTCACAATGTCCTCACGTCCAGCAGCATCAAAATCATGGTACCCAGCAAAGAGCTCCCCTGGCGCTGAGGGAGGCCAAGCCAGGCTGGCAGCACAGTGCTGACCACAGGGACGCTCTCAACTTGGCCCTTACTGTCCCCCACACCCACAGCCCCCACCCAGCGCACCTTGAACTGAGCCTCGGGCGGCCCTGTGATGATGACCATGCGCTCGCTGCCCTTGGGACCTTCTGCCGGTGCAATCTGGGGAAGTATGGGGGAGAAGGAGCGTGAGTGCAGCCACCGCTTCAGCAAGACCTTCCCTCGGTGGCATGTCCCCCCACAACGCAGGGCAATCCCCCCATGCAGGAGCATCCCCTCCCACCCGAGCCGGGCTCCTAACCAGGGTGCTGCAGGCCTGGCCTTCTACTAAACACAGGCGGGAGAGGTGGGCCCATGCCAACGGGTACAGGAGAGCTGGGGAGAGACTTTTTACAAGGGCATGGGGTGACAGGACGAGGCGGAGTGCCTTCAAAGTGGAAGAGGGGACATTTAGAGGAGATAACAGGAAGAAATTTTTCACTGTGAGGGTGGTGAATCACTGGCCCAGCTTGCCCAGAGAAGCTGTGGCTGCCCTAGCCCTGGAGGTGTTCAAGGCCAGGTTGGACGGGGCTTGGAGCAACTTGGGCTGGGGGGAGGTGTCCCTGAACAGGGCAGGGGGGTGGGACTCCATGATCTTCAAGGTCCCTTCCAACCTCAACCGTTCTGTGATAAGTTGGGGAGCAAAACTGCTCCCCGCACACTCCCATTCCCTGACCTCGGCAGTGCAGAGGGGAAACTGAGGCACGAAGCGCAGGACCAGCCCCGCAGCGCCTTCCTCACCTTGATGGAGGCACCCGCAAACCGCACCAGCTGCTTGATGTGCTGCCCCTTCTTCCCGATGATGGCCCCCACCGCCTGCGTCCCGATGAACACGTTCACAACCTCTTGCTCCGGAAGCTGCGGGGGCATGGAAGAGTGAGAGGGTCAGGGCACCAGCTGGACAGGGGACAAAGGAGGTGGCTGTCCCCATCCCACCATCCCATGGTAGTGGTTGCCCACTCTCCCAAGGTGCCCCAGCAAAGATCTCCTGGAGAGGGGGGACAGGCACCTAAAGGGTGCTGATGTGGGAAGGCGCTGGCTGGGGGAGCTCCGCCGAGAGCTGGCTGAGAGCTCCGCCGAGGAGCTCTATGGTGGGAGAGAAAATGAGGGTCAGTGATGGCCCCAGCATGCCAGACCCTTCCCGGCCACCCCCAGACCCACGCACAGCAGCAAGACACCACCATGGGGCTGGGAGGCAGACGGGGGCTCCCAGTTACCCCCACTCCCCCCACGCTGCCACCTTGCCGCCCGTGTCCCGCATCTGCAGGGGAAAACCACGACACAACTCTCTCCTGCTCTGCATTCCAGCAAGTGCAACCGGATGCTACCTGCAAACCACCACTGCTCAGCTGGAGGACGAGCAGACCCGGCTCCCCTGCCCAGCCTGGACGCCGCTCTCGCTCCCAGCCCTGGAAAAAAAGCCTCTCCAGGACGGGGCTGCAGCAACAGCCGCACATTTCCACCCCACAGGAAACAGCTCGTTAACGAGGGGCGAGCACCGCATTTCAAAGCCCCCTTAGGAGCAAGGCAGCGCCCCAGGAGCCAGCCCAACCCCCCAGCACACAGCTCAGCACTCACCACACGCTCGCCGGCCCCCGCAGCAGCGGCTCGAGCGGGGCTGCCTGCGGCCGGCGGTCGGGCGCCGCTCCGTCACAGCCGCTCACCATGGTGGAACGCCGAACGCAGTCCGCGTCCTTCCAGTCGCGCCGCAGCCATGGCGCAGCCGGATGCGGCTACCGGAGCTCCGCGCCAGAGGGGCGCAAAGCGCCGTGCGAGCGCGCAGGAAAGGGCTCGGTAAGCCCGGGATTGGCATTCCCTCACCCACCGCGGGCAGAGGAGGCAGGAGGGGGCGCGCGAGAGCCCGCGCCGCCGGCCGCTGTCGCTCGCCTCAGGCCTGCGGGACGCCGAAAGGCTTCTCCGCTCTCCGAGGGGCCCCTCCGCTCTCTGGGAGGCTTCTGGGGGGCCCCTCCGTCTCTGGAGGGCTTCTGGGGGGCCCCTCCGTCTCTGGAGGGCTTCTGGGGGGCCCCTCCGGCCTCCGTGGGGGCCTCTCCCCGAAGGCCTCTTCCCCTCCTCCGGGCACTCCCCGGCCTCCCGGCGCCCAGCTGCCAGCCGGGGCCCGGCTCGGGGCTTCCGGAGAAGGGCCAGCGCCTCCCCCAGACAGAGCAGGGACGGCGCCGGCCCGGCCCCACCGCAGGGCAGGGGCAGAAGCGGGCCGGGCGGCCGCTAACGGCTCCCTCAGGCAGAGCACAGACGCGGCGCGCCTGCGCGCGCACCCACCGCCCCGCCCCTCTCTCCCCCCTCAGCCGCCCCTCCACTAATGGCTGCGGGGGGCCCTCGGCGCCCTCCTCGCCGCCCCCGGCCCCGCCGCCGCGCAAGAGGCCGCCCCCCAGGGCAGCGAGCCGCCCCGCCGCCTCAGGGCCGCCCCCGGGCATCGCCCCGGCGCCCACTCCCCCCCCCATCTCCCCGGCCAGAAGCAATGCTATCAGCAGGGGTCGGGGGCATAACAGTTCAAGAGAAATTCCTTTGTGTAAGAAAGACCAAGGAGTTCTTCAAAGGATCCGGCTGTCCTGACATTTGGGGGGGCAAAGAGAGGAAAAAACCCACCTCGGACCAACCTGTGTGCTCCATTCCCAAAGGACAAAGTGATTGAAGTGGGTGTATGCCCGAGTTGCTTTCCCACCTTTTATGTCATGTCCTCCTTAGACTTTTCTTTGCAACTCAGTGTAGGGATTTCTGAAACGAACTTAATTTGTTGGCGATAGGAAGAAAGGTAAAATGTTGGGAAGCATTAACGGAATGAGCCAAAGAGGCCTAATGTGCTGCAGCGGGATCATTAGCTCTCTGCGAGCGGTCGTTGGCTGGGAGAGGTTGGGGGGTGTTGAGGAGGGCTGCAGTTAGGTGTATGTGCCTGAGATGATCCCAGGGGCGCTTGGAGGGGGAGACCTTTGGGATAGGAAAAGTAACTTGGGAAGTTTGGGCCCTGTGAAGGGAAGTCAGCCTGCTGGGAGCTTCCCTAGGGTTGCAAAACACTGTTGTGTGTGTTCTTTCCTCAGCGTTTGCATAGTTGTGGATGATGATGATGACGAGACTCCGCCGAAAAGGCAAAAATCAGGTATCGCGCATTACACAAGTACTGAATATGCCCAATTTTTCTGAGGTTTCGTGTCCCTTGGAAAAGTCTGGCTTTTGTGCTCTGGCATTGTTCCTGAAACGGTGGCTTTTCAAGCTGTTGGCTTCTTGCCTTGTGGCTCTCTATGCCTATAGCCAATGGCTTGAGGGTGTCCGGTAGGGCTTAGCCCTATAGATGACGGACGTTCTCTGCGGTGACTGTGGCAGGGCCCAATACCTTTACTGCCAGCAGGAGATAGCCCAGGTCTCTGGCGCTGAGCCCGCGCCTGTCAGCAGAAAGAGTATCTTAAATCCAAGCTGTGTGCTCCCTCCTGTCTGTATTCGCAATGTACCTCTGTTGGTTTTCTAGCCTGTTCTTATACGGCCTGTCTTTGTTTTTTAGATTATTCCATCTCTGAGCAGAAAGAGAAAGTTTCTGCAGTGCTGCAGTTGCCGACCAAGGCAACCAAACGCCCGGCGGCTTCCGTCAGCGAAGATGCTGCCGGCACAGAGTCTGCGGAAGAGGTTAGCGAGGGCTTTGAAATGTTAGGGTCTGTGCAAGGTGCGAGAGCAAGCGGCTCTCCCTACTGCATCTTGAGGTTGAGCCTGCTCTGAGCCTGTACAGCAGTAGGTGGTTCTTTTGCATTTCTAGCAGGCAGCTCTAATGTGGGCTGGGTTTGCCTTACTCAAGCCTGCGTCCTCTGCTCCGGCACTGGCAGCTGCGGGAGGAGCAAACTGTTTGTTGTCTTCCAGATACTTGAGAATGGTTCAAGTTTATAGTTTTAGTGTGTTTGCAAACTGTTATTCTCTTTCTCAAGCTTGTGGTTAAGGAATCAATATACACTACCTGACAAGAAAAACTGCATACTTGCTCTGGATAAACCACTTTCTGCTCATTATCCACCAGTCCAGGAGAGCGTTCCTGTAGGACTTTGGCTCTGTAAAAATGAGCCACCTTGACTGCCTAGTTTGGTTCAAAGGTGTAGTGCAGTTTTTCTTATTGCCCCATGGGATTAGAGGGCTAAGAGACTGTCGGGCTCTAGTTCTTCGTTCCTGAGAGAGTCGTTAACTCTTATTTGTACAAAATATATTTCTCAAGGGCCGAACTATCACCCTTTGGAATGTTTAGAAGCCGACTGAGTGATAACTCAGTGACAAGACTGTATTCTTTTAATTGCTGCACATATGAGAGCCTGTATTCAAAATTTAAAGCGTACCTGTCAAAGGTCCTGCCAAGATTTGCCGCCTTCTGCAATCTGAACCAGCAAGTCATGGTCCCCAAGTCATAGTAGAGCTGACTAAGCCTCAGGAAGTGTGTTTGCTGGGATTCACATTCAGGTTACACTCACGCTGGTGCTTTTTTGTTGTTTTCTTTTAAGCCTGGGTCCACTTCTTTAGAGCCTTCCACTAAAAGACCACGATTTTCGTCACTCGAGGTAGCCGTGCTGCAAATTGGTAAGGCTGACATCAAGTTATACGACTTGTTTCATTTTCACCCTACCTTGTGTACTGTCCAAGTCTACCCCTAGGGTTCTGTAGGGATTATGGCAGGCACGGGACGAGGCAGCATCTGGGAATACTTGAGCGTGACCTCTGTTTCTTACCCGCATCCTTGCATTGCTTCTGGAGTGGAGCCGGGCGTCGATCTGGTCGTCTCGGTACCAGAGCTGCCTTGGATGCAGTCCTTCCGTTCTGATAGGTCCACTGTTAGCTTGCCAGAAGCAAATTGTTTTCAATGGTCCTTTTAGGTAGTAGATCCTGAGGAGCCTTTTGTATTTCAGGTTTCGGCTGGCAATACCTTGTGCGCGCAACTTGCTGCAGTTGCCGGTGTGAAAACCTGAAAATGTCCTAAAGTGACATAACACAAATCATATGATGATGTGAGAGAGAAAATGACAATTTATCTTTGGTGAAGCTCGTTACTGTAAACTCATAAACCTCTTCAGTTTCCTTTTATACTTACCGATGCCTTACGCTCTTCTCTCGTAGGTCAAATGCCGTGTGGGACCCATGCTCGCTTGACTAAGGAACCACTCTCTCGTCCTGACAAGACAATTCCCCGTCTGAGGTAAAAATCCTTCCGTTTTCTTTGACTTCTTCCCCGAAAGGTTTACTGCCTATGGTAAGGGAGGTCGTCAGCTGCTTCCCCCCCGAAGAACCAATATTAAACTTTTTCTTTAAATCCAGCTACTTAATTGACACAGGAGATTAGCTAGAGATTAAAGGTCTGCGGTAAGAGGAAGCGTTGAACTTGAGAGGAGGCTGAGGACACAATCAACAGCGTATCTTCAAGGCAGTTGTTGTGATTTTCACTTTTACTTCTCTCTACTTCCCCATTAGCCAGTTGAAGACAGCAGGTCTTCATCTGAAAGTCATAAACATCTCGTGTCTGTCTCCATCGTCATCGGTGTACGTGCTTGACAAAGCAGGTGGTGGTGGAGGTGCACATTGGAATGTTCTCTTGATACCGTTTCTTTTGCCGTTGATGTTTTGAGCACAAGCCGGAAGGGCAAACAGAGCATCAAAGCTGCTCCAGACAGCTTCTTACCACTGAGGCCACCAGTTAAGGAGTGCGCTGCGCCAGAATCCGCCACTGCAGATGAAAATCCATACCATGAAAATGATACAGAAGAGAGTTTCTCATGTAATTTTGGGTGCGCTGAGTTTAAGCGCACTGCATTTGAGAGCAGGTCAAGACTCTGCTGTCGGCGTCTCATCTGCCAGTCGTTGCTTATTGTGGTTTGGCTCATATTTTGGAGCAGATCTGGAGCCTGAGAAAGAGATTCCTTTCAGAGGAAGCTAAACCAGAGAAGTTCCTGGGGAAGGTGTCTAATGCACTCCAACCGCTACTGAGCATATAGTCCCTGAGGTCAGAGCAGGGCAGGTCTGAAGTAAAATGTCCCAGCAGTATGGATGTTGTGGACATTGCCATTCTCAGCGTCAGCATAACCTTTAACAAATAGATTGAGCAGAATTGGTCAGGGCTGGTTGAAATGAACGCTGTCTTGTCCCACAGAGTAAAGTGGCCTCCTCAGGTTAATGCAGATATTTGTCGGATGTGCAAAGAATATTTTGTTCTTCTTAAAGAAAAACCCCAAAAGCCACCGTGAATTGGTACGCACTGATAACAAATGCCCCCCGTATAAAAATTGTGATTCTCCTCTGTTGTTTGTTTCCTGCCCCAAAGTGTTCAAGCCTCCTCCAAGGAACCAGTGGCGACTGTGAGTCACCGGGAAGAACCAAAATACGGAGGAGATGTCTATCCACGTGCAACACTAAGGACCGGTGAGTATCCCCATGATTCCAATCCGTTCCACTTTGTAGGTAGACGTCAAATCCGAATAGGGCATTTCTTACACACTCGCAGATGACGTTCCGAGTTCAAAGTGCTTGCCAGAATTCGAACTTCCTGACCATACCGTCATCCTTCAAAGTTTTTCCTTTTTTTTTATTTATCACTCAGAAATGGAGAGCTGTGTACATCTGATGGTGATTGAAAGTCGACTTCTTGTTTTCTTACTACTGCTTTTCTGTGCAGGTGTCGAATGTATAGATGTTTGTTGCCCGCAGCGGTCGCAGAGAGGTGATACGATCAGGTAGAGTCTCTTCTAATGATGCTTCTTGTTCCTTTTGGCTCTGCGCGTGTATCTCTTTCAGCCGCTGGTAGAGTCTCGAAGATGACCAACGGTCTTTGATCGTCTCAGTGCTGTGAAAGAGAAGTAGCTAGCTTGCGGCTCCGGAATTGCTTGCAAGCCAGTTGCATCTCCAACACAAGCGAGAGCCGTGCTGCGTGACAAAGAGGGTTGTGCTGGTGTGGTGTTTGCTGTGGGAAGAAAGCCAGTAAGGGTGCGAGTGGTGGCCGTCCCAAGTTGTCCTTGGATGTGCAGAATCCGTTTTTGTTTGTGAGTCGTTCTGCCGAGCCATCAAGGAGCTGACATTTCACTTCTTTCACTTGGAAACCCGCATCCTAAGCAGAAGGATTAGAGAGCTTGTAAAGCCTGGTGGGACTTGAGGCAGTTTTGGGGACTTTGTAAGTCCCAAAGGATGCCTGGGGTTTGCCTAGGAGGGGGAAAAAGGCAGCGTGCAGTTGGGTTTGAGAGGCCAGCGGCCTCATTGGTATTGGCTGTCTGAGCTGGCAGGACTGTGAGTTGCGACGGCTTTGCGGTCTTTATGGAAACAGGTTTTTGGGGGCAGTAGGTGCAGCTACAGGGAGAGATTTTGTACGGCGGTAAGATGCACGCATCTTTCTGCAGTGACCTGCCCTTACATGAGAGAGGAGAAAGCGTAGATGGGAGCAGAGGGAGGTTCAGTTGCAGCAGTCCTGTTTTGTAGCTAATTCTGTCCCTATTCTTCTCCCCGCTTTAAAAACTAGTGCTGTATTTAGCCTTGCAAAAGCCTTTCTTGTCCAGAGGGTGAATTCTTGAGAATTCCATGGGACAGGACGGATATAGAGCTCGCTTCTCTCTCTCCCTCTCCTGGCAGGTACTGCACACCAGAAGAAAACTCTGCGGAAGAGGAAGGAGCAGTGAAAGAAACCATCGCAGGGGTAAGCTTGTGTTATTCCCAAGGAAAATAGAGCTCTTTGTGATGAGAAACTTCAGCACTCTTCACATGACTTCCTCAACAATATCTGTATTTGCCCAGGTTGTTTTTCCCTGGGAAAGCGGGAGCGTTATTTGATGAGTAGCGCTATCGCCAAGTGTTTTCCGCTGCCCTTAATTTTGTTTCTGGACTATTAGGAGCACACTACACTATACGGTTTTGATTCTTCCCCTTTCACGTGTTGGGTATAGCCTCAAAATCTTTAGCGCACAGACTTGGTTGACCTGCAAAGCTGGACTGGGGTGTCTTTAGTCTTATCTTGTTTGCTGGGATAGGAAGTACGTCTCTTTGACTTTCACCTCTGGTCAGGGTTGAGGTCAAAAATAAAATTTTAGTCATGGTAATCAGAAATAGTAGTCTCAATCTCAACTTGATACCTACACGTGGAGGCTTTGCTGGGGTTCTTAACGCTAGCCCAAGGCAAAGGAGCTTTCTGCCTCTCTTGCCTCCGAGTGCAGCACTCCATGGGTGCACAGTTGGAATGCAGTCGTCAAGAAGAAGTAACTTTGGAGTTTGCTGGTTGCATGGGTGTACAAAAACCCTTCCAGTTTTCTATATAAGCAAGATTTTCTGTCCTGTCCCCAAGGAAACAAATCTGTGCTTGATTGCTAGCTTAACGTCCGTTTGTCTAACAGAGGCAGCGTGGCACAGAAATCTTAGAAGATGCCTTATTCCGAGGACACCCTACACCTGTTCCGTCCAAAAAGTCAGCCAGCCTCGATGTGGAGGAAAAGAAAGTGCCAAGATTGGGAAAAACAGCGGAACGCTTTCCTCCGCTCACAGAGGTACCGTAGGCGACAGTCTGTGAGACAAAAGAGAAGGTTGTGGCAGAGCTGCAAGGAAGTCCTCTTCTTCTCGGTGGTTCTTAAGGCGCTTTGAAATCTGAAGAACTTGCATTGAACCTGTTAGCGAGTGGCTGTGGTTGTGGCTTCACAGTGCGAGGGTCAGCACTAAAGCTGCTTTGAAGGATTTTGTGTGCTCCCCGCGCTCCTTCAGTTGTGCTGCCCTAAGGGTTTGTGGGCCTTCTGTTAGCGGGACGGCTGCCTCAGTTTCCCCCTTTGCCGTTCCCTTTGAAGTCCCCCACCTTCACGTTCTTTCAGGCTCCTGACTTAGCTGCCTCGGTACGGAGGATGCCCGCTGGGGCTGGCTTAAACCTGGGTATTGCGAGGGCCGCAGCAGCACCTGGGAAAGGGGGTTGCCAGAGTTGTGTTCCATTTTCAGCTGCTTGAGCGTGTTTGCTAAGTTGACGGGTTTTATCCCCACGTCCTTGGTGAAAAGAAACGGCAGCAAGCCTGGGCTGTGAAGTTCAAAGTTAGGATGCTGAAACCAACCAAGCAAGGCAAAAGCGCTATCGCTCACTGAGGCAGGAAACCGTCGAAGGCAGTTGCTCTGTCAGCTGAGCTGAATTTACAGGCCGTGTTTCAGTGGAAAGCTGCCCCCAGGTCAGCGTGCTCCATGCTCTGTTTCACAAGTCCTTCCCCATTGAATTGTTCCTTTCAGGCCATGGAGAGAGAGGTCAGTGCCGCATTTGGCAAAGGTGAGCCAGATGAGATCATGAGCAGTGCCTTCAAACTAAAGGTCACTCGCGAAGACATCCACACGCTCAGGAACCTTTGCTGGCTAAACGATGAGGTAAAACCAGCTGCAGCACAGGGCTAGTCTCACTCAGCCTTTATTGAAAAATACCCCTCCGCCCTGTACAGAAGTCGCGTCAACGTTCTTTGACGACCTCCGCTGCAGAGCCTAGAAATCTCTGTACACTTCTTATTTGAGGTGTTGAAGGGTCGAGCGTTTCGGGAAGTTCCGTTACTTCTTGTATGACGCAGCTTCCAGGAGTTCGTCCGGGTTATTGGCGTGGGTGGCAGGTGTTTTGATCAAACTGCCGATGTAGCCCCGTGTGAAATCCTGGGAACAAAAGCTGACAGCTGAGGCTGGAGTTCTCTCCGCTGCATGCTTAAGGGTGGCCAGAAAAGACGTGGTGCTGTATTTTTGGTTGGGGAAGGCAGCGTCATATGTTTACACCTCACGTTTCCTCTTTATGGTACAGGTGGTTAATTTCTACATGGGTCTGCTGATGGAAAGAGGCAAGAAGGAAGGCTATCCAGCGGTCCACGCGTTCAGTACTTTCTTTTATGCCAAACTAACATCTGGGGGCTACGAAGCAGTAAGAAGATGGACCAGAAGTGTGGATGTCTTCAAGCAGGACATCATCTTTGTGCCTGTGAACTTGCAAGCACACTGGACACTAGCCGTGAGTCCCACGGGCTTTTTCTTTAGAATTGGACGGGGAGCAAAAACTGGCAAGAGAAGTCATGTAGGTGTTGGGGTTGTGCGGCACAAGGTTGTGCTTTGCCTAACGGTCACCTTTTAATAACAGGTCATAGATCTGAGGAAGAACACGATCACGTACTTGGACTCGCTTGGGCAGAAAGGGGACAAGATTTGTCAGACTTTGCTGTAAGTAACCGCTCCGTCACTGCTTTTATGGTGTGAATGAGGAGAGGGGTTTTAGATTTAGTCCCTGTAAGGCGACTGCCAGTTTTCACGTGGCTTGTAGATAACCAAGCAGGAATCTTGGAGTTGCTTGCTGCGACTTGTCTGGCATCGACTGCTTATCTGCTGTCACAGCGTCCCCTGCACCCAGGGTCTGGGGTGCCTGGATTCTGCCACCTTCCCGTGAGAGGCACAGCCAAATACGCCATAGCCCCGTGGCACACGTGTGCCGACTTTGTTAGTCGGAGCCCAGGATGTGGGATGAAGGCACCCGGTGGAATTACGGCATTACAGTTCCTTGCTTGGTTTGTCTCTTTGTGCTCTGATAACATGTGATTTGGGGCTTTTTGACCTCTCCGAAGCAATGGAGTCGTTGGCCTCGTTCTTGTCCATTAGCTCACAGCCTCTCCCCGTGTTTGTAAGTTTCAGATTGGGATTTTTCCTCAAAATCAGCCTTAAATCAGCTGCGGTGAGGATCCTCTGACATTTTCCCGTCCTGCCGTCCGTCTTCCTGTGATCCTTCAGCCGCTTTATTTTGTTGTTGGCCTAAATTACAGAGATGAAAAGGGATTTTTTTTTTTCCTTTTGTTTTAACCAGCCAATACCTGCAAAAAGAAAGCTGGGAAAAAAGACAGTTGGAGCTGGATGTTTCAGAGTGGACTCTTCACAGCATGGAGCCACGTGTACGTGAGCACCACTTGGGTTTGAAATGGGAACTGTCAGTGCTTCTTTGGGGCCCAGATCCTGGCCCGTGGCAAAGAAAGGGTTGAGCTGATGTTTCTCGAGGAGTTGATAGTAAAAAGCAGTCCCTAAAGACCGGATTTAAGAAAGGTCACTTGAGAAAGAGGTGGTGCGAACCTTGAGACACCTCGCAGGGGGGAGGGCTGCTGCGCCTTCTGGGCCTGCCAAAAATTTGGATCGTAGTGTCCGAGTCCGGGAGGCAGAGGGGAGGGATGGTGAGCAGTGAACTGGGTCTGTTCCTCGTGGGCGGGAGTGGGTATTGGGGATTAGGCAAGTAGGGTCAGGAGTGTGCGGTGAGCGCAGTGTCGGTGTGGGTAATGTGCGCTGCTTCCAAGTTGCTTTTCTTTTGAGACAGAGGGAAATCCTCCATCTTCTTTGCATTCCTTAGGAGATCCCTCAGCAGCTGAATGGAAGCGACTGCGGCGTCTTTATGTGTAAATACGCAGATTACATCGCCAGAGAGAAACCGTTCAACTTTAGCCAGGTGAGTGAAGGTCATAAACCCCTCCAAGCCCCTCTCGCCCAGGGACAGGAGCCAGGGAGGTTAGGCAGCAGCTCTTCATTGTGTCCGGGGCAGGGGCTGAGGTTTCGTACCCCGTTTTGGTGCGTAGTTGCTGGGATCAGAACTTCCAAGTGGCCTGGGCAGGGCAGAGCTGTGGTTCTCCATCCCCGCCTTTGGGAGCTGCTGCCGGTGAGATTCCTCTTGGGCAAGATACTGCCGCCAGCGGGTTTGGCATATCTGGGCTCGGTATCTTTTGGAGAAATGGCTTCTACCCTTTGACCAGTCAAGACACCGCTTCTTTTTATTGATTTCGTTTTAGACGGGTCTTTTATTAGCGTGCTTGTAAGCTGTCGCGCGGTCAAGTCAATCTGGTTTTGTCGGGTTGTCGTGTCACCCTCTTAGGAACCGCGTGGGGTGTTGTACCCAAACGGTTGACAGTTCCTAAAGGGAACTTCCTATTAAGGACTCCGCTGGGCGTTTATGCGTGTTTGCCGCCTCTTTCTACCGTGACGTCATTATTTAATTTCTCTTTTCTTTCTCTTCTCTTTTCAGACTCACATGCCATACTTCCAGAAGAAGATGGTGTGGGAGATAATCCACCAACAGCTGCTGTGACACGTGGACTCTTAGAGTTCTTATTTTGATTACGTTTCTTCGACCTTAGTTACTTTTCTTAGGCCTTTAGTTAGTTTTCTTAGACCTTTAGTTACATTTCTTAGACGAATTTTCCTCTTTAGGTTATGAAGTAGAAGTTAAGATGGTTTATTCCCCCCACCTCCCTTATTTTGGAGACAGTAACTCTGGGGTTTTGGTACACAAGTTTTCCTCTTTAGCTTATGAAGTAGAAGTTAAGATGGTTTATTCCCCCCACCTCCCTTATTTTGGAGACAGTAACTCTGGGGTTTTGGTACACAAGTTTTCCTCTTTAGCTTATGAAGGAGAAGTTAAGATGGTTTATTCCCCCCACCTCCCTTATTTTGGAGACAGTAACTCTGGGGTTTTGGTACACAAGTTTTCCTCTTCAAGTTATGAAGTAGTGGTTAAGACAGTTTATTTCCCCACCACCACCCCCCACCCCCCCTTATTTTGGAGACAGTAACTCTCTTTGAAATTAGCTAACGCACCTTAAGCAAAAGCCAGAAAGGTGGGTGTGACCTCGTTAAGGGCAGAGTGAAGAAGGAACATCGTCAACTTCCATGGCTGAGCCGCACGCTCGCGCCTCGCAGCGCACGCGACCACATTACAGACAAATGGGAAACATCTGTGGTGGTGGTTACAGTTGTGTTTGCCCACCTTACCTTCCCAAGGACAACGTGCTGAACTACCGTCTCCTCAAAGAGAGTTTTCCTCTGTTTCTGGAATATCTACCGTCTACTTGATTCCTAAAACTGGATTTGTCACGACCACGGAAAGAAAGCGTTTACCATCTCTTGATTTCTCACCAAAGCCCCTGTCCTTTGGGCTGGTTTGGGGTTGGCTTTTTTTGCTGCCTCCAGGGAGTTATCTAATGTGAAAAGAGAAGTATTTATTTCTTTATATAATATAAATATTTATTTTAATAAAAAGAGCCTTAATGGAAGGAAACTCTCCCTGTGTCCTGGTTTGAGGTAAAAGAGAACCAATTTTGTTCAGTAACTTGGCTTCTTAGCTGGGCCTCTTCTACCAACTGAAATTAACTGCCTATTGTGCCGTCAGCGTTCACTCTCTCAGAGCGATAAGAGCAATGTTTACAGCTGATGCCCAGGCATGGGATGCAGAGAGGCTCTTGCTTATACTCATTGCTATAACCCCCACGGCCAACCAGCTTTGTTATTTGCCCCGTTGGAGGGTCGGAAGCGGAAAAGCATAGTGGGGTCCCACCTGCGGGGAGGAGCGACAGGACAGGTGACCCAAAACTGACCAACAGGGTAGTCCATCCCATCTGCCTCATGCTCAGTAGAAAGGGGACCAAAGGGATCAAAGGGTTCTTCTACCTGGGGAATGTTTACTTCGCCCTTTGATACTTATGCTGATGTGACACCCTCAGAGCTGGGGCATGGCAACCTTCTGGGCTCTGAGGATAAGGACTGGTACCTTGTTAAGATCGTGATTTTGTTGTTGATGCTCCTGAATGTGGTGCAGGGGTGGTTTCTTGTGAAACATCTGTGCAGGGGGAGCTGGAGGGGACCGTGCGCTGCCGCCACTCAGACCCGCGCAGCCGCTCGGCGATCTGCAGCGGCGCGAACCGCGGCTCCGCCCGGCCCGGCCGCAGCTGTCCCCCCCGGAGCAACGGCACCACCGGCAGCCGCCTCCCCCACGGCACCGGCGCCACCGGCAGCCGCCCCCCCCACCGCCACGGCACAGGCGCCTCCGCCGCCGCCTGCACCGGCACCGGCACCCGCACCACCGGCAGCCGCCCCCCCCACCGCAACAACACCGGCCCCTCCGCCGCCCGTCCCGGCACAAGCCGCGCCCCCCCCTGCAGCGGCACAAGCCACGCCGCCGCCTCTCCCGGCACAACCTACTGCAGCCACTACAACCAGTACCAAAACTACTCCAACTCCATCAAAATCGGTACAAGCCGCCCCGGGAACCAGGAGCAGGAAGAGGAGGTCAACTCCTTCCCCTGCCCCTTACCACAAAGACCACCTCAAGTCACATAGCTTGGGGGAGAGTTCTGAACAAGATCCAGGGGAGGGTCCTTCAAGACCACAGAAGGGAAAGAGACCTTTGAAAACAGACAAAGGCCAGAGTCCTTCTAGAGCAGATGCTGGAGAGGCCCCTTCTGGGGCAGCCTCACCACAGGAGGACTCAGATGTAGAGGGAGTTGTTCAATCCTTCTCCGTGAAAGATCTGAGAAGTATCAGGAAGGACTTTAGTCGTCATGAAGGCGAAACACTTGTCTCCTGGTTGCTCCGATGCTGGGATAGCGGGGCAGATACCCTAGACTGAGATGGCAGAGAAGCTAGGCGATTGGGAAACCTGGCCAAGGATGGAGGGATTGTACCTGAAAGAACTGCCTGTGCGAGAGGTGATTTATAGTGATGGGCAAGCGATAGTAGACCCTGATGAAATGCCATGCAAACGATCTCTGCTCAAAAAGTTTGTACAAAGTGCACCATCAACATATTCCCACACATTGTCAACAATGGTCTGGGGAGGATCCGATACTGACACACCAACTGTAAATGAAGGGGTTAAGAAGGTACGACAGTATGAAGACAGTCTCTCTGGTCCCTTCTCTGTGGCAGCCATAGAAAACTGACTGTGACCACCGAGAAAATGACTGAGAAACTGACTGAGAAAATAGAGCAAATGACCCAGAGATTAGTTGAGCAAACCGATAAACTGTTTGATAAACTAACCAAGGTGGAGGAAAAACTCCATGCTTTCCCTGTACAGACTCATGTTGCAGCTGCTAAGAGGAAACGCCCTCCTACTCAAGAGAAAAACCACCCTCCGACTCAAGACAAATCAAAGCTGATGCGAGATATCCTGTGGGTTTGCCTCTGTGAATATGCAGAAGACATGAAGAAGTGGGATGGAGAACCTACCTCAGCCCTACAGGCACGGGTGCTTGAGTTGCAAAATGAAGCCGATAGAAGAAAGGATTCTTACAGGAAGAAGGTTGCTCCAACCTACGGTAGGCGATCCTACGGACCAGGTAGGAACCAATCTGATAATCGTAGGTACTACGGTCAACAGTAGAGGTGCCCTGCCTCCAGCCAGGAGGAGGAGAGGGACAACCGACTTTATTGGACTGTGTGGATTCGATGGCCTGGCACATGAGAGCCACAAAAGTATAAAGCCCTGGTGGACACTGGTGCACACTGGTGTTGGGTTGTTTTTTGCTGTCTCCAGGGAGTTATCTAATGTGAAAAGAGAAGTATTTATTTCTTTATAGAATTTAAATATTTATTTTCATAAAAAGAGCCTTAATGGAACGAACCTCTACCTGGTAATGAGAGAGGGTGATTTATTCTTTTTTTTTTTATTTAACTGAAAAAAAGTTGGATGTAGCGATGTGGATTTTCGCTCCCTCACAATCCCCCAGGAAGAGGATTGGAGCCAGGAGGAGCATCGGAGCACAGAAGCCGCGAAGCGATGGTCACACAGTGCTGCAGGGGCAATCGAGGTGTCGTTCAGTGGTGAGATGAGCAAGCAGCATCCCGAAAATCCGCCCCTGGAGAGGGGTCAGCGGTGTACGGACGCTCTCTGTGTTCTGTAAGCCCCCTTTGGGGAGCCCCTGCTGCCCCCTTGGCAGTGCCCGGGTGGCTGTGACTGCTGAAAGCTGGTTTGGTGCGTTGAGGTGTTAGGTGGGGTGGCAGCAGCCCCTGCCCGCCCCGGGAGGGGGGACACCACCTCTCCGGTGGCACTGGATGGGTGGGAGGGAGGGAGGGAGCACAGCTCTGGGAGCCATGGAGAAAGGCGTGGGGGTGTCCCTCATCGTGGCAGCCCCCAGCAACCCTACCCCGCCACACGGCCACCCCAAGGACACCCAAGCCCCATATTGGTCCTCTCCCTCTTGGGTGATGCCCTTCCACCCGCCCTGGAGGTGCGCTCCTCTCCTGCAGGGGGGGACGCCCAGCACTCGCCTGGCTAGAGAAGCACCGGGGGGGGGTGCTTAGGGGGCATCTGAGCTTCCCAGTTACACGGGCATAATTAGGGCGCCCTTAAGAACCATTAATAACCACTTTGGCTCTGCTAACCAACTGCGGCGAGGCCCCCACCCCGCTTTAGCGCAGGCTTTGTGATGCCAACACCTCCCTGAGCCACTGGGTAAAGCGACGCCTGGCAAAAAAACACCATCACCCAAAGAAAACCCCACACCACATCCCCCACTCCCCGCCCACCCCTTCTCCCCCCATCACAGCCATGGGACAAACTCCCACCACCACCACACCCCAATCTCAGCTCGGCCGTGACACCCCCGAGACACTGGAAAGAAAGCAACCGAGAGCAAGCTCAGGCTCCTGTGAGCTGCAGAGATTTCTCTTTGGTTTTTGATGTTGTCCTTGGATGGGGTTTGGTTGGTTGTTTTTCACACAACACTTTGCAGTAGAGGACAAAAACGTGGTGTCGCAGCCCCCGGGGTCAGCGCCGGCACTGCCACCTCCCCCCCCCAGCTCCTGTCCCTCCTCTTGCCCCGCAGCTGTTCCCACTTTCCTTGCTTGGTTTGGTTGGTTTTTTTTCCTTTCTACCTTTCTTTTTTAATATGTTTTCGCTTCCCCCTTTTTTCTCTTTTACCCCTTTTTTCTTTTGACCTTTTTTGCTTTTTCCCCCTTTTTCCCCCCCTTTTTTTCTTTTTCTCTTTTTTATTTTCCCACTTTATTTTTCCTCCTTTCCCTTTTCTCTTTTTAAACATTTCTCAAGCTTTCTCCTGAAGGAACGGCCCCTGGCTCTCCGCTAGCAGAAGGAGCCTACGGAAGAGCTCTGGCACTGACATGGGCAGGAACACCCACAAGTGAGAACTGGATAGACAAAAGGCTCCTCAATGATGACACTGGGGCAGCCCGACCTTAGAAGCAGCAGAGGAGCAGAGCCACCCAGAGCCATCCAGAGAACAGGAAGGGCTATTCAGGGCCTTATTGTCTGCGCGAAGTAACCATCTGCTGAGAACCGGTCTGGCGGCTCAGAGCTCAGCCCCAGCAGCACTCTTGAGCCAAAGGGGAAAAGTACACCGGCAGGAAGACTGGGAGCCTTCCTCCACAACAACCCACAGATCATGACCAGAGTGGTGCCTATTCCCAGCCTACACTAATGAATACGTACGCCTTTGCATCAGAAAGGAACGCTTGCTTTACCAGCCCCTGGGCGAGTTGGGAGCCATCCCCCTTGCACCCAGCGCTGCAATAAACATGCTGCTTTGTAACTCGCCCCGAGTTGGGGAGTTTCTTTCCGCACGTCAGCACCCCTGGGATTGCTTTCCTTCTCCCGCCTCGCACTCGCTCGACATGGTTTTTTCCAACTCAGTCTTTTTTATTAAAAAAATTAATGAAAAAATGCTCCAACTCTCAGTTTTACAAGGCACACAAAATCTCTAAAAGGGAAACACAAGCGTGAGGTGCTGAGGTACCAAAACCTGCCCCTGTTAGTCCAACTAAAGGGACAGCGTCGGGAGGCGACAGAGGAGGAAGGGGGAGGCTGTGGGATGGAGAGAGCCCTCCCCGTACCCCTCAGCTGCGCATCCTCGCAGCGCCGCGGGAATGGGGGGCTGTGTGTCTGGGCGGGTCTTTGGTTTGCTCCCCTGACCTGCTGGGGGTGGTGGAGGAGGTTGGAGGGGGTTGTCCGGCAGTGGGGTTACATTCATCAGGCGGTGCTGGGCGGCACGACAGGAGCATCACTTGCTGTGCTGCGAGGCCGGGGCTCCCGGAGCGTGTTTCTGCTCCTGCTGCTTCACCTGCTGGACCATTTCCCTCATCTTGCACTGTGCAGTCTTGGGGAGGAGAAGGGAAAAGCAAGAGTTGGGGGTCAGGGCACTGTTTCTCCCACCACCACCCACCCCTGAGCCCCCACCGAGCATCTCGCCGCTCCCAACTTTTCACCCCGGACAAGCCCTAATTAATTTCAGGTTTCTGGGTTTTTTTAACTTGTGCTTCCTCCATCGCTCCTTGAGAGAGGCTCAATTTTTTGGGGGGGGGCCGCCATCCCACTCGAGTGCACAGGAGACAAGGTTATGGAAGATGAACCCAGGTGGGATGCGGGTGGCTTTGCCCGCACCGAGGAGTCCATTCACAATGTCCTCACGTCCAGCAGCATCAAAATCATGGTACCCAGCAAAGAGCTCCCCTGGCGCTGAGGGAGGCCAAGCCAGGCTGGCAGCACAGTGCTGACCACAGGGACGCTCTCAACTTGGCCCTTACTGTCCCCCACACCCACAGCCCCCACCCAGCGCACCTTGAACTGAGCCTCGGGCGGCCCTGTGATGATGACCATGCGCTCGCTGCCCTTGGGACCTTCTGCCGGTGCAATCTGGGGAAGTATGGGGGAGAAGGAGCGTGAGTGCAGCCACCGCTTCAGCAAGACCTTCCCTCGGTGGCATGTCCCCCCACAACGCAGGGCAATCCCCCCATGCAGGAGCATCCCCTCCCACCCGAGCCGGGCTCATAACCAGGGTGCTGCAGGCCTGGCCTTCTACTAAACACAGGCGGGAGAGGTGGGCCCAACGGGTACAGGAGAGCTGGGGAGAGACTTTTTACAAGGGCATGGGGTGACAGGACGAGGCGGAGTGCCTTCAAAGTGGAAGAGGGGACATTTAGAGGAGATAACAGGAAGAAATTTTTCACTGTGAGGGTGGTGAATCACTGGCCCAGCTTGCCCAGAGAAGCTGTGGCTGCCCTAGCCCTGGAGGTGTTCAAGGCCAGGTTGGACGGGGCTTGGAGCAACTTGGGCTGGGGGGAGGTGTCCCTGAACAGGGCAGGGGGGTGGGACTCCATGATCTTCAAGGTCCCTTCCAACCTCAACCGTTCTGTGATAAGTTGGGGAGCAAAACTGCTCCCCGCACACTCCCATTCCCTGACCTCGGCAGTGCAGAGGGGAAACTGAGGCACGAAGCGCAGGACCAGCCCCGCAGCGCCTTCCTCACCTTGATGGAGGCACCCGCAAACCGCACCAGCTGCTTGATGTGCTGCCCCTTCTTCCCGATGATGGCCCCCACCGCCTGCGTCCCGATGAACACGTTCACAACCTCTTGCTCCGGAAGCTGCGGGGGCATGGAAGAGTGAGAGGGTCAGGGCACCAGCTGGACAGGGGACAAAGGAGGTGGCTGTCCCCATCCCATGGTAGTGGTTGCCCACTCTCCCAAGGTGCCCCAGCAAAGATCTCCTGGAGAGGGGGGACAGGCACCGAAAGGGTGCTGATGTGGGAAGGCGCTGGCTGGGGGAGCTCCGCCGAGAGCTGGCTGAGAGCTCCGCCGAGGAGCTCTATGGTGGGAGAGAAAATGAGGGTCAGTGATGGCCCCAGCATGCCAGACCCTTCCCGGCCACCCCCAGACCCACGCACAGCAGCAAGACACCACCATGGGGCTGGGAGGCAGACGGGGGCTCCCAGTTACCCCCACTCCCCCCACGCTGCCACCTTGCCGCCCGTGTCCCGCATCTGCAGGGGAAAACCACGACACAACTCTCTCCTGCTCTGCATTCCAGCAAGTGCAACCGGATGCTACCTGCAAACCACCACTGCTCAGCTGGAGGACGAGCAGACCCGGCTCCCCTGCCCAGCCTGGACGCCGCTCTCGCTCCCAGCCCTGGAAAAAAAGCCTCTCCAGGACGGGGCTGCAGCAACAGCCGCACATTTCCACCCCACAGGAAACAGCTCGTTAACGAGGGGCGAGCACCGCATTTCAAAGCCCCCTTAGGAGCAAGGCAGCGCCCCAGGAGCCAGCCCAACCCCCCAGCACACAGCTCAGCACTCACCACACGCTCGCCGGCCCCCGCAGCAGCGGCTCGAGCGGGGCTGCCTGCGGCCGGCGGTCGGGCGCCGCTCCGTCACAGCCGCTCACCATGGTGGAACGCCGAACGCAGTCCGCGTCCTTCCAGTCGCGCCGCAGCCATGGCGCAGCCGGATGCGGCTACCGGAGCTCCGCGCCAGAGGGGCGCAAAGCGCCGTGCGAGCGCGGAGGAAAGGGCTCGGTAAGCCCGGGATTGGCATTCCCTCACCCACCGAGGGCAGAGGAGGCAGGAGGGGGCGCGCGAGAGCCCGCGCCGCCGGCCGCTGTCGCTCGCCTCAGGCCTGCGGGACGCCGAAAGGCTTCTCCGCTCTCCGAGGGGCCCCTCCGCTCTCTGGGAGGCTTCTGGGGGGCCCCTCCGTCTCTGGAGGGCTTCTGGGGGGCCCCTCCGGCCTCCGTGGGGGCCTCTCCCCGAAGGCCTCTTCCCCTCCTCCGGGCACTCCCCGGCCTCCCGGCGCCCAGCTGCCAGCCGGGGCCCGGCTCGGGGCTTCCGGAGAAGGGCAAGCGCCTCCCCCAGACAGAGCAGGGCCAGGCGGGCCGGGCGGGACGGCGCCGGCCCGGCCCCACCGCAGGGCAGGGGCAGAAGCGGGCCGGGCGGCCGCTAACGGCTCCCTCAGGCAGAGCACAGACGGCGGCGCGCCTGCGCGCGCGCACCCACCGCCCCGCCCCGCCCCGCCCCTCTCTCCCCCCTCAGCCTCCCCTCCAGTAATGGCTGCGGGGGGCCCTCGGCGCCCTCCTCGCCGCCCCCGGCCCCGCCGCCGCGCAAGAGGCCGCCTACTCCCCCCCCATCTCCCCGGCCAGAAGCAATGCTATCAGCAGGGGTCGGGGGCATAACAGTTCAAGAGAAATTCCTTTGTGTAAGAAAGACCAAAGAGTTCTTCAAAGGATCCGGCTGTCCTGACATTTGGGGGGGCAAAGAGAGGAAAAAACCCACCTCGGACCAACCTGTGTGCTCCATTCCCAAAGGACAAAGTGATTGAAGTGGGTGTATGCCCGAGTTGCTTTCCCACCTTTTATGTCCTGTCCTCCTTAGACTTTTCTTTGCAACTCAGTGTAGGGATTTCCGAAACGAACTTAATTTGTTGGCGATAGGAAGAAAGGTAAAATGTTGGGAAGCATTAACGGAATGAGCCAAAGAGGCCTAATGTGCTGCAGCGGGATCATTAGCTCTCTGCGAGCGGTCGTTGGCTGGGAGAGGTTGGGGGGTGTTGAGGAGGGCTGCAGTTAGGTGTATGTGCCTGAGATGATCCCAGGGGCGCTTGGAGGGGGAGACCTTTGGGATAGGAAAAGTAACTTGGGAAGTTTGGGCCCTGTGAAGGGAAGTCAGCCTGCTGGGAGCTTCCCTAGGGTTGCAAAACACTGTTGTGTGTGTTCTTTCCTCAGCGTTTGCATAGTTGTGGATGATGATGATGACGAGACTCCGCCGAAAAAGCAAAAATCAGGTATCGCACATTACACAAGTACTGAATATGCCCGATTTTTCTGAGGTTTCGTGTCCCTTGGAAAAGTCTGGCTTTTGTGCTCTGGCATTGTTCCTGAAACGGTGGCTTTTCAAGCTGTTGGCTTCTTGCCTTGTGGCTCTCTATGCCTATAGCCAATGGCTTGAGGGTGTCCGGTAGGGCTTAGCCCTATAGATGACGGACGTTCTCTGCGGTGACTGTGGCAGGGCCCAATACTTTTACTGCCAGCAGGAGATAGCCCAGGTCTCTGGCGCTGAGCCCGCGCCTGTCAGCAGAAAGAGTATCTTAAATCCAAGCTGTGTGCTCCCTCCTGTCTGTATTCGCAATGTACCTCTGTTGGTTTTCTAGCCTGTTCTTATACGGCCTGTCTTTGTTTTTTAGATTATTCCATCTCTGAGCAGAAAGAGAAAGTTGAAGTTTCTGCAGTGCTGCAGTTGCCGACCAAGGCAACCAAACGCCCGGCGGCTTCCGTCAGCGAAGATGCTGCCGGCACAGAGTTTGCGGAAGAGGTTAGCGAGGGCTTTGAAATGTTAGGGTCTGTGCAAGGTGCGAGAGCAAGCGGCTCTCCCTACTGCATCTTGAGGTTGAGCCTGCTCTGAGCCTGTACAGCAGTAGGTGGTTCTTTTGCATTTCTAGCAGGCAGCTCTAATGTGGGCTGGGTTTGCCTTACTCAAGCCTGCGTCCTCTGCTCCGGCACTGGCAGCTGCGGGAGGAGCAAACTGTTTGTTGTCTTCCAGATACTTGAGAATGGTTCAAGTTTATAGTTTTAGTGTGTTTGCAAACTGTTATTCTCTTTCTCAAGCTTGTGGTTAAGGAATCAATATACACTACCTGACAAGAAAAACTGCATACTTGCTCTGGATAAACCACTTTCTGCTCATTATCCACCAGTCCAGGAGAGCGTTCCTGTAGGACTTTGGCTCTGTAAAAATGAGCCACCTTGACTGCCTAGTTTGGTTCAAAGGTGTAGTGCAGTTTTTCTTATTGCCCCATGGGATTAGAGGGCTAAGAGACTGTCGGGCTCTAGTTCTTCGTTCCTGAGAGAGTCGTTAACTCTTATTTGTACAAAATATATTTCTCAAGGGCCGAACTATCACCCTTTGGAATGTTTAGAAGCCGACTGAGTGATAACTCAGTGACAAGACTGTATTCTTTTAATTGCTGCACATATGAGAGCCTGTATTCAAAATTTAAAGCGTACCTGTCAAAGGTCCTGCCAAGATTTGCCGCCTTCTGCAATCTGAACCAGCAAGTCATGGTCCCCAAGTCATAGTAGAGCTGACTAAGCCTCAGGAAGTGTGTTTGCTGGGATTCACATTCAGGTTACACTCACGCTGGTGCTTTTTTGTTGTTTTCTTTTAAGCCTGGGTCCACTTCTTTAGAGCCTTCCACTAAAAGACCACGATTTTCGTCACTCGAGGTAGCCGTGCTGCAAATTGGTAAGGCTGACATCAAGTTATACGACTTGTTTCATTTTCACCCTACCTTGTGTACTGTCCAAGTCTACCCCTAGGGTTCTGTAGGGATTATGGCAGGCACGGGACGAGGCAGCATCTGGGAATACTTGAGCGTGACCTCTGTTTCTTACCCGCATCCTTGCATTGCTTCTGGAGTGGAGCCGGGCGTCGATCTGGTCGTCTCGGTACCAGAGCTGCCTTGGATGCAGTCCTTCCGTTCTGATAGGTCCACTGTTAGCTTGCCAGAAGCAAATTGTTTTCAATGGTCCTTTTAGGTAGTAGATCCTGAGGAGCCTTTTGTATTTCAGGTTTCGGCTGGCAATACCTTGTGCGCGCAACTTGCTGCAGTTGCCGGTGTGAAAACCTGAAAATGTCCTAAAGTGACATAACACAAATCATATGATGATGTGAGAGAGAAAATGACAATTTATCTTTGGTGAAGCTCGTTACTGTAAACTCATAAACCTCTTCAGTTTCCTTTTATACTTACCGATGCCTTACGCTCTTCTCTCGTAGGTCAAATGCCGTGTGGGACCCATGCTCGCTTGACTAAGGAACCACTCTCTCGTCCTGACAAGACAATTCCCCGTCTGAGGTAAAAATCCTTCCGTTTTCTTTGACTTCTTCCCCGAAAGGTTTACTGCCTATGGTAAGGGAGGTCGTCAGCTGCTTCCCCCCCGAAGAACCAATATTAAACTTTTTCTTTAAATCCAGCTACTTAATTGACACAGGAGATTAGCTAGAGATTAAAGGTCTGCGGTAAGAGGAAGCGTTGAACTTGAGAGGAGGCTGAGGACACAATCAACAGCGTATCTTCAAGGCAGTTGTTGTGATTTTCACTTTTACTTCTCTCTACTTCCCCATTAGCCAGTTGAAGACAGCAGGTCTTCATCTGAAAGTCATAAACATCTCGTGTCTGTCTCCATCGTCATCGGTGTACGTGCTTGACAAAGCAGGTGGTGGTGGAGGTGCACATTGGAATGTTCTCTTGATACCGTTTCTTTTGCCGTTGATGTTTTGAGCACAAGCCGGAAGGGCAAACAGAGCATCAAAGCTGCTCCAGACAGCTTCTTACCACTGAGGCCACCAGTTAAGGAGTGCGCTGCACCAGAATCCGCCACTGCAGATGAAAATCCATACCATGAAAATGATACAGAAGAGAGTTTCTCATGTAATTTTGGGTGCGCTGAGTTTAAGCGCACTGCATTTGAGAGCAGGTCAAGACTCTGCTGTCGGCGTCTCATCTGCCAGTCGTTGCTTATTGTGATTTGGCTCATATTTTGGAGCAGATCTGGAGCCTGAGAAAGAGATTCCTTTCAGAGGAAGCTAAACCAGAGAAGTTCCTGGGGAAGGTGTCTAATGCACTCCAACTGCTACTGAGCATATAGTCCCTGAGGTCAGAGCAGGGCAGGTCTGAAGTAAAATGTCCCAGCAGTATGGATGTTGTGGACATTGCCATTCTCAGCGTCAGCATAACCTTTAACAAATAGATTGAGCAGAATTGGTCAGGGCTGGTTGAAATGAACGCTGTCTTGTCCCACAGAGTAAAGTGGCCTCCTCAGGTTAATGCAGATATTTGTCGGATGTGCAAAGAATATTTTGTTCTTCTTAAAGAAAAACCCCAAAAGCCAGCGTGAATTGGTACGCACTGATAACAAATGCCCCCCGTATAAAAATTGTGATTCTCCTCTGTTGTTTGTTTCCTGCCCCAAAGTGTTCAAGCCTCCTCCAAGGAACCAGTGGCGACTGTGAGTCACCGGGAAGAACCAAAATACGGAGGAGACGTCTATCCACGTGCAACACTCAGGACCGGTGAGTATCCCCATGATTCCAATCCGTTCCACTTTGTAGGTAGACGTCAAATCCGAATAGGGCATTTCTTACACACTCGCAGATGACGTTCCGAGTTCAAAGTGCTTGCCAGAATTCGAACTTCCTGACCATACCGTCATCCTTCAAAGTTTTTCCTTTTTTTTTATTTATCACTCAGAAATGGAGAGCTGTGTACATCTGATGGTGATTGAAAGTCGACTTCTTGTTTTCTTACTACTGCTTTTCTGTGCAGGTGTCGAATGTATAGATGTTTGCTGCCCGCAGCGGTCGCAGAGAGGTGATACGATCAGGTAGAGTCTCTTCTAATGATGCTTCTTGTTCCTTTTGGCTCTGCGCGTGTATCTCTTTCAGCCGCTGGTAGAGTCTCGAAGATGACCAACGGTCTTTGATCGTCTCAGTGCTGTGAAAGAGAAGTAGCTAGCTTGCGGCTCCGGAATTGCTTGCAAGCCAGTTGCATCTCCAACACAAGCGAGAGCCGTGCTGCGTGACAAAGAGGGTTGTGCTGGTGTGGTGTTTGCTGTGGGAAGAAAGCCAGTAAGGGTGCGAGTGGTGGCCGTCCCAAGTTGTCCTTGGATGTGCAGAATCCGTTTTTGTTTGTGAGTCGTTCTGCCGAGCCATCAAGGAGCTGACATTTCACTTCTTTCACTTGGAAACCCGCATCCTAAGCAGAAGGATTAGAGAGCTTGTAAAGCCTGGTGGGACTTGAGGCAGTTTTGGGGACTTTGTAAGTCCCAAAGGATGCCTGGGGTTTGCCTAGGAGGGGGAAAAAGGCAGCGTGCAGTTGGGTTTGAGAGGCCAGCGGCCTCATTGGTATTGGCTGTCTGAGCTGGCAGGACTGTGAGTTGCGACGGCTTTGCGGTCTTTATGGAAACAGGTCTTGGTTTCCCGAAGCTCACTCTGTTTGGGTGCAAGTCTGGGAAACAGGTTTTTGGGGGCAGTAGGTGCAGCTACAGGGAGAGATTTTGTACGGCGGTAAGATGCACGCATCTTTCTGCAGTGACCTGCCCTTACATGAGAGAGGAGAAAGCGTAGATGGGAGCAGAGGGAGGTTCAGTTGCAGCAGTCCTGTTTTGTAGCTAATTCTGTCCCTATTCTTCTCCCCGCTTTAAAAACTAGTGCTGTATTTAGCCTTGCAAAAGCCTTTCTTGTCCAGAGGGTGAATTCTTGAGAATTCCATGGGACAGGACGGATATAGAGCTCGCTTCTCTCTCTCCCTCTCCTGGCAGGTACTGCACACCAGAAGAAAACTCTGCGGAAGAGGAAGGAGCAGTGAAAGAAACCATCGCAGGGGTAAGCTTGTGTTATTCCCAAGGAAAATAGAGCTCTTTGTGATGAGAAACTTCAGCACTCTTCACATGACTTCCTCAACAATATCTGTATTTGCCCAGGTTGTTTTTCCCCGGGAAAGCGGGAGCGTTATTTGATGAGTAGCGCTATCGCCAAGTGTTTTCCGCTGCCGTTAATTTTGTTTCTGGACTATTAGGAGCACACTACACTATACGGTTTTGATTCTTCCCCTTTCACGTGTTGGGTATAGCCTCAAAATCTTTAGCGCACAGACTTGGTTGACCTGCAAAGCTGGACTGGGGTGTCTTTAGTCTTATCTTGTTTGCTGGGATAGGAAGTACGTCTCTTTGACTTTCACCTCTGGTCAGGGTTGAGGTCAAAAATAAAATTTTAGTCATGGTAATCAGAAATAGTAGTCTCAATCTCAACTTGATACCTACACGTGGAGGCTTTGCTGGGGTTCTTAACGCTAGCCCAAGGCAAAGGAGCTTTCTGCCTCTCTTGCCTCCGAGTGCAGCACTCCATGGGTGCACAGTTGGAATGCAGTCGTCAAGAAGAAGTAACTTTGGAGTTTGCTGGTTGCATGGGTGTACAAAAACCCTTCCAGTTTTCTATATAAGCAAGATTTTCTGTCCTGTCCCCAAGGAAACAAATCTGTGCTTGATTGCTAGCTTAACGTCCGTTTGTCTAACAGAGGCAGCGTGGCACAGAAATCTTAGAAGATGCCTTATTCCGAGGACACCCTACACCTGTTCCGTCCAAAAAGTCAGCCAGCCTCGATGTGGAGGAAAAGAAAGTGCCAAGATTGGGAAAAACAGCGGAACGCTTTCCTCCGCTCACAGAGGTACCGTAGGCGACAGTCTGTGAGACAAAAGAGAAGGTTGTGGCAGAGCTGCAAGGAAGTCCTCTTCTTCTCGGTGGTTCTTAAGGCGCTTTGAAATCTGAAGAACTTGCATTGAACCTGTTAGCGAGTGGCTGTGGTTGTGGCTTCACAGTGCGAGGGTCAGCACTGAAGCTGCTTTGAAGGATTTTGTGTGCTCCCCGCGCTCCTTCAGTTGTGCTGCCCTAAGGGTTTGTGGGCCTTCTGTTAGCGGGACGGCTGCCTCAGTTTCCCCCTTTGCCGTTCCCTTTGAAGTCCCCCACCTTCACGTTCTTTCAGGCTCCTGACTTAGCTGCCTCGGTACGGAGGATGCCCGCTGGGGTTGGCTTAAACCTGGGTATTGCGAGGGCCGCAGCAGCACCTGGGAAAGGGGGTTGCCAGAGTTGTGTTCCATTTTCAGCTGCTTGAGCGTGTTTGCTAAGTTGACGGGTTTTATCCCCACGTCCTTGGTGAAAAGAAACGGCAGCAAGCCTGGGCTGTGAAGTTCAAAGTTAGGATGCTGAAACCAACCAAGCAAGGCAAAAGCGCTATCGCTCACTGAGGCAAGAAACCGTCGAAGGCAGTTGCTCTGTCACCTGAGCTGAATTTACAGGCCGTGTTTCAGTGGAAAGCTGCCCCCAGGTCAGCGTGCTCCATGCTCTGTTTCACAAGTCCTTCCCCATTGAATTGTTCCTTTCAGGCCATGGAGAGAGAGGTCAGTGCCGCATTTGGCAAAGGTGAGCCAGATGAGATCATGAGCAGTGCCTTCAAACTAAAGGTCACTCGCGAAGACATCCACACGCTCAGGAACCTTTGCTGGCTAAACGATGAGGTAAAACCAGCTGCAGCACAGGGCTAGTCTCACTCAGCCTTTATTGAAAAATACCCCTCCGCCCTGTACAGAAGTCGCGTCAACGTTCTTTGACGACCTCCGCTGCAGAGCCTAGAAATCTCTGTACACTTCTTATTTGAGGTGTTGAAGGGTCGAGCGTTTCGGGAAGTTCCGTTACTTCTTGTATGACGCAGCTTCCAGGAGTTCGTCCGGGTTATTGGCGTGGGTGGCAGGTGTTTTGATCAAACTGCCGATGTAGCCCCGTGTGAAATCCTGGGAACAAAAGCTGACAGCTGAGGCTGGAGTTCTCTGCGCTGCGTGCTTAAGGGTGGCCAGAACAGAGGTGGTGCTGTATTTTTCGTTGGGGAAGGCAGCGTCTTATTTTGACACCTCACGTTTCCTCTTTATGGTGCAGGTCGTTAATTTCTACATGAGTCTGGTGATGGAAAGAGGGAAGAAGGAAGGCTATCCAGCAGTCCACGCGTTTAGTACTTTCTTTTATCCGAAACTAACATCTGGGGGCTACGAGTCGGTCAGAAGGTGGACCAAGAGTGTCGATGTCTTTAAGCAGGACATCCTCTTCGTGCCTGTGAACTCGCGAGCACACTGGACACTAGCCGTGAGTCCCACGGGCTTTTTCTTTAGAATTGGACGGGGAGCAAAAACTGGCAAGAGAAGTCATGTAGGTGTTGGGGGGTGTGCGGCACAAGGTTGTGCTTTGCCTAACGGTCACCTTTTAATAACAGGTCATAGATCTGAGGAAGAACACGATCACGTACTTGGACTCGCTTGGGCAGAAAGGGGACAAGATTTGTCAGACTTTGCTGTAAGTAACCGCTCCGTCACTGCTTTTCTGGTGTGAATGAGGAGAGGGGTTTTAGATTTAGTCCCTGTAAGGCGACTGCCAGTTTTCACGTGGCTTGTAGATAACCAAGCAGGAATCTTGGAGTTGCTTGCTGCGACTTGTCTGGCATCGACTGCTTATCTGCTGTCACAGCGTCCCCTGCACCCAGGGTCTGGGGTGCCTGGATTCTGCCACCTTCCCGTGAGAGGCACAGCCAAATACGCCATAGCCCCGTGGCACACGTGTGCCGACTTTGTTAGTCGGAGCCCAGGATGTGGGATGAAGGCACCCGGTGGAATTACGGCATTACAGTTCCTTGCTTGGTTTGTCTCTTTGTGCTCTGATAACATGTGATTTGGGGCTTTTTGACCTCTCCGAAGCAATGGAGTCGTTGGCCTCGTTCTTGACCATTAGCTCACAGCCTCTCCCCGTGTTTGTAAGTTTCAGATTGGGATTTTTCCTCAAAATCAGCCTTAAATCAGCTGCGGTGAGGATCCTCTGACATTTTACCGTCCTGCCGTCCGTCTTCCTGTGATCCTTCAGCCGCTTTATTTTGTTGTTGGCCTAAATTACAGAGATGAAAAGGGATTTTTTTTTTTCCTTTTGTTTTAACCAGCCAATACCTGCAAAAAGAAAGCTGGGAAAAAAGACAGTTGGAGCTGGATGTTTCAGAGTGGACTCTTCACAGCATGGAGCCACGTGTACGTGAGCACCCCTTGGGTTTGAAATGGGAACTGTAAGTGCTTCTTTGGGGCCCAGATCCTGGCACGTGACAAAGAAAGGGTTGAGCTGATGTTTCTCGAGGAGTTGATAGTAAAAAGCAGTCCCTAAAGACCGGATTTAAGAAAGGTCACTTAAGAAAGAGGCGGTGCGAACCTTGAGACACCTCGCAGGGGGGAGGGCTGCTGCGCCTTCTGGGCCTGCCAAAAATTTGGATCGTAGTGTCCGAGTCCGGGAGGCAGAGGGGAGGGATGGTGAGCAGTGAACTGGGTCTGTTCCTCGTGGGCGGGAGTGGGTATTGGGGATTAGGCAAGTAGGGTCAGGAGTGTGCGGTGAGCGCAGTGTCGGTGTGGGTAATGTGCGCTGCTTCCAAGTTGCTTTTCTTTTGAGACAGAGGGAAATCCTCCATCTTCTTTGCATTCCTTAGGAGATCCCTCAGCAGCTGAACGGAAGCGACTGCGGCGTCTTTATGTGTAAATACGCAGAGTACATCGCCAGAGAGAAACCGTTCAACTTTAGCCAGGTGAGTGAAGGTCATAAACCCCTCCAAGCCCCTCTCGCCCAGGGACAGGAGCCAGGGAGGTTAGGCAGCAGCTCTTCATTGTGTCCGGGGCAGGGGCTGAGGTTTCGTACCCCGTTTCGGTGCGTAGTTGCTGGGATCAGAACTTCCAAGTGGCCTGGGCAGGGCAGAGCTGTGGTTCTCCATCCCCACCTTTGGGAGCTGCTGCCGGTGAGATTCCTCTTGGGCAAGATACTGCCGCCAGCGGGTTTGGCATATCTGGGCTTGGTATCTTTTGGAGAAATGGCTTCTACCCTTTGACCAGTCAAGACACCGCTTCTTTTTATTGATTTCGTTTTAGACGGGTCTTTTATTAGCGTGCTTGTAAGCTGTCGCGCGGTCAAGTCAATCTGGTTTTGTCTGGTTGTCGTGTCACCCTCTTAGGAACCGCGTGGGGTGTTGTACCCAAACGGTTGACAGTTCCTAAAGGGAACTTCCTATTAAGGACTCCGCTGGGCGTTTATGCGTGTTTGCCGCCTCTTTCTACCGTGACGTCATTATTTAATTTCTCTTTTCTTTCTCTTCTCTTTTCAGACTCACATGCCATACTTCCGGAAGAAGATGGTGTGGGAGATAATCCACCAACAGCTGCTGTGACACGTGGACTCTTAGAGTTCTTATTTTGATTACGTTTCTTCGACCTTAGTTACTTTTCTTAGGCCTTTAGTTAGTTTTCTTAGACCTTTAGTTACATTTCTTAGACGAATTTTCCTCTTTAGGTTATGAAGTAGAAGTTAAGATGGTTTATTCCCCCCACCTCCCTTATTTTGGAGACAGTAACTCTGGGGTTTTGGTACACAAGTTTTCCTCTTCAAGTTATGAAGTAGTGGTTAAGACAGTTTATTTCCCCACCACCCCCCACCACCCCCCCCCTTATTTTGGAGACAGTAACTCTCTTTGAAATTAGCTAACGCACCTTAAGCAAAAGCCAGAAAGATGGGTATGACCTCGTTAAGGGCAGAGTGAAGAAGGAACATCGTCAACTTCCATGGCTGAGCCGCACGCTCGCGCCTCGCAGCGCACGCGACCACGTTACAGACAAATGGGAAACATCTGTGGTGGTGGTTACAGTCGTGTTTGCCCAACTTACCTTCCCAAGGACAACGTGCTGAACTACCGTCTCCTCAAAGAGAGTTTTCCTCTGTTTCTGGAATATCTACCGTCTACTTGATTCCTAAAACTGGATTTGTCACGACCATGGAAAGAAAGCTTTTACCATCTCTTGATTTCTCACCAAAGCCCCTGTCCTTTGGGCTGGTTTGGGGTTGTTTGTTTTTTGCTGCCTCCAGGGAGTTATCTAATGTGAAAAGAGAAGTATTTATTTCTTTATATAATATAAATATTTATTTTAATAAAAAGAGCCTTAATGGAAGGAAACTCTCCCTGTGTCCTGGTTTGAGGTAAAAGAGAACCAATTTTGTTCAGTAACTTGGCTTCTTAGCTGGGCCTCTTCTACCAACTGAAATTAACTGCCTATTGTGCCGTCAGCGTTCACTCTCTCAGAGCGATAAGAGCAATGTTTACAGCTGATGCCCAGGCATGGGATGCAGAGAGGCTCTTGCTTATACTTATTGCTATAACCCCCACGGCCAACCAGCTTTGTTATTTGCCCCGTTGGAGGGTCGGAAGCGGAAAAGCATAGTGGGGTCCCACCTGCGGGGAGGAGCGACAGGACAGGTGACCCAAAACTGACCAACAGGGTATTCCATCCCATCTGCCTCATGCTCAGTAGAAAAGAGACCAAAGGGATCAAAGGGTTCTTCTACCTGGGGAATGTTTACTTCGCCCTTTGATAATTATGCTGATGTGACCCCATCAGAGCTGGGGCATGGCAACCTTCTGGGCTCTGAGGATAAGGACTGGTACCTTGTTAAGATCGTGATTTTGTTGTTGATGCTCCTGAATGTGGTGCAGGGGTGGTTTCTTGTGAAACATCTGTGCAGGGGGAGCTGGAGGGGACCGTGCGCTGCCGCCACTCAGACCCGCGCAGCCGCTCGGCGATCTGCAGCGGCGCGAACCGCGGCCCCGCCCGGCCCGGCCGCAGCTGTCCCCCCCCGGAGCAACGGCACCACCGGCAGCCGCCTCCCCCACGGCACCGGCGCCACCGGCAGCCGCCCCCCCCACCGCCACGGCACAGGCGCCTCCGCCGCCGCCTGCACCGGCACCGGCACCCGCACCACCGGCAGCCGCCCCCCCCACCGCAACAACACCGGCCCCTCCGCCGCCCGTCCCGGCACAAGCCGCGCCCCCCCCTGCAGCGGCACAAGCCACGCCGCCGCCTCTCCCGGCACAACCTACTGCAGCCACTACAACCAGTACCAAAACTACTCCAACTCCATCAAAATCGGTACAAGCCGCCCCGGTAACCAGGAGCAGGAAGAGGAGGTCAACTCCTTCCCCTGCCCCTTACCACAAAGACCACCTCAAGTCACATAGCTTGGGGGAGAGTTCTGAACAAGATCCAGGGGAGGGTCCTTCAAGACCACAGAAGGGAAAGAGACCTTTGAAAACAGACAAAGGCCAGAGTCCTTCTAGAGCAGATGCTGGAGAGGCCCCTTCTGGGGCAGCCTCACCACAGGAGGACTCAGATGTAGAGGGAGTTGTTCAATCCTTCTCCGTGAAAGATCTGAGAAGTATCAGGAAGGACTTTAGTCGTCATGAAGGCGAAACACTTGTCTCCTGGTTGCTCCGATGCTGGGATAGCGGGGCAGATACCCTAGATTGAGATGGCAGAGAAGCTAGGCAATTGGGAAACCTGGCCAAGGATGGGGGGATTGATAAAGAAATTGGGAGAAAGACAAGCACTCTCAGTCTCTGGAGGCGACTGGTGTCAGCCATAAAGCGCAGGTATCCCTTCAAGGACGATATCGAATGCCGTCCAAGTAAATGGACCAACATGGGAAAAGGTATGAAGTACCTGAGAGAACTGCCTGTGCGAGAGGTGATTTATAGTGATGGGCAAGCGACAGTAGACCCTGATGAAATGCCATGCAAACGATCTCTGCTCAAAAAGTTTGTACAAAGTGCACCATCAACATATTCCCACACATTGTCAACAATGGTCTGGGGAGGATCCGATACTGACACACCAACTGTAAATGAAGGGGTTAAGAAGGTACGACAGTATGAAGACAGTCTCTCTGGTCCCTTCTCTGTGGCAGCCATAGAAAAGCTGACTGTGACCACCGAGAAAATGACTGAGAAACTGACTGAGAAACTAGAGCAAATGACCCAGAGATTAGTTGAGCAAACCGATAAACTGTTTGATAAACTAACCAAGGTGGAGGAAAAACTCCATGCTTTCCCTGTACAGACTCATGTTGCAGCTGCTAAGAGGAAACGCCCTCCTACTCAAGAGAAAAACCACCCTCCGACTCAAGACAAATCAAAGCTGATGCGAGATATCCTGTGGGTTTGCCTCTGTGAATATGCAGAAGACATGAAGAAGAGGGATGGAGAACCTACCTCAGCCCTACAGGCACAGGTGCTTGAGTTGCAAAATGAAGCCGATAGAAGAAAGGATTCTTACAGGAAGAAGGTTGCTCCAACCTACGGTAGGCGATCCTACGGACCAGGTAGGAACCAATCTGATAATCGTAGGTACTACGGTCAACAGTAGAGGTGCCCTGCCTCCAGCCAGGAGGAGGAGAGGGACAACCGACTTTATTGGACTGTGTGGATTCGATGGCCTGGCACATGAGAGCCACAAAAGTATAAAGCCCTGGTGGACACTGGTGCACAGTGGTGGTGCTTTTTTTTTTGCTGTCTCCAGGGAGTTATCTAATGTGAAAAGAGAAGTATTTATTTCTTTATAGAATTTAAATATTTATTTTCATAAAAAGAGCCTTAATGGAACGAACCTCTACCTGGTAATGAGAGAGGGTGATTTATTCTTTTTTTTTTATTTAACTGAAAAAAAGTTGGATGTAGCGATGTGGATTTTCGCTCCCTCACAATCCCCCAGGAAGAGGATTGGAGCCAGGAGGAGCATCGGAGCACAGAAGCGGCGAAGCGATGGTCACACAGTGCTGCAGGGGCAATCGAGGTGTCGTTCAGTGGTGAGATGAGCAAGCAGCATCCCGAAAATCCGCCCCTGGAGAGGGGTCAGCGGTGTATGGACGCTCTCTGTGTTCTGTAAACCCCCTTTGGGGAGCCCCTGCTGCCCCCTTGGCAGTGCCCGGGTGGCTGTGACTGCTGAAAGCTGGTTTGGTGCGTTGAGGTGTTAGGTGGGGTGGCAGCAGCCCCTGCCCGCCCCGGGAGGGGGGACACCACCTCTCCGGTGGCACTGGATGGGTGGGAGGGAGGGAGGGAGCACAGCTCTGGAAGCCATGGAGAAAGGCGTGGGGGTGTCCCTCATCGTGGCAGCCCCCAGCAGCCCTACCCCGCCACACGGCCACCCCAAGGACACCCAAGCCCCATCTTGGTCCTCTCCCTCTTGGGTGATGCCCTTCCACCCGCCCTGGAGGTGCGCTCCTCTCCTGCAGGGGGGGACGCCCAGCACTCGCCTGGCTAGAGAAGCACCGGGGGGGGGTGCTTAGGGGGCATCTGAGCTTCCCAGTTACACGGGCATAATTAGGGCGCCCTTAAGAACCATTAATAACCACTTTGGCTCTGCTAACCAACTGCGGCGAGGCCCCCACCCCGCTTTAGTGCAGGCTTTGTGATGCCAACACCTCCCTGAGCCACTGGGTAAAGCGACGCCTGGCAAAAAAACACCATCACCCAAAGAAAACCCCACACCACATCCCCCACTCCCCGCCCACCCCTTCTCCCCCCATCACAGCCATGGGACAAACTCCCACCACCACCACACCCCAATCTCAGCTCGGCCATGACACCCGCAAGACACTGGAAAGAAAGCAACCGAGAGCAAGCTCAGGCTCCTGTGAGCTGCAGAGATTTCTCTTTGGTTTTTGATGTTGTCCTTGGATGGGGTTTGGTTGGTTGTTTTTCACACAACACTTTGCAGTAGAGGACAAAAACGTGGTGTCGCAGCCCCCGGGGTCGGCGTTGGCACTGCCACCTCCCCCCCCCAGCTCCTGTCCCTCCTCTTGCCCCGCAGCTGTTCCCACTTTCCTTGCTTGGTTTGGTTGGTTTTTTTTCCTTTCTACCTTTCTTTTTTAATATGTTTTCGCTTCCCCCTTTTTTCTCTTTTACCCCTTTTTTCTTTTGACCTTTTTTGCTTTTTCCCCCTTTTTCCCCCCCTTTTTTTCTTTTTCTCTTTTTTATTTTTCCACTTTATTTTTCCTCCTTTCCCTTTTCTCTTTTTAAACATTTCTCAAGCTTTCTCCTGAAGGAACGGCCCCTGGCTCTCCGCTAGCAGAAGGAGCCTACGGAAGAGCTCTGGCACTGACATGGGCAGGAACACCCACAAGTGAGAACTGGATAGACAAAAGGCTCCTCAATGATGACACTGGGGCAGCCCGACCTTAGAAGCAGCAGAGGAGCAGAGCCACCCAGAGCCATCCAGAGAACAGGAAGGGCTATTCAGGGCCTTATTGTCTGCGCGAAGTAACCATCTGCTGAGAACCGGTCTGGCGGCTCAGAGCTCAGCCACAGCAGCACTCTTGAGCCAAAGGGGAAAAGTACACCGGCAGGAAGACTGGGAGCCTTCCTCCACAACAACCCACAGATCATGACCAGAGTGGTGCCTATTCCCAGCCTACACTAATGAATACGTACGCCTTTGCATCAGAAAGGAACGCTTGCTTTACCAGCCCCTGGGCGAGTTGGGAGCCATCCCCCTTGCACCCAGCGCTGCAATAAACATGCTGCTTTGTAACTCGCCCCGAGTTGGGGAGTTTCTTTCCGCACGTCAGCACCCCTGGGATTGCTTTCCTTCTCCCGCCTCGCACTCGCTCGACATGGTTTTTTCCAACTCAGTCTTTTTTATTAAAAAAATTAATGAAAAAATGCTCCAACTCTCAGTTTTACAAGGCACACAAAATCTCTAAAAGGGAAACACAAGCGTGAGGTGCTGAGGTACCAAAACCTGCCCCTGTTAGTCCAACTAAAGGGACAGCGTCGGGAGGCGACGGAGGAGGAAGGGGGAGGCTGTGGGATGGAGAGAGCCCTCCCCGTACCCCTCAGCTGCGCATCCTCGCAGCGCCGCGGGAATGGGGGGCTGTGTGTCTGGGCGGGTCTTTGGTTTGCTCCCCTGACCTGCTGGGGGTGGTGGAGGAGGTTGGAGGGGGTTGTCCGGCAGTGGGGTTACATTCATCAGGCGGTGCTGGGCGGCACGACAGGAGCATCACTTGCTGTGCTGCGAGGCCGGGGCTCCCGGAGCGTGTTTCTGCTCCTGCTGCTTCACCTGCTGGACCATTTCCCTCATCTTGCACTGTGCAGTCTTGGGGAGGAGAAGGGAAAAGCAAGAGTTGGGGGTCAGGGCACTGTTTCTCCCACCACCACCCACCCCTGAGCCCCCACCCAGCATCTTGCCGCTCCCAACTTTTCACCCCGGACAAGCCCTAATTAATTTCAGGTTTCTGGGTTTTTTTAACTTGTGCTTCCTCCATCGCTCCTTGAGAGAGGCTCAATTTTTTGGGGGGGGGCCGCCATCCCGCTCGAGTGGACAGGAGACAAGGTTATGGAAGATGAACCCAGGTGGGATGCGGGTGGCTTTGCCCGCACCGAGGAGTCCATTCACAATGTCCTCACGTCCAGCAGCATCAAAATCATGGTACCCAGCAAAGAGCTCCCCTGGCGCTGAGGGAGGCCAAGCCAGGCTGGCAGCACAGTGCTGACCACAGGGACGCTCTCAACTTGGCCCTTACTGTCCCCCACACCCACAGCCCCCACCCAGCGCACCTTGAACTGAGCCTCGGGCGGCCCTGTGATGATGACCATGCGCTCGCTGCCCTTGGGACCTTCTGCCGGTGCAATCTGGGGAAGTATGGGGGAGAAGGAGCGTGAGTGCAGCCACCGCTTCAGCAAGACCTTCCCTCGGTGGCATGTCCCCCCACAACGCAGGGCAATCCCCCCATGCAGGAGCATCCCCTCCCACCCGAGCCGGGCTCCTAACCAGGGTGCTGCAGGCCTGGCCTTCTACTAAACACAGGCGGGAGAGGTGGGCCCATGCCAACGGGTACAGGAGAGCTGGGGAGAGACTTTTTACAAGGGCATGGGGTGACAGGACGAGGCGGAGTGCCTTCAAAGTGGAAGAGGGGACATTTAGAGGAGATAACAGGAAGAAATTTTTCACTGTGAGGGTGGTGAATCACTGGCCCAGCTTGCCCAGAGAAGCTGTGGCTGCCCTAGCCCTGGAGGTGTTCAAGGCCAGGTTGGACGGGGCTTGGAGCAACCTGGGCTGGGGGGAGGTGTCCCTGAACAGGGCAGGGGGGTGGGACTCCATGATCTTCAAGGTCCCTTCCAACCTCAACCGTTCTGTGATAAGTTGGGGAGCAAAACTGCTCCCCGCACACTCCCATTCCCTGACCTCGGCAGTGCAGAGGGGAAACTGAGGCACGAAGCGCAGGACCAGCCCCGCAGCGCCTTCCTCACCTTGATGGAGGCACCCGCAAACCGCACCAGCTGCTTGATGTGCTGCCCCTTCTTCCCGATGATGGCCCCCACCGCCTGCGTCCCGATGAACACGTTCACAACCTCTTGCTCCGGAAGCTGCGGGGGCATGGAAGAGTGAGAGGGTCAGGGCACCAGCTGGACAGGGGACAAAGGAGGTGGCTGTCCCCATCCCACCATCCCATGGTAGTGGTTGCCCACTCTCCCAAGGTGCCCCAGCAAAGATCTCCTGGAGAGGGGGGACAGGCACCTAAAGGGTGCTGATGTGGGAAGGCGCTGGCTGGGGGAGCTCCGCCGAGAGCTGGCTGAGAGCTCCGCCGAGGAGCTCTATGGTGGGAGAGAAAATGAGGGTCAGCGATGGCCCCAGCATGCCAGACCCTTCCCGGCCACCCCCAGACCCACGCACAGCAGCAAGACACCACCATGGGGCTGGGAGGCAGACGGGGGCTCCCAGTTACCCCCACTCCCCCCACGCTGCCACCTTGCCGCCCGTGTCCCGCATCTGCAGGGGAAAACCACGACACAACTCTCTCCTGCTCTGCATTCCAGCAAGTGCAACCGGATGCTACCTGCAAACCACCACTGCTCAGCTGGAGGACGAGCAGACCCGGCTCCCCTGCCCAGCCTGGACGCCGCTCTCGCTCCCAGCCCTGGAAAAAAAGCCTCTCCAGGACGGGGCTGCAGCAACAGCCGCACATTTCCACCCCACAGGAAACAGCTCGTTAACGAGGGGCGAGCACCGCATTTCAAAGCCCCCTTAGGAGCAAGGCAGCGCCCCAAGAGCCAGCCCAACCCCCCAGCACACAGCTCAGCACTCACCACACGCTCGCCGGCCCCCGCAGCAGCGGCTCGAGCGGGGCTGCCCGCGGCCGGCGGTCGGGCGCCGCTCCGTCACAGCCGCTCACCATGGTGGAACGCCGAACGCAGTCCGCGTCCTTCCAGTCGCACCGCAGCCATGGCGCAGCCGGGTGCAGCGAGCGCAGCTCCCCGCCAGAGGGGCGCAAAGCGCCGTGCGAGCGCGCAGGAAAGGGCTCGGTAAGCCCGGGATTGGCATTCCCTCACCCACCGCGGGCAGAGGAGGCAGGAGGGGGCGCGCGAGAGCCCGCGCCGCCGGCCGCTGTCGCTCGCCTCAGGCCTGCGGGACGCCGAAAGGCTTCTCCGCTCTCCGAGGGGCCCCTCCGCTCTCTGGGAGGCTTCTGGGGGGCCCCTCCGTCTCTGGAGGGCTTCTGGGGGGCCCCTCCGTCTCTGGAGGGCTTCTGGGGGGCCCCTCCGGCCTCCGTGGGGGCCTCTCCCCGAAGGCCTCTTCCCCTCCTCCGGGCACTCCCCGGCCTCCCGGCGCCCAGCTGCCAGCCGGGGCCCGGCTCGGGGCTTCCGGAGAAGGGCAAGCGCCTCCCCCAGACAGAGCAGGGCCAGGCGGGCCGGGCGGGACGGCGCCGGCCCGGCCCCACCGCAGGGCAGGGGCAGAAGCGGGCCGGGCGGCCGCTAACGGCTCCCTCAGGCAGAGCACAGACGGCGGCGCGCCTGCGCGCGCGCACCCACCGCCCCGCCCCGCCCCTCTCTCCCCCCTCAGCCGCCCCTCCACTAATGGCTGCGGGGGGCCCTCGGCGCCCTCCTCGCCGCCCGCGGCCCCGCCGCCGCGCAAGAGGCCGCCCCCCAGGGCAGCGAGCCGCCCCGCCGCCTCAGGGCCGCCCCCGGGCATCGCCCCGGCGCCCACTCCCCCCCCATCTCCCCGGCCAGAAGCAATGCTATCAGCAGGGGTCGGGGGCATAACAGTTCAAGAGAAATTCCTTTGTGTAAGAAAGACCAAAGAGTTCTTCAAAGGATCCGGCTGTCCTGACATTTGGGGGGGCAAAGAGAGGAAAAAACCCACCTCGGACCAACCTGTGTGCTCCATTCCCAAAGGACAAAGTGATTGAAGTGGGTGTATGCCCGAGTTGCTTTCCCACCTTTTATGTCCTGTCCTCCTTAGACTTTTCTTTGCAACTCAGTGTAGGGATTTCCGAAACGAACTTAATTTGTTGGCGATAGGAAGAAAGGTAAAATGTTGGGAAGCATTAACGGAATGAGCCAAAGAGGCCTAATGTGCTGCAGCGGGATCATTAGCTCTCTGCGAGCGGTCGTTGGCTGGGAGAGGTTGGGGGGTGTTGAGGAGGGCTGCAGTTAGGTGTATGTGCCTGAGATGATCCCAGGGGCGCTTGGAGGGGGAGACCTTTGGGATAGGAAAAGTAACTTGGGAAGTTTGGGCCCTGTGAAGGGAAGTCAGCCTGCTGGGAGCTTCCCTAGGGTTGCAAAACACTGTTGTGTGTGTTCTTTCCTCAGCGTTTGCATAGTTGTGGATGATGATGATGACGAGACTCCGCCGAAAAAGCAAAAATCAGGTATCGCGCATTACACAAGTACTGAATATGCCCGATTTTTCTGAGGTTTCGTGTCCCTTGGAAAAGTCTGGCTTTTGTGCTCTGGCATTGTTCCTGAAACGGTGGCTTTTCAAGCTGTTGGCTTCTTGCCTTGTGGCTCTCTATGCCTATAGCCAATGGCTTGAGGGTGTCCGGTAGGGCTTAGCCCTATAGATGACGGACGTTCTCTGCGGTGACTGTGGCAGGGCCCAATACTTTTACTGCCAGCAGGAGATAGCCCAGGTCTCTGGCGCTGAGCCCGCGCCTGTCAGCAGAAAGAGTATCTTAAATCCAAGCTGTGTGCTCCCTCCTGTCTGTATTCGCAATGTACCTCTGTTGGTTTTCTAGCCTGTTCTTATACGGCCTGTCTTTGTTTTTTAGATTATTCCATCGCTGAGCAGAAAGAGAAAGTTGAAGTTTCTGCAGTGCTGCAGTTGCCGACCAAGGCAACCAAACGCCCGGCGGCTTCCGTCAGCGAAGATGCTGCCGGCACAGAGTCTGCGGAAGAGGTTAGCGAGGGCTTTGAAATGTTAGGGTCTGTGCAAGGTGCGAGAGCAAGCAGCTCTCCCTACTGCATCTTGAGGTTGAGCCTGCTCTGAGCCTGTACAGCAGTAGGTGGTTCTTTTGCATTTCTAGCAGGCAGCTCTAATGTGGGCTGGGTTTGCCTTACTCAAGCCTGCGTCCTCTGCTCCGGCACTGGCAGCTGCGGGAGGAGCAAACTGTTTGTTGTCTTCCAGATACTTGAGAATGGTTCAAGTTTATAGTTTTAGTGTGTTTGCAAACTGTTATTCTCTTTCTCAAGCTTGTGGTTAAGGAATCAATATACACTACCTGACAAGAAAAACTGCATACTTGCTCTGGATAAACCACTTTCTGCTCATTATCCACCAGTCCAGGAGAGCGTTCCTGTAGGACTTTGGCTCTGTAAAAATGAGCCACCTTGACTGCCTAGTTTGGTTCAAAGGTGTAGTGCAGTTTTTCTTATTGCCCCATGGGATTAGAGGGCTAAGAGACTGTCGGGCTCTAGTTCTTCGTTCCTGAGAGAGTCGTTAACTCTTATTTGTACAAAATATATTTCTCAAGGGCCGAACTATCACCCTTTGGAATGTTTAGAAGCCGACTGAGTGATAACTCAGTGACAAGACTGTATTCTTTTAATTGCTGCACATATGAGAGCCTGTATTCAAAATTTAAAGCGTACCTGTCAAAGGTCCTGCCAAGATTTGCCGCCTTCTGCAATCTGAACCAGCAAGTCATGGTCCCCAAGTCATAGTAGAGCTGACTAAGCCTCAGGAAGTGTGTTTGCTGGGATTCACATTCAGGTTACACTCACGCTGGTGCTTTTTTGTTGTTTTCTTTTAAGCCTGGGTCCACTTCTTTAGAGCCTTCCACTAAAAGACCACGATTTTCGTCACTCGAGGTAGCCGTGCTGCAAATTGGTAAGGCTGACATCAAGTTATACGACTTGTTTCATTTTCACCCTACCTTGTGTACTGTCCAAGTCTACCCCTAGGGTTCTGTAGGGATTATGGCAGGCACGGGACGAGGCAGCATCTGGGAATACTTGAGCGTGACCTCTGTTTCTTACCCGCATCCTTGCATTGCTTCTGGAGTGGAGCCGGGCGTCGATCTGGTCGTCTCGGTACCAGAGCTGCCTTGGATGCAGTCCTTCCGTTCTGATAGGTCCACTGTTAGCTTGCCAGAAGCAAATTGTTTTCAATGCTCCTTTTAGGTAGTAGATCCTGAGGAGCCTTTTGTATTTCAGGTTTCGGCTGGCAATACCTTGTGCGCGCAACTTGCTGCAGTTGCCGGTGTGAAAACCTGAAAATGTCCTAAAGTGACATAACACAAATCATATGATGATGTGAGAGAGAAAATGACAATTTATCTTTGGTGAAGCTCGTTACTGTAAACTCATAAACCTCTTCAGTTTCCTTTTATACTTACCGATGCCTTACGCTCTTCTCTCGTAGGTCAAATGCCGTGTGGGACCCATGCTCGCTTGACTAAGGAACCACTCTCTCGTCCTGACAAGACAATTCCCCGTCTGAGGTAAAAATCCTTCCGTTTTCTTTGACTTCTTCCCCGAAAGGTTTACTGCCTATGGTAAGGGAGGTCGTCAGCTGCTTCCCCCCCGAAGAACCAATATTAAACTTTTTCTTTAAATCCAGCTACTTAATTGACACAGGAGATTAGCTAGAGATTAAAGGTCTGCGGTAAGAGGAAGCGTTGAACTTGAGAGGAGGCTGAGGACACAATCAACAGCGTATCTTCAAGGCAGTTGTTGTGATTTTCACTTTTACTTCTCTCTACTTCCCCATTAGCCAGTTGAAGACAGCAGGTCTTCATCTGAAAGTCATAAACATCTCGTGTCTGTCTCCATCGTCATCGGTGTACGTGCTTGACAAAGCAGGTGGTGGTGGAGGTGCACATTGGAATGTTCTCTTGATACCGTTTCTTTTGCCGTTGATGTTTTGAGCACAAGCCGGAAGGGCAAACAGAGCATCAAAGCTGCTCCAGACAGCTTCTTACCACTGAGGCCACCAGTTAAGGAGTGCGCTGCGCCAGAATCCGCCACTGCAGATGAAAATCCATACCATGAAAATGATACAGAAGAGAGTTTCTCATGTAATTTTGGGTGCGCTGAGTTTAAGCGCACTGCATTTGAGAGCAGGTCAAGACTCTGCTGTCGGCGTCTCATCTGCCAGTCGTTGCTTATTGTGGTTTGGCTCATATTTTGGAGCAGATCTGGAGCCTGAGAAAGAGATTCCTTTCAGAGGAAGCTAAACCAGAGAAGTTCCTGGGGAAGGTGTCTAATGCACTCCAACCGCTACTGAGCATATAGTCCCTGAGGTCAGAGCAGGGCAGGTCTGAAGTAAAATGTCCCAGCAGTATGGATGTTGTGGACATTGCCATTCTCAGCGTCAGCATAACCTTTAACAAATAGATTGAGCAGAATTGGTCAGGGCTGGTTGAAATGAACGCTGTCTTGTCCCACAGAGTAAAGTGGCCTCCTCAGGTTAATGCAGATATTTGTCGGATGTGCAAAGAATATTTTGTTCTTCTTAAAGAAAAACCCCAAAAGCCAGCGTGAATTGGTACGCACTGATAACAAATGCCCCCCGTATAAAAATTGTGATTCTCCTCTGTTGTTTGTTTCCTGCCCCAAAGTGTTCAAGCCTCCTCCAAGGAACCAGTGGCGACTGTGAGTCACCGGGAAGAACCAAAATACGGAGGAGATGTCTATCCACGTGCAACACTCAGGACCGGTGAGTATCCCCATGATTCCAATCCGTTCCACTTTGTAGGTAGACGTCAAATCCGAATAGGGCATTTCTTACACACTCGCAGATGACGTTCCGAGTTCAAAGTGCTTGCCAGAATTCGAACTTCCTGACCATACCGTCATCCTTCAAAGTTTTTCCTTTTTTTTTATTTATCACTCAGAAATGGAGAGCTGTGTACATCTGATGGTGATTGAAAGTCGACTTCTTGTTTTCTTACTACTGCTTTTCTGTGCAGGTGTCGAATGTATAGATGTTTGCTGCCCGCAGCGGTCGCAGAGAGGTGATACGATCAGGTAGAGTCTCTTCTAATGATGCTTCTTGTTCCTTTTGGCTCTGCGCGTGTATCTCTTTCAGCCGCTGGTAGAGTCTCGAAGATGACCAACGGTCTTTGATCGTCTCAGTGCTGTGAAAGAGAAGTAGCTAGCTTGCGGCTCCGGAATTGCTTGCAAGCCAGTTGCATCTCCAACACAAGCGAGAGCCGTGCTGCGTGACAAAGAGGGTTGTGCTGGTGTGGTGTTTGCTGTGGGAAGAAAGCCAGTAAGGGTGCGAGTGGTGGCCGTCCCAAGTTGTCCTTGGATGTGCAGAATCCGTTTTTGTTTGTGAGTCGTTCTGCCGAGCCATCAAGGAGCTGACATTTCACTTCTTTCACTTGGAAACCCGCATCCTAAGCAGAAGGATTAGAGAGCTTGTAAAGCCTGGTGGGACTTGAGGCAGTTTTGGGGACTTTGTAAGTCCCAAAGGATGCCTGGGGTTTGCCTAGGAGGGGGAAAAAGGCAGCGTGCAGTTGGGTTTGAGAGGCCAGCGGCCTCATTGGTATTGGCTGTCTGAGCTGGCAGGACTGTGAGTTGCGACGGCTTTGCGGTCTTTATGGAAACAGGTTTTTGGGGGCAGTAGGTGCAGCTACAGGGAGAGATTTTGTACGGCGGTAAGATGCACGCATCTTTCTGCAGTGACCTGCCCTTACATGAGAGAGGAGAAAGCGTAGATGGGAGCAGAGGGAGGTTCAGTTGCAGCAGTCCTGTTTTGTAGCTAATTCTGTCCCTATTCTTCTCCCCGCTTTAAAAACTAGTGCTGTATTTAGCCTTGCAAAAGCCTTTCTTGTCCAGAGGGTGAATTCTTGAGAATTCCATGGGACAGGACGGATATAGAGCTCGCTTCTCTCTCTCCCTCTCCTGGCAGGTACTGCACACCAGAAGAAAACTCTGCGGAAGAGGAAGGAGCAGTGAAAGAAACCATCGCAGGGGTAAGCTTGTGTTATTCCCAAGGAAAATAGAGCTCTTTGTGATGAGAAACTTCAGCACTCTTCACATGACTTCCTCAACAATATCTGTATTTGCCCAGGTTGTTTTTCCCCGGGAAAGCGGGAGCGTTATTTGATGAGTAGCGCTATCGCCAAGTGTTTTCCGCTGCCGTTAATTTTGTTTCTGGACTATTAGGAGCACACTACACTATACGGTTTTGATTCTTCCCCTTTCACGTGTTGGGTATAGCCTCAAAATCTTTAGCGCACAGACTTGGTTGACCTGCAAAGCTGGACTGGGGTGTCTTTAGTCTTATCTTGTTTGCTGGGATAGGAAGTACGTCTCTTTGACTTTCACCTCTGGTCAGGGTTAAGGTCAAAAATAAAATTTTAGTCATGGTAATCAGAAATAGTAGTCTCAATCTCAACTTGATACCTACACGTGGAGGCTTTGCTGGGGTTCTTAACGCTAGCCCAAGGCAAAGGAGCTTTCTGCCTCTCTTGCCTCCGAGTGCAGCACTCCATGGGTGCACAGTTGGAATGCAGTCGTCAAGAAGAAGTAACTTTGGAGTTTGCTGGTTGCATGGGTGTACAAAAACCCTTCCAGTTTTCTATATAAGCAAGATTTTCTGTCCTGTCCCCAAGGAAACAAATCTGTGCTTTATTGCTAGCTTAACGTCCGTTTGTCTAACAGAGGCAGCGTGGCACAGAAATCTTAGAAGATGCCTTATTCCGAGGACACCCTACACCTGTTCCGTCCAAAAAGTCAGCCAGCCTCGATGTGGAGGAAAAGAAAGTGCCAAGATTGGGAAAAACAGCGGAACGCTTTCCTCCGCTCACAGAGGTACCGTAGGCGACAGTCTGTGAGACAAAAGAGAAGGTTGTGGCAGAGCTGCAAGGAAGTCCTCTTCTTCTCGGTGGTTCTTAAGGCGCTTTGAAATCTGAAGAACTTGCATTGAACCTGTTAGCGAGTGGCTGTGGTTGTGGCTTCACAGTGCGAGGGTCAGCACTAAAGCTGCTTTGAAGGATTTTGTGTGCTCCCCGCGCTCCTTCAGTTGTGCTGCCCTAAGGGTTTGTGGGCCTTCTGTTAGCGGGACGGCTGCCTCAGTTTCCCCCTTTGCCGTTCCCTTTGAAGTCCCCCACCTTCACGTTCTTTCAGGCTCCTGACTTAGCTGCCTCGGTACGGAGGATGCCCGCTGGGGTTGGCTTAAACCTGGGTATTGCGAGGGGCGCAGCAGCACCTGGGAAAGGGGGTTGCCAGAGTTGTGTTCCATTTTCAGCTGCTTGAGCGTGTTTGCTAAGTTGACGGGTTTTATCCCCACGTCCTTGGTGAAAAGAAACGGCAGCAAGCCTGGGCTGTGAAGTTCAAAGTTAGGATGCTGAAACCAACCAAGCAAGGCAAAAGCGCTATCGCTCACTGAGGCAAGAAACCGTCGGAGGCAGTTGCTCTGTCACCTGAGCTGAATTTACAGGCCGTGTTTCAGTGGAAAGCTGCCCCCAGGTCAGCGTGCTCCATGCTCTGTTTCACAAGTCCTTCCCCATTTAATTGTTCCTTTCAGGCCATGGAGAGAGAGGTCAGTGCCGCATTTGGCAAAGGTGAGCCAGATGAGATCATGAGCAGTGCCTTCAAACTAAAGGTCACTCGCGAAGACATCCACACGCTCAGGAACCTTTGCTGGCTAAACGATGAGGTAAAACCAGCTGCAGCACAGGGCTAGTCTCACTCAGCCTTTATTGAAAAATACCCCTCCGCCCTGTACAGAAGTCGCGTCAACGTTCTTTGACGACCTCCGCTGCAGAGCCTAGAAATCTCTGTACACTTCTTATTTGAGGTGTTGAAGGGTCGAGCGTTTCGGGAAGTTCCGTTACTTCTTGTATGACGCAGCTTCCAGGAGTTCGTCCGGGTTATTGGCGTGGGTGGCAGGTGTTTTGATCAAACTGCCGATGTAGCCCCGTGTGAAATCCTGGGAACAAAAGCTGACAGCTGAGGCTGGAGTTCTCTGCGCTGCGTGCTTAAGGGTGGCCAGAAAAGAGGTGGTGCTGTATTTTTCGTTGGGGAAGGCAGCGTCATATGTTTACACCTCACGTTTCCTCTTTATGGTACAGGTGGTTAATTTCTACATGGGTCTGCTGATGGAAAGAGGCAAGAAGGAAGGCTATCCAGCGGTCCACGCGTTCAGTACTTTCTTTTATGCCAAACTAACATCTGGGGGCTACGAAGCAGTAAGAAGATGGACCAGAAGTGTGGATGTCTTCAAGCAGGACATCATCTTTGTGCCTGTGAACTTGCAAGCACACTGGACACTAGCCGTGAGTCCCACGGGCTTTTTCTTTAGAATTGGACGGGGAGCAAAAACTGGCAAGAGAAGTCATGTAGGTGTTGGGGGGTGTGCGGCACAAGGTTGTGCTTTGCCTAACGGTCACCTTTTAATAACAGGTCATAGATCTGAGGAAGAACACGATCACGTACTTGGACTCGCTTGGGCAGAAAGGGGACAAGATTTGTCAGACTTTGCTGTAAGTAACCGCTCCGTCACTGCTTTTCTGGTGTGAATGAGGAGAGGGGTTTTAGATTGAGTCCCTGTAAGGCGACTGCCAGTTTTCACGTGGCTTGTAGATAACCAAGCAGGAATCTTGGAGTTGCTTGCTGCGACTTGTCTGGCATCGACTGCTTATCTGCTGTCACAGCGTCCCCTGCACCCAGGGTCTGGGGTGCCTGGATTCTGCCACCTTCCCGTGAGAGGCACAGCCAAATACGCCATAGCCCCGTGGCACACGTGTGCCGACTTTGTTAGTCGGAGCCCAGGATGTGGGATCAAGGCACCCGGTGGAATTACGGCATTACAGTTCCTTGCTTGGTTTGTCTCTTTGTGCTCTGATAACATGTGATTTGGGGCTTTTTGACCTCTCCGAAGCAATGGAGTCGTTGGCCTCGTTCTTGATCATTAGCTCACAGCCTCTCCCCGTGTTTGTAAGTTTCAGATTGGGATTTTTCCTCAAAATCAGCCTTAAATCAGCTGCGGTGAGGATCCTCTGACATTTTACCGTCCTGCCGTCCGTCTTCCTGTGATCCTTCAGCCGCTTTATTTTGTTGTTGGCCTAAATTACAGAGATGAAAAGGGATTTTTTTTTTTCCTTTTGTTTTAACCAGCCAATACCTGCAAAAAGAAAGCTGGGAAAAAAGACAGCTGGAGCTGGATGTTTCAGAGTGGACTCTTCACAGCATGGAGCCACGTGTACGTGAGCACCCCTTGGGTTTGAAATGGGAACTGTAAGTGCTTCTTTGGGGCCCAGATCCTGGCCCGTGGCAAAGAAAGGGTTGAGCTGATGTTTCTCGAGGAGTTGATAGTAAAAAGCAGTCCCTAAAGACCGGATTTAAGAAAGGTCACTTAAGAAAGAGGCGGTGCGAACCTTGAGACACCTCGCAGGGGGGAGGGCTGCTGCGCCTTCTGGGCCTGCCAAAAATTTGGATCGTAGTGTCCGAGTCCGGGAGGCAGAGGGGAGGGATGGTGAGCAGTGAACTGGGTCTGTTCCTCGTGGGCGGGAGTGGGTATTGGGGATTAGGCAAGTAGGGTCAGGAGTGTGCGGTGAGCGCAGTGTCGGTGTGGGTAATGTGCGCTGCTTCCAAGTTGCTTTTCTTTTGAGACAGAGGGAAATCCTCCATCTTCTTTGCATTCCTTAGGAGATCCCTCAGCAGCTGAACGGAAGCGACTGCGGCGTCTTTATGTGTAAATACGCAGAGTACATCGCCAGAGAGAAACCGTTCAACTTTAGCCAGGTGAGTGAAGGTCATAAACCCCTCCAAGCCCCTCTCGCCCAGGGACAGGAGCCAGGGAGGTTAGGCAGCAGCTCTTCATTGTGTCCGGGGCAGGGGCTGAGGTTTCGTACCCCGTTTCGGTGCGTAGTTGCTGGGATCAGAACTTCCAAGTGGCCTGGGCAGGGCAGAGCTGTGGTTCTCCATCCCCGCCTTTGGGAGCTGCTGCCGGTGAGATTCCTCTTGGGCAAGATACTGCCGCCAGCGGGTTTGGCATATCTGGGCTCGGTATCTTTTGGAGAAATGGCTTCTACCCTTTGACCAGTCAAGACACCGCTTCTTTTTATTGATTTCGTTTTAGACGGGTCTTTTATTAGCGTGCTTGTAAGCTGTCGCGCGGTCAAGTCAATCTGGTTTTGTCGGGTTGTCGTGTCACCCTCTTAGGAACCGCGTGGGGTGTTGTACCCAAACGGTTGACAGTTCCTAAAGGGAACTTCCTATTAAGGACTCCGCTGGGCGTTTATGCGTGTTTGCCGCCTCTTTCTACCGTGACGTCATTATTTAATTTCTCTTTTCTTTCTCTTCTCTTTTCAGACTCACATGCCATACTTCCGGAAGAAGATGGTGTGGGAGATAATCCACCAACAGCTGCTGTGACACGTGGACTCTTAGAGTTCTTATTTTGATTACGTTTCTTCGACCTTAGTTACTTTTCTTAGGCCTTTAGTTAGTTTTCTTAGACCTTTAGTTACATTTCTTAGACGAATTTTCCTCTTTAGGTTATGAAGTAGAAGTTAAGATGGTTTATTCCCCCCACCTCCCTTATTTTGGAGACAGTAACTCTGGGGTTTTGGTACACAAGTTTTCCTCTTTAGCTTATGAAGTAGAAGTTAAGATGGTTTGTTCCCCCCACCTCCCTTATTTTGGAGACAGTAACTCTGGGGTTTTGGTACACAAGTTTTCCTCTTTAGCTTATGAAGGAGAAGTTAAGATGGTTTATTCCCCCCACCTCCCTTATTTTGGAGACAGTAACTCTGGGGTTTTGGTACACAAGTTTTCCTCTTCAAGTTATGAAGTAGTGGTTAAGACAGTTTATTTCCCCACCACCACCCCCCACCCCCCCTTATTTTGGAGACAGTAACTCTCTTTGAAATTAGCTAACGCACCTTAAGCAAAAGCCAGAAAGGTGGGTGTGACCTCGTTAAGGGCAGAGTGAAGAAGGAACATCGTCAACTTCCATGGCTGAGCCGCACGCTCGCGCCTCGCAGCGCACGCGACCACGTTACAGACAAATGGGAAACATCTGTGGTGGTGGTTACAGTTGTGTTTGCCCACCTTACCTTCCCAAGGACAACGTGCTGAACTACCGTCTCAAAGAGAGTTTTCCTCTGTTTCTGGAATATCTACCATCTCCTTGATTCCTAAAACTGGATTTGTCACGACCACGGAAAGAAAGCGTTTACCATCTCTTGATTTCTCACCAAAGCCCCTGTCCTTTGGGCTGGTTTGGGGTTGGCTTTTTTTGCTGCCTCCAGGGAGTGATCTAATGTGAAAAGAGAAGTATTTATTTCTTTATATAATATAAATATTTATTTTAATAAAAAGAGCCTTAATGGAAGGAAACTCTCCCTGTGTCCTGGTTTGAGGTAAAAGAGAACCAATTTTGTTCAGTAACTTGGCTTCTTAGCTGGGCCTCTTCTACCAACTGAAATTAACTGCCTATTGTGCCGTCAGCGTTCACTCTCTCAGAGCGATAAGAGCAATGTTTACAGCTGATGCCCAGGCATGGGATGCAGAGAGGCTCTTGCTTATACTTATTGCTATAACCCCCACGGCCAACCAGCTTTGTTATTTGCCCCGTTGGAGGGTCGGAAGCGGAAAAGCATAGTGGGGTCCCACCTGCGGGGAGGAGCGACAGGACAGGTGACCCAAAACTGACCAACAGGGTATTCCATCCCATCTGCCTCATGCTCAGTAGAAAAGGGACCAAAGGGATCAAAGGGTTCTTCTACCTGGGGAATGTTTACTTCGCCCTTTGATAATTATGCTGATGTGACCCCATCAGAGCTGGGGCATGGCAACCTTCTGGGCTCTGAGGATAAGGACTGGTACCTTGTTAAGATCGTGATTTTGTTGTTGATGCTCCTGAATGTGGTGCAGGGGTGGTTTCTTGTGAAACATCTGTGCAGGGGGAGCTGGAGGGGACCGTGCGCTGCCGCCACTCAGACCCGCGCAGCCGCTCGGCGATCCGCAGCGGCGCGAACCGCGGCCCCGCCCGGCCCGGCCGCAGCTGTCCCCCCCGGAGCAACGGCACCACCGGCAGCCGCCTCCCCCACGGCACCGGCGCCACCGGCAGCTGCCCCCCCCCGGAGCAACGGCACCACCGGCAGCCGCCTCCTCCACGGCACCGGCGCCACCGGCAGCCGCCCCCCCCACCGCCACGGCACAGGCGCCTCCGCCGCCGCCTGCACCGGCACCGGCACCCGCACCACCGGCAGCCGCCCCCCCCACCGCAACAACACCGGCCCCTCCGCCGCCCGTCCCGGCACAAGCCGCGCCCCCCCCTGCAGCGGCACAAGCCACGCCGCCGCCTCTCCCGGCACAACCTACTGCAGCCACTACAACCAGTACCAAAACTACTCCAACTCCATCAAAATCGGTACAAGCCGCCCCGGTAACCAGGAGCAGGAAGAGGAGGTCAACTCCTTCCCCTGCCCCTTACCACAAAGACCACCTCAAGTCACATAGCTTGGGGGAGAGTTCTGAACAAGATCCAGGGGAGGGTCCTTCAAGACCACAGAAGGGAAAGAGACCTTTGAAAACAGACAAAGGCCAGAGTCCTTCTAGAGCAGATGCTGGAGAGGCCCCTTCTGGGGCAGCCTCACCACAGGAGGACTCAGATGTAGAGGGAGTTGTTCAATCCTTCTCCGTGAAAGATCTGAGAAGTATCAGGAAGGACTTTAGTCGTCATGAAGGCGAAACACTTGTCTCCTGGTTGCTCCGATGCTGGGATAGCGGGGCAGATACCGTAGATTGAGATGGCAGAGAAGCTAGGCTATTGGGAAACCTGGCCAAGGATGGAGGGATTGATAAAGAAATTGGGAGAAAGACAAGCACTCTCAGTCTCTGGAGGCGACTGGTGTCAGCCATAAAGCACAGGTATCCCTTCAAGGACGATATCGAATGCCGTCCAAGTAAATGGACCAACATGGGAAAAGGTATGAAGTACCTGAGAGAACTGCCTGTGCGAGAGGTGATTTATAGTGATGGGCAAGCGACAGTAGACCCTGATGAAATGCCATGCAAACGATCTCTGCTCAAAAAGTTTGTACAAAGTGCACCATCAACATATTCCCACACATTGTCAACAATGGTCTGGGGAGGATCCGATACTGACACACCAACTGTAAATGAAGGGGTTAAGAAGGTACGACAGTATGAAGACAGTCTCTCTGGTCCCTTCTCTGTGGCAGCCATAGAAAAGCTGACTGTGACCACCGAGAAAATGACTGAGAAACTGACTGAGAAACTAGAGCAAATGACCCAGAGATTAGTTGAGCAAACCGATAAACTGTTTGATAAACTAACCAAGGTGGAGGAAAAACTCCATGCTTTCCCTGTACAGACTCATGTTGCAGCTGCTAAGAGGAAACGCCCTCCTACTCAAGAGAAAAACCACCCTCCGACTCAAGACAAATCAAAGCTGATGCGAGATATCCTGTGGGTTTGCCTCTGTGAATATGCAGAAGACATGAAGAAGTGGGATGGAGAACCTACCTCAGCCCTACAGGCACAGGTGCTTGAGTTGCAAAACGAAGCCGATAGAAGAAAGGATTCTTACAGGAAGAAGGTTGCTCCAACCTACGGTAGGCGATCCTACGGACCAGGTAGGAACCAATCTGATAATCGTAGGTACTACGGTCAACAGTAGAGGTGCCCTGCCTCCAGCCAGGAGGAGGAGAGGGACAACCGACTTTATTGGACTGTGTGGATTCGATGGCCTGGCACATGAGAGCCACAAAAGTATAAAGCCCTGGTGGACACTGGTGCACAGTGGTGTTGGGTTGTTTTTTGCTGTCTCCAGGGAGTTATCTAATGTGAAAAGAGAAGTATTTATTTCTTTATAGAATTTAAATATTTATTTTCATAAAAAGAGCCTTAATGGAACGAACCTCTACCTGGTAATGAGAGAGGGTGATTTATTCTTTTTTTTTTATTTAACTGAAAAAAAGTTGGATGTAGCGATGTGGATTTTCGCTCTCTCACAATCCCCCAGGAAGAGGATTGGAGCCAGGAGGAGCATCGGAGCACAGAAGCGGCGAAGCGATGGTCACACAGTGCTGCAGGGGCAATCGGGGTGTCGTTCAGTGATGAGATGAGCAAGCAGCATCCCGAAAATCCGCCCCTGGAGAGGGGTCAGCGGTGTACGGACGCTCTCTGTGTTCTGTAAACCCCCTGTGGGGAGCCCCTGCTGCCCCCTTGGCAGTGCCCGGGTGGCTGTGACTGCTGAAAGCTGGTTTGGTGCGTTGAGGTGTTAGGTGGGGTGGCAGCAGCCCCTGCCCGCCCCGGGAGGGGGGACACCACCTCTCCGGTGGCACTGGATGGGTGGGAGGGAGGGAGGGAGCACAGCTCTGGAAGCCATGGAGAAAGGCGTGGGGGTGTCCCTCATCGTGGCAGCCCCCAGCAGCCCTACCCCGCCACACGGCCACCCCAAGGACACCCAAGCCCCATCTTGGTCCTCTCCCTCTTGGGTGATGCCCTTCCACCCGCCCTGGAGGTGCGCTCCTCTCCTGCAGGGGGGGACGCCCAGCACTCGCCTGGCTAGAGAAGCACCGGGGGGGTGCTTAGGGGGCATCTGAGCTTCCCAGTTACACGGGCATAATTAGGGCGCCCTTAAGAACCATTAATAACCACTTTGGCTCTGCTAACCAACTGCGGCGAGGCCCCCACCCCGCTTTAGCGCAGGCTTTGTGATGCCAACACCTCCCTGAGCCACTGGGTAAAGCGACGCCTGGCAAAAAAACACCATCACCCAAAGAAAACCCCACACCACATCCCCCACTCCCCGCCCACCCCTTCTCCCCCCATCACAGCCATGGGACAAACTCCCACCACCACCACACCCCAATCTCAGCTCGGCTGTGACGCCCCCAAGACACTGGAAAGAAAGCAACCGAGAGCAAGCTCAGGCTCCTGTGAGCTGCAGAGATTTCTCTTTGGTTTTTGATGTTGTCGTTGGGTGGGTTTTGCTTGGTTGTTTTTCACACAACACTTTGCAGTAGAGGACAAAAACGTGGTGTCGCAGCCCCCGGGGTCAGCGCCGGCACTGCCACCTCCCCCCCCCCAGCTCCTGTCCCTCCTCTTGCCCCGCAGCTGTTCCCACTTTCCTTGCTTGGTTTGGTTGGTTTTTTTTCCTTTCTACCTTTCTTTTTTAATATGTTTTCGCTTCCCCCTTTTTTCTCTTTTACCCCTTTTTTCTCTTTTACCCCTTTTTTCTTTTGACCTTTTTTGCTTTTTCCCCCTTTTTTTCTTTTTCTCTTTTTTCTTTTCCCACTTTTTTTTTCCTCCTTTCCCTTTTTTTTTTCCCCCTTTTCTCTTTTTAAACATTTCTCAAGCTTTCTCCTGAAGGAACGGCCCCTGGCTCTCCGCTAGCAGAAGGAGCCTACGGAAGAGCTCTGGCACTGACATGGGCAGGAACACCCACAAGTGAGAACTGGATAGACAAAAGGCTCCTCAATGATGACACTGGGGCAGCCCGACCTTAGAAGCAGCAGAGGAGCAGAGCCACCCAGAGCCATCCAGAGAACAGGAAGGGCTATTCAGGGCCTTATTGTCTGCGCGAAGTAACCATCTGCTGAGAACCGGTCTGGCGGCTCAGAGCTCAGCCACAGCAGCACTCTTGAGCCAAAGGGGAAAAGTACACCGGCAGGAAGACTGGGAGCCTTCCTCCACAACAACCCACAGATCATGACCAGAGTGGTGCCTATTCCCAGCCTACACTAATGAATACGTACGCCTTTGCATCAGAAAGGAACGCTTGCTTTACCAGCCCCTGGGCGAGTTGGGAGCCATCCCCCTTGCACCCAGCGCTGCAATAAACATGCTGCTTTGTAACTCGCCCCGAGTTGGGGAGTTTCTTTCCGCACGTCAGCACCCCTGGGATTGCTTTCCTTCTCCCGCCTCGCACTCGCTCGACATGGTTTTTTCCAACTCAGTCTTTTTTATTAAAAAAATTAATGAAAAAATGCTCCAACTCTCAGTTTTACAAGGCACACAAAATCTCTAAAAGGGAAACACAAGCGTGAGGTGCTGAGGTACCAAAACCTGCCCCTGTTAGTCCAACTAAAGGGACAGCGTCGGGAGGCGACGGAGGAGGAAGGGGGAGGCTGTGGGATGGAGAGAGCCCTCCCCGTACCCCTCAGCTGCGCATCCTCGCAGCGCCGCGGGAATGGGGGGCTGTGTGTCTGGGCGGGTCTTTGGTTTGCTCCCCTGACCTGCTGGGGGTGGTGGAGGAGGTTGGAGGGGGTTGTCCGGCAGTGGGGTTACATTCATCAGGCGGTGCTGGGCGGCACGACAGGAGCATCACTTGCTGTGCTGCGAGGCCGGGGCTCCCGGAGCGTGTTTCTGCTCCTGCTGCTTCACCTGCTGGACCATTTCCCTCATCTTGCACTGTGCAGTCTTGGGGAGGAGAAGGCAAAAGCAAGAGTTGGGGGTCAGGGCACTGTTTCTCCCACCACCACCCACCCCTGAGCCCCCACCGAGCATCTCGCCGCTCCCAACTTTTCACCCCGGACAAGCCCTAATTAATTTCAGGTTTCTGGGTTTTTTTAACTTGTGCTTCCTCCATCGCTCCTTGAGAGAGGCTCAATTTTGGGGGGGGGGGGGCCGCCATCCCGCTCGAGTGCACAGGAGACAAGGTTATGGAAGATGAACCCAGGTGGGATGCGGGTGGCTTTGCCTGCACCGAGGAGTCCATTCACAATGTCCCCACATCCAGCAGCATCAAAATCATGGTACCCAGCAAAGAGCTCCCCTGGCGCTGAGGGAGGCCAAGCCAGGCTGGCAGCACAGTGCTGACCACAGGGACGCTCTCAACTTGGCCCTTACTGTCCCCCACACCCACAGCCCCCACCCAGCGCACCTTGAACTGAGCCTCGGGCGGCCCTGTGACGATGACCATGCGCTCGCTGCCCTTGGGACCTTCTGCCGGTGCAATCTGGGGAAGTATGGGGGAGAAGGAGCGTGAGTGCAGCCACCGCTTCAGCAAGACCTTCCCTCGGTGGCATGTCCCCCCACAACGCAGGGCAATCCCCCCATGCAGGAGCATCCCCTCCCACCCGAGCCGGGCTCATAACCAGGGTGCTGCAGGCCTGGCCTTCTACTAAACACAGGCGGGAGAGGTGGGCCCATGCCAACGGGTACAGGAGAGCTGGGGAGAGACTTTTTACAAGGGCATGGGGTGACAGGACGAGGCGGAGTGCCTTCAAAGTGGAAGAGGGGACATTTAGAGGAGATAACAGGAAGAAATTTTTCACTGTGAGGGTGGTGAATCACTGGCCCAGCTTGCCCAGAGAAGCTGTGGCTGCCCTAGCCCTGGAGGTGTTCAAGGCCAGGTTGGACGGGGCTTGGAGCAACTTGGGCTGGGGGGAGGTGTCCCTGAACAGGGCAGGGGGGTGGGACTCCATGATCTTCAAGGTCCCTTCCAACCTCAACCGTTCTGTGATAAGTTGGGGAGCAAAACTGCTCCCCGCACACTCCCATTCCCTGACCTCGGCAGTGCAGAGGGGAAACTGAGGCACGAAGCGCAGGACCAGCCCCGCAGCGCCTTCCTCACCTTGATGGAGGCACCCGCAAACCGCACCAGCTGCTTGATGTGCTGCCCCTTCTTCCCGATGATGGCCCCCACCGCCTGCGTCCCGATGAACACGTTCACAACCTCTTGCTCCGGAAGCTGCGGGGGCATGGAAGAGTGAGAGGGTCAGGGCACCAGCTGGACAGGGGACAAAGGAGGTGGCTGTCCCCATCCCACCATCCCATGGTAGTGGTTGCCCACTCTCCCAAGGTGCCCCAGCAAAGATCTCCTGGAGAGGGGGGCCAGGCACCTAAAGGGTGCTGATGTGGGAAGGCGCTGGCTGGGGGAGCTCCGCCGAGAGCTGGCTGAGAGCTCCGCCGAGGAGCTCTATGGTGGGAGAGAAAATGAGGGTCAGCGATGGCCCCAGCATGCCAGACCGTTCCCGGCCACCCCCAGACCCACGCACAGCAGCAAGACACCACCATGGGGCTGGGAGGCAGACGGGGGCTCCCAGTTACCCCCGCTCCCCCCACGCTGCCACCTTGCCGCCCGTGTCCCGCATCTGCAGGGGAAAACCACGACACAACTCTCTCCTGCTCTGCATTCCAGCAAGTGCAACCGGATGCTACCTGCAAACCACCACTGCTCAGCTGGAGGACGAGCAGACCCGGCTCCCCTGCCCAGCCTGGACGCCGCTCTCGCTCCCAGCCCTGGAAAAAAAGCCTCTCCAGGACGGGGCTGCAGCAACAGCCGCACATTTCCACCCCACAGGAAACAGCTCGTTAACGAGGGGCGAGCACCGCATTTCAAAGCCCCCTTAGGAGCAAGGCAGCGCCCCAAGAGCCAGCCCAACCCCCCAGCACACAGCTCAGCACTCACCACACGCTCGCCGGCCCCCGCAGCAGCGGCTCGAGCGGGGCTGCCTGCGGCCGGCGGTCGGGCGCCGCTCCGTCACAGCCGCTCACCATGGTGGAACGCCGAACGCAGTCCGCGTCCTTCCAGTCGCACCGCAGCCATGGCGCAGCCGGGTGCAGCGAGCGCAGCTCCCCGCCAGAGGGGCGCAAAGCGCCGTGCGAGCGCGCAGGAAAGGGCTTGGTAAGCCCGGGATTGGCATTCCCTCACCCACCGAGGGCAGAGGAGGCAGGAGGGGGCACGCGAGAGCCCGCGCCGCCGGCCGCTGTCGCTCGCCTCAGGCCTGCGGGACGCCGAAAGGCTTCTCCGCTCTCCGAGGGGCCCCTCCGCTCTCTGGGAGGCTTCTGGGGGGCCCCTCCGCCTCTGGAGGGCTTCTGGGGGGCCCCTCCGGCCTCCGTGGGGGCCTCTCCCCGAAGGCCTCTTCCCCTCCTCCGGGCACTCCCCGGCCTCCCGGCGCCCAGCTGCCAGCCGGGGCCCGGCTCGGGGCTTCCGGAGAAGGGCAAGCGCCTCCCCCAGACAGAGCAGGGACGGGCGGGACGGCGCCGGCCCGGCCCCACCGCAGGGCAGGGGCAGAAGCGGGCCGGGCGGCCGCTAACGGCTCCCTCAGGCAGAGCACAGACGGCGGCGCGCCTGCGCGCGCGCACCCACCGCCCCGCCCCTCTCTCCCCCCTCAGCCTCCCCTCCACTAATGGCTGCGGGGGGCCCTCGGCGCCCTCCTCGCCGCCCCCGGCCCCGCCGCCGCGCAAGAGGCCGCCCCCCAGGGCAGCGAGCCGCCCCGCCGCCTCAGGGCAGCCCCCGGGCATCGCCCCGGCGCCCACTCCCCCCCCATCTCCCCGGCCAGAAGCAATGCTATCAGCAGGGGTCGGGGGCATAACAGTTCAAGAGAAATTCCTTTGTGTAAGAAAGACCAAAGAGTTCTTCAAAGGATCCGGCTGTCCTGACATTTGGGGGGGCAAAGAGAGGAAAAAACCCACCTCGGACCAACCTGTGTGCTCCATTCCCAAAGGACAAAGTGATTGAAGTGGGTGTATGCCCGAGTTGCTTTCCCACCTTTTATGTCCTGTCCTCCTTAGACTTTTCTTTGCAACTCAGTGTAGGGATTTCCGAAACGAACTTAATTTGTTGGCGATAGGAAGAAAGGTAAAATGTTGGGAAGCATTAACGGAATGAGCCAAAGAGGCCTAATGTGCTGCAGCGGGATCATTAGCTCTCTGCGAGCGGTCGTTGGCTGGGAGAGGTTGGGGGGTGTTGAGGAGGGCTGCAGTTAGGTGTATGTGCCTGAGATGATCCCAGGGGCGCTTGGAGGGGGAGACCTTTGGGATAGGAAAAGTAACTTGGGAAGTTTGGGCCCTGTGAAGGGAAGTCAGCCTGCTGGGAGCTTCCCTAGGGTTGCAAAACACTGTTGTGTGTGTTCTTTCCTCAGCGTTTGCATAGTTGTGGATGATGATGATGACGAGACTCCGCCGAAAAAGCAAAAATCAGGTATCGCACATTACACAAGTACTGAATATGCCCGATTTTTCTGAGGTTTCGTGTCCCTTGGAAAAGTCTGGCTTTTGTGCTCTGGCATTGTTCCTGAAACGGTGGCTTTTCAAGCTGTTGGCTTCTTGCCTTGTGGCTCTCTATGCCTATAGCCAATGGCTTGAGGGTGTCCGGTAGGGCTTAGCCCTATAGATGACGGACGTTCTCTGCGGTGACTGTGGCAGGGCCCAATACCTTTACTGCCAGCAGGAGATAGCCCAGGTCTCTGGCGCTGAGCCCGCGCCTGTCAGCAGAAAGAGTATCTTAAATCCAAGCTGTGTGCTCCCTCCTGTCTGTATTCGCAATGTACCTCTGTTGGTTTTCTAGCCTGTTCTTATACGGCCTGTCTTTGTTTTTTAGATTATTCCATCTCTGAGCAGAAAGAGAAAGTTTCTGCAGTGCTGCAGTTGCCGACCAAGGCAACCAAACGCCCGGCGGCTTCCGTCAGCGAAGATGCTGCCGGCACAGAGTCTGCGGAAGAGGTTAGCGAGGGCTTTGAAATGTTAGGGTCTGTGCAAGGTGCGAGAGCAAGCGGCTCTCCCTACTGCATCTTGAGGTTGAGCCTGCTCTGAGCCTGTACAGCAGTAGGTGGTTCTTTTGCATTTCTAGCAGGCAGCTCTAATGTGGGCTGGGTTTGCCTTACTCAAGCCTGCGTCCTCTGCTCCGGCACTGGCAGCTGCGGGAGGAGCAAACTGTTTGTTGTCTTCCAGATACTTGAGAATGGTTCAAGTTTATAGTTTTAGTGTGTTTGCAAACTGTTATTCTCTTTCTCAAGCTTGTGGTTAAGGAATCAATATACACTACCTGACAAGAAAAACTGCATACTTGCTCTGGATAAACCACTTTCTGCTCATTATCCACCAGTCCAGGAGAGCGTTCCTGTAGGACTTTGGCTCTGTAAAAATGAGCCACCTTGACTGCCTAGTTTGGTTCAAAGGTGTAGTGCAGTTTTTCTTATTGCCCCATGGGATTAGAGGGCTAAGAGACTGTCGGGCTCTAGTTCTTCGTTCCTGAGAGAGTCGTTAACTCTTATTTGTACAAAATATATTTCTCAAGGGCCGAACTATCACCCTTTGGAATGTTTAGAAGCCGACTGAGTGATAACTCAGTGACAAGACTGTATTCTTTTAATTGCTGCACATATGAGAGCCTGTATTCAAAATTTAAAGCGTACCTGTCAAAGGTCCTGCCAAGATTTGCCGCCTTCTGCAATCTGAACCAGCAAGTCATGGTCCCCAAGTCATAGTAGAGCTGACTAAGCCTCAGGAAGTGTGTTTGCTGGGATTCACATTCAGGTTACACTCACGCTGGTGCTTTTTTGTTGTTTTCTTTTAAGCCTGGGTCCACTTCTTTAGAGCCTTCCACTAAAAGACCACGATTTTCGTCACTCGAGGTAGCCGTGCTGCAAATTGGTAAGGCTGACATCAAGTTATACGACTTGTTTCATTTTCACCCTACCTTGTGTACTGTCCAAGTCTACCCCTAGGGTTCTGTAGGGATTATGGCAGGCACGGGACGAGGCAGCATCTGGGAATACTTGAGCGTGACCTCTGTTTCTTACCCGCATCCTTGCATTGCTTCTGGAGTGGAGCCGGGCGTCGATCTGGTCGTCTCGGTACCAGAGCTGCCTTGGATGCAGTCCTTCCGTTCTGATAGGTCCACTGTTAGCTTGCCAGAAGCAAATTGTTTTCAATGGTCCTTTTAGGTAGTAGATCCTGAGGAGCCTTTTGTATTTCAGGTTTCGGCTGGCAATACCTTGTGCGCGCAACTTGCTGCAGTTGCCGGTGTGAAAACCTGAAAATGTCCTAAAGTGACATAACACAAATCATATGATGATGTGAGAGAGAAAATGACAATTTATCTTTGGTGAAGCTCGTTACTGTAAACTCATAAACCTCTTCAGTTTCCTTTTATACTTACCGATGCCTTACGCTCTTCTCTCGTAGGTCAAATGCCGTGTGGGACCCATGCTCGCTTGACTAAGGAACCACTCTCTCGTCCTGACAAGACAATTCCCCGTCTGAGGTAAAAATCCTTCCGTTTTCTTTGACTTCTTCCCCGAAAGGTTTACTGCCTATGGTAAGGGAGGTCGTCAGCTGCTTCCCCTCCCGAAGAACCAATATTAAACTTTTTCTTTAAATCCAGCTACTTAATTGACACAGGAGATTAGCTAGAGATTAAAGGTCTGCGGTAAGAGGAAGCGTTGAACTTGAGAGGAGGCTGAGGACACAATCAACAGCGTATCTTCAAGGCAGTTGTTGTGATTTTCACTTTTACTTCTCTCTACTTCCCCATTAGCCAGTTGAAGACAGCAGGTCTTCATCTGAAAGTCATAAACATCTCGTGTCTGTCTCCATCGTCATCGGTGTACGTGCTTGACAAAGCAGGTGGTGGTGGAGGTGCACATTGGAATGTTCTCTTGATACCGTTTCTTTTGCCGTTGATGTTTTGAGCACAAGCCGGAAGGGCAAACAGAGCATCAAAGCTGCTCCAGACAGCTTCTTACCACTGAGGCCACCAGTTAAGGAGTGCGCTGCACCAGAATCCGCCACTGCAGATGAAAATCCATACCATGAAAATGATACAGAAGAGAGTTTCTCATGTAATTTTGGGTGCGCTGAGTTTAAGCGCACTGCATTTGAGAGCAGGTCAAGACTCTGCTGTCGGCGTCTCATCTGCCAGTCGTTGCTTATTGTGATTTGGCTCATATTTTGGAGCAGATCTGGAGCCTGAGAAAGAGATTCCTTTCAGAGGAAGCTAAACCAGAGAAGTTCCTGGGGAAGGTGTCTAATGCACTCCAACCGCTACTGAGCATATAGTCCCTGAGGTCAGAGCAGGGCAGGTCTGAAGTAAAATGTCCCAGCAGTATGGATGTTGTGGACATTGCCATTCTCAGCGTCAGCATAACCTTTAACAAATAGATTGAGCAGAATTGGTCAGGGCTGGTTGAAATGAACGCTGTCTTGTCCCACAGAGTAAAGTGGCCTCCTCAGGTTAATGCAGATATTTGTCGGATGTGCAAAGAATATTTTGTTCTTCTTAAAGAAAAACCCCAAAAGCCAGCGTGAATTGGTACGCACTGATAACAAATGCCCCCCGTATAAAAATTGTGATTCTCCTCTGTTGTTTGTTTCCTGCCCCAAAGTGTTCAAGCCTCCTCCAAGGAACCAGTGGCGACTGTGAGTCACCGGGAAGAACCAAAATACGGAGGAGATGTCTATCCACGTGCAACACTCAGGACCGGTGAGTATCCCCATGATTCCAATCCGTTCCACTTTGTAGGTAGACGTCAAATCCGAATAGGGCATTTCTTACACACTCGCAGATGACGTTCCGAGTTCAAAGTGCTTGCCAGAATTCGAACTTCCTGACCATACCGTCATCCTTCAAAGTTTTTCCTTTTTTTTTATTTATCACTCAGAAATGGAGAGCTGTGTACATCTGATGGTGATTGAAAGTCGACTTCTTGTTTTCTTACTACTGCTTTTCTGTGCAGGTGTCGAATGTATAGATGTTTGCTGCCCGCAGCGGTCGCAGAGAGGTGATACGATCAGGTAGAGTCTCTTCTAATGATGCTTCTTGTTCCTTTTGGCTCTGCGCGTGTATCTCTTTCAGCCGCTGGTAGAGTCTCGAAGATGACCAACGGTCTTTGATCGTCTCAGTGCTGTGAAAGAGAAGTAGCTAGCTTGCGGCTCCGGAATTGCTTGCAAGCCAGTTGCATCTCCAACACAAGCGAGAGCCGTGCTGCGTGACAAAGAGGGTTGTGCTGGTGTGGTGTTTGCTGTGGGAAGAAAGCCAGTAAGGGTGCGAGTGGTGGCCGTCCCAAGTTGTCCTTGGATGTGCAGAATCCGTTTTTGTTTGTGAGTCGTTCTGCCGAGCCATCAAGGAGCTGACATTTCACTTCTTTCACTTGGAAACCCGCATCCTAAGCAGAAGGATTAGAGAGCTTGTAAAGCCTGGTGGGACTTGAGGCAGTTTTGGGGACTTTGTAAGTCCCAAAGGATGCCTGGGGTTTGCCTAGGAGGGGGAAAAAGGCAGCGTGCAGTTGGGTTTGAGAGGCCAGCGGCCTCATTGGTATTGGCTGTCTGAGCTGGCAGGACTGTGAGTTGCGACGGCTTTGCGGTCTTTATGGAAACAGGTTTTTGGGGGCAGTAGGTGCAGCTACAGGGAGAGATTTTGTACGGCGGTAAGATGCACGCATCTTTCTGCAGTGACCTGCCCTTACATGAGAGAGGAGAAAGCGTAGATGGGAGCAGAGGGAGGTTCAGTTGCAGCAGTCCTGTTTTGTAGCTAATTCTGTCCCTATTCTTCTCCCCGCTTTAAAAACTAGTGCTGTATTTAGCCTTGCAAAAGCCTTTCTTGTCCAGAGGGTGAATTCTTGAGAATTCCATGGGACAGGACGGATATAGAGCTCGCTTCTCTCTCTCCCTCTCCTGGCAGGTACTGCACACCAGAAGAAAACTCTGCGGAAGAGGAAGGAGCAGTGAAAGAAACCATCGCAGGGGTAAGCTTGTGTTATTCCCAAGGAAAATAGAGCTCTTTGTGATGAGAAACTTCAGCACTCTTCACATGACTTCCTCAACAATATCTGTATTTGCCCAGGTTGTTTTTCCCCGGGAAAGCGGGAGCGTTATTTGATGAGTAGCGCTATCGCCAAGTGTTTTCCGCTGCCGTTAATTTTGTTTCTGGACTATTAGGAGCACACTACACTATACGGTTTTGATTCTTCCCCTTTCACGTGTTGGGTATAGCCTCAAAATCTTTAGCGCACAGACTTGGTTGACCTGCAAAGCTGGACTGGGGTGTCTTTAGTCTTATCTTGTTTGCTGGGATAGGAAGTACGTCTCTTTGACTTTCACCTCTGGTCAGGGTTAAGGTCAAAAATAAAATTTTAGTCATGGTAATCAGAAATAGTAGTCTCAATCTCAACTTGATACCTACACGTGGAGGCTTTGCTGGGGTTCTTAACGCTAGCCCAAGGCAAAGGAGCTTTCTGCCTCTCTTGCCTCCGAGTGCAGCACTCCATGGGTGCACAGTTGGAATGCAGTCGTCAAGAAGAAGTAACTTTGGAGTTTGCTGGTTGCATGGGTGTACAAAAACCCTTCCAGTTTTCTATATAAGCAAGATTTTCTGTCCTGTCCCCAAGGAAACAAATCTGTGCTTTATTGCTAGCTTAACGTCCGTTTGTCTAACAGAGGCAGCGTGGCACAGAAATCTTAGAAGATGCCTTATTCCGAGGACACCCTACACCTGTTCCGTCCAAAAAGTCAGCCAGCCTCGATGTGGAGGAAAAGAAAGTGCCAAGATTGGGAAAAACAGCGGAACGCTTTCCTCCGCTCACAGAGGTACCGTAGGCGACAGTCTGTGAGACAAAAGAGAAGGTTGTGGCAGAGCTGCAAGGAAGTCCTCTTCTTCTCGGTGGTTCTTAAGGCGCTTTGAAATCTGAAGAACTTGCATTGAACCTGTTAGCGAGTGGCTGTGGTTGTGGCTTCACAGTGCGAGGGTCAGCACTAAAGCTGCTTTGAAGGATTTTGTGTGCTCCCCGCGCTCCTTCAGTTGTGCTGCCCTAAGGGTTTGTGGGCCTTCTGTTAGCGGGACGGCTGCCTCAGTTTCCCCCTTTGCCGTTCCCTTTGAAGTCCCCCACCTTCACGTTCTTTCAGGCTCCTGACTTAGCTGCCTCGGTACGGAGGATGCCCGCTGGGGTTGGCTTAAACCTGGGTATTGCGAGGGGCGCAGCAGCACCTGGGAAAGGGGGTTGCCAGAGTTGTGTTCCATTTTCAGCTGCTTGAGCGTGTTTGCTAAGTTGACGGGTTTTATCCCCACGTCCTTGGTGAAAAGAAACGGCAGCAAGCCTGGGCTGTGAAGTTCAAAGTTAGGATGCTGAAACCAACCAAGCAAGGCAAAAGCGCTATCGCTCACTGAGGCAAGAAACCGTCGGAGGCAGTTGCTCTGTCACCTGAGCTGAATTTACAGGCCGTGTTTCAGTGGAAAGCTGCCCCCAGGTCAGCGTGCTCCATGCTCTGTTTCACAAGTCCTTCCCCATTTAATTGTTCCTTTCAGGCCATGGAGAGAGAGGTCAGTGCCGCATTTGGCAAAGGTGAGCCAGATGAGATCATGAGCAGTGCCTTCAAACTAAAGGTCACTCGCGAAGACATCCACACGCTCAGGAACCTTTGCTGGCTAAACGATGAGGTAAAACCAGCTGCAGCACAGGGCTAGTCTCACTCAGCCTTTATTGAAAAATACCCCTCCGCCCTGTACAGAAGTCGCGTCAACGTTCTTTGACGACCTCCGCTGCAGAGCCTAGAAATCTCTGTACACTTCTTATTTGAGGTGTTGAAGGGTCGAGCGTTTCGGGAAGTTCCGTTACTTCTTGTATGACGCAGCTTCCAGGAGTTCGTCCGGGTTATTGGCGTGGGTGGCAGGTGTTTTGATCAAACTGCCGATGTAGCCCCGTGTGAAATCCTGGGAACAAAAGCTGACAGCTGAGGCTGGAGTTCTCTGCGCTGCGTGCTTAAGGGTGGCCAGAAAAGAGGTGGTGCTGTATTTTTCGTTGGGGAAGGCAGCGTCATATGTTTACACCTCACGTTTCCTCTTTATGGTACAGGTGGTTAATTTCTACATGGGTCTGCTGATGGAAAGAGGCAAGAAGGAAGGCTATCCAGCGGTCCACGCGTTCAGTACTTTCTTTTATGCCAAACTAACATCTGGGGGCTACGAAGCAGTAAGAAGATGGACCAGAAGTGTGGATGTCTTCAAGCAGGACATCATCTTTGTGCCTGTGAACTTGCAAGCACACTGGACACTAGCCGTGAGTCCCACGGGCTTTTTCTTTAGAATTGGACGGGGAGCAAAAACTGGCAAGAGAAGTCATGTAGGTGTTGGGGGGTGTGCGGCACAAGGTTGTGCTTTGCCTAACGGTCACCTTTTAATAACAGGTCATAGATCTGAGGAAGAACACGATCACGTACTTGGACTCGCTTGGGCAGAAAGGGGACAAGATTTGTCAGACTTTGCTGTAAGTAACCGCTCCGTCACTGCTTTTCTGGTGTGAATGAGGAGAGGGGTTTTAGATTGAGTCCCTGTAAGGCGACTGCCAGTTTTCACGTGGCTTGTAGATAACCAAGCAGGAATCTTGGAGTTGCTTGCTGCGACTTGTCTGGCATCGACTGCTTATCTGCTGTCACAGCGTCCCCTGCACCCAGGGTCTGGGGTGCCTGGATTCTGCCACCTTCCCGTGAGAGGCACAGCCAAATATGCCATAGCCCCGTGGCACACGTGTGCCGACTTTGTTAGTCGGAGCCCAGGATGTGGGATCAAGGCACCCGGTGGAATTACGGCATTACAGTTCCTTGCTTGGTTTGTCTCTTTGTGCTCTGATAACATGTGATTTGGGGCTTTTTGACCTCTCCGAAGCAATGGAGTCGTTGGCCTCGTTCTTGATCATTAGCTCACAGCCTCTCCCCGTGTTTGTAAGTTTCAGATTGGGATTTTTCCTCAAAATCAGCCTTAAATCAGCTGCGGTGAGGATCCTCTGACATTTTACCGTCCTGCCGTCCGTCTTCCTGTGATCCTTCAGCCGCTTTATTTTGTTGTTGGCCTAAATTACAGAGATGAAAAGGGATTTTTTTTTTTCCTTTTGTTTTAACCAGCCAATACCTGCAAAAAGAAAGCTGGGAAAAAAGACAGCTGGAGCTGGATGTTTCAGAGTGGACTCTTCACAGCATGGAGCCACGTGTACGTGAGCACCCCTTGGGTTTGAAATGGGAACTGTAAGTGCTTCTTTGGGGCCCAGATCCTGGCCCGTGGCAAAGAAAGGGTTGAGCTGATGTTTCTCGAGGAGTTGATAGTAAAAAGCAGTCCCTAAAGACCGGATTTAAGAAAGGTCACTTAAGAAAGAGGCGGTGCGAACCTTGAGACACCTCGCAGGGGGGAGGGCTGCTGCGCCTTCTGGGCCTGCCAAAAATTTGGATCGTAGTGTCCGAGTCCGGGAGGCAGAGGGGAGGGATGGTGAGCAGTGAACTGGGTCTGTTCCTCGTGGCGGGAGTGGGTATTGGGGATTAGGCAAGTAGGGTCAGGAGTGTGCGGTGAGCGCAGTGTCGGTGTGGGTAATGTGCGCTGCTTCCAAGTTGCTTTTCTTTTGAGACAGAGGGAAATCCTCCATCTTCTTTGCATTCCTTAGGAGATCCCTCAGCAGCTGAATGGAAGCGACTGCGGCGTCTTTATGTGTAAATACGCAGAGTACATCGCCAGAGAGAAACCATTCAACTTTAGCCAGGTGAGTGAAGGTCATAAACCCCTCCAAGCCCCTCTCGCCCAGGGACAGGAGCCAGGGAGGTTAGGCAGCAGCTCTTCATTGTGTCCGGGGCAGGGGCTGAGGTTTCGTACCCCGTTTCGGTGCGTAGTTGCTGGGATCAGAACTTCCAAGTGGCCTGGGCAGGGCAGAGCTGTGGTTCTCCATCCCCGCCTTTGGGAGCTGCTGCCGGTGAGATTCCTCTTGGGCAAGATACTGCCGCCAGCGGGTTTGGCATATCTGGGCTCGGTATCTTTTGGAGAAATGGCTTCTACCCTTTGACCAGTCAAGACACCGCTTCTTTTTATTGATTTCGTTTTAGACGGGTCTTTTATTAGCGTGCTTGTAAGCTGTCGCGCGGTCAAGTCAATCTGGTTTTGTCGGGTTGTCGTGTCACCCTCTTAGGAACCGCGTGGGGTGTTGTACCCAAACGGTTGACAGTTCCTAAAGGGAACTTCCTATTAAGGACTCCGCTGGGCGTTTATGCGTGTTTGCCGCCTCTTTCTACCGTGACGTCATTATTTAATTTCTCTTTTCTTTCTCTTCTCTTTTCAGACTCACATGCCATACTTCCGGAAGAAGATGGTGTGGGAGATAATCCACCAACAGCTGCTGTGACACGTGGACTCTTAGAGTTCTTATTTTGATTACGTTTCTTCGACCTTAGTTACTTTTCTTAGGCCTTTAGTTAGTTTTCTTAGACCTTTAGTTACATTTCTTAGACGAATTTTCCTCTTTAGGTTATGAAGTAGAAGTTAAGATGGTTTATTCCCCCCACCTCCCTTATTTTGGAGACAGTAACTCTGGGGTTTTGGTACACAAGTTTTCCTCTTTAGCTTATGAAGTAGAAGTTAAGATGGTTTGTTCCCCCCACCTCCCTTATTTTGGAGACAGTAACTCTGGGGTTTTGGTACACAAGTTTTCCTCTTTAGCTTATGAAGGAGAAGTTAAGATGGTTTATTCCCCCCACCTCCCTTATTTTGGAGACAGTAACTCTGGGGTTTTGGTACACAAGTTTTCCTCTTCAAGTTATGAAGTAGTGGTTAAGACAGTTTATTTCCCCACCACCACCCCCCACCCCCCCTTATTTTGGAGACAGTAACTCTCTTTGAAATTAGCTAACGCACCTTAAGCAAAAGCCAGAAAGGTGGGTGTGACCTCGTTAAGGGCAGAGTGAAGAAGGAACATCGTCAACTTCCATGGCTGAGCCGCACGCTCGCGCCTCGCAGCGCACGCGACCACGTTACAGACAAATGGGAAACATCTGTGGTGGTGGTTACAGTTGTGTTTGCCCACCTTACCTTCCCAAGGACAACGTGCTGAACTACCGTCTCAAAGAGAGTTTTCCTCTGTTTCTGGAATATCTACCATCTCCTTGATTCCTAAAACTGGATTTGTCACGACCACGGAAAGAAAGCGTTTACCATCTCTTGATTTCTCACCAAAGCCCCTGTCCTTTGGGCTGGTTTGGGGTTGGCTTTTTTTGCTGCCTCCAGGGAGTGATCTAATGTGAAAAGAGAAGTATTTATTTCTTTATATAATATAAATATTTATTTTAATAAAAAGAGCCTTAATGGAAGGAAACTCTCCCTGTGTCCTGGTTTGAGGTAAAAGAGAACCAATTTTGTTCAGTAACTTGGCTTCTTAGCTGGGCCTCTTCTACCAACTGAAATTAACTGCCTATTGTGCCGTCAGCGTTCACTCTCTCAGAGCGATAAGAGCAATGTTTACAGCTGATGCCCAGGCATGGGATGCAGAGAGGCTCTTGCTTATACTTATTGCTATAACCCCCACGGCCAACCAGCTTTGTTATTTGCCCCGTTGGAGGGTCGGAAGCGGAAAAGCATAGTGGGGTCCCACCTGCGGGGAGGAGCGACAGGACAGGTGACCCAAAACTGACCAACAGGGTATTCCATCCCATCTGCCTCATGCTCAGTAGAAAAGGGACCAAAGGGATCAAAGGGTTCTTCTACCTGGGGAATGTTTACTTCGCCCTTTGATAATTATGCTGATGTGACCCCATCAGAGCTGGGGCATGGCAACCTTCTGGGCTCTGAGGATAAGGACTGGTACCTTGTTAAGATCGTGATTTTGTTGTTGATGCTCCTGAATGTGGTGCAGGGGTGGTTTCTTGTGAAACATCTGTGCAGGGGGAGCCATAGGGGACCGTGCGCTGCCGCCACTCAGACCCGCGCAGCCGCTCGGCGATCTGCAGCGGCGCGAACCGCGGCCCCGCCCGGCCCGGCCGCAGCTGCCCCCCCCGGAGCAACGGCACCACCGGCAGCCGCCTCCCCCACGGCACCGGGGCCACCGGCAGCTGCCCCCCCCCGGAGCAACGGCACCACCGGCAGCCGCCTCCTCCACGGCACCGGCGCCACCGGCAGCCGCCCCCCCCACCGCCACGGCACAGGCGCCTCCGCCGCCGCCTGCACCGGCACCGGCACCCGCACCACCGGCAGCCGCCGCCCCCACCGCCACGGCACAGGCGCCTCCGCCGCCGCCGCCTGCACCGGCACCGGCACCCGCACCACCGGCAGCCGCCCCCCCCACCGCAACAACACCGGCCCCTCCGCCGCCCGTCCCGGCACAAGCCGCGCCCCCCCCTGCAGCGGCACAAGCCACGCCGCCGCCTCTCCCGGCACAACCTACTGCAGCCACTACAACCAGTACCAAAACTACTCCAACTCCATCAAAATCGGTACAAGCCGCCCCGGTAACCAGGAGCAAGAAGAGGAGGTCAACTCCTTCCCCTGCCCCTTTCCACAAAGACCACCTCAAGTCACATAGCTTGGGGGAGAGTTCTGAACAAGATCCAGGGGAGGGTCCTTCAAGACCACAGAAGGGAAAGAGACCTTTGAAAACAGACAAAGGCCAGAGTCCTTCTAGAGCAGATGCTGGAGAGGCCCCTTCTGGGGCAGCCTCACCACAGGAGGACTCAGATGTAGAGGGAGTTGTTCAATCCTTCTCCGTGAAAGATCTGAGAAGTATCAGGAAGGACTTTAGTCGTCATGAAGGCGAAACACTTGTCTCCTGGTTGCTCCGATGCTGGGATAGCGGGGCAGATACCGTAGATTGAGATGGCAGAGAAGCTAGGCGATTGGGAAACCTGGCCAAGGATGGAGGGATTGATAAAGAAATTGGGAGAAAGACAAGCACTCTCAGTCTCTGGAGGCGACTGGTGTCAGCCATAAAGCACAGGTATCCCTTCAAGGACGATATCGAATGCCGTCCAAGTAAATGGACCAACATGGGAAAAGGTATGAAGTACCTGAGAGAACTGCCTGTGCGAGAGGTGATTTATAGTGATGGGCAAGCGACAGTAGACCCTGATGAAATGCCATGCAAACGATCTCTGCTCAAAAAGTTTGTACAAAGTGCACCATCAACATATTCCCACACATTGTCAACAATGGTCTGGGGAGGATCCGATACTGACACACCAACTGTAAATGAAGGGGTTAAGAAGGTACGACAGTATGAAGACAGTCTCTCTGGTCCCTTCTCTGTGGCAGCCATAGAAAAGCTGACTGTGACCACCGAGAAAATGACTGAGAAACTGACTGAGAAACTAGAGCAAATGACCCAGAGATTAGTTGAGCAAACCGATAAACTGTTTGATAAACTAACCAAGGTGGAGGAAAAACTCCATGCTTTCCCTGTACAGACTCATGTTGCAGCTGCTAAGAGGAAACGCCCTCCTACTCAAGAGAAAAACCACCCTCCGACTCAAGACAAATCAAAGCTGATGCGAGATATCCTGTGGGTTTGCCTCTGTGAATATGCAGAAGACATGAAGAAGTGGGATGGAGAACCTACCTCAGCCCTACAGGCACAGGTGCTTGAGTTGCAAAACGAAGCCGATAGAAGAAAGGATTCTTACAGGAAGAAGGTTGCTCCAACCTACGGTAGGCGATCCTACGGACCAGGTAGGAACCAATCTGATAATCGTAGGTACTACGGTCAACAGTAGAGGTGCCCTGCCTCCAGCCAGGAGGAGGAGAGGGACAACCGACTTTATTGGACTGTGTGGATTCGATGGCCTGGCACATGAGAGCCACAAAAGTATAAAGCCCTGGTGGACACTGGTGCACAGTGGTGTTGGGTTGTTTTTTGCTGTCTCCAGGGAGTTATCTAATGTGAAAAGAGAAGTATTTATTTCTTTATAGAATTTAAATATTTATTTTCATAAAAAGAGCCTTAATGGAACGAACCTCTACCTGGTAATGAGAGAGGGTGATTTATTCTTTTTTTTTTATTTAACTGAAAAAAAGTTGGATGTAGCGATGTGGATTTTCGCTCTCTCACAATCCCCCAGGAAGAGGATTGGAGCCAGGAGGAGCATCGGAGCACAGAAGCGGCGAAGCGATGGTCACACAGTGCTGCAGGGGCAATCGGGGTGTCGTTCAGTGATGAGATGAGCAAGCAGCATCCCGAAAATCCGCCCCTGGAGAGGGGTCAGTGGTGTACGGACGCTCTCTGTGTTCTGTAAACCCCCTGTGGGGAGCCCCTGCTGCCCCCTTGGCAGTGCCCGGGTGGCTGTGACTGCTGAAAGCTGGTTTGGTGCGTTGAGGTGTTAGGTGGGGTGGCAGCAGCCCCTGCCCGCCCCGGGAGGGGGGACACCACCTCTCCGGTGGCACTGGATGGGTGGGAGGGAGGGAGGGAGCACAGCTCTGGAAGCCATGGAGAAAGGCGTGGGGGTGTCCCTCATCGTGGCAGCCCCCAGCAGCCCTACCCCGCCACACGGCCACCCCAAGGACACCCAAGCCCCATCTTGGTCCTCTCCCTCTTGGGTGATGCCCTTCCACCCGCCCTGGAGGTGCGCTCCTCTCCTGCAGGGGGGGACGCCCAGCACTCGCCTGGCTAGAGAAGCACCGGGGGGGTGCTTAGGGGGCATCTGAGCTTCCCAGTTACACGGGCATAATTAGGGCGCCCTTAAGAACCATTAATAACCACTTTGGCTCTGCTAACCAACTGCGGCGAGGCCCCCACCCCGCTTTAGCGCAGGCTTTGTGATGCCAACACCTCCCTGAGCCACTGGGTAAAGCGACGCCTGGCAAAAAAACACCATCACCCAAAGAAAACCCCACACCACATCCCCCACTCCCCGCCCACCCCTTCTCCCCCCATCACAGCCATGGGACAAACTCCCACCACCACCACACCCCAATCTCAGCTCGGCTGTGACGCCCCCAAGACACTGGAAAGAAAGCAACCGAGAGCAAGCTCAGGCTCCTGTGAGCTGCAGAGATTTCTCTTTGGTTTTTGATGTTGTCGTTGGGTGGGTTTTGCTTGGTTGTTTTTCACACAACACTTTGCAGTAGAGGACAAAAACGTGGTGTCGCAGCCCCCGGGGTCAGCGCCGGCACTGCCACCTCCCCCCCCCAGCTCCTGTCCCTCCTCTTGCCCCGCAGCTGTTCCCACTTTCCTTGCTTGGTTTGGTTGGTTTTTTTTCCTTTCTACCTTTCTTTTTTAATATGTTTTCGCTTCCCCCTTTTTTCTCTTTTACCCCTTTTTTCTCTTTTACCCCTTTTTTCTTTTGACCTTTTTTGCTTTTTCCCCCTTTTTTTCTTTTTCTCTTTTTTCTTTTCCCACTTTTTTTTTCCTCCTTTCCCTTTTTTTTTTCCCCCTTTTCTCTTTTTAAACATTTCTCAAGCTTTCTCCTGAAGGAACGGCCCCTGGCTCTCCGCTAGCAGAAGGAGCCTACGGAAGAGCTCTGGCACTGACATGGGCAGGAACACCCACAAGTGAGAACTGGATAGACAAAAGGCTCCTCAATGATGACACTGGGGCAGCCCGACCTTAGAAGCAGCAGAGGAGCAGAGCCACCCAGAGCCATCCAGAGAACAGGAAGGGCTATTCAGGGCCTTATTGTCTGCGCGAAGTAACCATCTGCTGAGAACCGGTCTGGCGGCTCAGAGCTCAGCCACAGCAGCACTCTTGAGCCAAAGGGGAAAAGTACACCGGCAGGAAGACTGGGAGCCTTCCTCCACAACAACCCACAGATCATGACCAGAGTGGTGCCTATTCCCAGCCTACACTAATGAATACGTACGCCTTTGCATCAGAAAGGAACGCTTGCTTTACCAGCCCCTGGGCGAGTTGGGAGCCATCCCCCTTGCACCCAGCGCTGCAATAAACATGCTGCTTTGTAACTCGCCGAGTTGGGGAGTTTCTTTCCGCATGTCAGCACCCCTGGGATTGCTTTCCTTCTCCCGCCTCGCACTCGCTCGACATGGTTTTTTCCAACTCAGTCTTTTTTATTAAAAAAATTAATGAAAAAATGCTCCAACTCTCAGTTTTACAAGGCACACAAAATCTCTAAAAGGGAAACACAAGCGTGAGGTGCTGAGGTACCAAAACCTGCCCCTGTTAGTCCAACTAAAGGGACAGCGTCGGGAGGCGACGGAGGAGGAAGGGGGAGGCTGTGGGATGGAGAGAGCCCTCCCCGTACCCCTCAGCTGCGCATCCTCGCAGCGCCGCGGGAATGGGGGGCTGTGTGTCTGGGCGGGTCTTTGGTTTGCTCCCCTGACCTGCTGGGGGTGGTGGAGGAGGTTGGAGGGGGTTGTCCGGCAGTGGGGTTACATTCATCAGGCGGTGCTGGGCGGCACGACAGGAGCATCACTTGCTGTGCTGCGAGGCCGGGGCTCCCGGAGCGTGTTTCTGCTCCTGCTGCTTCACCTGCTGGACCATTTCCCTCATCTTGCACTGTGCAGTCTTGGGGAGGAGAAGGCAAAAGCAAGAGTTGGGGGTCAGGGCACTGTTTCTCCCACCACCACCCACCCCTGAGCCCCCACCGAGCATCTCGCCGCTCCCAACTTTTCACCCCGGACAAGCCCTAATTAATTTCAGGTTTCTGGGTTTTTTTAACTTGTGCTTCCTCCATCGCTCCTTGAGAGAGGCTCAATTTTGGGGGGGGGGGGGGCGCCATCCCGCTCGAGTGCACAGGAGACAAGGTTATGGAAGATGAACCCAGGTGGGATGCGGGTGGCTTTGCCTGCACCGAGGAGTCCATTCACAATGTCCCCACATCCAGCAGCATCAAAATCATGGTACCCAGCAAAGAGCTCCCCTGGCGCTGAGGGAGGCCAAGCCAGGCTGGCAGCACAGTGCTGACCACAGGGACGCTCTCAACTTGGCCCTTACTGTCCCCCACACCCACAGCCCCCACCCAGCGCACCTTGAACTGAGCCTCGGGCGGCCCTGTGACGATGACCATGCGCTCGCTGCCCTTGGGACCTTCTGCCGGTGCAATCTGGGGAAGTATGGGGGAGAAGGAGCGTGAGTGCAGCCACCGCTTCAGCAAGACCTTCCCTCGGTGGCACGTCCCCCCACAACGCAGGGCAATCCCCCCATGCAGGAGCATCCCCTCCCACCCGAGCCGGGCTCCTAACCAGGGTGCTGCAGGCCTGGCCTTCTACTAAACACAGGCGGGAGAGGTGGGCCCATGCCAACGGGTACAGGAGAGCTGGGGAGAGACTTTTTACAAGGGCATGGGGTGACAGGACGAGGCGGAGTGCCTTCAAAGTGGAAGAGGGGACATTTAGAGGAGATAACAGGAAGAAATTTTTCACTGTGAGGGTGGTGAATCACTGGCCCAGCTTGCCCAGAGAAGCTGTGGCTGCCCTAGCCCTGGAGGTGTTCAAGGCCAGGTTGGACGGGGCTTGGAGCAACCTGGGCTGGGGGGAGGTGTCCCTGAACAGGGCAGGGGGGTGGGACTCCATGATCTTCAAGGTCCCTTCCAACCTCAACCGTTCTGTGATAAGTTGGGGAGCAAAACTGCTCCCCGCACACTCCCATTCCCTGACCTCGGCAGTGCAGAGGGGAAACTGAGGCACGAAGCGCAGGACCAGCCCCGCAGCGCCTTCCTCACCTTGATGGAGGCACCCGCAAACCGCACCAGCTGCTTGATGTGCTGCCCCTTCTTCCCGATGATGGCCCCCACCGCCTGCGTCCCGATGAACACGTTCACAACCTCTTGCTCCGGAAGCTGCGGGGGCATGGAAGAGTGAGAGGGTCAGGGCACCAGCTGGACAGGGGACAAAGGAGGTGGCTGTCCCCATCCCACCATCCCATGGTAGTGGTTGCCCACTCTCCCAAGGTGCCCCAGCAAAGATCTCCTGGAGAGGGGGGACAGGCACCTAAAGGGTGCTGATGTGGGAAGGCGCTGGCTGGGGGAGCTCCGCCGAGAGCTGGCTGAGAGCTCCGCCGAGGAGCTCTATGGTGGGAGAGAAAATGAGGGTCAGCGATGGCCCCAGCATGCCAGACCCTTCCCGGCCACCCCCAGACCCACGCACAGCAGCAAGACACCACCATGGGGCTGGGAGGCAGACGGGGGCTCCCAGTTACCCCCACTCCCCCCACGCTGCCACCTTGCCGCCCGTGTCCCGCATCTGCAGGGGAAAACCACGACACAACTCTCTCCTGCTCTGCATTCCAGCAAGTGCAACCGGATGCTACCTGCAAACCACCACTGCTCAGCTGGAGGACGAGCAGACCCGGCTCCCCTGCCCAGCCTGGACGCCGCTCTCGCTCCCAGCCCTGGAAAAAAAGCCTCTCCAGGACGGGGCTGCAGCAACAGCCGCACATTTCCACCCCACAGGAAACAGCTCGTTAACGAGGGGCGAGCACCGCATTTCAAAGCCCCCTTAGGAGCAAGGCAGCGCCCCAAGAGCCAGCCCAACCCCCCAGCACACAGCTCAGCACTCACCACACGCTCGCCGGCCCCCGCAGCAGCGGCTCGAGCGGGGCTGCCTGCGGCCGGCGGTCGGGCGCCGCTCCGTCACAGCCGCTCACCATGGTGGAACGCCGAACGCAGTCCGCGTCCTTCCAGTCGCACCGCAGCCATGGCGCAGCCGGGTGCAGCGAGCGCAGCTCCCCGCCAGAGGGGCGCAAAGCGCCGTGCGAGCGCGCAGGAAAGGGCTTGGTAAGCCCGGGATTGGCATTCCCTCACCCACCGAGGGCAGAGGAGGCAGGAGGGGGCACGCGAGAGCCCGCGCCGCCGGCCGCTGTCGCTCGCCTCAGGCCTGCGGGACGCCGAAAGGCTTCTCCGCTCTCCGAGGGGCCCCTCCGCTCTCTGGGAGGCTTCTGGGGGGCCCCTCCGCCTCTGGAGGGCTTCTGGGGGGCCCCTCCGGCCTCCGTGGGGGCCTCTCCCCGAAGGCCTCTTCCCCTCCTCCGGGCACTCCCCGGCCTCCCGGCGCCCAGCTGCCAGCCGGGGCCCGGCTCGGGGCTTCCGGAGAAGGGCAAGCGCCTCCCCCAGACAGAGCAGGGACGGGCGGGACGGGCGGGACGGCGCCGGCCCGGCCCCACCGCAGGGCAGGGGCAGAAGCGGGCCGGGCGGCCGCTAACGGCTCCCTCAGGCAGAGCACAGACGGCGGCGCGCCTGCGCGCGCGCACCCACCGCCCCGCCCCTCTCTCCCCCCTCAGCCTCCCCTCCACTAATGGCTGCGGGGGGCCCTCGGCGCCCTCCTCGCCGCCCCCGGCCCCGCCGCCGCGCAAGAGGCCGCCCCCCAGGGCAGCGAGCCGCCCCGCCGCCTCAGGGCCGCCCCCGGGCATCGCCCCGGCGCCCACTCCCCCCCCATCTCCCCGGCCAGAAGCAATGCTATCAGCAGGGGTCGGGGGCATAACAGTTCAAGAGAAATTCCTTTGTGTAAGAAAGACCAAAGAGTTCTTCAAAGGATCCGGCTGTCCTGACATTTGGGGGGGCAAAGAGAGGAAAAAACCCACCTCGGACCAACCTGTGTGCTCCATTCCCAAAGGACAAAGTGATTGAAGTGGGTGTATGCCCGAGTTGCTTTCCCACCTTTTATGTCCTGTCCTCCTTAGACTTTTCTTTGCAACTCAGTGTAGGGATTTCCGAAACAAACTTAATTTGTTGGCGATAGGAAGAAAGGTAAAATGTTGGGAAGCATTAACGGAATGAGCCAAAGAGGCCTAATGTGCTGCAGCGGGATCATTAGCTCTCTGCGAGCGGTCGTTGGCTGGGAGAGGTTGGGGGGTGTTGAGGAGGGCTGCAGTTAGGTGTATGTGCCTGAGATGATCCCAGGGGCGCTTGGAGGGGGAGACCTTTGGGATAGGAAAAGTAACTTGGGAAGTTTGGGCCCTGTGAAGGGAAGTCAGCCTGCTGGGAGCTTCCCTAGGGTTGCAAAACACTGTTGTGTGTGTTCTTTCCTCAGCGTTTGCATAGTTGTGGATGATGATGATGACGAGACTCCGCCGAAAAAGCAAAAATCAGGTATCGCGCATTACACAAGTACTGAATATGCCCGATTTTTCTGAGGTTTCGTGTCCCTTGGAAAAGTCTGGCTTTTGTGCTCTGGCATTGTTCCTGAAACGGTGGCTTTTCAAGCTGTTGGCTTCTTGCCTTGTGGCTCTCTATGCCTATAGCCAATGGCTTGAGGGTGTCCGGTAGGGCTTAGCCCTATAGATGACGGACGTTCTCTGCGGTGACTGTGGCAGGGCCCAATACTTTTACTGCCAGCAGGAGATAGCCCAGGTCTCTGGCGCTGAGCCCGCGCCTGTCAGCAGAAAGAGTATCTTAAATCCAAGCTGTGTGCTCCCTCCTGTCTGTATTCGCAATGTACCTCTGTTGGTTTTCTAGCCTGTTCTTATACGGCCTGTCTTTGTTTTTTAGATTATTCCATCTCTGAACAGAAAGAGAAAGTTTCTGCAGTGCTGCAGTTGCCGACCAAGGCAACCAAACGCCCGGCGGCTTCCGTCAGCGAAGATGCTCCATTCACAGAGTCTGCGGAAGAGGTTAGCGAGGGCTTTGAAATGTTAGGGTCTGTGCAAGGTGCGAGAGCAAGCGGCTCTCCCTACTGCATCTTGAGGTTGAGCCTGCTCTGAGCCTGTACAGCAGTAGGTGGTTCTTTTGCATTTCTAGCAGGCAGCTCTAATGTGGGCTGGGTTTGCCTTACTCAAGCCTGCGTCCTCTGCTCCGGCACTGGCAGCTGCGGGAGGAGCAAACTGTTTGTTGTCTTCCAGATACTTGAGAATGGTTCAAGTTTATAGTTTTAGTGTGTTTGCAAACTGTTATTCTCTTTCTCAAGCTTGTGGTTAAGGAATCAATATACACTACCTGACAAGAAAAACTGCATACTTGCTCTGGATAAACCACTTTCTGCTCATTATCCACCAGTCCAGGAGAGCGTTCCTGTAGGACTTTGGCTCTGTAAAAATAGCCACCTTGACTGCCTAGTTTGGTTCAAAGGTGTAGTGCAGTTTTTCTTATTGCCCCATGGGATTAGAGGGCTAAGAGACTGTCGGGCTCTAGTTCTTCGTTCCTGAGAGAGTCGTTAACTCTTATTTGTACAAAATATATTTCTCAAGGGCCGAACTATCACCCTTTGGAATGTTTAGAAGCCGACTGAGTGATAACTCAGTGACAAGACTGTATTCTTTTAATTGCTGCACATATGAGAGCCTGTATTCAAAATTTAAAGCGTACCTGTCAAAGGTCCTGCCAAGATTTGCCGCCTTCTGCAATCTGAACCAGCAAGTCATGGTCCCCAAGTCATAGTAGAGCTGACTAAGCCTCAGGAAGTGTGTTTGCTGGGATTCACATTCAGGTTACACTCACGCTGGTGCTTTTTTGTTGTTTTCTTTTAAGCCTGGGTCCACTTCTTTAGAGCCTTCCACTAAAAGACCACGATTTTCGTCACTCGAGGTAGCCGTGCTGCAAATTGGTAAGGCTGACATCAAGTTATACGACTTGTTTCATTTTCACCCTACCTTGTGTACTGTCCAAGTCTACCCCTAGGGTTCTGTAGGGATTATGGCAGGCACGGGACGAGGCAGCATCTGGGAATACTTGAGCGTGACCTCTGTTTCTTACCCGCATCCTTGCATTGCTTCTGGAGTGGAGCCGGGCGTCGATCTGGTCGTCTCGGTACCAGAGCTGCCTTGGATGCAGTCCTTCCGTTCTGATAGGTCCACTGTTAGCTTGCCAGAAGCAAATTGTTTTCAATGGTCCTTTTAGGTAGTAGATCCTGAGGAGCCTTTTGTATTTCAGGTTTCGGCTGGCAATACCTTGTGCGCGCAACTTGCTGCAGTTGCCGGTGTGAAAACCTGAAAATGTCCTAAAGTGACATAACACAAATCATATGATGATGTGAGAGAGAAAATGACAATTTATCTTTGGTGAAGCTCGTTACTGTAAACTCATAAACCTCTTCAGTTTCCTTTTATACTTACCGATGCCTTACGCTCTTCTCTCGTAGGTCAAATGCCGTGTGGGACCCATGCTCGCTTGACTAAGGAACCACTCTCTCGTCCTGACAAGACAATTCCCCGTCTGAGGTAAAAATCCTTCCGTTTTCTTTGACTTCTTCCCCGAAAGGTTTACTGCCTATGGTAAGGGAGGTCGTCAGCTGCTTCCCCTCCCGAAGAACCAATATTAAACTTTTTCTTTAAATCCAGCTACTTAATTGACACAGGAGATTAGCTAGAGATTAAAGGTCTGCGGTAAGAGGAAGCGTTGAACTTGAGAGGAGGCTGAGGACACAATCAACAGCGTATCTTCAAGGCAGTTGTTGTGATTTTCACTTTTACTTCTCTCTACTTCCCCATTAGCCAGTTGAAGACAGCAGGTCTTCATCTGAAAGTCATAAACATCTCGTGTCTGTCTCCATCGTCATCGGTGTACGTGCTTGACAAAGCAGGTGGTGGTGGAGGTGCACATTGGAATGTTCTCTTGATACCGTTTCTTTTGCCGTTGATGTTTTGAGCACAAGCCGGAAGGGCAAACAGAGCATCAAAGCTGCTCCAGACAGCTTCTTACCACTGAGGCCACCAGTTAAGGAGTGCGCTGCGCCAGAATCCGCCACTGCAGATGAAAATCCATACCATGAAAATGATACAGAAGAGAGTTTCTCATGTAATTTTGGGTGCGCTGAGTTTAAGCGCACTGCATTTGAGAGCAGGTCAAGACTCTGCTGTCGGCGTCTCATCTGCCAGTCGTTGCTTATTGTGGTTTGGCTCATATTTTGGAGCAGATCTGGAGCCTGAGAAAGAGATTCCTTTCAGAGGAAGCTAAACCAGAGAAGTTCCTGGGGAAGGTGTCTAATGCACTCCAACCGCTACTGAGCATATAGTCCCTGAGGTCAGAGCAGGGCAGGTCTGAAGTAAAATGTCCCAGCAGTATGGATGTTGTGGACATTGCCATTCTCAGCGTCAGCATAATCTTTAACAAATAGATTGAGCAGAATTGGTCAGGGCTGGTTGAAATGAACGCTGTCTTGTCCCACAGAGTAAAGTGGCCTCCTCAGGTTAATGCAGATATTTGTCGGATGTGCAAAGAATATTTTGTTCTTCTTAAAGAAAAACCCCAAAAGCCAGCGTGAATTGGTACGCACTGATAACAAATGCCCCCCGTATAAAAATTGTGATTCTCCTCTGTTGTTTGTTTCCTGCCCCAAAGTGTTCAAGCCTCCTCCAAGGAACCAGTGGCGACTGTGAGTCACCGGGAAGAACCAAAATACGGAGGAGACGTCTATCCACGTGCAACACTCAGGACCGGTGAGTATCCCCATGATTCCAATCCGTTCCACTTTGTAGGTAGACGTCAAATCCGAATAGGGCATTTCTTACACACTCGCAGATGACGTTCCGAGTTCAAAGTGCTTGCCAGAATTCGAACTTCCTGACCATACCGTCATCCTTCAAAGTTTTTCCTTTTTTTTTATTTATCACTCAGAAATGGAGAGCTGTGTACATCTGATGGTGATTGAAAGTCGACTTCTTGTTTTCTTACTACTGCTTTTCTGTGCAGGTGTCGAATGTATAGATGTTTGCTGCCCGCAGCGGTCGCAGAGAGGTGATACGATCAGGTAGAGTCTCTTCTAATGATGCTTCTTGTTCCTTTTGGCTCTGCGCGTGTATCTCTTTCAGCCGCTGGTAGAGTCTCGAAGATGACCAACGGTCTTTGATCGTCTCAGTGCTGTGAAAGAGAAGTAGCTAGCTTGCGGCTCCGGAATTGCTTGCAAGCCAGTTGCATCTCCAACACAAGCGAGAGCCGTGCTGCGTGACAAAGAGGGTTGTGCTGGTGTGGTGTTTGCTGTGGGAAGAAAGCCAGTAAGGGTGCGAGTGGTGGCCGTCCCAAGTTGTCCTTGGATGTGCAGAATCCGTTTTTGTTTGTGAGTCGTTCTGCCGAGCCATCAAGGAGCTGACATTTCACTTCTTTCACTTGGAAACCCGCATCCTAAGCAGAAGGATTAGAGAGCTTGTAAAGCCTGGTGGGACTTGAGGCAGTTTTGGGGACTTTGTAAGTCCCAAAGGATGCCTGGGGTTTGCCTAGGAGGGGGAAAAAGGCAGCGTGCAGTTGGGTTTGAGAGGCCAGCGGCCTCATTGGTATTGGCTGTCTGAGCTGGCAGGACTGTGAGTTGCGACGGCTTTGCGGTCTTTATGGAAACAGGTTTTTGGGGGCAGTAGGTGCAGCTACAGGGAGAGATTTTGTACGGCGGTAAGATGCACGCATCTTTCTGCAGTGACCTGCCCTTACATGAGAGAGGAGAAAGCGTAGATGGGAGCAGAGGGAGGTTCAGTTGCAGCAGTCCTGTTTTGTAGCTAATTCTGTCCCTATTCTTCTCCCCGCTTTAAAAACTAGTGCTGTATTTAGCCTTGCAAAAGCCTTTCTTGTCCAGAGGGTGAATTCTTGAGAATTCCATGGGACAGGACGGATATAGAGCTCGCTTCTCTCTCTCCCTCTCCTGGCAGGTACTGCACACCAGAAGAAAACTCTGCGGAAGAGGAAGGAGCAGTGAAAGAAACCATCGCAGGGGTAAGCTTGTGTTATTCCCAAGGAAAATAGAGCTCTTTGTGATGAGAAACTTCAGCACTCTTCACATGACTTCCTCAACAATATCTGTATTTGCCCAGGTTGTTTTTCCCCGGGAAAGCGGGAGCGTTATTTGATGAGTAGCGCTATCGCCAAGTGTTTTCCGCTGCCGTTAATTTTGTTTCTGGACTATTAGGAGCACACTACACTATACGGTTTTGATTCTTCCCCTTTCACGTGTTGGGTATAGCCTCAAAATCTTTAGCGCACAGACTTGGTTGACCTGCAAAGCTGGACTGGGGTGTCTTTAGTCTTATCTTGTTTGCTGGGATAGGAAGTACGTCTCTTTGACTTTCACCTCTGGTCAGGGTTGAGGTCAAAAATAAAATTTTAGTCATGGTAATCAGAAATAGTAGTCTCAATCTCAACTTGATACCTACACGTGGAGGCTTTGCTGGGGTTCTTAACGCTAGCCCAAGGCAAAGGAGCTTTCTGCCTCTCTTGCCTCCGAGTGCAGCACTCCATGGGTGCACAGTTGGAATGCAGTCGTCAAGAAGAAGTAACTTTGGAGTTTGCTGGTTGCATGGGTGTACAAAAACCCTTCCAGTTTTCTATATAAGCAAGATTTTCTGTCCTGTCCCCAAGGAAACAAATCTGTGCTTGATTGCTAGCTTAACGTCCGTTTGTCTAACAGAGGCAGCGTGGCACAGAAATCTTAGAAGATGCCTTATTCCGAGGACACCCTACACCTGTTCCGTCCAAAAAGTCAGCCAGCCTCGATGTGGAGGAAAAGAAAGTGCCAAGATTGGGAAAAACAGCGGAACGCTTTCCTCCGCTCACAGAGGTACCGTAGGCGACAGTCTGTGAGACAAAAGAGAAGGTTGTGGCAGAGCTGCAAGGAAGTCCTCTTCTTCTCGGTGGTTCTTAAGGCGCTTTGAAATCTGAAGAACTTGCATTGAACCTGTTAGCGAGTGGCTGTGGTTGTGGCTTCACAGTGCGAGGGTCAGCACTGAAGCTGCTTTGAAGGATTTTGTGTGCTCCCCGCGCTCCTTCAGTTGTGCTGCCCTAAGGGTTTGTGGGCCTTCTGTTAGCGGGACGGCTGCCTCAGTTTCCCCCTTTGCCGTTCCCTTTGAAGTCCCCCACCTTCACGTTCTTTCAGGCTCCTGACTTAGCTGCCTCGGTACGGAGGATGCCCGCTGGGGCTGGCTTAAACCTGGGTATTGCGAGGGCCGCAGCAGCACCTGGGAAAGGGGGTTGCCAGAGTTGTGTTCCATTTTCAGCTGCTTGAGCGTGTTTGCTAAGTTGACGGGTTTTATCCCCACGTCCTTGGTGAAAAGAAACGGCAGCAAGCCTGGGCTGTGAAGTTCAAAGTTAGGATGCTGAAACCAACCAAGCAAGGCAAAAGCGCTATCGCTCACTGAGGCAAGAAACCGTCGAAGGCAGTTGCTCTGTCACCTGAGCTGAATTTACAGGCCGTGTTTCAGTGGAAAGCTGCCCCCAGGTCAGCGTGCTCCATGCTCTGTTTCACAAGTCCTTCCCCATTGAATTGTTCCTTTCAGGCCATGGAGAGAGAGGTCAGTGCCGCATTTGGCAAAGGTGAGCCAGATGAGATCATGAGCAGTGCCTTCAAACTAAAGGTCACTCGCGAAGACATCCACACGCTCAGGAACCTTTGCTGGCTAAACGATGAGGTAAAACCAGCTGCAGCACAGGGCTAGTCTCACTCAGCCTTTATTGAAAAATACCCCTCCGCCCTGTACAGAAGTCGCGTCAACGTTCTTTGACGACCTCCGCTGCAGAGCCTAGAAATCTCTGTACACTTCTTATTTGAGGTGTTGAAGGGTCGAGCGTTTCGGGAAGTTCCGTTACTTCTTGTATGACGCAGCTTCCAGGAGTTCGTCCGGGTTATTGGCGTGGGTGGCAGGTGTTTTGATCAAACTGCCGATGTAGCCCCGTGTGAAATCCTGGGAACAAAAGCTGACAGCTGAGGCTGGAGTTCTCTCCGCTGCATGCTTAAGGGTGGCCAGAAAAGACGTGGTGCTGTATTTTTGGTTGGGGAAGGCAGCGTCATATGTTTACACCTCACGTTTCCTCTTTATGGTACAGGTGGTTAATTTCTACATGGGTCTGCTGATGGAAAGAGGCAAGAAGGAAGGCTATCCAGCGGTCCACGCGTTCAGTACTTTCTTTTATGCCAAACTAACATCTGGGGGCTACGAAGCAGTAAGAAGATGGACCAGAAGTGTGGATGTCTTCAAGCAGGACATCATCTTTGTGCCTGTGAACTCGCGAGCACACTGGACACTAGCCGTGAGTCCCACGGGCTTTTTCTTTAGAATTGGACGGGGAGCAAAAACTGGCAAGAGAAGTCATGTAGGTGTTGGGGGGTGTGCGGCACAAGGTTGTGCTTTGCCTAACGGTCACCTTTTAATAACAGGTCATAGATCTGAGGAAGAACACGATCACGTACTTGGACTCGCTTGGGCAGAAAGGGGACAAGATTTGTCAGACTTTGCTGTAAGTAACCGCTCCGTCACTGCTTTTCTGGTGTGAATGAGGAGAGGGGTTTTAGATTTAGTCCCTGTAAGGCGACTGCCAGTTTTCACGTGGCTTGTAGATAACCAAGCAGGAATCTTGGAGTTGCTTGCTGCGACTTGTCTGGCATCGACTGCTTATCTGCTGTCACAGCGTCCCCTGCACCCAGGGTCTGGGGTGCCTGGATTCTGCCACCTTCCCGTGAGAGGCACAGCCAAATACGCCATAGCCCCGTGGCACACGTGTGCCGACTTTGTTAGTCGGAGCCCAGGATGTGGGATCAAGGCACCCGGTGGAATTACGGCATTACAGTTCCTTGCTTGGTTTGTCTCTTTGTGCTCTGATAACATGTGATTTGGGGCTTTTTGACCTCTCCGAAGCAATGGAGTCGTTGGCCTCGTTCTTGACCATTAGCTCACAGCCTCTCCCCGTGTTTGTAAGTTTCAGATTGGGATTTTTCCTCAAAATCAGCCTTAAATCAGCTGCGGTGAGGATCCTCTGACATTTTACCGTCCTGCCGTCCGTCTTCCTGTGATCCTTCAGCCACTTTATTTTGTTGTTGGCCTAAATTACAGAGATGAAAAGGGATTTTTTTTTTTCCTTTTGTTTTAACCAGCCAATACCTGCAAAAAGAAAGCTGGGAAAAAAGACAGTTGGAGCTGGATGTTTCAGAGTGGACTCTTCACAGCATGGAGCCACGTGTACGTGAGCACCCCTTGGGTTTGAAATGGGAACTGTAAGTGCTTCTTTGGGGCCCAGATCCTGGCACGTGACAAAGAAAGGGTTGAGCTGATGTTTCTCGAGGAGTTGATAGTAAAAAGCAGTCCCTAAAGACCGGATTTAAGAAAGGTCACTTAAGAAAGAGGCGGTGCGAACCTTGAGACACCTCGCAGGGGGGAGGGCTGCTGCGCCTTCTGGGCCTGCCAAAAATTTGGATCGTAGTGTCCGAGTCCGGGAGGCAGAGGGGAGGGATGGTGAGCAGTGAACTGGGTCTGTTCCTCATGGGCGGGAGTGGGTATCGGGGATTAGGCAAGTAGGGTCAGGAGTGTGCGGTGAGCGCAGTGTCGGTGTGGGTAATGTGCGCTGCTTCCAAGTTGCTTTTCTTTTGAGACAGAGGGAAATCCTCCATCTTCTTTGCATTCCTTAGGAGATCCCTCAGCAGCTGAACGGAAGCGACTGCGGCGTCTTTATGTGTAAATACGCAGAGTACATCGCCAGAGAGAAACCGTTCAACTTTAGCCAGGTGAGTGAAGGTCATAAACCCCTCCAAGCCCCTCTCGCCCAGGGACAGGAGCCAGGGAGGTTAGGCAGCAGCTCTTCATTGTGTCCGGGGCAGGGGCTGAGGTTTCGTACCCCGTTTCGGTGCGTAGTTGCTGGGATCAGAACTTCCAAGTGGCCTGGGCAGGGCAGAGCTGTGGTTCTCCATCCCCACCTTTGGGAGCTGCTGCCGGTGAGATTCCTCTTGGGCAAGATACTGCCGCCAGCGGGTTTGGCATATCTGGGCTTGGTATCTTTTGGAGAAATGGCTTCTACCCTTTGACCAGTCAAGACACCGCTTCTTTTTATTGATTTCGTTTTAGACGGGTCTTTTATTAGCGTGCTTGTAAGCTGTCGCGCGGTCAAGTCAATCTGGTTTTGTCTGGTTGTCGTGTCACCCTCTTAGGAACCGCGTGGGGTGTTGTACCCAAACGGTTGACAGTTCCTAAAGGGAACTTCCTATTAAGGACTCCGCTGGGCGTTTATGCGTGTTTGCCGCCTCTTTCTACCGTGACGTCATTATTTAATTTCTCTTTTCTTTCTCTTCTCTTTTCAGACTCACATGCCATACTTCCGGAAGAAGATGGTGTGGGAGATAATCCACCAACAGCTGCTGTGACACGTGGACTCTTAGAGTTCTTATTTTGATTACGTTTCTTCGACCTTAGTTACTTTTCTTAGGCCTTTAGTTAGTTTTCTTAGACCTTTAGTTACATTTCTTAGACGAATTTTCCTCTTTAGGTTATGAAGTAGAAGTTAAGATGGTTTATTCCCCCCACCTCCCTTATTTTGGAGACAGTAACTCTGGGGTTTTGGTACACAAGTTTTCCTCTTTAGCTTATGAAGTAGAAGTTAAGATGGTTTGTTCCCCCCACCTCCCTTATTTTGGAGACAGTAACTCTGGGGTTTTGGTACACAAGTTTTCCTCTTCAAGTTATGAAGTAGTGGTTAAGACAGTTTATTTCCCCACCACCACCCCCCACCCCCCCTTATTTTGGAGACAGTAACTCTCTTTGAAATTAGCTAACGCACCTTAAGCAAAAGCCAGAAAGGTGGGTGTGACCTCGTTAAGGGCAGAGTGAAGAAGGAACATCGTCAACTTCCATGGCTGAGCCGCACGCTCGCGCCTCGCAGCGCACGCGACCACGTTACAGACAAATGGGAAACATCTGTGGTGGTGGTTACAGTTGTGTTTGCCCACCTTACCTTCCCAAGGACAACGTGCTGAACTACCGTCTCAAAGAGAGTTTTCCTCTGTTTCTGGAATATCTACCATCTCCTTGATTCCTAAAACTGGATTTGTCACGACCACGGAAAGAAAGCATTTACCATCTCTTGATTTCTCACCAAAGCCCCTGTCCTTTGGGCTGGTTTGGGGTTGGCTTTTTTTGCTGCCTCCAGGGAGTGATCTAATGTGAAAAGAGAAGTATTTATTTCTTTATATAATATAAATATTTATTTTAATAAAAAGAGCCTTAATGGAAGGAAACTCTCCCTGTGTCCTGGTTTGAGGTAAAAGAGAACCAATTTTGTTCAGTAACTTGGCTTCTTAGCTGGGCCTCTTCTACCAACTGAAATTAACTGCCTATTGTGCCATCAGCGTTCACTCTCTCAGAGCGATAAGAGCAATGTTTACAGCTGAAGCCCAGGCATGGGATGCAGAGAGGCTCTTGCTTATACTTATTGCTATAACCCCCACGGCCAACCAGCTTTGTTATTTGCCCCGTTGGAGGGTCGGAAGCGGAAAAGCATAGTGGGGTCCCACCTGCGGGGAGGAGCGACAGGACAGGTGACCCAAAACTGACCAACAGGGTATTCCATCCCATCTGCCTCATGCTCAGTAGAAAAGGGAACAAAGGGTTCTTCTACCTGGGGAATGTTTACTTCGCCCTTTGATAATTATGCTGATGTGACCCCATCAGAGCTGGGGCATGGCAACCTTCTGGGCTCTGAGGATAAGGACTGGTACCTTGTTAAGATCGTGATTTTGTTGTTGATGCTCCTGAATGTGGTGCAGGGGTGGTTTCTTGTGAAACATCTGTGCAGGGGGAGCTGGAGGGGACCGTGCGCTGCCGCCACTCAGACCCGCGCAGCCGCTCGGCGATCTGCAGCGGCGCGAACCGCGGCCCCGCCCGGCCCGGCCGCAGCTGCCCCCCCCGGAGCAACGGCACCACCGGCAGCCGCCTCCCCCACGGCACCGGGGCCACCGGCAGCTGCCCCCCCCCGGAGCAACGGCACCACCGGCAGCCGCCTCCTCCACGGCACCGGCGCCACCGGCAGCCGCCCCCCCCACCGCCACGGCACAGGCGCCTCCGCCGCCGCCTGCACCGGCACCGGCACCCGCACCACCGGCAGCCGCCGCCCCCACCGCCACGGCACAGGCGCCTCCGCCGCCGCCGCCTGCACCGGCACCGGCACCCGCACCACCGGCAGCCGCCCCCCCCACCGCAACAACACCGGCCCCTCCGCCGCCCGTCCCGGCACAAGCCGCGCCCCCCCCTGCAGCGGCACAAGCCACGCCGCCGCCTCTCCCGGCACAACCTACTGCAGCCACTACAACCAGTACCAAAACTACTCCAACTCCATCAAAATCGGTACAAGCCGCCCCGGTAACCAGGAGCAAGAAGAGGAGGTCAACTCCTTCCCCTGCCCCTTTCCACAAAGACCACCTCAAGTCACATAGCTTGGGGGAGAGTTCTGAACAAGATCCAGGGGAGGGTCCTTCAAGACCACAGAAGGGAAAGAGACCTTTGAAAACAGACAAAGGCCAGAGTCCTTCTAGAGCAGATGCTGGAGAGGCCCCTTCTGGGGCAGCCTCACCACAGGAGGACTCAGATGTAGAGGGAGTTGTTCAATCCTTCTCCGTGAAAGATCTGAGAAGTATCAGGAAGGACTTTAGTCGTCATGAAGGCGAAACACTTGTCTCCTGGTTGCTCCGATGCTGGGATAGCGGGGCAGATACCGTAGATTGAGATGGCAGAGAAGCTAGGCGATTGGGAAACCTGGCCAAGGATGGAGGGATTGATAAAGAAATTGGGAGAAAGACAAGCACTCTCAGTCTCTGGAGGCGACTGGTGTCAGCCATAAAGCACAGGTATCCCTTCAAGGACGATATCGAATGCCGTCCAAGTAAATGGACCAACATGGGAAAAGGTATGAAGTACCTGAGAGAACTGCCTGTGCGAGAGGTGATTTATAGTGATGGGCAAGCGACAGTAGACCCTGATGAAATGCCATGCAAACGATCTCTGCTCAAAAAGTTTGTACAAAGTGCACCATCAACATATTCCCACCCATTGTCAACAATGGTCTGGGGAGGATCCGATACTGACACACCAACTGTAAATGAAGGGGTTAAGAAGGTACGACAGTATGAAGACAGTCTCTCTGGTCCCTTCTCTGTGGCAGCCATAGAAAAGCTGACTGTGACCACCGAGAAAATGACTGAGAAACTGACTGAGAAACTAGAGCAAATGACCCAGAGATTAGTTGAGCAAACCGATAAACTGTTTGATAAACTAACCAAGGTGGAGGAAAAACTCCATGCTTTCCCTGTACAGACTCATGTTGCAGCTGCTAAGAGGAAACGCCCTCCTACTCAAGAGAAAAACCACCCTCCGACTCAAGACAAATCAAAGCTGATGCGAGATATCCTGTGGGTTTGCCTCTGTGAATATGCAGAAGACATGAAGAAGTGGGATGGAGAACCTACCTCAGCCCTACAGGCACAGGTGCTTGAGTTGCAAAATGAAGCCGATAGAAGAAAGGATTCTTACAGGAAGAAGGTTGCTCCAACCTACGGTAGGCGATCCTACGGACCAGGTAGGAACCAATCTGATAATCGTAGGTACTACGGTCAACAGTAGAGGTGCCCTGCCTCCAGCCAGGAGGAGGAGAGGGACAACCGACTTTATTGGACTGTGTGGATTCGATGGCCTGGCACATGAGAGCCACAAAAGTATAAAGCCCTGGTGGACACTGGTGCACAGTGGTGTTGGGTTGTTTTTTGCTGTCTCCAGGGAGTTATCTAATGTGAAAAGAGAAGTATTTATTTCTTTATAGAATTTAAATATTTATTTTCATAAAAAGAGCCTTAATGGAACGAACCTCTACCTGGTAATGAGAGAGGGTGATTTATTCTTTTTTTTTTATTTAACTGAAAAAAAGTTGGATGTAGCGATGTGGATTTTCGCTCTCTCACAATCCCCCAGGAAGAGGATTGGAGCCAGGAGGAGCATCGGAGCACAGAAGCGGCGAAGCGATGGTCACACAGTGCTGCAGGGGCAATCGGGGTGTCGTTCAGTGATGAGATGAGCAAGCAGCATCCCGAAAATCCGCCCCTGGAGAGGGGTCAGTGGTGTACGGACGCTCTCTGTGTTCTGTAAACCCCCTGTGGGGAGCCCCTGCTGCCCCCTTGGCAGTGCCCGGGTGGCTGTGACTGCTGAAAGCTGGTTTGGTGTGTTGAGGTGTTAGGTGGGGTGGCAGCAGCCCCTGCCCGCCCCGGGAGGGGGGACACCACCTCTCCGGTACACTGGATGGGTGGGAGGGAGGGAGGGAGCACAGCTCTGGAAGCCATGGAGAAAGGCGTGGGGGTGTCCCTCATCGTGGCAGCCCCCAGCAGCCCTACCCCGCCACACGGCCACCCCAAGGACACCCAAGCCCCATCTTGGTCCTCTCCCTCTTGGGTGATGCCCTTCCACCCGCCCTGGAGGTGCGCTCCTCTCCTGCAGGGGGGGACGCCCAGCACTCGCCTGGCTAGAGAAGCACCGGGGGGGTGCTTAGGGGGCATCTGAGCTTCCCAGTTACACGGGCATAATTAGGGCGCCCTTAAGAACCATTAATAACCACTTTGGCTCTGCTAACCAACTGCGGCGAGGCCCCCACCCCGCTTTAGCGCAGGCTTTGTGATGCCAACACCTCCCTGAGCCACTGGGTAAAGCGACGCCTGGCAAAAAAACACCATCACCCAAAGAAAACCCCACACCACATCCCCCACTCCCCGCCCACCCCTTCTCCCCCCATCACAGCCATGGGACAAACTCCCACCACCACCACACCCCAATCTCAGCTCGGCTGTGACGCCCCCAAGACACTGGAAAGAAAGCAACCGAGAGCAAGCTCAGGCTCCTGTGAGCTGCAGAGATTTCTCTTTGGTTTTTGATGTTGTCGTTGGGTGGGTTTTGCTTGGTTGTTTTTCACACAACACTTTGCAGTAGAGGACAAAAACGTGGTGTCGCAGCCCCCGGGGTCAGCGCCGGCACTGCCACCTCCCCCCCCCAGCTCCTGTCCCTCCTCTTGCCCCGCAGCTGTTCCCACTTTCCTTGCTTGGTTTGGTTGGTTTTTTTTCCTTTCTACCTTTCTTTTTTAATATGTTTTCGCTTCCCCCTTTTTTCTCTTTTACCCCTTTTTTCTCTTTTACCCCTTTTTTCTTTTGACCTTTTTTGCTTTTTCCCCCTTTTTTTCTTTTTCTCTTTTTTCTTTTCCCACTTTTTTTTTCCTCCTTTCCCTTTTTTTTTTCCCCCTTTTCTCTTTTTAAACATTTCTCAAGCTTTCTCCTGAAGGAACGGCCCCTGGCTCTCCGCTAGCAGAAGGAGCCTACGGAAGAGCTCTGGCACTGACATGGGCAGGAACACCCACAAGTGAGAACTGGATAGACAAAAGGCTCCTCAATGATGACACTGGGGCAGCCCGACCTTAGAAGCAGCAGAGGAGCAGAGCCACCCAGAGCCATCCAGAGAACAGGAAGGGCTATTCAGGGCCTTATTGTCTGCGCGAAGTAACCATCTGCTGAGAACCGGTCTGGCGGCTCAGAGCTCAGCCACAGCAGCACTCTTGAGCCAAAGGGGAAAAGTACACCGGCAGGAAGACTGGGAGCCTTCCTCCACAACAACCCACAGATCATGACCAGAGTGGTGCCTATTCCCAGCCTACACTAATGAATACGTACGCCTTTGCATCAGAAAGGAACGCTTGCTTTACCAGCCCCTGGGCGAGTTGGGAGCCATCCCCCTTGCACCCAGCGCTGCAATAAACATGCTGCTTTGTAACTCGCCGAGTTGGGGAGTTTCTTTCCGCACGTCAGCACCCCTGGGATTGCTTTCCTTCTCCCGCCTCGCACTCGCTCGACATGGTTTTTTCCAACTCAGTCTTTTTTATTAAAAAAATTAATGAAAAAATGCTCCAACTCTCAGTTTTACAAGGCACACAAAATCTCTAAAAGGGAAACACAAGCGTGAGGTGCTGAGGTACCAAAACCTGCCCCTGTTAGTCCAACTAAAGGGACAGCGTCGGGAGGCGACGGAGGAGGAAGGGGGAGGCTGTGGGATGGAGAGAGCCCTCCCCGTACCCCTCAGCTGCGCATCCTCGCAGCGCCGCGGGAATGGGGGGCTGTGTGTCTGGGCGGGTCTTTGGTTTGCTCCCCTGACCTGCTGGGGGTGGTGGAGGAGGTTGGAGGGGGTTGTCCGGCAGTGGGGTTACATTCATCAGGCGGTGCTGGGCGGCACGACAGGAGCATCACTTGCTGTGCTGCGAGGCCGGGGCTCCCGGAGCGTGTTTCTGCTCCTGCTGCTTCACCTGCTGGACCATTTCCCTCATCTTGCACTGTGCAGTCTTGGGGAGGAGAAGGCAAAAGCAAGAGTTGGGGGTCAGGGCACTGTTTCTCCCACCACCACCCACCCCTGAGCCCCCACCGAGCATCTCGCCGCTCCCAACTTTTCACCCCGGACAAGCCCTAATTAATTTCAGGTTTCTGGGTTTTTTTAACTTGTGCTTCCTCCATCGCTCCTTGAGAGAGGCTCAATTTTGGGGGGGGGGGGGGCGCCATCCCGCTCGAGTGCACAGGAGACAAGGTTATGGAAGATGAACCCAGGTGGGATGCGGGTGGCTTTGCCTGCACCGAGGAGTCCATTCACAATGTCCCCACATCCAGCAGCATCAAAATCATGGTACCCAGCAAAGAGCTCCCCTGGCGCTGAGGGAGGCCAAGCCAGGCTGGCAGCACAGTGCTGACCACAGGGACGCTCTCAACTTGGCCCTTACTGTCCCCCACACCCACAGCCCCCACCCAGCGCACCTTGAACTGAGCCTCGGGCGGCCCTGTGACGATGACCATGCGCTCGCTGCCCTTGGGACCTTCTGCCGGTGCAATCTGGGGAAGTATGGGGGAGAAGGAGCGTGAGTGCAGCCACCGCTTCAGCAAGACCTTCCCTCGGTGGCATGTCCCCCCACAACGCAGGGCAATCCCCCCATGCAGGAGCATCCCCTCCCACCCGAGCCGGGCTCCTAACCAGGGTGCTGCAGGCCTGGCCTTCTACTAAACACAGGCGGGAGAGGTGGGCCCATGCCAACGGGTACAGGAGAGCTGGGGAGAGACTTTTTACAAGGGCATGGGGTGACAGGACGAGGCGGAGTGCCTTCAAAGTGGAAGAGGGGACATTTAGAGGAGATAACAGGAAGAAATTTTTCACTGTGAGGGTGGTGAATCACTGGCCCAGCTTGCCCAGAGAAGCTGTGGCTGCCCTAGCCCTGGAGGTGTTCAAGGCCAGGTTGGACGGGGCTTGGAGCAACTTGGGCTGGGGGGAGGTGTCCCTGAACAGGGCAGGGGGGTGGGACTCCATGATCTTCAAGGTCCCTTCCAACCTCAACCGTTCTGTGATAAGTTGGGGAGCAAAACTGCTCCCCGCACACTCCCATTCCCTGACCTCGGCAGTGCAGAGGGGAAACTGAGGCACGAAGCGCAGGACCAGCCCCGCAGCGCCTTCCTCACCTTGATGGAGGCACCCGCAAACCGCACCAGCTGCTTGATGTGCTGCCCCTTCTTCCCGATGATGGCCCCCACCGCCTGCGTCCCGATGAACACGTTCACAACCTCTTGCTCCGGAAGCTGCGGGGGCATGGAAGAGTGAGAGGGTCAGGGCACCAGCTGGACAGGGGACAAAGGAGGTGGCTGTCCCCATCCCACCATCCCATGGTAGTGGTTGCCCACTCTCCCAAGGTGCCCCAGCAAAGATCTCCTGGAGAGGGGGGACAGGCACCTAAAGGGTGCTGATGTGGGAAGGCGCTGGCTGGGGGAGCTCCGCCGAGAGCTGGCTGAGAGCTCCGCCGAGGAGCTCTATGGTGGGAGAGAAAATGAGGGTCAGCGATGGCCCCAGCATGCCAGACCCTTCCCGGCCACCCCCAGACCCACGCACAGCAGCAAGACACCACCATGGGGCTGGGAGGCAGACGGGGGCTCCCAGTTACCCCCACTCCCCCCACGCTGCCACCTTGCCGCCCGTGTCCCGCATCTGCAGGGGAAAACCACGACACAACTCTCTCCTGCTCTGCATTCCAGCAAGTGCAACCGGATGCTACCTGCAAACCACCACTGCTCAGCTGGAGGACGAGCAGACCCGGCTCCCCTGCCCAGCCTGGACGCCGCTCTCGCTCCCAGCCCTGGAAAAAAAGCCTCTCCAGGACGGGGCTGCAGCAACAGCCGCACATTTCCACCCCACAGGAAACAGCTCGTTAACGAGGGGCGAGCACCGCATTTCAAAGCCCCCTTAGGAGCAAGGCAGCGCCCCAAGAGCCAGCCCAACCCCCCAGCACACAGCTCAGCACTCACCACACGCTCGCCGGCCCCCGCAGCAGCGGCTCGAGCGGGGCTGCCCGCGGCCGGCGGTCGGGCGCCGCTCCGTCACAGCCGCTCACCATGGTGGAACGCCGAACGCAGTCCGCGTCCTTCCAGTCGCGCCGCAGCCATGGCGCAGCCGGATGCGGCTACCGGAGCTCCGCGCCAGAGGGGCGCAAAGCGCCGTGCGAGCGCGGAGGAAAGGGCTTGGTAAGCCCGGGATTGGCATTCCCTCACCCACCGAGGGCAGAGGAGGCAGGAGGGGGCGCGCGAGAGCCCGCGCCGCCGGCCGCTGTCGCTCGCCTCAGGCCTGCGGGACGCCGAAAGGCTTCTCCGCTCTCCGAGGGGCCCCTCCGCTCTCTGGGAGGCTTCTGGGGGGCCCCTCCGTCTCTGGAGGGCTTCTGGGGGGCCCCTCCGGCCTCCGTGGGGGCCTCTCCCCGAAGGCCTCTTCCCCTCCTCCGGGCACTCCCCGGCCTCCCGGCGCCCAGCTGCCAGCCGGGGCCCGGCTCGGGGCTTCCGGAGAAGGGCAAGCGCCTCCCCCAGACAGAGCAGGGCCGGGCGGGACGGGCGGGACGGCGCCGGCCCGGCCCCACCGCAGGGCAGGGGCAGAAGCGGGCCGGGCGGCCGCTAACGGCTCCCTCAGGCAGAGCACAGACGGCGGCGCGCCTGCGCGCGCGCACCCACCGCCCCGCCCCTCTCTCCCCCCTCAGCCTCCCCTCCACTAATGGCTGCGGGGGGCCCTCGGCGCCCTCCTCGCCGCCCCCGGCCCCGCCGCCGCGCAAGAGGCCGCCCCCCAGGGCAGTGAGCCGCCCCGCCGCCTCAGGGCCGCCCCCGGGCATCGCCCCGGCGCCCACTCCCCCCCCATCTCCCCGGCCAGAAGCAATGCTATCAGCAGGGGTCGGGGGCATAACAGTTCAAGAGAAATTCCTTTGTGTAAGAAAGACCAAAGAGTTCTTCAAAGGATCCGGCTGTCCTGACATTTGGGGGGGCAAAGAGAGGAAAAAACCCACCTCGGACCAACCTGTGTGCTCCATTCCCAAAGGACAAAGTGATTGAAGTGGGTGTATGCCCGAGTTGCTTTCCCACCTTTTATGTCCTGTCCTCCTTAGACTTTTCTTTGCAACTCAGTGTAGGGATTTCCGAAACAAACTTAATTTGTTGGCGATAGGAAGAAAGGTAAAATGTTGGGAAGCATTAACGGAATGAGCCAAAGAGGCCTAATGTGCTGCAGCGGGATCATTAGCTCTCTGCGAGCGGTCGTTGGCTGGGAGAGGTTGGGGGGTGTTGAGGAGGGCTGCAGTTAGGTGTATGTGCCTGAGATGATCCCAGGGGCGCTTGGAGGGGGAGACCTTTGGGATAGGAAAAGTAACTTGGGAAGTTTGGGCCCTGTGAAGGGAAGTCAGCCTGCTGGGAGCTTCCCTAGGGTTGCAAAACACTGTTGTGTGTGTTCTTTCCTCAGCGTTTGCATAGTTGTGGATGATGATGATGACGAGACTCCGCCGAAAAAGCAAAAATCAGGTATCGCACATTACACAAGTACTGAATATGCCCGATTTTTCTGAGGTTTCGTGTCCCTTGGAAAAGTCTGGCTTTTGTGCTCTGGCATTGTTCCTGAAACGGTGGCTTTTCAAGCTGTTGGCTTCTTGCCTTGTGGCTCTCTATGCCTATAGCCAATGGCTTGAGGGTGTCCGGTAGGGCTTAGCCCTATAGATGACGGACGTTCTCTGCGGTGACTGTGGCAGGGCCCAATACCTTTACTGCCAGCAGGAGATAGCCCAGGTCTCTGGCGCTGAGCCCGCGCCTGTCAGCAGAAAGAGTATCTTAAATCCAAGCTGTGTGCTCCCTCCTGTCTGTATTCGCAATGTACCTCTGTTGGTTTTCTAGCCTGTTCTTATACGGCCTGTCTTTGTTTTTTAGATTATGCCATCTCTGAGCAGAAAGAGAAAGTTTCTGCAGTGCTGCAGTTGCCGACCAAGGCAACCAAACGCCCGGCGGCTTCCGTCAGCGAAGATGCTCCATTCACAGAGTATGCGGAAGAGGTTAGCGAGGGCTTTGAAATGTTAGGGTCTGTGCAAGGTGCGAGAGCAAGCGGCTCTCCCTACTGCATCTTGAGGTTGAGCCTGCTCTGAGCCTGTACAGCAGTAGGTGGTTCTTTTGCATTTCTAGCAGGCAGCTCTAATGTGGGCTGGGTTTGCCTTACTCAAGCCTGCGTCCTCTGCTCCGGCACTGGCAGCTGCGGGAGGAGCAAACTGTTTGTTGTCTTCCAGATACTTGAGAATGGTTCAAGTTTATAGTTTTAGTGTGTTTGCAAACTGTTATTCTCTTTCTCAAGCTTGTGGTTAAGGAATCAATATACACTACCTGACAAGAAAAACTGCATACTTGCTCTGGATAAACCACTTTCTGCTCATTATCCACCAGTCCAGGAGAGCGTTCCTGTAGGACTTTGGCTCTGTAAAAATGAGCCACCTTGACTGCCTAGTTTGGTTCAAAGGTGTAGTGCAGTTTTTCTTATTGCCCCATGGGATTAGAGGGCTAAGAGACTGTCGGGCTCTAGTTCTTCGTTCCTGAGAGAGTCGTTAACTCTTATTTGTACAAAATATATTTCTCAAGGGCCGAACTATCACCCTTTGGAATGTTTAGAAGCCGACTGAGTGATAACTCAGTGACAAGACTGTATTCTTTTAATTGCTGCACATATGAGAGCCTGTATTCAAAATTTAAAGCGTACCTGTCAAAGGTCCTGCCAAGATTTGCCGCCTTCTGCAATCTGAACCAGCAAGTCATGGTCCCCAAGTCATAGTAGAGCTGACTAAGCCTCAGGAAGTGTGTTTGCTGGGATTCACATTCAGGTTACACTCACGCTGGTGCTTTTTTGTTGTTTTCTTTTAAGCCTGGGTCCACTTCTTTAGAGCCTTCCACTAAAAGACCACGATTTTCGTCACTCGAGGTAGCCGTGCTGCAAATTGGTAAGGCTGACATCAAGTTATACGACTTGTTTCATTTTCACCCTACCTTGTGTACTGTCCAAGTCTACCCCTAGGGTTCTGTAGGGATTATGGCAGGCACGGGATGAGGCAGCATCTGGGAATACTTGAGCGTGACCTCTGTTTCTTACCCGCATCCTTGCATTGCTTCTGGAGTGGAGCCGGGCGTCGATCTGGTCGTCTCGGTACCAGAGCTGCCTTGGATGCAGTCCTTCCGTTCTGATAGGTCCACTGTTAGCTTGCCAGAAGCAAATTGTTTTCAATGGTCCTTTTAGGTAGTAGATCCTGAGGAGCCTTTTGTATTTCAGGTTTCGGCTGGCAATACCTTGTGCGCGCAACTTGCTGCAGTTGCCGGTGTGAAAACCTGAAAATGTCCTAAAGTGACATAACACAAATCATATGATGATGTGAGAGAGAAAATGACAATTTATCTTTGGTGAAGCTCGTTACTGTAAACTCATAAACCTCTTCAGTTTCCTTTTATACTTACCGATGCCTTACGCTCTTCTCTCGTAGGTCAAATGCCGTGTGGGACCCATGCTCGCTTGACTAAGGAACCACTCTCTCGTCCTGACAAGACAATTCCCCGTCTGAGGTAAAAATCCTTCCGTTTTCTTTGACTTCTTCCCCGAAAGGTTTACTGCCTATGGTAAGGGAGGTCGTCAGCTGCTTCCCCCCCGAAGAACCAATATTAAACTTTTTCTTTAAATCCAGCTACTTAATTGACACAGGAGATTAGCTAGAGATTAAAGGTCTGCGGTAAGAGGAAGCGTTGAACTTGAGAGGAGGCTGAGGACACAATCAACAGCGTATCTTGAAGGCAGTTGTTGTGATTTTCACTTTTACTTCTCTCTACTTCCCCATTAGCCAGTTGAAGACAGCAGGTCTTCATCTGAAAGTCATAAACATCTCGTGTCTGTCTCCATCGTCATCGGTGTACGTGCTTGACAAAGCAGGTGGTGGTGGAGGTGCACATTGGAATGTTCTCTTGATACCGTTTCTTTTGCCGTTGATGTTTTGAGCACAAGCCGGAAGGGCAAACAGAGCATCAAAGCTGCTCCAGACAGCTTCTTACCACTGAGGCCACCAGTTAAGGAGTGCGCTGCGCCAGAATCCGCCACTGCAGATGAAAATCCATACCATGAAAATGATACAGAAGAGAGTTTCTCATGTAATTTTGGGTGCGCTGAGTTTAAGCGCACTGCATTTGAGAGCAGGTCAAGACTCTGCTGTCGGCGTCTCATCTGCCAGTCGTTGCTTATTGTGGTTTGGCTCATATTTTGGAGCAGATCTGGAGCCTGAGAAAGAGATTCCTTTCAGAGGAAGCTAAACCAGAGAAGTTCCTGGGGAAGGTGTCTAATGCACTCCAACCGCTACTGAGCATATAGTCCCTGAGGTCAGAGCAGGGCAGGTCTGAAGTAAAATGTCCCAGCAGTATGGATGTTGTGGACATTGCCATTCTCAGCGTCAGCATAACCTTTAACAAATAGATTGAGCAGAATTGGTCAGGGCTGGTTGAAATGAACGCTGTCTTGTCCCACAGAGTAAAGTGGCCTTCTCAGGTTAATGCAGATATTTGTCGGATGTGCAAAGAATATTTTGTTCTTCTTAAAGAAAAACCCCAAAAGCCAGCGTGAATTGGTACGCACTGATAACAAATGCCCCCCGTATAAAAATTGTGATTCTCCTCTGTTGTTTGTTTCCTGCCCCAAAGTGTTCAAGCCTCCTCCAAGGAACCAGTGGCGACTGTGAGTCACCGGGAAGAACCAAAATACGGAGGAGACGTCTATCCACGTGCAACACTAAGGACCGGTGAGTATCCCCATGATTCCAATCCATTCCACTTTGTAGGTAGACGTCAAATCCGAATAGGGCATTTCTTACACACTCGCAGATGACGTTCCGAGTTCAAAGTGCTTGCCAGAATTCGAACTTCCTGACCATACCGTCATCCTTCAAAGTTTTTCCTTTTTTTTTATTTATCACTCAGAAATGGAGAGCTGTGTACATCTGATGGTGATTGAAAGTCGACTTCTTGTTTTCTTACTACTGCTTTTCTGTGCAGGTGTCGAATGTATAGATGTTTGCTGCCCGCAGCGGTCGCAGAGAGGTGATACGATCAGGTAGAGTCTCTTCTAATGATGCTTCTTGTTCCTTTTGGCTCTGCGCGTGTATCTCTTTCAGCCGCTGGTAGAGTCTCGAAGATGACCAACGGTCTTTGATCGTCTCAGTGCTGTGAAAGAGAAGTAGCTAGCTTGCGGCTCCGGAATTGCTTGCAAGCCAGTTGCATCTCCAACACAAGCGAGAGCCGTGCTGCGTGACAAAGAGGGTTGTGCTGGTGTGGTGTTTGCTGTGGGAAGAAAGCCAGTAAGGGTGCGAGTGGTGGCCGTCCCAAGTTGTCCTTGGATGTGCAGAATCCGTTTTTGTTTGTGAGTCGTTCTGCCGAGCCATCAATGAGCTGACATTTCACTTCTTTCACTTGGAAACCCGCATCCTAAGCAGAAGGATTAGAGAGCTTGTAAAGCCTGGTGGGACTTGAGGCAGTTTTGGGGACTTTGTAAGTCCCAAAGGATGCCTGGGGTTTGCCTAGGAGGGGGAAAAAGGCAGCGTGCAGTTGGGTTTGAGAGGCCAGCGGCCTCATTGGTATTGGCTGTCTGAGCTGGCAGGACTGTGAGTTGCGACGGCTTTGCGGTCTTTATGGAAACAGGTTTTTGGGGGCAGTAGGTGCAGCTACAGGGAGAGATTTTGTACGGCGGTAAGATGCACGCATCTTTCTGCAGTGACCTGCCCTTACATGAGAGAGGAGAAAGCGTAGATGGGAGCAGAGGGAGGTTCAGTTGCAGCAGTCCTGTTTTGTAGCTAATTCTGTCCCTATTCTTCTCCCCGCTTTAAAAACTAGTGCTGTATTTAGCCTTGCAAAAGCCTTTCTTGTCCAGAGGGTGAATTCTTGAGAATTCCATGGGACAGGACGGATATAGAGCTCGCTTCTCTCTCTCCCTCTCCTGGCAGGTACTGCACACCAGAAGAAAACTCTGCGGAAGAGGAAGGAGCAGTGAAAGAAACCATCGCAGGGGTAAGCTTGTGTTATTCCCAAGGAAAATAGAGCTCTTTGTGATGAGAAACTTCAGCACTCTTCACATGACTTCCTCAACAATATCTGTATTTGCCCAGGTTGTTTTTCCCCGGGAAAGCGGGAGCGTTATTTGATGAGTAGCGCTATCGCCAAGTGTTTTCCGCTGCCGTTAATTTTGTTTCTGGACTATTAGGAGCACACTACACTATACGGTTTTGATTCTTCCCCTTTCACGTGTTGGGTATAGCCTCAAAATCTTTAGCGCACAGACTTGGTTGACCTGCAAAGCTGGACTGGGGTGTCTTTAGTCTTATCTTGTTTGCTGGGATAGGAAGTACGTCTCTTTGACTTTCACCTCTGGTCAGGGTTGAGGTCAAAAATAAAATTTTAGTCATGGTAATCAGAAATAGTAGTCTCAATCTCAACTTGATACCTACACGTGGAGGCTTTGCTGGGGTTCTTAACGCTAGCCCAAGGCAAAGGAGCTTTCTGCCTCTCTTGCCTCCGAGTGCAGCACTCCATGGGTGCACAGTTGGAATGCAGTCGTCAAGAAGAAGTAACTTTGGAGTTTGCTGGTTGCATGGGTGTACAAAAACCCTTCCAGTTTTCTATATAAGCAAGATTTTCTGTCCTGTCCCCAAGGAAACAAATCTGTGCTTGATTGCTAGCTTAACGTCCGTTTGTCTAACAGAGGCAGCGTGGCACAGAAATCTTAGAAGATGCCTTATTCCGAGGACACCCTACACCTGTTCCGTCCAAAAAGTCAGCCAGCCTCGATGTGGAGGAAAAGAAAGTGCCAAGATTGGGAAAAACAGCGGAACGCTTTCCTCCGCTCACAGAGGTACCGTAGGCGACAGTCTGTGAGACAAAAGAGAAGGTTGTGGCAGAGCTGCAAGGAAGTCCTCTTCTTCTCGGTGGTTCTTAAGGCGCTTTGAAATCTGAAGAACTTGCATTGAACCTGTTAGCGAGTGGCTGTGGTTGTGGCTTCACAGTGCGAGGGTCAGCACTAAAGCTGCTTTGAAGGATTTTGTGTGCTCCCCGCGCTCCTTCAGTTGTGCTGCCCTAAGGGTTTGTGGGCCTTCTGTTAGCGGGACGGCTGCCTCAGTTTCCCCCTTTGCCGTTCCCTTTGAAGTCCCCCACCTTCACGTTCTTTCAGGCTCCTGACTTAGCTGCCTCGGTACGGAGGATGCCCGCTGGGGTTGGCTTAAACCTGGGTATTGCGAGGGCCGCAGCAGCACCTGGGAAAGGGGGTTGCCAGAGTTGTGTTCCATTTTCAGCTGCTTGAGCGTGTTTGCTGAGTTTACGGGTTTTATCCCCACGTCCTTGGTGAAAAGAAACAGCAGCAAGCCTGGGCTGTGAAGTTCAAAGTTAGGATGCTGAAACCAACCAAGCAAGGCAAAAGCGCTATCGCTCACTGAGGCAAGAAACCGTCGGAGGCAGTTGCTCTGTCACCTGAGCTGAATTTACAGGCCGTGTTTCAGTGGAAAGCTGCCCCCAGGTCAGCGTGCTCCATGCTCTGTTTCACAAGTCCTTCCCCATTTAATTGTTCCTTTCAGGCCATGGAGAGAGAGGTCAGTGCCGCATTTGGCAAAGGTGAGCCAGATGAGATCATGAGCAGTGCCTTCAAACTAAAGGTCACTCGCGAAGACATCCACACGCTCAGGAACCTTTGCTGGCTAAACGATGAGGTAAAACCAGCTGCAGCACAGGGCTAGTCTCACTCAGCCTTTATTGAAAAATACCCCTCCGCCCTGTACAGAAGTCGCGTCAACGTTCTTTGACGACCTCCGCTGCAGAGCCTAGAAATCTCTGTACACTTCTTATTTGAGGTGTTGAAGGGTCGAGCGTTTCGGGAAGTTCCGTTACTTCTTGTATGACGCAGCTTCCAGGAGTTCGTCCGGGTTATTGGCGTGGGGGGCAGGTGTTTTGATCAAACTGCCGATGTAGCCCCGTGTGAAATCCTGGGAACAAAAGCCTCCAGCTGAGGCTGGAGTTCTCTGCGCTGCGTGCTTAAGGGTGGCCAGAAAAGAGGTGGTGCTGTATTTTTGGTTGGGGAAGGCAGCGTCTTATTTTGACACCTCACGTTTCCTCTTTATGGTGCAGGTCGTTAATTTCTACATGAGTCTGGTGATGGAAAGAGGGAAGAAGGAAGGCTATCCAGCAGTCCACGCGTTTAGTACTTTCTTTTATCCGAAACTAACATCTGGGGGCTACGAGTCGGTCAGAAGGTGGACCAAGAGTGTCAATGTCTTTAAGCAGGACATCATCTTTGTGCCTGTGAACTCGCGAGCACACTGGACACTAGCCGTGAGTCCCACGGGCTTTTTCTTTAGAATTGGACGGGGAGCAAAAACTGGCAAGAGAAGTCATGTAGGTGTTGGGGGGTGTGCGGCACAAGGTTGTGCTTTGCCTAACGGTCACCTTTTAATAACAGGTCATAGATCTGAGGAAGAACACGATCACGTACTTGGACTCGCTTGGGCAGAAAGGGGACAAGATTTGTCAGACTTTGCTGTAAGTAACCGCTCCGTCACTGCTTTTCTGGTGTGAATGAGGAGAGGGGTTTTAGATTTAGTCCCTGTAAGGCGACTGCCAGTTTTCACGTGGCTTGTAGATAACCAAGCAGGAATCTTGGAGTTGCTTGCTGAGACTTGTCTGGCATCGACTGCTTATCTGCTGTCACAGTGTCCCCTGCACCCAGGGTCTGGGGTGCCTGGATTCTGCCACCTTCCCGTGAGAGGCACAGCCAAATACGCCATAGCCCCGTGGCACACGTGTGCCGACTTTGTTAGTCGGAGCCCAGGATGTGGGATGAAGGCACCCGGTGGAATTACGGCATTACAGTTCCTTGCTTGGTTTGTCTCTTTGTGCTCTGATAACATGTGATTTGGGGCTTTTTGACCTCTCCGAAGCAATGGAGTCGTTGGCCTCGTTCTTGACCATTAGCTCACAGCCTCTCCCCGTGTTTGTAAGTTTCAGATTGGGATTTTTCCTCAAAATCAGCCTTAAATCAGCTGCGGTGAGGATCCTCTGACATTTTACCGTCCTGCCGTCTGTCTTCCTGTGATCCTTCAGCCGCTTTATTTTGTTGTTGGCCTAAATTACAGAGATGAAAAGGGATTTTTTTTTCCTTTTGTTTTAACCAGCCAATACCTGCAAAAAGAAAGCTGGGAAAAAAGACAGCTGGAGCTGGATGTTTCAGAGTGGACTCTTCACAGCATGGAGCCACGTGTACGTGAGCACCCCTTGGGTTTGAAATGGGAACTGTCAGTGCTTCTTTGGGGCCCAGATCCTGGCACGTGACAAAGAAAGGGTTGAGCTGATGTTTCTCGAGGAGTTGATAGTAAAAAGCAGTCCCTAAAGACCAGATTTAAGAAAGGTCACTTAAGAAAGAGGCGGTGCGAACCTTGAGACACCTCGCAGGGGGGAGGGCTGCTGCGCCTTCTGGGCCTGCCAAAAATTTGGATCGTAGTGTCCGAGTCCAGGAGGCAGAGGGGAGGGATGGTGAGCAGTGAACTGGGTCTGTTCCTCGTGGGCGGGAGTGGGTATTGGGGATTAGGCAAGTAGGGTCAGGAGTGTGCGGTGAGCGCAGTGTCGGTGTGGGTAATGTGCGCTGCTTCCAAGTTGCTTTTCTTTTGAGACAGAGGGAAATCCTCCATCTTCTTTGCATTCCTTAGGAGATCCCTCAGCAGCTGAATGGAAGCGACTGCGGCGTCTTTATGTGTAAATACGCAGATTACATCGCCAGAGAGAAACCGTTCAACTTTAGCCAGGTGAGTGAAGGTCATAAACCCCTCCAAGCCCCTCTCGCCCAGGGACAGGAGCCAGGGAGGTTAGGCAGCAGCTCTTCATTGTGTCCGGGGCAGGGGCTGAGGTTTCGTACCCCGTTTCGGTGCGTAGTTGCTGGGATCAGAACTTCCAAGTGGCCTGGGCAGGGCAGAGCTGTGGTTCTCCATCCCCACCTTTGGGAGCTGCTGCCGGTGAGATTCCTCTTGGGCAAGATACTGCCGCCAGCGGGTTTGGCATATCTGGGCTTGGTATCTTTTGGAGAAATGGCTTCTACCCTTTGACCAGTCAAGACACCGCTTCTTTTTCTTGATTTCGTTTTAGACGGGTCTTTTATTAGCGTGCTTGTAAGCTGTCGCGCGGTCAAGTCAATCTGGTTTTGTCGGGTTGTCGTGTCACCCTCTTAGGAACCGCGTGGGGTGTTGTACCCAAACGGTTGACAGTTCCTAAAGGGAACTTCCTATTAAGGACTCCGCTGGGCATTTATGCGTGTTTGCCGCCTCTTTCTACCGTGACGTCATTATTTAATTTCTCTTTTCTTTCTCTTCTCTTTTCAGACTCACATGCCATACTTCCGGAAGAAGATGGTGTGGGAGATAATCCACCAACAGCTGCTGTGACACGTGGACTCTTAGAGTTCTTATTTTGATTACGTTTCTTCGACCTTAGTTACTTTTCTTAGGCCTTTAGTTAGTTTTCTTAGACCTTTAGTTACATTTCTTAGACGAATTTTCCTCTTTAGGTTATGAAGTAGAAGTTAAGATGGTTTATTCCCCCCACCTCCCTTATTTTGGAGACAGTAACTCTGGGGTTTTGGTACACAAGTTTTCCTCTTTAGCTTATGAAGTAGAAGTTAAGATGGTTTATTCCCCCCACCTCCCTTATTTTGGAGACAGTAACTCTGGGGTTTTGGTACACAAGTTTTCCTCTTCAAGTTATGAAGTAGTGGTTAAGACAGTTTATTTCCCCACCACCACCACCACCACCCCTTATTTTGGAGACAGTAACTCTCTTTGAAATTAGCTAACGCACCTTAAGCAAAAGCCAGAAAGGTGGGTGTGACCTCGTTAAGGGCAGAGTGAAGAAGGAACATCGTCAACTTCCATGGCTGAGCCGCACGCTCGCGCCTCGCAGCGCACGCGACCACGTTACAGACAAATGGGAAACATCTGTGGTGGTGGTTACAGTTGTGTTTGCCCACCTTACCTTCCCAAGGACAACGTGCTGAACTACCGTCTCAAAGAGAGTTTTCCTCTGTTTCTGGAATATCTACCATCTCCTTGATTCCTAAAACTGGATTTGTCACGACCACGGAAAGAAAGCGTTTACCATCTCTTGATTTCTCACCAAAGCCCCTGTCCTTTGGGCTGGTTTGGGGTTGGCTTTTTTTGCTGCCTCCAGGGAGTGATCTAATGTGAAAAGAGAAGTATTTATTTCTTTATATAATATAAATATTTATTTTAATAAAAAGAGCCTTAATGGAAGGAAACTCTCCCTGTGTCCTGGTTTGAGGTAAAAGAGAACCAATTTTGTTCAGTAACTTGGCTTCTTAGCTGGGCCTCTTCTACCAACTGAAATTAACTGCCTATTGTGCCGTCAGCGTTCACTCTCTCAGAGCGATAAGAGCAATGTTTGCAGCTGATGCCCAGGCATGGGATGCAGAGAGGCTCTTGCTTATACTCATTGCTATAACCCCCACGGCCAACCAGCTTTGTTATTTGCCCCGTTGGAGGGTCGGAAGCGGAAAAGCATAGTGGGGTCCCACCTGCGGGGAGGAGCGACAGGACAGGTGACCCAAAACTGACCAACAGGGTATTCCATCCCATCTGCCTTATGCTCAGTAGAAAAGGGACCAAAGGGATCAAAGGGTTCTTCTACCTGGGGAATGTTTACTTCGCCCTTTGATAATTATGCTGATGTGACCCCATCAGAGCTGGGGCATGGCAACCTTCTGGGCTCTGAGGATAAGGACTGGTACCTTGTTAAGATCGTGATTTTGTTGTTGATGCTCCTGAATGTGGTGCAGGGGTGGTTTCTTGTGAAACATCTGTGCAGGGGGAGCTGGAGGGGACCGTGCGCTGCCGCCACTCAGACCCGCGCAGCCGCTCGGCGATCTGCAGCGGCGCGAACCGCGGCCCCGCCCGGCCCGGCCGCAGCTGTCCCCCCCCGGAGCAACGGCACCACCGGCAGCCGCCTCCCCCACGGCACCGGCGCCACCGGCAGCCGCCCCCCCCACCGCCACGGCACAGGCGCCTCCGCCGCCCGTCCCGGCACAAGCCGCGCCCCCCCCTGCAGCGGCACAAGCCACGCCGCCGCCTCTCCCGGCACAACCTACTGCAGCCACTACAACCAGTACCAAAACTACTCCAACTCCATCAAAATCGGTACAAGCCGCCCCGGTAACCAGGAGCAGGAAGAGGAGGTCAACTCCTTCCCCTGCCCCTTACCACAAAGACCACCTCAAGTCACATAGCTTGGGGGAGAGTTCTGAACAAGATCCAGGGGAGGGTCCTTCAAGACCACAGAAGGGAAAGAGACCTTTGAAAACAGACAAAGGCCAGAGTCCTTCTAGAGCAGATGCTGGAGAGGCCCCTTCTGGGGCAGCCTCACCACAGGAGGACTCAGATGTAGAGGGAGTTGTTCAATCCTTCTCCGTGAAAGATCTGAGAAGTATCAGGAAGGACTTTAGTCGTCATGAAGGCGAAACACTTGTCTCCTGGTTGCTCCGATGCTGGGATAGTGGGGCAGATACCCTAGACTGAGATGGCAGAGAAGCTAGGCAATTGGGAAACCTGGCCAAGGATGGGGGGATTGATAAAGAAATTGGGAGAAAGACAAGCACTCTCGGTCTCTGGAGGCGACTGGTGTCAGCCATAAAGCGCAGGTATCCCTTCAAGGACGATATCGAATGCCGTCCAAGTAAATGGACCAACATGGGAAAAGGTATGAAGTACCTGAGAGAACTGCCTGTGCGAGAGGTGATTTATAGTGATGGGCAAGCGATAGTAGACCCTGATGAAATGCCATGCAAACGATCTCTGCTCAAAAAGTTTGTACAAAGTGCACCATCAACATATTCCCACACATTGTCAACAATGGTCTGGGGAGGATCCGATACTGACACACCAACTGTAAATGAAGGGGTTAAGAAGGTACGACAGTATGAAGACAGTCTCTCTGGTCCCTTCTCTGTGGCAGCCATAGAAAAGCTGACTGTGACCACCGAGAAAATGACTGAGAAACTGACTGAGAAAATAGAGCAAATGACCCAGAGATTAGTTGAGCAAACCCATAAACTGTTTGATAAACTAACCAAGGTGGAGGAAAAACTCCATGCTTTCCCTGTACAGACTCATGTTGCAGCTGCTAAGAGGAAACGCCCTCCTACTCAAGAGAAAAACCACCCTCCGACTCAAGACAAATCAAAGCTGATGCGAGATATCCTGTGGGTTTGCCTCTGTGAATATGCAGAAGACATGAAGAAGTGGGATGGAGAACCTACCTCAGCCCTACAGGCACGGGTGCTTGAGTTGCAAAATGAAGCCGACAGAAGAAAGGATTCTTACAGGAAGAAGGTTGCTCCAACCTACGGTAGGCGATCCTACGGACCAGGTAGGAACCAATCTGATAATCGTAGGTACTACGGTCAACAGTAGAGGTGCCCTGCCTCCAGGCAGGAGGAGGAGAGGGACAACCGACTTTATTGGACTGTGTGGATTCGATGGCCTGGCACATGAGAGCCACAAAAGTATAAAGCCCTGGTGGACACTGGTGCACACTGGTGTTGGGTTGTTTTTTGCTGTCTCCAGGGAGTTATCTAATGTGAAAAGAGAAGTATTTATTTCTTTATAGAATTTAAATATTTATTTTCATAAAAAGAGCCTTAATGGAACGAACCTCTACCTGGTAATGAGAGAGGGTGATTTATTCTTTTTTTTTTATTTAACTGAAAAAAAGTTGGATGTAGCGATGTGGATTTTCGCTCCCTCACAATCCCCCAGGAAGAGGATTGGAGCCAGGAGGAGCATCGGAGCACAGAAGCGGCGAAGCGATGGTCACACAGTGCTGCAGGGGCAATCAAGGTGTCGTTCAGTGGTGAGATGAGCAAGCAGCATCCCGAAAATCCGCCCCTGGAGAGGGGTCAGCGGTGTACGGACGCTCTCTGTATTCTGTAAGCCCCCTTTGGGGAGCCCCTGCTGCCCCCTTGGCAGTGCCCGGGTGGCTGTGACTGCTGAAAGCTGGTTTGGTGCGTTGAGGTGTTAGGTGGGGTGGCAGCAGCCCCTGCCCGCCCCGGGAGGGGGGACACCACCTCTCCGGTGGCACTGGATGGGTGGGAGGGAGGGAGGGAGCACAGCTCTGGAAGCCATGGAGAAAGGCGTGGGGGTGTCCCTCATCGTGGCAGCCCCCAGCAGCCCTACCCCGCCACACGGCCACCCCAAGGACACCCAAGCCCCATCTTGGTCCTCTCCCTCTTGGGTGATGCCCTTCCACCCGCCCTGGAGGTGCGCTCCTCTCCTGCAGGGGGGGACGCCCAGCACTCGCCTGGCTAGAGAAGCACTGGGGGGGTGCTTAGGGGGCATCTGAGCTTCCCAGTTACACGGGCATAATTAGGGCGCCCTTAAGAACCATTAATAACCACTTTGGCTCTGCTAACCAACTGCGGCGAGGCCCCCACCCCGCTTTAGCGCAGGCTTTGTGATGCCAACACCTCCCTGAGCCACTGGGTAAAGCGACGCCTGGCAAAAAAACACCATCACCCAAAGAAAACCCCACACCACATCCCCCACTCCCCGCCCACCCCTTCTCCCCCCATCACAGCCATGGGACAAACTCCCACCACCACCACACCCCAATCTCAGCTCGGCCATGACACCCCCAAGACACTGGAAAGAAAGCAACCGAGAGCAAGCTCAGGCTCCTGTGAGCTGCAGAGATTTCTCTTTGGTTTTTGATGTTGTCGTTGGGTGGGTTTTGCTTGGTTGTTTTTCACACAACACTTTGCAGTAGAGGACAAAAACGTGGTGTCGCAGCCCCCGGGGTTGGCGCCGGCACTGCCACCTCCCCCCCCCCAGCTCCTGTCCCTCCTCTTGCCCCGCAGCTGTTCCCACTTTCCTTGCTTGGTTTGGTTGGTTTTTTTTCCTTTCTACCTTTCTTTTTTAATGTTTTCGCTTCCCCCTTTTTTCTCTTTTACCCCTTTTTTCTTTTGACCTTTTTTGCTTTTTCCCCCTTTTTTTCTTTTTCTCTTTTTTCTTTTCCCACTTTTTTTTTACCTCCTTTCCCTTTTTTTTTCCCCCCCCTTTTCTCTTTTTAAACATTTCTCAAGCTTTCTCCTGAAGGAACGGCCCCTGGCTCTCCGCTAGCAGAAGGAGCCTACGGAAGAGCTCTGGCACTGACATGGGCAGGAACACCCACAAGTGAGAACTGGATAGACAAAAGGCTCCTCAATGATGACACTGGGGCAGCCCGACCTTAGAAGCAGCAGAGGAGCAGAGCCACCCAGAGCCACACAGAGAACAGGAAGGGCTATTCAGGGCCTTATTGTCTGCGTGAAGTAACCATCTGCTGAGAACCGGTCTGGCGGCTCAGAGCTCAGCCCCAGCAGCACTCTTGAGCCAAAGGGGAAAAGTACACCGGCAGGAAGACTGGGAGCCTTCCTCCACAACAACCCACAGATCATGACCAGAGTGGTGCCTATTCCCAGCCTACACTAATGAATACGTACGCCTTTGCATCAGAAAGGAACGCTTGCTTTACCAGCCCCTGGGCGAGTTGGGAGCCATCCCCCTTGCACCCAGCGCTGCAATAAACATGCTGCTTTGTAACTCGCCCCGAGTTGGGGAGTTTCTTTCCGCACGTCAGCACCCCTGGGATTGCTTTCCTTCTCCCGCCTCGCACTCGCTCGACATGGTTTTTTCCAACTCATTCTTTTTTATTAAAAAATTTAATGAAAAAATGCTCCAACTCTCAGTTTTACAAGGCACACAAAATCTCTAAAAGGGAAACACAAGCGTGAGGTGCTGAGGTACCAAAACCTGCCCCTGTTAGTCCAACTAAAGGGACAGCGTCGGGAGGCGACGGAGGAGGAAGGGGGAGGCTGTGGGATGGAGAGAGCCCTCCCCGTACCCCTCAGCTGCGCATCCTCGCAGCGCCGCGGGAATGGGGGGCTGTGTGTCTGGGCGGGTCTTTGGTTTGCTCCCCTGACCTGCTGGGGGTGGTGGAGGAGGTTGGAGGGGGTTGTCCGGCAGTGGGGTTACATTCATCAGGCGGTGCTGGGCGGCACGACAGGAGCATCACTTGCTGTGCTGCCAGGCCGGGGCTCCCGGAGCGTGTTTCTGCTCCTGCTGCTTCACCTGCTGGACCATTTCCCTCATCTTGCACTGTGCAGTCTTGGGGAGGAGAAGGGAAAAGCAAGAGTTGGGGGTCAGGGCACTGTTTCTCCCACCACCACCCACCCCTGAGCCCCCACCGAGCATCTCGCCGCTCCCGACTTTTCACCCCGGACAAGCCCTAATTAATTTCAGGTTTCTGGGTTTTTTTAACTTGTGCTTCCTCCATCGCTCCTTGAGAGAGGCTCAATTTTTTGGGGGGGGGCCGCCATCCCGCTCGAGTGGACAGGAGACAAGGTTATGGAAGATGAACCCAGGTGGGATGCGGGTGGCTTTGCCCGCACCGAGGAGTCCATTCACAATGTCCTCACGTCCAGCAGCATCAAAATCATGGTACCCAGCAAAGAGCTCCCCTGGCGCTGAGGGAGGCCAAGCCAGGCTGGCAGCACAGTGCTGACCACAGGGACGCTCTCAACTTGGCCCTTACTGTCCCCCACACCCACAGCCCCCACCCAGCGCACCTTGAACTGAGCCTCGGGCGGCCCTGTGATGATGACCATGCGCTCGCTGCCCTTGGGACCTTCTGCCGGTGCAATCTGGGGAAGTATGGGGGAGAAGGAGCGTGAGTGCAGCCACCGCTTCAGCAAGACCTTCCCTCGGTGGCATGTCCCCCCACAACGCAGGGCAATCCCCCCATGCAGGAGCATCCCCTCCCACCCGAGCCGGGCTCCTAACCAGGGTGCTGCAGGCCTGGCCTTCTACTAAACACAGGCGGGAGAGGTGGGCCCATGCCAACGGGTACAGGAGAGCTGGAGAGAGACTTTTTACAAGGGCATGGGGTGACAGGACGAGGCGGAGTGCCTTCAAAGTGGAAGAGGGGAGATTTAGAGGAGATAACAGGAAGAAATTTTTCACTGTGAGGGTGGTGAATCACTGGCCCAGCTTGCCCAGAGAAGCTGTGGCTGCCCTAGCCCTGGAGGTGTTCAAGGCCAGGTTGGATGGGGCTTGGAGCAACCTGGGCTGGGGGGAGGTGTCCCTGAACAGGGCAGGGGGGTGGGACTCCATGATCTTCAAGGTCCCTTCCAACCTCAACCGTTCTGTGATAAGTTGGGGAGCAAAACTGCTCCCCGCACACTCCCATTCCCTGACCTCGGCAGTGCAGAGGGGAAACTGAGGCACGAAGCGCAGGACCAGCCCCGCAGCACCTTCCTCACCTTGATGGAGGCACCCGCAAACCGCACCAGCTGCTTGATGTGCTGCCCCTTCTTCCCGATGATGGCCCCCACCGCCTGCGTCCCGATGAACACGTTCACAACCTCTTGCTCCGGAAGCTGCGGGGGCATGGAAGAGTGAGAGGGTCAGGGCACCAGCTGGACAGGGGACAAAGGAGGTGGCTGTCCCCATCCCACCATCCCATGGTAGTGGTTGCCCACTCTCCCAAGGTGCCCCAGCAAAGATCTCCTGGAGAGGGGGGCCAGGCACCTAAAGGGTGCTGATATGGGAAGGCGCTGGCTGGGGGAGCTCCGCCGAGAGCTGGCTGAGAGCTCCGCCGAGGAGCTCTATGGTGGGAGAGAAAATGAGGGTCAGTGATGGCCCCAGCATGCCAGACCCTTCCCGGCCACCCCCAGACCCACGCACAGCAGCAAGATACCACCATAAGCCCGGCAGGGACACGGGGACAACCCTTCAGGCCCTCAAACCCCCCCTCACAGAGCGTGGGTGCATCTGAGCTGCATCCAGCGCCATGGGGCTGGGAGGCAGACGGGGGCTCCCAGTTACCCCCACTCCCCCCACGCTGCCACCTTGCCGCCCGTGTCCCGCATCTGCAGGGGAAAACCACGACACAACTCTCTCCTGCTCTGCATTCCAGCAAGTGCAACCGGATGCTACCTGCAAACCACCACTGCTCAGCTGGAGGACGAGCAGACCCGGCTCCCCTGCCCAGCCTGGACGCCGCTCTCGCTCCCAGCCCTGGAAAAAAAGCCTCTCCAGGACGGGGCTGCAGCAACAGCCGCACATTTCCACCCCACAGGAAACAGCTCGTTAACGAGGGGCGAGCACCGCATTTCAAAGCCCCCTTAGGAGCAAGGCAGCGCCCCAAGAGCCAGCCCAACCCCCCAGCACACAGCTCAGCACTCACCACACGCTCGCCGGCCCCCGCAGCAGCGGCTCGAGCGGGGCTGCCCGCGGCCGGCGGTCGGGCGCCGCTCCGTCACAGCCGCTCACCATGGTGGAACGCCGAACGCAGTCCGCGTCCTTCCAGTCGCGCCGCAGCCATGGCGCAGCCGGATGCGGCTACCGGAGCTCCGCGCCAGAGGGGCGCAAAGCGCCGTGCGAGCGCGGAGGAAAGGGCTTGGTAAGCCCGGGATTGGCATTCCCTCACCCACCGAGGGCAGAGGAGGCAGGAGGGGGCGCGCGAGAGCCCGCGCCGCCGGCCGCTGTCGCTCGCCTCAGGCCTGCGGGACGCCGAAAGGCTTCTCCGCTCTCCGAGGGGCCCCTCCGCTCTCTGGGAGGCTTCTGGGGGGCCCCTCCGTCTCTGGAGGGCTTCTGGGGGGCCCCTCCGGCCTCCGTGGGGGCCTCTCCCCGAAGGCCTCTTCCCCTCCTCCGGGCACTCCCCGGCCTCCCGGCGCCCAGCTGCCAGCCGGGGCCCGGCTCGGGGCTTCCGGAGAAGGGCAAGCGCCTCCCCCAGACAGAGCAGGGCCAGGCGGGCCGGGCGGGACGGCGCCGGCCCGGCCCCACCGCAGGGCAGGGGCAGAAGCGGGCCGGGCGGCCGCTAACGGCTCCCTCAGGCAGAGCACAGACGGCGGCGCGCCTGCGCGCGCGCACCCACCGCCCCGCCCCGCCCCTCTCTCCCCCCTCAGCCTCCCCTCCACTAATGGCTGCGGGGGGCCCTCGGCGCCCTCCTCGCCGCCCCCGGCCCCGCCGCCGCGCAAGAGGCCGCCCCCCAGGGCAGTGAGCCGCCCCGCCGCCTCAGGGCCGCCCCCGGGCATCGCCCCGGCGCCCACTCCCCCCCCATCTCCCCGGCCAGAAGCAATGCTATCAGCAGGGGTCGGGGGCATAACAGTTCAAGAGAAATTCCTTTGTGTAAGAAAGACCAAAGAGTTCTTCAAAGGATCCGGCTGTCCTGACATTTGGGGGGGCAAAGAGAGGAAAAAACCCACCTCGGACCAACCTGTGTGCTCCATTCCCAAAGGACAAAGTGATTGAAGTGGGTGTATGCCCGAGTTGCTTTCCCACCTTTTATGTCCTGTCCTCCTTAGACTTTTCTTTGCAACTCAGTGTAGGGATTTCCGAAACAAACTTAATTTGTTGGCGATAGGAAGAAAGGTAAAATGTTGGGAAGCATTAACGGAATGAGCCAAAGAGGCCTAATGTGCTGCAGCGGGATCATTAGCTCTCTGCGAGCGGTCGTTGGCTGGGAGAGGTTGGGGGGTGTTGAGGAGGGCTGCAGTTAGGTGTATGTGCCTGAGATGATCCCAGGGGCGCTTGGAGGGGGAGACCTTTGGGATAGGAAAAGTAACTTGGGAAGTTTGGGCCCTGTGAAGGGAAGTCAGCCTGCTGGGAGCTTCCCTAGGGTTGCAAAACACTGTTGTGTGTGTTCTTTCCTCAGCGTTTGCATAGTTGTGGATGATGATGATGACGAGACTCCGCCGAAAAAGCAAAAATCAGGTATCGCACATTACACAAGTACTGAATATGCCCGATTTTTCTGAGGTTTCGTGTCCCTTGGAAAAGTCTGGCTTTTGTGCTCTGGCATTGTTCCTGAAACGGTGGCTTTTCAAGCTGTTGGCTTCTTGCCTTGTGGCTCTCTATGCCTATAGCCAATGGCTTGAGGGTGTCCGGTAGGGCTTAGCCCTATAGATGACGGACGTTCTCTGCGGTGACTGTGGCAGGGCCCAATACTTTTACTGCCAGCAGGAGATAGCCCAGGTCTCTGGCGCTGAGCCCGCGCCTGTCAGCAGAAAGAGTATCTTAAATCCAAGCTGTGTGCTCCCTCCTGTCTGTATTCGCAATGTACCTCTGTTGGTTTTCTAGCCTGTTCTTATACGGCCTGTCTTTGTTTTTTAGATTATTCCATCGCTGAGCAGAAAGAGAAAGTTGAAGTTTCTGCAGTGCTGCAGTTGCCGACCAAGGCAACCAAACGCCCGGCGGCTTCCGTCAGCGAAGATGCTGCCGGCACAGAGTCTGCGGAAGAGGTTAGCGAGGGCTTTGAAATGTTAGGGTCTGTGCAAGGTGCGAGAGCAAGCGGCTCTCCCTACTGCATCTTGAGGTTGAGCCTGCTCTGAGCCTGTACAGCAGTAGGTGGTTCTTTTGCATTTCTAGCAGGCAGCTCTAATGTGGGCTGGGTTTGCCTTACTCAAGCCTGCGTCCTCTGCTCCGGCACTGGCAGCTGCGGGAGGAGCAAACTGTTTGTTGTCTTCCAGATACTTGAGAATGGTTCAAGTTTATAGTTTTAGTGTGTTTGCAAACTGTTATTCTCTTTCTCAAGCTTGTGGTTAAGGAATCAATATACACTACCTGACAAGAAAAACTGCATACTTGCTCTGGATAAACCACTTTCTGCTCATTATCCACCAGTCCAGGAGAGCGTTCCTGTAGGACTTTGGCTCTGTAAAAATGAGCCACCTTGACTGCCTAGTTTGGTTCAAAGGTGTAGTGCAGTTTTTCTTATTGCCCCATGGGATTAGAGGGCTAAGAGACTGTCGGGCTCTAGTTCTTCGTTCCTGAGAGAGTCGTTAACTCTTATTTGTACAAAATATATTTCTCAAGGGCCGAACTATCACCCTTTGGAATGTTTAGAAGCCGACTGAGTGATAACTCAGTGACAAGACTGTATTCTTTTAATTGCTGCACATATGAGAGCCTGTATTCAAAATTTAAAGCGTACCTGTCAAAGGTCCTGCCAAGATTTGCCGCCTTCTGCAATCTGAACCAGCAAGTCATGGTCCCCAAGTCATAGTAGAGCTGACTAAGCCTCAGGAAGTGTGTTTGCTGGGATTCACATTCAGGTTACACTCACGCTGGTGCTTTTTTGTTGTTTTCTTTTAAGCCTGGGTCCACTTCTTTAGAGCCTTCCACTAAAAGACCACGATTTTCGTCACTCGAGGTAGCCGTGCTGCAAATTGGTAAGGCTGACATCAAGTTATACGACTTGTTTCATTTTCACCCTACCTTGTGTACTGTCCAAGTCTACCCCTAGGGTTCTGTAGGGATTATGGCAGGCACGGGACGAGGCAGCATCTGGGAATACTTGAGCGTGACCTCTGTTTCTTACCCGCATCCTTGCATTGCTTCTGGAGTGGAGCCGGGCGTCGATCTGGTCGTCTCGGTACCAGAGCTGCCTTGGATGCAGTCCTTCCGTTCTGATAGGTCCACTGTTAGCTTGCCAGAAGCAAATTGTTTTCAATGGTCCTTTTAGGTAGTAGATCCTGAGGAGCCTTTTGTATTTCAGGTTTCGGCTGGCAATACCTTGTGCGCGCAACTTGCTGCAGTTGCCGGTGTGAAAACCTGAAAATGTCCTAAAGTGACATAACACAAATCATATGATGATGTGAGAGAGAAAATGACAATTTATCTTTGGTGAAGCTCGTTACTGTAAACTCATAAACCTCTTCAGTTTCCTTTTATACTTACCGATGCCTTACGCTCTTCTCTCGTAGGTCAAATGCCGTGTGGGACCCATGCTCGCTTGACTAAGGAACCACTCTCTCGTCCTGACAAGACAATTCCCCGTCTGAGGTAAAAATCCTTCCGTTTTCTTTGACTTCTTCCCCGAAAGGTTTACTGCCTATGGTAAGGGAGGTCGTCAGCTGCTTCCCCCCCGAAGAACCAATATTAAACTTTTTCTTTAAATCCAGCTACTTAATTGACACAGGAGATTAGCTAGAGATTAAAGGTCTGCGGTAAGAGGAAGCGTTGAACTTGAGAGGAGGCTGAGGACACAATCAACAGCGTATCTTCAAGGCAGTTGTTGTGATTTTCACTTTTACTTCTCTCTACTTCCCCATTAGCCAGTTGAAGACAGCAGGTCTTCATCTGAAAGTCATAAACATCTCGTGTCTGTCTCCATCGTCATCGGTGTACGTGCTTGACAAAGCAGGTGGTGGTGGAGGTGCACATTGGAATGTTCTCTTGATACCGTTTCTTTTGCCGTTGATGTTTTGAGCACAAGCCGGAAGGGCAAACAGAGCATCAAAGCTGCTCCAGACAGCTTCTTACCACTGAGGCCACCAGTTAAGGAGTGCGCTGCGCCAGAATCCGCCACTGCAGATGAAAATCCATACCATGAAAATGATACAGAAGAGAGTTTCTCATGTAATTTTGGGTGCGCTGAGTTTAAGCGCACTGCATTTGAGAGCAGGTCAAGACTCTGCTGTCGGCGTCTCATCTGCCAGTCGTTGCTTATTGTGGTTTGGCTCATATTTTGGAGCAGATCTGGAGCCTGAGAAAGAGATTCCTTTCAGAGGAAGCTAAACCAGAGAAGTTCCTGGGGAAGGTGTCTAATGCACTCCAACCGCTACTGAGCATATAGTCCCTGAGGTCAGAGCAGGGCAGGTCTGAAGTAAAATGTCCCAGCAGTATGGATGTTGTGGACATTGCCATTCTCAGCGTCAGCATAACCTTTAACAAATAGATTGAGCAGAATTGGTCAGGGCTGGTTGAAATGAACGCTGTCTTGTCCCACAGAGTAAAGTGGCCTCCTCAGGTTAATGCAGATATTTGTCGGATGTGCAAAGAATATTTTGTTCTTCTTAAAGAAAAACCCCAAAAGCCAGCGTGAATTGGTACGCACTGATAACAAATGCCCCCCGTATAAAAATTGTGATTCTCCTCTGTTGTTTGTTTCCTGCCCCAAAGTGTTCAAGCCTCCTCCAAGGAACCAGTGGCGACTGTGAGTCACCGGGAAGAACCAAAATACGGAGGAGACGTCTATCCACGTGCAACACTCAGGACCGGTGAGTATCCCCATGATTCCAATCCGTTCCACTTTGTAGGTAGACGTCAAATCCGAATAGGGCATTTCTTACACACTCGCAGATGACGTTCCGAGTTCAAAGTGCTTGCCAGAATTCGAACTTCCTGACCATACCGTCATCCTTCAAAGTTTTTCCTTTTTTTTTATTTATCACTCAGAAATGGAGAGCTGTGTACATCTGATGGTGATTGAAAGTCGACTTCTTGTTTTCTTACTACTGCTTTTCTGTGCAGGTGTCGAATGTATAGATGTTTGCTGCCCGCAGCGGTCGCAGAGAGGTGATACGATCAGGTAGAGTCTCTTCTAATGATGCTTCTTGTTCCTTTTGGCTCTGCGCGTGTATCTCTTTCAGCCGCTGGTAGAGTCTCGAAGATGACCAACGGTCTTTGATCGTCTCAGTGCTGTGAAAGAGAAGTAGCTAGCTTGCGGCTCCGGAATTGCTTGCAAGACAGTTGCATCTCCAACACAAGCGAGAGCCATGCTGCATGACAAAGAGGGTTGTGCTGGTGTGGTGTTTGCTGTGGGAAGAAAGCCAGTAAGGGTGCGAGTGGTGGCCGTCCCAAGTTGTCCTTGGATGTGCAGAATCCGTTTTTGTTTGTGAGTCGTTCTGCCGAGCCATCAAGGAGCTGACATTTCACTTCTTTCACTTGGAAACCCGCATCCTAAGCAGAAGGATTAGAGAGCTTGTAAAGCCTGGTGGGACTTGAGGCAGTTTTGGGGACTTTGTAAGTCCCAAAGGATGCCTGGGGTTTGCCTAGGAGGGGGAAAAAGGCAGCGTGCAGTTGGGTTTGAGAGGCCAGCGGCCTCATTGGTATTGGCTGTCTGAGCTGGCAGGACTGTGAGTTGCGACGGCTTTGCGGTCTTTATGGAAACAGGTTTTTGGGGGCAGTAGGTGCAGCTACAGGGAGAGATTTTGTACGGCGGTAAGATGCACGCATCTTTCTGCAGTGACCTGCCCTTACATGAGAGAGGAGAAAGCGTAGATGGGAGCAGAGGGAGGTTCAGTTGCAGCAGTCCTGTTTTGTAGCTAATTCTGTCCCTATTCTTCTCCCCGCTTTAAAAACTAGTGCTGTATTTAGCCTTGCAAAAGCCTTTCTTGTCCAGAGGGTGAATTCTTGAGAATTCCATGGGACAGGACGGATATAGAGCTCGTCTCTCTCTCTCCCTCTCCTGGCAGGTACTGCACACCAGAAGAAAACTCTGCGGAAGAGGAAGGAGCAGTGAAAGAAACCATCGCAGGGGTAAGCTTGTGTTATTCCCAAGGAAAATAGAGCTCTTTGTGATGAGAAACTTCAGCACTCTTCACATGACTTCCTCAACAATATCTGTATTTGCCCAGGTTGTTTTTCCCCGGGAAAGCGGGAGCGTTATTTGATGAGTAGCGCTATCGCCAAGTGTTTTCCGCTGCCGTTAATTTTGTTTCTGGACTATTAGGAGCACACTACACTATACGGTTTTGATTCTTCCCCTTTCACGTGTTGGGTATAGCCTCAAAATCTTTAGCGCACAGACTTGGTTGACCTGCAAAGCTGGACTGGGGTGTCTTTAGTCTTATCTTGTTTGCTGGGATAGGAAGTACGTCTCTTTGACTTTCACCTCTGGTCAGGGTTGAGGTCAAAAATAAAATTTTAGTCATGGTAATCAGAAATAGTAGTCTCAATCTCAACTTGATACCTACACGTGGAGGCTTTGCTGGGGTTCTTAACGCTAGCCCAAGGCAAAGGAGCTTTCTGCCTCTCTTGCCTCCGAGTGCAGCACTCCATGGGTGCACAGTTGGAATGCAGTCGTCAAGAAGAAGTAACTTTGGAGTTTGCTGGTTGCATGGGTGTACAAAAACCCTTCCAGTTTTCTATATAAGCAAGATTTTCTGTCCTGTCCCCAAGGAAACAAATCTGTGCTTGATTGCTAGCTTAACGTCCGTTTGTCTAACAGAGGCAGCGTGGCACAGAAATCTTAGAAGATGCCTTATTCCGAGGACACCCTACACCTGTTCCGTCCAAAAAGTCAGCCAGCCTCGATGTGGAGGAAAAGAAAGTGCCAAGATTGGGAAAAACAGCGGAACGCTTTCCTCCGCTCACAGAGGTACCGTAGGCGACAGTCTGTGAGACAAAAGAGAAGGTTGTGGCAGAGCTGCAAGGAAGTCCTCTTCTTCTCGGTGGTTCTTAAGGCGCTTTGAAATCTGAAGAACTTGCATTGAACCTGTTAGCGAGTGGCTGTGGTTGTGGCTTCACAGTGCGAGGGTCAGCACTGAAGCTGCTTTGAAGGATTTTGTGTGCTCCCCGCACTCCTTCAGTTGTGCTGCCCTAAGGGTTTGTGGGCCTTCTGTTAGCGGGACGGCTGCCTCAGTTTCCCCCTTTGCCGTTCCCTTTGAAGTCCCCCACCTTCACGTTCTTTCAGGCTCCTGACTTAGCTGCCTCGGTACGGAGGATGCCCGCTGGGGTTGGCTTAAACCTGGGTATTGCGAGGGCCGCAGCAGCACCTGGGAAAGGGGGTTGCCAGAGTTGTGTTCCATTTTCAGCTGCTTGAGCGTGTTTGCTAAGTTGACGGGTTTTATCCCCACGTCCTTGGTGAAAAGAAACGGCAGCAAGCCTGGGCTGTGAAGTTCAAAGTTAGGATGCTGAAACCAACCAAGCAAGGCAAAAGCGCTATCGCTCACTGAGGCAGGAAACCGTCGAAGGCAGTTGCTCTGTCACCTGAGCTGAATTTACAGGCCGTGTTTCAGTGGAAAGCTGCCCCCAGGTCAGCGTGCTCCATGCTCTGTTTCACAAGTCCTTCCCCATTTAATTGTTCCTTTCAGGCCATGGAGAGAGAGGTCAGTGCCGCATTTGGCAAAGGTGAGCCAGATGAGATCATGAGCAGTGCCTTCAAACTAAAGGTCACTCGGGAGGACATCCACACGCTCAGGAACCTTTGCTGGCTAAACGATGAGGTAAAACCAGCTGCAGCACAGGGCTAGTCTCACTCAGCCTTTATTGAAAAATACCCCTCCGCCCTGTACAGAAGTCGCGTCAACGTTCTTTGACGACCTCCGCTGCAGAGCCTAGAAATCTCTGTACACTTCTTATTTGAGGTGTTGAAGGGTCGAGCGTTTCAGGAAGTTCCGTTACTTCTTGTATGACGCAGCTTCCAGGAGTTCGTCCGGGTTATTGGCGTGGGGGGCAGGTGTTTTGATCAAACTGCCGATGTAGCCCCGTGTGAAATCCTGGGAACAAAAGCCTCCAGCTGAGGCTGGAGTTCTCTGCGCTGCGTGCTTAAGGGTGGCCAGAAAAGAGGTGGTGCTGTATTTTTCGTTGGGGAAGGCAGCGTCTTATTTTGACACCTCACGTTTCCTCTTTATGGTGCAGGTCGTTAATTTCTACATGAGTCTGGTGATGGAAAGAGGGAAGAAGGAAGGCTATCCAGCAGTCCACGCGTTTAGTACTTTCTTTTATCCGAAACTAACATCTGGGGGCTACGAGTCGGTCAGAAGGTGGACCAAGAGTGTCAATGTCTTTAAGCAGGACATCCTCTTCGTGCCTGTGAACTCGCGAGCACACTGGACACTAGCCGTGAGTCCCACGGGCTTTTTCTTTAGAATTGGACGGGGAGCAAAAACTGGCAAGAGAAGTCATGTAGGTGTTGGGGGGTGTGCGGCAGAAGGTTGTGCTTTGCCTAATGGTCACCTTTTAATAACAGGTCATAGATCTCAGGAGGAAGACCATCATGTACTTGGACTCTCTGGGCCAGAAAGGGGACAAGATTTGTCAGACTTTGCTGTAAGTAACCGCTCCGTCACTGCTTTTATGGTGTGAATGAGGAGAGGGATTTTAGATTGAGTCCCTGTAAGGCGACTGCCAGTTTTCACATGGCTTGTAGATAACCAACCCGGAATCTTGGCGTTGCTTGCTGCGAGTTGTCTGGCATCGGCTGCTTATCTGCTGTCACAGCGTCCCCTCCGCCCAGGGTCTGGGGTGCCTGGATTCTGCCACCTTCCCGTGATAGGCACAGCCAAATACGCCATAGCCCCGTGGCACACGTGTGCCGACTTTGTTAGTTGGATCCCAGTATGTGGGATGAAGGCACACGGTGGAATTATGGCATTACAGTTCCCTGCTTGGTTTGTCTCTTTGTCTTCTGATAACATGTGATTTGGGGCTTTTTGACCTCTCTGAAGCAATGGAATCATTGGCCTTGTTCTTGACCATTAGCTCACAGCCTCTCCCCGTGTTTGTAAGTTTCAGATTGGGATTTTTCCTCAAAATCAGCCTTAAATCAGCTGCTGTGAGGATCCTCTGACATTTTACTGTCCTGCCGTTTGTCTTCCTGTGATCCTTCAGCCACTTTATTTTGTTGTTGGCCTAAATTACAGAGATGAAAAGGGATTTTTTTTTCCCTTTTGTTTTAACCAGCCAATACCTGCAAAAAGAAAGCCGGGAAAAAAGAAACCTGGAGCTGAATGTTTTGGAGTGGACTCTTCACAGCATGGAGCCACGTGTACGTGAGCACCACTTGGGTTTGAAATGGGAACTGTCAGTGCTTCTTTGGGGCCCAGATCCCGGCACGTGACAAAGAAAGGGCTGAGCTGATGTTTCTCGAGGAGTTGATAGTAAAAAGCAGTTCCTAAAGACTGGATTTAAGAAAGGTCACTTAAGAAAAAGGCGGTGCGAACCTCGAGAGGCCTCGCAGGGAGGAGGGCTGCTGCCCCTTCTGGGCCTGCCAAGAATTTGGATTGTAGTGTCCGAGTCCGGGAGGAGAGGGGAGGGATGGTGAGCAGTGAACTGGGTCTGTTCCTCATGGGCGGGAGTGGGTATTCGGGATTACGCAAGTAGGGTCAGGAGTGTGCGGTGTGCGCAGTGTCGGTGTGGGTAATGTGCGCTACTTCCAAGTTGCTTTTCTTTTGAGATAGAGGGAAATCCTCCATCTTCTTTGCATTCCTTAGGAGATCCCTCAGCAGCTGAACGGAAGCGACTGTGGCGTCTTTATGTGCAAATACGCAGAGTACATCGCCAGAGAGAAACCGTTCAACTTTAGCCAGGTGAGTGAAGGTCATAAACCCCTCCAAGCCCCTCTCGCCCAGGGACAGGAGCCAGGGAGGTTAGGCAGCAGCTCTTCATTGTGTCCGGGGCAGGGGCTGAGGTTTCGTGCCCTGTTTCGGTGCGTAGTTGCTGGGATCAGAACTTCCAAGTGGCCTGGGCAGGGCAGAGCTGTGGTTCTCCATCCCCGCCTTTGGGAGCTGCTGCCGGTGAGATTCCTCTTGGGCAAGATACTGCTGCCAGCGGGTTTGGCATATCTGGGCTCGGTATCTTTTGGAGAAATGGCTTCTACCCTTTGACCAGTCAAGACAGCGCTTCTTTTTCTTGATTTCGTTTTAGACGGGTCTTTTATTAGCGTGCTTGTAAGCTGTCGCGCGGTCAAGTCAATCTGGTTTTGTCGGGTTGTCGTGTCACCCTCTTAGGAGCCGCGTGGGGTGTTGTACCCAAACGGTTGACAGTTCTTAAAGGGAACTTCATATTAAGGACTCCGCTGGGCGTTTATGCCTGTTTGCCGCCTCTTTCTACCGTGATGTCATTATTTAATGGATTTCTCTTCTCTTTTCAGACTCACATGCCATACTTCCGCAAGAAGATGGTGTGGGAGATAATCCACCAACAGCTGCTGTGACACATGGACTATTAGAGTTCTTATTTTAATTACGTTTCTTAGACCTTAGTTACATTTCTTAGACCTTTAGTTACTTTTCTTAGACCTTTAGTTAGTTTTCTTAGACCTTTAGTTACATTTCTTAGATGAATTTTCCTCTTTAGGTTATGAAGTAGAAGTTAAGATGGTTTATTCCCCCCACCTCCCTTATTTTGGAGACAGTAACTCTGGGGTTTTGGGGTTTTTTTTTGCCAACACCACCAACAGCTGCTGTGAGATGTGCACTATTAGAACAACGCTGTGATCACCTCCGGGTGACTAGTTGTTATTGTAGTTACATTTCTTAGACCTTATTTGGAACAGCAGCAGGCACACAAATTTTCCTCTTCAAGTTATGAAGTAGTGGGTTAAGACAGTTTATTTCCCCGCCCCCCCTCCCCCCCCCCTTATTTTGGAGACAGTAACTCTCTTTGAAATTAGTTAACGCACTTTAAGCGAGAGCCAGAAAGATGGGTGTGACCTCGTTAAGGGCAGAGTGAAGAAGGAACGTCGTCGACTTCCATGGCTGAGCCGCACGCTTGTGCCTCGCAGCGCACGCGACCACATTACAGACAAATGGGAAACATCTGTGGTGGTGGTTACAGTCGTGTTTGCCCAACTTACCTTCCCAACGACAACGTGCTTAACTACCGTCTCCTCAAAGAGAGTTTTCCTCTGTTTCTGGAATATCTACCGTCTACTTGATTCCTAAAACTGGATTTGTCATGACCACGGAAAGAAAGCGTTTACCATCTCTTGATTTCTCACCAAAGCCCCTGTCATTTGGGCTGGTTTGGGGTGGTTTGTTTTTTGCTGTCTCCAGGGAGTTATTTAATGTGAAAAGAGAAGTATTTATTTCTTTATATAATTTAAATATTTATTTTAATAAAAAGAGCCTTAATGGAACGAAACTCTACCTGTGTCCTGGTTTGAGGTAAAACAGAACCAATTTTGTTCAGTAACTTCGCTTCTTAGCGGGGCCTCTTCTACCAACTGAAATTAACTGCATATTGTGCAGACAGTGTTCACTCTCTCAGAGAGGTCAGACCAATGGTTACAGCTGATGCCCGGGCGTGGGATGCAGAGAGGCTCTGCTTATACTCATTGCTATAACCCCCACGGCCAACCAGCTTTGTTATTTGCCCCGTTGGAGGGTCGGAAGCGGAAAAGCATAGTGGGGTCCCACCTGCGGGGAGGAGCGACAGGACAGGTGACCCAAAACTGACCAACAGGGTATTCCATCCCATCTGCCTCCTGCTCAGTATAAAAGCTGAGGGATCAAAGGGTCAGTGCTCTTCCTTCAATGGCCGATGTCTGAGGGGGACTCTGTTTGTCTGCCTGTGATCCCCATCTTGAATGCAGATCCGGAATCCAGTTCCCGTCCATCACTGAGTCCAGCCTGGGACTGCCCCAGTGCCAGCCGGTGACGTGATTGGCATCTCGGGAGCTTGATACGGTTTTGTATATATTTTTCATTATTTCTTTTTATTTTATTATTAATATTTCATTAAAGTAGTTTAGTTCCTTCTAAACTCCTAAGTCTCTTTTTCCTCCTCTGCCTCTCTCTTTGAAGAGGGGTAGAGGGGAGCATCTGTCGGTCCCGTTTGGGGTCCCCCAGGTCCCCAGTGGTGGATTTGGCCTAAACCATGACAGATTAATTGGCGCCCAACGTGGGGCCCGAGCAGTGCTCCACCAGAGCTGTGATAAGTTGCCCGAATAGTTTGAATTCCAGTTTGCTCAGAGATTAGAACAGACAGCTTGCATCATGTCGTTCTTAGACGAAATCGTGTATCATGCCTTTAAACAGCTTTGTTGGACCTTAATGCAGTCAACTTGGTTTAACCTGCCAAAGGTGTTGCCAACTTCATTTATTCTTTGTCTTTTTATGCGAAGGTTTAAAGGTGCTGTTTTGGTGTGGTTCGCAATTCAGATGTATAACACGATGAGTTGGGTAACGGCTCTACCTGTATATCTCGGGCATCAGGTGATGGGTTCTGCTATTAGTTATACTTTCGGTTCTACCTGGGGAATGTTTACTTCGCCCTTTGATACTTATGCTGATGTGACAACCTCAGAGCTGGGGCATGGCAACCTTTTGGGCTCTGAGGATAAGGACTGGTACCTTGTTAAGATCGTGATTTTGTTGTTGATGCTCCTGAATGTGGTGCAGGGGTGGTTTCTTGTGAAACATCTGTGCAGGGGGAGCCGTAGGGGACCGTGCGCTGCCGCCACTCAGACCCGCGCAGCCGCTCGGCGATCTGCAGCGGCGCGAACCGCGGCCCCGCCCGGCCCGGCCGCAGCTGCCCCCCCCGGAGCAACGGCACCACCGGCAGCCGCCTCCCCCACGGCACCGGCACCACGGGCATCCACCCCCCTCCCCCACCGCAACGGCACAGGCGCCTCCGCCGCCGCCTGCACCGGCACCGGCACCCGCACCACCGACAGCCGCCCCCCCCACGGCAACAACACCGGCCCCTCCGCCGCCCGTCCCGGCACAAGCCGCGCCCCCCCCTGCAGCGGCACAAGCCACGCCGCCGCCTCTCCCGGCACAACCTACTGCAGCCACTACAACCAGTACCAAAACTACTCCAACTCCATCAAAATCGGTACAAGCCGCCCCGGGAACCAGGAGCAGGAAGAGGAGGTCAACTCCTTCCCCTGCCCCTTACCACAAAGACCACCTCAAGTCACATAGCTTGGGGGAGAGTTCTGAACAAGATCCAGGGGAGGGTCCTTCAAGACCACAGAAGGGAAAGAGACCTTTGAAAACAGACAAAGGCCAGAGTCCTTCTAGAGCAGATGCTGGAGAGGCCCCTTCTGGGGCAGCCTCACCACAGGAGGACTCAGATGTAGAGGGAGTTGTTCAATCCTTCTCTAGGAAAGATCTGAGAAATATCAGGAAGGACTTTAGTCGTCATGAAGGTGAAACACTTGTCTCCTGGTTGCTCCGATGCTGGGATAGTGGGGCAGATACCCTAGACTGAGATGGCAGAGAAGCTAGGCAATTGGGAAACCTGGCCAAGGATGGAGGGATTGATAAAGAAATTGGGAGAAAGACAAGCACTCTCAGTCTCTGGAGGCGACTGGTGTCAGCCATAAAGCGCAGGTATCCCTTCAAGGACGATATCGAATGCCGTCCAAGTAAATGGACCAACATGGGAAAAGGTATGAAGTACCTGAGAGAACTGCCTGTGCGAGAGGTGATTTATAGTGATGGGCAAGCGACAGTAGACCCTGAGGAAATGCCATGCAAACGGTCTGTGCTGAAAAAGTTTGTACAAAGTGCACCATCAACATATTCCCCACCCATTGTCAACAATGGTCTGGGGAGGATCCGATACTGACACACCAACTGTAAATGAAGGGGTTAAGAAGGTACGACAGTATGAAGACAGTCTCTCTGGTCCCTTCTCTGTGGCACCCATAGAAAAGCTGACTGTGACCACCGAGAAAATGACTGAGCAACTGACTGAGAAAATAGAGCAAATGACCCAGAAATTAGTTGAGCAAACCCATAAACTGTTTGATAAACTAACCAAGGTGGAGGAAAAACTCCATTCTTTCCCTGTACAGACTCATGTTGCAGCTGCTAAGAGGAAACGCCCTCCTACTCAAGAGAAAAAGCACCCTCCGACTCAAGACAAATCAAAGCTGATGCGAGATATCCTGTGGGTTTGCCTCTGTGAATATGCAGAAGACATGAAGAAGAGGGATGGAGAACCTACCTCAGCCCTACAGGCACAGGTGCTTGAGTTGCAAAATGAAGCCGATAGAAGAAAGGATTCTTACAGGAAGAAGGTTGCTCCAACCTACGGTAGGCGATTCTATGGACCAGGTAGGAACCGATCTGATAATCGTAGGTACTACGGTCAACAGTAGAGGTACCCTGCCTCCAGCCAGGAGGAGGAGAGGGACAACCGAATTTATTGGACTGTGTGGATTCGACGTCCTGGCACATGAGAGCCACAAAAGTATAAAGCCCTGGTGGACACTCGTGCACAGTGGTGGTGGGGTTTTTTTGCTGTCTCCAGGGAGTTATCTAATGTGAAAAGAGAAGTATTTATTTCTTTATAGAATTTAAATATTTATTTTAATAAAAAGAGCCTTAATGGAACAAAACTCTACCTGGTAATGAGAGAGGGTGATTTATTCTTTTTTTTATTTAACTGAAAAAAAGTTGGATGTAGCGATGTGGTTTTTTGCTCCCTCACAATCCCCCAGGAAGAGGATTGGAGCCAGGATGAGTATCGGAGCACAAAAGCCGCGAAGCGATGGTCACAATGTGCTGAAGGGGCAATCAGGGAGTTGTTCAGCGGTGAGATGAGCAAGCAGCATCCCGAAAATCCGCCCCTGGAGAGGGGTCAGCGGTGTACGGACGCTCTCTGTGTTCTGTAAGCCCCCTTTGGGGAGCCCCTGCTGCCCCCTTGGCAGTGCCCGGGTGGCTGTGACTGCTGAAAGCTGGTTTGGTGCGTTGAGGTGTTAGGTGGGGTGGCAGCAGCCCCTGCCCGCCCCGGGAGGGGGGACACCACCTCTCCGGTGGCACTGGATGGGTGGGAGGGAGGGAGGGAGCAGAGCTCTGGGAGCCATGGAGAAAGGCGTGGGCGTGTCCCTCATCGTGGCAGCCCCCAGCAGCCCTACCCCGCCACCCGGCCACCCCAAGGGACACCCAAGCCCCATCTTGGTCTTCTCCCCGTTGGGTGACGCCCTTCCACCCACCCCGGAGGTGCGCTCCTCTCCTGCGGGGGGGACGCCCAGCGCTCGCCTGGCTAGAGAAGCACCGGGGGGGGGGGGGGGATGGGGGTGGGTGACTGGGGGCATCTGAGCTTCCCAGTTACAAGGGCGTAATTAGTGCACCATTAATAACCACTTCGGCTTTGCTAACCAACTGTGGCGAGGCCCCCACCCCGCTTTAGCACAGGCTTCCTGATGCCAACACCTCCCCGAGCCACTGGGTAAAGCTGCGCCTGGCAAAAAACCACCACCACCCCAAAAAAACCCCACAGCACAGCCCCCACTCCCCACCCACCCCTTCTCCCCCCATCACAGCCATGGGGCAAACTCCCACCACCACCACCCCCCAATCTCAGCTCAGCCATGACCCCCCCGAGGCACTGGAAAGAGAGCAACGGAGAGCGAGCTCAGGCTCTTGTGAGCTGCAGAGATTTCTCTTTTTCTTGTGATGATGTTGTCGTTGGGTGGGGTTTGGTTGTTTTTGTTCACGGAACACTTTGCAGTAGAGGACAAAAATATGGTGTCACAGCCCCTGGGGCCACACTGGCACCGCCACCTCACCCCCTCCACCCCCACCACTCCCGTCCCTCCTCTTCCCAGCGGCTTTCACCACTTTCCTTGCTTGGTTTTGTTTTGTGTTTTTTTTTTTTTTTTTTTTCCTTACAACCTTTTTTTATATTTGAGTTGGGGTTCTTTTTCCCTTTTTTTTCCGCCTTTCTTCCCCCCCTTTTTTCTCTTTCTCCTTTTTTTTTCTTTTCTCCTTTTTTCTTTTGCTTTTTTTTCTTTTCCCCCTTTTTCTTTCCACCACTTTTTTCCCCTTTTTTTTTCTCCTTTTTAACATTTCTCAAGCTCTCTCCAAAGGAACAGCCCCTGGCTCTCAGCTAGCCAAAGGAGACTACGGAAGAGCATTGGCACCCGTGGGAGTGGTTTCCTTCTCCTGCTTCACACTCGGTCGAGATCGTTTTTTCCAACTCGTCTTTTTTTTTTTAACAAATTAAACAAAAAAAAAAAGCTCCAAGTATCAGTTTTACAAGGCACACAAAATCTCTAGAAGGGAAACACAAACGCAAGGTGCTGAGGTATGAAAACCTGAGGTGTTTTTTTCTGTGTGGATGTGTGTGTGTCATCTGGGGTTGGGGGTTGTGTGTGCTTTATTTTTGAAAGTAAAAAAAAATAATAATTTTGCTAGGTTTTTTGTTGGTTTTTTTTTTTTTTTTTCTTTCCCCAGCCCTGGGGACAACCTCTTGGAAATCCGGTGTTTCCCCCGTCGTGGTTTGGCCTCAGCCGGCAACAAAGAACCACGCGGCCGCTCGCTCCACTCCCGCAGCCGGGGGCAAAATCGGAAGAAAAAGGCAAAAAACTCGCGGGTTGAGATAAAGGCAGTTTAAGAGAAGAGCAACGGGAAGGGCAAACAATCCCAATAACAGCGGTAAAGGAATAGACGGACGCGATGACAGCGCCTCCGCGCACCGACCGGCCCCGCACCGCCGCAGCCCGCTCCCAGCCGCGACTTCCCGCCCCCTCCCCCGGCGAGCTCCCCCCAGCCCCGGGCATGGCTCACAGGGGATGGGATACCTGTGTCCCTGCCGGCTCCTCGGGGAAATTAACCCCATCCCTGCCGGAACCAGGACACCCCCCGCCCCTCTTTCCCCCCTTCTCTCCTGCAACCCGCATCTTTCAGCCGCGTCGGGGCGGTGATGGAGAGCGAAGGGACAGAGGGACAGCCGGGACAGGGGGACGCAGCAGATGCCAACCCCAGTTTGGGACTCAGGGAAGCAAAGAGGAAAGGGCGCGTGAAAGAGAAATGCCTCTTTGAGGAGACGGGATCCCTTCTCTTGGCTCATACAGGCACTGCTCTTCTCAAAGCCCTTAAGAAATCGCTTTTTAACGCTCCTTTAACTATTATGGGGGGTTTCACCCCCTGCTGGCAATCCTACATCCCTGGTCTACTGGGCATTAGAGAACCACTGGACTAGTTCCTGTCCTTTAACCTCGAGAAAAGCCGGCTTTTGCTAAAAACCAAACATCCTCCTCCCGCCCCCACCCCCTCTGAAAAAAAAAAAAAAAAATTAAAATCCTTACAAAACTGAAAAATCCTCCGGCTCCTCTGGCTGTGCCTGAGGTGAAAAACAGGTGGCTTTTAGTAAATTAAAAAAAATAATAATAAAAATACTAAAAACTCTCTCTCTCTCCGCCTCTGTTAGTCCAACTAAAGGGATAGCGTCGGGAGGCGAGGGAGGAGGAAGGGGGAGGCTGTGGGATGGAGAGAGCCCTCCCCATACCCCTCGGCTGTGCATCCTCGCAGCGCCGCGGGGAATGGGGGGGGTGTGTTTGGGGGGGTCTTTGGTTTGCTCCCCTGACCTGCTGGGGGTGGGGGAGGAGGGTTTGGGGAGGGTGGGGGTGGGATATCCGGCAGTGGGGGTTACATTCATCGGGCGGTGCTGGGCGGCACAGCGGGAGCCTCCCTTGCTGTGCTGCCAGGCCGGGGCTCCCGGAGTGTGTTTCTGCTCCTGCTGCTTCACCTGCTGGAGCATTTCCCTCATCTTGCGCTGTGCAGTCTTGGGGAGGAGAGGGGAAAAGCAAGAGGTGGGGGTCAGGGCACCGCTTCTCCCCCCACCACCCACCCCTGAGCAACCACCGAGCATCTCGCCACTCCCAACTCTTCACTCCAGAGTTATTTTTAACTTGTGCTTCCTCCATCACTCCTCGAGAGCACCTGAATTTTTCTGGGGGGCTGCGATCCTGCTCGAGTGGACAGGAGACAAGGTTATGGAAGATGCACCCAGGTGGGATGCACGTGGCTTTGCCTGCACAGAGGAGTCCATTCACACCCCGGGTGCTGCTCTGCACGGCATTCAAAACACCCGTTTTTAGCTCAATCGAGCCAATCTTCAATTTCAGTTCTCGCACAGCCAGGGGGAGCTACCGAAACACCTTCAGTGCATCTTGGGGGCACAGGGACCTCCCAAAAGAAGAGTGGCAGGACGCTCGGGTGGTGCTGGGCTCAGCAAGCCCCACGCCTTTCCTCGGTTGACGAAAGCGGCTGGGGAGGATTGGTAAAGCCGCAGCCAAACTGTACCTGACTGGCAAAGAAATGCCCAATGACTTTAACGATGACCTCCTCGTTCTTGTCCGGGGTTTGGTCTCGTGGCACAAGGACTTCCGCGCTGGTTAAGTTTTACAGTTCGTTCACCTGGAGCGAACCACAAGAGTGTTTTTCTTGTGGAAGAGCCAAAATCCTCCACTGCCGGTGTCACGACGGCACCAGGCACCCTGTGTGTCTCCCCTTTCCTTGGGACCAACAAGAACCACCACCAGGACATGGGGGCTGAGGGTCAAGACATCGCTGAGGCCACTGATTTGTCCCCCTGGGGTGGGCAGGGGTGACAGCTGGTGCCCAACTTTGCATCCCCCGGGCACCACCCCCCACTGTTTTGCCACCTTTGCCTGTCACGTGGCCGGCGGCGAAGGAAGGCACCTTGATGTGGGCTTCAAGCTTCACTTCTTCTTTCAGGTTAAAGAAGTTATCCTCTTTCAGCTTCCCAAATATTCACCCCTGGGCCTGGGGAGGAGACGGACAGAAAGGAAAACCATCAGGCAGCGCCCGCTGTGCCCCTCCATCCCCAAAGCTGATGATGTCCCCACGTCCAGCAGCATCAAAACCACGGTACCCAGCAAAGAGCTCCCCTGGTGCTGAGGGAGGCCAAGCCAGGCTGCCAGCACAGTGGTGACCACAGGGATACTCTCGACTTGGCCCTTACTGTCCCCCCCCACCCACAGCCCCCACCCAGCGCACCTTGAGCTGAGCCTCGGGCGGCCCCATGATGATGACCATCCGCTCACTGCCCTCGGGACCTTCTGACGGGGTGATCTGGGGAGGGATGGGGGAGAGGGAGCATGAGCGCAGCCCCCACTTCAGCAAGACCTTCCCTCGGTGGGATGTCCCCCCTCAGCGCAGGGCAATCCCCCATGCAGGAGCATCCCCTCCCACCCAAACCGGGTTGATAACTGGGGTGCTGCAGGCCTGGCCTTCTACTAACGACAGGCCGGAGAGATGGGCACATGCCAACCTCATGAAGTTCAACCAGGCCAAGTGCAAGGTCCTGCACCTGGGTCGGGGCAATCCCCAGCACAAATCCAGGCTGGGCGGAGAATGGGTGGAGAGCAGCCCTGAGGAGAAGGACCTGGGGGTGCTGACTGATGAGAAGCTCAACATGAGATGGCAATGCGTGATCACAGCCCAGAAAACCACACATATCCCAGCCTGCATCAGAAGTGTGGCCAGCAGGGCGAAGGATGTGGTTCTGTCACTCTGCTTTGCTCTGGTGATACACCACCTGATACACCACCAACCCTAATCATACATACCCCCCACACACTGTAAGAACTATATTATCTCAAAAGTCTGGCCGGTGGTTAACAGATTCCAGAACTTTGAAGTACGAAAACATTTTAATAGAAAAGAATGATTTGACCCTCGTAGTATACGGAAACCTGAATCCTTCACAATTCCTGTAGGGACAGGCAAGTGGGGAGCCGCATCATGATTGATTAGATTTTATAAATTACCAAACCAGGGTAAGAGAAGACCTAATAAACACACCAATGCCCTACGTAAAAAAAAAAAAAAAAAAAAAAAAAAAAAACCCAAAACAAAACCAAACTCAAAAAACTATCCAACAACTTTTTATAGACAGTTCCTCCTGATGTATAGATGGAAAGAGAGCAAGTAGTTATGTCATTGAAGCAACAAAAGGGGGGAGGGGGGGGAGGGGAGGGGGGGGGGAGGGCAGGGGAGGGCAGGGGAGGGCCATTTTGAATGGGAGGAGAGGGAAAGGGGGGGGCGAGAGAGGAAGAGAGGATGGTGGGGGGTGTGGGAGCGAGTGTGTGAGGGGGGAGTGAGGGGAATGGGTGTTTGTGAGACGGAGGTTTGCAGGGCTGTGAGGTGCCTGTGAGAGAGGAGGCCCCGGAGGGAGGTGAGTGGAAAGGGCTGTGTGTGGAAAGAAAAGCTTTAAGGACAGGCTGGGCTGGGGAAAGGTGGTGGGCCCCGAGGGAGGGCTTGGGGACCGGGGCTAGAAGCGTGGGTTTGGGGCAAAACTCTGGGAAAGAAACTGCAGGACAGGGCCAATCTGAGTATACAGTTTTAGCGAAGCTTCAAGCAAAGGGTGACCAAAGGTGCCTCTTGTCCTTTTGTGGGCGGGTTTTGTCTAAGTTATTCATGCGAGTGGACTTTTGCCACACGGGATGGGAACTTTCGCTTCCCGGGATAGCTGATGCCCCTGGATAACCACTGCCCGCGAAGCACTGCGAAACCCCCGTGTTCAAAAATGAGGACAAAGGCCGGGTTTTGCCTCTCGGAAGGATCTCTAAGCACCGTCTCCACGTTATTTTCAGTACCTTTCTGGTTGTTTTCTTTCCCCCCATCCCCGCGATGTCCGTCGGGGGGGCCGGCGGAGCTCTGCCGGCGGAGCTCTGCAGGCGGATGTACGGCTCATTTTAGGGAGGGCCGGGCTGGTTTCGGCCTCGCACTGCCCAAGGCGGAGAGAAGCGGTGATACAGGACCCCACCTGGCCCCGCCCCTCTCGCCCACTTTTGCCGCGGCGACGCTGGGGGGCGTGGCCCGGGTTTGTCCCTCGACGCATGCGCGGGTGGGCGGACGCGAAGGGGAGCACTTCCGGTGTGCGGCGGCGGTCGGGAGCTGCGAGGGTCGGTACTGGGAGAGACGGATGGAGCGGGGCCGCGGCGGCGGCAGGAGCGGCAGGAGCGGTGGTGCGGAGGTGTCCAGGGCCAGTTCGGGGGTTTGTGGGGTGGCGGGACCGGGCTGGGGGGCGCGGCCTGGGCCTTTTTGGGGGGGACAGAGCCGAGTGGAGGGTCCTCGGGGAGGACAGGGCCGATTCAGCCCCCCCCGTCCCCCGCTCGCTCCCCGCAGTTGGCGGCAGCCCCGGCCGCAGCGCAGGGTGCCCGGGGCCGGCCTGTCCGGGCGCTTGGCTCCGCTCTGGGCTCCGCTCTCAGCCCCCCCCGGCAGGTCAGCCCGGCCGTGCCCCCTTCGCCCGCCTCCAGCCCACGGCCGAGTCCCCCAGGTACCCCCGAGATGGGTCGGGGGGTGTCAGCGCTGGGCCCCCTGAAGCGGGGGTGGGTGGTGGGCACGGGCATTGCTGGGAGCCCGTGGGCAGCCCTGGGACCCCCTTAAAGCCCACGGAGAGCCCCGGGGCCCCCTTGTCTCCCCCAGAGCCGACGGGGAGCCGTAGCTGTGGAGTCAGCTTAAGGAGTCTGCCCTAAGGACTGCTGCTTTTTGGAGCGTTGGGGGAGGGGGAGGGTTGTCGGTGTGGGGAGTGGAGGTGTGTGGGAGGAGTCCCGTGTCTTGAGGGAGGTTTGGGGATGTTGAGTAGATTTGGGGGAGTGGGGGAGGGGTCCCCTCATTTGGAGCTCCCTGGTTCTTTTCTTGTAGACTGTGGGAGGCAGCGGGCGAAGGGGGAAGGCAATAGAGTGGGTTGCTGTACTTCAGTCCTTGTTTGAGAGTCAGCGACTCTGCTCCCTTGCTGCTCAGCAGACTCTTAGCTCCGTGGGGCTCTTTCTCCAGGCAGGCTACGACAACAGAAACGGCCCCACTTCCTCGGAAGAGTTGTTAGCAGTGAAGTCTCCTGGGAACGTACTGCCTGACGCTGGATAGACCTGGCACCACGCAGCAGCTCAGAGCCCCACAGCGTATACTGCCGCTCCCAGTTGGCTCCATCAAATCCTCCGACCTGAGATTGCCAAAGGTACAGAGTTGAAACGGGCCCTTCCTCACCCGCTGAGTCAGATGAACCTTTTTGCGCCCAAGTCGGCTGGGGACTGCTCCTGTCTCGCCGCCTTCAGGCGGAGCATGGCTGTGAGCAGGGGAGCTCAACACACAGTGCTTGCTGATTGCAGCCTGCTCCCTCGGGGGAGCACCCGCAGCCATGGGATGGGAGGAGGAAGGACAGCACGAGGGCTAGAGACAAACATTTTATTTCTTTAACGTTTCACATAGGGGGTACCCCAGAGGGGTTCCTGGCCCCACAGCCCACAGCCGCTCAGTATTCGGGGCACTGTTGGTCTTCTGGGCCTGGCGCTGTCACCGCTTGCAGGGCTGGCAGAAGCAGACACGGCTAGTGGCATCTCCACCAGCCCTTCAAGTAGCCCCACAGCCAGGCGCAGCCCTGCCGCGGGCACCTTCCTGCCCTGCACAGCCCTGGGTCTGCCTGGCCACACTCCCTGCCCGTGGTCTTGCAGGACTCGTCCGTCTTTGCCTTCAATGCCTGGAAAGTGCGGGTGATCTCCAGCACCCGCTCCACCTAGTCCATGTCCATGGCTGGGGGCCTTCCGGGGGACAGGTGCTTGTCCGTGGGCCTCTGTGTCCTGTCCATCCCCTGCTGGGGAACCCACTCTTTCTCGGTCCCTGCTGGCAGCTCCTGGCTGAGGACCAGCCCGTTTCCCCACTGCCCCACCAGCAGCCATGGGAGAGCGGGGTTGTCCTGAGTGTGTGAGCACCACTGGCTCTGTTGCTGCACTGGGCCAGGGCTCCAGGAAGTGGTAGAGGGAGCTCTGGGAAGAGGAGCTGCTCCTCAACAGGCTGCTGCAGTCCTCCCAGTTGGCCAGCGAGCACTGGCTGCAGGGGCTCTTGCGGTGGCCCTCGGGGGGCCCAGGAGCCCGGGGGGTGCCTGGACCGGAAGGAGCTGTCCCCACTGATAGGACCTATAGGCGGCAGAGGAGGGCAGGGGGACGTGGGGGCTTGGGGGGGAGGGCAGGGGGTAGAGAGAGGCATCACTGCTCAGATGGTATATGGTTGGCAGGGAGCCCAGTGGGTCCTGTGGGGCCCGGTGCTGCCTCCTCGCTGCCTCCTCGGTTGCCCTGCAGAGGAGGAGAGAGAAGAGACCCACTGCACACCGTCTCCTCCGCTGGAGCCCGTGGGCAGCACCCCCTCCTCAGCAGGCGGGCAGGGCTGCCCAGCGCAGGCAGGGCAGGGCACGGGCTGAGGGTCTGGGGCAGGATCTGGGGGTCTCCCACACCCTGCTTCTCCTGTGTCGACTTGAGCTCCCATCCTTCATCCGCTAGCCGAGAAGCTGCTGAGGGAGGGGACGGAGTGAGCGGCCGGCAGCCCCCGGCACAGCCCCGGCTCAGGGCTGCCGTGGGGTGTGGGCTGTTTGCATGGTGCTCGGTGCCGGGGCCACTCACCGCTCTGCTCTTCCGGCCAGGCTCTCGCATCCATCGTCCCTTGCTTTGGCTTCTTCAAGTCCCTCTGCAGGACCCCGGGAGCTGGGTGAGACGGGAGCAGCTCCCAGCCCCGTGCCGCAGCCCCCCACCTCACCCCACGCTGCGGCACAGTGCGGTGCAGCAGTCGCCTACCTGGAGCCGCTTGGTCTGTAGCACAGAAGAGACCGCGCTGAGCCCCATCAAAAGCATCACGAGCGGAGCCAGGTGAGCTGTGGGAGTGTCCTGGTTCCGGCAAGGATGGGGTTAATTTGCCCAAGGAGCCGGCAGAGGAGGCAAGTATTCCATACCACGTGACCCATGCCCAGGTATAAGAGGCGCTAGCTGGGGAGAGGGAGTCAGTCGCCACTCGGGGGTGGGCTGCGGTGGTGTGGGCGTGGTCCGTGCGCTGTGCGTCAGTACTGTAATTGCGTTCTTATATTCCTTTACCGGTGTTATTGTTTTTCGTTCTTCTTCCCTTTGTCTGTTCTGTTAAATTATAATATTTCAACCCACGAGTTTTGCCCCTTTTCTGCGGATTTTTCCACAGCTGTGGGAGTCGAGCGAGCGCCTGCGTGGTTCTTTGTTGCTGCCTGAGGCCAAACCACGACAGGGAGGGATGTTGGAGTCCCTCCTCGCAGCAGCTGCGGTGCAGCCGCGCAACCCTGGGGTGCCCCCCATGGGAAATGTTAAAGAAATAAAATGTTGGTCTCTATCCCTGGTGCTGTGGTTCCTCCTCCCATCCCGCGGCTGGGGCTGTGCCCCCCTCAGTGCCCGACCCAGTGGGACAGGCTGGCACTGCGGGCACCCACCAACCTGGGGGGGTGGTGGTGTCGGGGGAGCTGGGTGGGCTGGAGAAAGGGAGGAAGCACCTCTTGAAACCAGCTGGTCCCTCTCCAGCCACAAAAGCCTCCCCAGAGGCACCAGAGGGGACCCCCAGATCCTTGAAGGGCTGCCCCAGACTCCCTCTGGCCTGCAAGAGTCCCCCCCAGGACCCCATAAGGGCCGCCCAGGACCTCTTACGGACACCCCAGTGGTGTCCCAAATCTGGGTTCTTTACCTGCTGGGCAAGCCAGTAACACACTGTGTGGGAGCAGCCAGCCAAGCCGGTTTCAGAGCACCAGAGGTGAGAGGCAGGGAGCTGCCATCCCACTCAGCTCCATCTCCGCCGTGCCTTGGCTGTGCAGAGAGAACTTGGGGGGAGCTGCAAAACAGCTCAGCCCGGGCTTATCTCAAGATGGCACAGAACAACCAAAACCAAATGGCCCTTAACAAACAAAATGCCCCGAGTCCCATCCCACCACTCTTCCCGTGACGTTGAGCGCCGGACATCACAAACTGGCAACAGAGACTTCGCTATGGCACCACCAGAGGGAAATATCCCAGACAGTGTAATCCACTCGGGCATAATCCTGCACCCTCACCGAGTCAGGAAATATAAACCGCGGGGTCTGGGGAGACAAATGGGGAATCCTCCAAGGATACAGCTGGCCCCTAGGAGATCCGCCCCCCCCATCCAGGACGCTGTACAGGGTAACTTCCCCGGGATGGAGCGACCTCACCTGAGAGAGAGAGGGTAAGTGACTAAGAAACATCCGTAGGGTATAGGGCATGCGATTGAGGTTGTGACTGGTGCACTCTTCTAAGGTATTAATATCTAGCGCCCTTGTGGTTTGTGTTGCTATTTGTAGCTCGCAATAGTGGATCCCGCTAATTGCTTCTAAACCGCAATAGTGTAATCGCCATCGCACACACAGAACTTGCAATAGTGACGTATTGGGCCCGTGAGCGAAGTCCAAAGAAATTGTTAATTTGAACCTCTCAGTGAAGCCCTTTTTCCCGTTTTCTCACAGTCCCTGAGCCACTGCGTAAAGCAACACCTGGCAAAAAACCCTCCACAACCCCAAAAAAACCCCACAGCACATCCCCCACTCCCCACCCACCCCTTCTTCCCCCATCACAGCCATGGGACAAACTCCCACCACCCCCACCACCCCCCAATCCCAGCTTGGCCGTGACCCCCCCGAAACACTGGAAAGAGAGCAACGGAGAGCAAGCTCAGGCTCTTGTGAGCTGGAGAGATTTCTCTTTGGTTTTTGATGTTGTTGTCGTTGGGTGGGTTTTGGTTGGGTTTTTTCACAGAACAATTTGCAGTGTGGTGTCGCAGCCCCCGGGGCCGGCGCTGGCCCCCTCACCCCCAGCTCTCGTCCCTCCTCTTGCCCGATGGCTTTCACCCCTTTCCTTGCTTGGTTTGGTTGTTTGTTTTTTTCCTTTCTACCTTTCTTTTTTTATATTTGGGCTTTTTGTTTCCTTTTCCTTTTTTTTTTCTCTTCCTCCCCCCTTTTTTCATTTTCCCTTTTTTTCCATTTCCCCCTTTTTTCTTCCCCCCCTTTTATCTCTTTTTCTCTTTGTTCTTCTTTCCCCTCTTTTTTTTTTCTCCCCCCATTTTTTCTTTTGTTTTTTTTCTTTTTCTCTTTTGAAACATCTCTCAAGCTTTCTCCGACCGAACGGCCCCTGGCTCTCAGCCAGCAGAAGGAGACTATGGAAGAGCTCTGGCACCCGTGGGATTGCTTTCCTTCTCCCGCCTCGCACTCAGTACCGAGCGTGTTTTCCAACTCTTTTTTTTTTTTTATTAAGAAAATAAACAAAAATAATGCTCCAGCTATCAGTTTTACAAGGCATAGAAAATCTCTAAAAGGGAAACAGAAGCGCAATGTGCTGAGGTATGAAAACCTGAGGTAGTTTTTGTGTGTGGATGTGTGTGTGTCATCTGGGGTTGTTTTTTTTTCCCCCAGCCCTGGGCTGACAACCTGTTGGAAATCTGGCTCTTCCCCCCTTCTCTCTTTGCAACCGGGATCTTTCCCCAAAGCATTTATATCCAAGCACGGCCATTCCTTTAACCTCTAGAAAAGCCGGCTTGTGCTAAAAAACAAACACCCCCTCCGCCCCTGCCACCACCCCCTCTGAAATGAAATAAATAAATAAATAAATAAATTCCTTACAAAACTTAAAAATCGCCGTTAGTTTCGTTAGCGTTACATTAATTCTAAAAACTGATGAGCCCCTGTGCTGCGCGACACAGCCCAACCTCCCCCCCTCAATGCTGGGCGAGCTCCTCTGGCCATGCCTGGGATGAAAAACGGGTGGCTTTTAGGAATTAAAAAATTTAAAAAAAAAGAATAATAAAAACTTTCTTTCTCTGTCTCTCTACCTATGTTAGTCCAACGAAAGGGATAGCGTCGGGAGGCGAGGGAGGAGGGAGGGGGAGGCTGTGGGATGGAGAGAGCCCTCCCCGTACCCCTCGGCTGTGCATCCTCGCAGCGCCACGGGGAATGGGGGTGGGGGGGTCTGTGTGGGGGTCTTTGGTTTGCACAGGGTGGCCGTGGTGGGGGCTCAGCCCCATCCTTACAGTGCTGGGGAGCACGGGGCTACCAGGCACAGAGTCCCTCCCCCAGTGAGGCGCTTTGGTGCGTTGAGGTGTTAGATGGGGTGGCACAGCCCCTGCCCACCCTGGGAGGTGGGACACCACCTCTCCGGTGGCACTGGATGGGTGGGAGGGCGGGAGGGAGCAGAGCTCTGGGAGCCATGGAGAAAGGCGTGGGGGTGTCCCTCATCGTGGCAGCCCCCAGCAGCCCCACCCGGCCACCCCAAGGGACACCCAAGCCCTATCTTGGTCCTCTCCCTGTTGGGTGATGCCCTTCCACCCACCCCGGAGGTGCGCTCCTCTCCTGCGGGGGGGACGCCCAGCGCTCGCCTGGCTAGAGAAGCACCGGGGGGGGGGTGGTTAGGGGGCATCTGAGTTTCCCCATTACACGGGCGTAATTACTGTGCCGTTAATAACCATTAATAACCACTTTGGCTCTGCTAACCAACTGCGGCGAGGCCCCCACCCCGCTTTAGCACAGGCTTCCTGATGCCAACACCTCCCCGAGCCACTGGGTAAAGCTGCGCCTGGCAAAAAACCACCACCACCCCAAAAAAAACCCCACACCACATCCCCCACTCCCCACCCACCCCTTCTCCCCCCATCACAGCCATGGGGCAAACTCCCACCACCACCACCCCCAATCTCAGCTCGGCCATGACCCCCCCGAGACACTGGAAAGAGAGCAACGGAGAGCGAGCTCAGGCTCGTGTGAGCTGGAGAGATTTCTCTTTGGTTTTTGATGTTGTCGGTGGGTGGGATTTGGTTGTTTGTTTTTCACAGAACACTTTGCAGCAGAGGACAAAAACGTGGTGTCGCAGCCCCCGGGGCCGGCGCTGGCACCGCCACCTCCCCCCACCTCCCCTCCCCCCTCCCCCGGCTCCTGTCCCTCCTCCTGCCCGGCGGCTGTTCCCACTTTCCTTCCTTGGTTTGTTTGGTTTTTTTTCCTTTCTACCTTTCTTTTTTAATATGTGGGGGTTTTTTTCCGTTTTCCCTTTTTCTTTTTTCTCCCTTTTGTTTTTTGCTTCCCCCTCCTTTTTCCTCTTTTTCCCCTTTTTGCTTTTTCCCCCTTTTTTCTGTTTCCCCTTCCCCCCCCCGTTTTTTATCTCTCCCCCCCCTTTTCCCCTGTTTTTCTTTTTCATTTTTCCCCCTTTTTTTCTTTTTCCCCTTTTTTCTTTTCCCACTTCCCCCCCCCCCTCCCCCCCCCCCTTTTTTTTTTTCCTCTTTTTAAACAAGCTCTCTCCTGAAGGAGCGGCCCCTGGCTCTCCGCTGGCAGAAGGAGCCTACGGAAGAGCTCTGGCACTGACACGGGCAGGAACACCCACTCACACATCGCAACACAGCAGTTAGTTTGGCAACACCCCCACCCCCTGTCACAAGTGAGACCTGCACAGACAAAGGGCTCCTGAGTGAGGGCACTGGGGCAGCCCCACCTTAGAAGCAGCAGAGGAGCAGAGCCGTCCGGAGCCATCAAGAGCACAGGAAGGGCTATTCAGGGCCTCATTGTCTGCGCCGAGTGACCGTCTGCTGAGAACCGCTCTGGCGGCTCAGAGCTCAGCCCCAGCAGCAGTCTGGAGCCAACGGGGAAAAGTACACTGGGAGGAAGACTGGCAGCCTTCCTCCACAACGCCCCGGAGAGAATGACCACAGTGCTGCCTATTCCCATCGCTTTTCCAACTCAGTTCTTTTTTTATTAGAAAATTAATAAAAAACCCTCCAACTCTCAGGTTTCCAAGGCACACAAAATCTCTAAAAGGGAGACACAAGCGTGAGGTGCTGAGGTACCCAAACCTGCCCACGTTAGTCCAACTAAAGGGAGAGCGTCGGGAGGCGAAGGAGGAGGAAGGGGGAGGCTGTGGGATGGAGAGAGCCCTCCCCGTCCCCCTCGGCTGTGCATCCTCGCAGCGCCGCGGGGAATGGGGGGCTGTGTGTTTGGGGGGGTCTTTGGTTTGCTCCCCTGACCTGCTGGGGGTGGGGGAGGGGGGGGGATGTCTGGCGGCGGGGTTACAGTCATCGGGCGGTGCTGGGCAGCACGGCGGGAGCCTCCCTTGTTGTGCTGCGAGGCCGGGGCTCCCGGAGTGTGTTTCTGCTCCTGCTGCTTCACCTGCTGGAGCAATTCCCTCATCTTGCGCTGTGCAGTTATGGAAGATGCACCCAGGTGGGATGCGGGTGGCTTTGCCTGCACAGAGGAGTCCAGTCACACCCTGGGCGCTGCTCTGCACGGCCTCCAGAACACACATTTTTAGCTCAATCGAGCCAATCTTCAATTGCAGCACTTGCACAGCCGGGGGGAAGCTACCGAAACACCTTCAGTGCCTCTTGGGGGCACAGGGACCACCCAAAAGAAGAGTGGCAAGGTGCTCGGGTGGTGCTGGGCTCAGCAAGCCCCACGCCTTTCCTCGGTGGATGAAAGCGGCCGGGGAATATCGGGTAACGCCACGGCCAAACCGTACTTGACTGGCAAAGAAATGCCCAATGATTTTAACGATGACCTCCTCGTTCTCGTCTGGGGTTTGGTCTCATGGCACAGTGACTGCCGCGCTGGTTAAGTTTTGCAGTTCGTTTACCTGGAGCGAACCACAAGAGGGTGACGCCCTTCCACCCACCCCGGAGGTGCGCTCCTCTCCTGCGGGGGGGACGCCCAGCGCTCGCCTGGCTAGAGAAGCACCGGGGGGGTGGGGTGGTTAGGGGGCATCTGAGCTTCCGCATTACACGGGCGTAATTAGTGTGCCATTAACCACCATTAATAACCACTTTGGCTTTGCTAACCAACTGCCCCCACCCCGCTTTAGTGCGGGCTTCCCGATGCACACGCCTCCCTGTGTGGGAGCAGCCAGCCAAGCCGGTTTCAGAGCACCAGAGGTGAGAGGCAGGGAGCTGCCATCCCACTCAGCTCCATCCCCGCCGTGCCGTGGCTGTGCAGAGAGAACTTGGGGGGAGCTGCAAAACAGCTCAGCCCGGGCTTATCTCAAGATGGCGCAGAACAACCAAAACCAAATGGCCCTTAACAATCAAAATGCCCCGAGTCCCATCCCACCACTCTTCCCGTGACGTTGAGCGCCGGACATCACAAACTGGCAACAGAGACTTCGCTATGGCACCACCAGAGGGAAATATCCCAGACAGTGTAATCCACTCGGGCATAATCCTGCACCCTCACCTGTTGCGGCCAGGTGGAGGGGAGCAAACACACCGATACGATGTATGTTAGCGTCAATCTCCGCTAAGCTCCGTTTATTGTTAACACTCGGGTTACATATATAGTCATTCATATCTTGTACACGCGATCACGCATTGTTTGATTGGCTGTCTCGCTTTGTGCATGCGGCGAGCACGCAGGGTTATTTCACCCATGATTGGTTAACATTAGCATATTGTTTAGTCTTGCTCAAGCGTTATTTTTCTTGTGGACACCTGCTCTTGTTTTACTCTTTCTGCCAACTTTCCTGTTATCTAGTCTCAAGGTTAAGGCGTTCTTCACAATTTGCTATACACACGGTCTATTTTCCAAGGACTGGCTCCCACATCTCCCCCTCTTTTTTCAATTAGGGCATCTGATATTTGTTCCAGACGTTGTATCAGACATCGAATCAAACAGGGTCCAAACATACAAATGATTAACAAAATCAATAGGGGTCCAGTGAACATCATGATAAGACCTTTGATCCATCCCTCAAGTCCCAGTGATTGCAACCATCCATCTATTCCTAGTCCAGACTGAATCTTCAGATTTCCGGTCAGTCTGTGTAGTTCTCCTAACTGGGCATAAATAGAGTGTGAATGATCAGAAAGATTCATACAACACATTCCTTCAAATTCATCACAACCATGTCCTTGAGCGAGTAAGAGAAAATCAATAGCAGCTCTATTCTGCAGCGTAGCGTGACGAACAGAATCAACGTCTAATAAAAGACCAGAAAGTGCCAGTGAAGTGGCATTTGTTTGCTTGGCTAACCAACACCCTAGTTTGTTTAGTATAGCATGAGCTCTTGCAGCCGCTGCGCCGGGGACAAAAAGGGATGCTGCTATGATTTTCTCAGTGGACCAAAACTGTACATTATCTCTACAGCCGCTATTAAATGCATGCACAAATCTTTTACTTCGGTGATAGTGACGACTCATGTTCAAGATCATCGAGGTATTAGGGGTGAGTAATGAGAGTCGTCCTAAGGTACAGGGACCTCCTTTTAACCTGGATGGTATACCAGACCAAGCTCGGTCCCCACAGATCAAAAAGTATCCTGCCGGCAGTACGAGAGGGTTGTTTGTAGATACTGAAATGTTTGGTGATGTATAATTGCACCAGATGGTGCTATTTCGATATATAGGTAAACTGGAGTTTACTACAGTGATGCGGTTCATTGGCTCTGATTGTTTACTAGAATAATTAAACATTATGCATGCGTCAACTTTTACAGAGCCTAACAATTCCAATTCTTGAGGTTCTTGGGGTGCTAGGGGCAGGCGCGGGACCCAACTATCCCAGTTATCTACTGTGCTCTTTGGGTCGGTGGAATTACAAACTAGTAGCTTAGGGCATGGCCAATTATCTGCCGGCAGACCCACCAGGCATGTAGAAAACGGGTTTCCAGGCGAGGATAGTGACAAACAAATCGCATCCTGTTTGGTCAGGTTCGCCATGGTTACCCAAATGTTGGTCTTAGGCTGTGGTGGAATCCATAAGGCATCTTCCTGTTGGATTCCCCAAAGGGCAATCAATAGCATAATCAAAACTTTCATTTTCTTTTCTTACTTAACACCACAATAATTCTATGAAGTAATTGGGATTATCACAAGCATACTTAGTATATAGTGATTATTGCAAGCGCACCTAGTACTAAAGGGTAATCAATAGCATAATCAAAACTTTCATTTCTTTTCTTACTTAACACCACAATAATTCTATGAAGCAATTAGGATTATTACAAGCACACTTAGTATATAGTGATTATTGCAAGCGCACCTAGTACTAATTTTATCGAAACGAAACCAAAACTCCCTAAGGATTTCGTCTCAACAAAACCAGCACCAAGCGTCTATGTTATCTAATTTACAGGTGGGTCGGTTAATGCTTTCTTATCTTCCTCAGCGATGGTTCTCTGCGCTGCCGTTCCTCACTCTGCGTTATTTCTTCTGCGTAAGTTCATAGAGAATGAAAAACAGTCTACTTATCCGTCGTGGCTAGGTCAGGTCGCACCCATTTCGCAGGTACCCAATGGGGTTGCTCGTTACCTGTAGAGACACAAGCATATCCCCGTCCCCACGTAAGTAGAGTGTATTGACCTTTTTCCCACTTTCCGGCCTTAGGGTCCCATACCTGGACTGGCACCTTACTTAGCGTTATAGACTGTTTTGAAAAATGAATGTTAATTGGTAATTCTAGATCTTTTTCATTGAGTGCTACTGGATTTTTCCAATTTATTACATAACAAGCCTTTGCTACGATCTCATGTGTGTTGAGGGGCATCTCCCCCTCTTTTTTCAAAGAATTAATTAGTCTTTTAATGTCTTGGTGCCGTCTTTCTATAATAGCTTGGCCAGTGCTATTGTGTGGGATTCCAGTGATATGTTGAATGGACCATCGCGTCAAAAAGTCGTTGCAGTTTTTACTGGTGTAGCTCGGCCCATTGTCAGTTTTTATAGTTTGTGGAACCCCTAAGACTGCAAACGCTTGCAGCCAATGTTGTCGCACGCATCGGAATGCAGACGAAGAGAGTGCCGTTGCCCAAACAGCGTGGCTGTGTGTGTCCACAGAAACATGTAGGTATCTCAACCGTCCAAACGACGGATACTCTGTGATGTCCGTTTGCCATACAGCTCGTGAGTCGAGTCCTCTTGGGTTAACTCCTTGCTGCTGCAGGGGGGGAAGTCGAGCACAGTCTGGACAGGCAGCTACAATGCTTCGAGCTTGTGTTCGTGAGATACCATATTCTCTCCGTAAGCCTCGCGCTGATTGATGGAAAAATTCATGGGCCTTTTTAGCTGCGTCAAAACCCTGCAAAGAGAGTGCTCCGGAAACAGCTTTGTCAATGACAGCATTGCCTTCTACAAATATACCTGGAATATTTGTATGACTTTTCATATGGGTACACCAAACTAGGTGAATTCTAGATGCTAACAAACTAGACAGCTGTATTGTTAATTCTGCTATATAAGGGGTGGTTATTTTCCCTATCTTAGCGTTTTCTATCCTATTTAGTAAACTTACGGCATACTGTGAATCAGATACGACATTAATGTGCTCTGAGCCATGGTAGCTTAATGTCATAACTAAGGCTTTCAGTTCTAATACTTGGACAGAAGGGCCTCTTTCTGCCCATGTTTTGGTTTTCCACTCTCCATGTTCCTTCCAAGCAAACCCATATTTTCCTGAGCGACCGCTTGCATCAGTAAAGATTGTTTTTGCTCCGGGGATAGGCTTTTGGCTAACAACAGGACCTCTTTCTATTACTGAGGTGGTTTTAAATAAAGGATGAGATGGGTAGTGGACAGATAGCTCCACTCCATGGGTAGCGATTGCAAAAGCAACCGAACTTTCGGCCCACGAGTGGATCAGATCAGTCGTCTTCCAGGGTAATATAAAACAGATTGGCTCTGTCCCAAATACTAACCTGACTCTTTCCCTGGCTCGCAATAGTAAGCCTCCAATGTACTCGGGCAATGGCGTGATTGATGCTCCTGGGAGATGAGCAGGGAATACCCATTCTAAAATGGTAATTTTTCCGTTGTCTTGTTGCATAATTATAGCGGATCGGTTCTGTTCTGTTCCATAGACTGCAACCTTTATAGGGGAAGAAGGGTCATAGCGGTATACCTGTTGATTGCCAATTTTTTGTTCAATCTTTAACAATGCTTCAGTAGCTTCTGTAGTTAATTTCCTTGGTTCTGTTGGGTCAGAGGAACCTTGTAACAACTTAAATAAGGGTTCCAGGTCTTTATTGGTAATTCCGCACCATGTGCGGACCCACTGTATGTCTCCCACTAGTTTTTGTAGGTCATTAACTGTTCTAACTTCTGTGTAAAGTCTCAGCTTTCCTGGCCTAATGCGTGTTTCTGTGATAGTCATTCCTAAATATAACCAAGGGCTATTTTTCTGTATCTTCTCATGAGCTATCTGTAGGCCATATTCAGCTAGACATTTCAGTAAATGACTCTCCATATCCTCTGAAATTTCCTGTTCTCTGGCTAACAGGATATCATCCATATAGTGATATACTATTACGTCACGATACTTGGACTTCCACTTGGTTATGGCTAGATTTACATACCATTGGCATATTGTAGGGCTGTTGCGCATACCTTGTGGAAGTACGGTCCATTCATACCTGAGTGTAGGGCGACAGGTGTTTTTCTGTGGCACACTAAAAGCAAAGCGTTCAGTATCTAAGGGATGCAGGGGAATAGAGAAAAAACAATCTTTCAAGTCTACAATCAGTAAGTGCCAATGTTTTGGTAGTGCGACTGGAGAAGGCAGGCCTGGTTGTAACGCCCCCATAGGTTTTATTATTGCGTTTACCGCTCTGAGGTCATGCAAGAGCCTCCATTTTCCTGATTTCTTTTTTATAACAAAAATAGGGGTATTCCACTCACTGAATGATGGCTTAATATGTCCTAATTTCAATTGTTCCTCGACTAATTGCTGCAGAGGCTCTAATTTGTCTTCAGCCAGCGGCCACTGAGATACCCACACCGGTACATCTGATTCCCATTGCAGTTTTACCGTGGGCAGCCTCTGCCCCTCAATGGCCGCTATCAGAAACCCGAAGTTTGCAACGTAATCCCCCATTGGGACATCACATCACGACCTAAAATCCACAGGGGTGTGTGCATAACATAGGGCTTTACCCAGGCTTGCCTCCTTTCTTGTTTATCTTCAATACAACAAAAAAGGGTACTTTGCATTGTAATTGATGCTCCTCCTATACCACTAACCACGGTAGCAGACGTGGTCAGGGGCCAATGCTCTGGCCATGCTGAAGCAGGGACAATTGTAACATCGGATCCTGTGTCTAACATCATTTTGATTTCTGTCCCTGTCATTGGTTCACCCTCAAGGGTTATTCTCACCTGTCGCTGAGGTCTTTCTACCCCAATTTTGGTGGTAAAGAGGACCAAAGGTCCTGCAGTTTGTCCTGAACTACCAAAGGCGTCCGCCCCTCGAATTGCCTGTTTTGCGACGGGCACTCTCGATTTAAACGGGACAAGCTGTGCTATTCTGCTTCCTTGGGTAATGGTTGCAGGAGGAGCAAATACTTTAACCATTATCTTAATTATTCCCGTATAATCGGCATCAATAAGACCTGGTAACACAAAAATTCCCGCTCTACTCGCTGACGAACGTCCTAAAAGCAAGGCACTTAACCCCATCCCCAATGGTCCTGTTGCCGTGGAGTCTATTAGGGTTACCTCTCCTGTAGTAATAGTTACGGTTCTTGCCACGGCCAAATCGACTCCTGCGCTTCCGGCGGTGGCTGCGGCAAGCTCGTTGAGGCAACCGTGGCGTGCCTCCTGTTTGTCGGGTATTTCTGAGCCGCGCCCGACCCGCGGCTGTTCTGGTTTCCCGGCAACGGAGTACCATCCTTTTTAAACCGCGAGCGACACTCAGCGGCCCGATGGCCGAATTTTTCACAGCGATTGCATATTCCCGAGAACACAGAAGAAGAAGACGAATTGTTAGAGGGGCGTATTGGGCAAAAACGTTTCAGATGATCCATTTTCCCACATCGAAAGCACACTCCTGGTCCACGGTCTCTCCTTCCCAACCCCCCTTGGTTTAGTGCAGCGGCTAAGGCGGTGGCATGGATGCTCGCCTTTTGCTTCTCCTCTTCCCAGGGAGCTCGAGAACAAATTTCTACCATTTGTATGAGGGAGGACCCTGGACGCAGCGTAGCGAGCAAACGTTTACAAGTGCCATTCGCATTCTGAGCTGCTATTTCCTTTACCAGCGTTGTTTTTAGCTCAAAATCCATATCAGGGGCCTGATCAATGGCCTCTCTTATTCTATCAACAAAGGCAAGAAATGGTTCATTTTCCCCTTGCTTTATATGTATATATGGGGGGCTGGGCTTCCCCATCTGCGGCAACACGGAAAAAGCTTCAAGGGCGGCAGCCTTACTTTGAGCTAACACCCTCGGGGCTAGTGCTGCTTGCCTTTGGGGATCTCTATACGGGCCAGATCCCATCAGTTGTTGTAGAGTAGCAAATCGTAGCGGGTCCCCATCCGGTAAGTTAACATTATCTAATTGTTTTTCTTCTAATTTTTCTTGCCATTTTGCAAGAAATAATGTAAAGGCGGTCGGTCCTAACAAAGTCTCCATAAGCACTCTGATGTCTGCTGGAACTACTTCCTGATACTTCAGGAAGGCAGTCATTTGTCTCCGCACAACTGAGTTATTTGCTCCATAAGCCATAATATTCTGCTGGAGCTTGGAGACCAACTGCCAATCTAACGGTCTCCACTCAGGGCCATTTGCCGTAGTTATCACGGGGGCAGACACAAAGGGCTCAAGGGTGACCTCCCCGGATAAATTAGCCTGTGTTATAATACCCCTCCAACGTTTACTCATATCAAAATTAGAATCTCTTGGGATATATCCCTTATCTTGTTCCTCCCGGGATATCTTCTCCTCTAACTCTCGTTTCTCTTCCTCAGTCAGGCCGTTTGCTGCTCCAAAAATCCTTTTGAGCTCTTTATGACCTTCTGCTATCGACATTCTGCCTGCTTTAATTGCTCGTTTTATTCCTTCCCGACCCCCGTATACCTGCTGATCTCTTTTATCAATTTGTTTCTCTATATTTTCCAAGCCCCCTTTTATAGCTTCCATTGCCCGCTTATACAGTTCCTCCCTCCTTCCCTCATGTCCTTTTTTGTCCAACTTCCGTATTTCTTGCAAAAGCTTAGTCATGAGATCTTTCTGTTCTCCTAACTGTTCCGCCAAATCCCAGTCATCTTTGGGTAACGGTACTAGTGGTGGTTCTATTGGCACCTCGGGCAACTGAAGTTCCATTGGTGTCGGCTCTTCCGGAGGTGCAGAAGCCCCCTCGGTATTAGGATACGGTGACACGTTTTCGTTAGGGTTCCAGGGCGGAATTAGATCGTCGAACTCGCCCTTTTTGGTTACAGGGGCGGCAATATTGTGAAAGGGTTTCACTGGGGGAACAGGGTCAGAGAGAGGCCCCCAATCTGTAGGATTATCCGCCTCCTCCTTCTCTGCCTGCTCCCTCCCTTTACTCAGTGCGTCTCGTAAAGCAGCTGCAACCTCGGCGTCAGCATGTACTTGTTCTATCATGAGACGCACTTGCCGATAAGTCCGCGCTAACTGCTTACTCCCTTTTTGTCCACTTTGTACACTTTGCCATAATTCCTCACCTATGTGCCTCCACTGGTCTTGATCGAATAACTGTCCAGTGGCTTGTAATAGTCCCCGGCGCCGGCACCAAAACAAGAAGTCTGTAAGCTCCTGCCGGGGTATTTGGTGCCCTGTTTTCTTTGCTACGCTTAACAACCCGTCTATCGTAGCTTTTTCTATCGCTGATACAGCAGATCCCATCCCGAACCAGACCGCAGTCTGCCTGACTCACCGGTCAGCCGTGGCCACGTTTCTCTTCTTTTTTCCTGCCTCTCTCGAGCAGCCGGGATCTCTACCTTCTCTCGTCCGCTTAGCCGTCCTGGTTTCTCTCAGTTGCAGCGCAGCTTCTGTTTCACGTCTTCTGTATCTCGTCTTCTGCGCGTCGGGGTCACCAGAATGTTGCGGCCAGGTGGAGGGGAGCAAACACACCGATACGATGTATGTTAGCGTCAATCTCCGCTAAGCTCCGTTTATTGTTAACACTCGGGTTACATATATAGTCATTCATATCTTGTACACGCGATCACGCATTGTTTGATTGGCTGTCTCGCTTTGTGCATGCGGCGAGCACGCAGGGTTATTTCACCCATGATTGGTTAACATTAGCATATTGTTTAGTCTTGCTCAAGCGTTATTTTTCTTGTGGACACCTGCTCTTGTTTTACTCTTTCTGCCAACTTTCCTGTTATCTAGTCTCAAGGTTAAGGCGTTCTTCACAATTTGCTATACACACGGTCTATTTTCCAAGGACTGGCTCCCACACTCACCGAGTCAGGAAATATAAACCGCGGGGTCTGGGGAGACAAATGGGGAATCCTCCAAGGATACAGCTGGCCCCTAGGAGATCTGTCCCCCCCATCCAGGACGCTGGACGTTACAGGGTAACTTCCCCGGGATGGAGTGACCTCACCTGAGAGAGAGAGGGTAAGTGACTAAGAAACATCCGTACGGTATAGGGCATGCGATTGAGTTTGTGACTGGTGCACTCTTCTAAGGCATTAATATCTAGCGCCCTTGTGGTTTGCGTTGCTACTTGTCGGGGGCATTTGTAGCTCGCAGTAGTGGATCCCGCTAATTGCTTCTAAACCGCAGTAGTGTAATCGCCATCGCACACACAGAACTTGCAATAGTGACGTATTGGACCTGTGAGTGAAGTCCAAAGAAATTGTTAATTTGAACCTCTCAGTGAAGTCCTTTTTTTCCGTTTCGTCCCACTCCCCGAGCCACTGGGTAAAGCGACACCTGGCAAAAAAACCCCACACCACCCTCAAAAACCCCACACCACATCCCCCACTCCCCACCCACCCCTTCTCCCCCCATCACAGCCATGGGGCAAACTCCCACCCCCCCCCCCCACTCTCAGCTCAGCTATGACCCCCCCCCCCCCCCCCCCCCCCCCCGAGTCACTGGAAAGAGAGCAGCGGAGAGCAAGCTCAGGCTCTTGTGAGCTGGAGAGATTCCTCTTTGTTTTTTGATGTTGTTGTCGTTGGATGGGATTTGTTTGGTTTTTTTTCACAGAACACTTTGCAGTGTGGTGTCACAGCCCCCGGGGCCGGCGCTGGCACCGCCACCTCACCGCTGGCTCTCGTCCCTCCTCTTGCCCGACGGCTTTCACCACTTACTTTGCTTGGGTTTTTTAGGGTTTTTTTTCCTTTCTACCTTTCTTTTTTTTTATTTGGGGTTGTTGGTTTTTTTCCCTTTTTTTTTCTTTTCCCCTCTTTTTATCTCTTTTTCCCTTTTTTCTTCTTTCCCCTCGTTTTTTTCCTCCCCCCCTTTTTTTCTTTTATTTTTTTTTTCTTTTTCTCTTTTTAAACATCTCTCAAGCTTTCTCCGAAGGAACGGCCCCTGGCTCTCAGCCAGCAGAAGGAGACTATGGAAGAGCTCTGGCACCCGTGGGATTGCTTTCCTTCTCCCACCTCGCACTCAGTAGAGCGTGTTTTCCAACTCTTTTTTTTTTTTTATTAAGAAAATAAACAAAAATAATGTGCCAGCTATCAGTTTTGTAAGGCACACAAAATCTCTAAAAGGGAAACAGAAGCGCAATGTGCTGAGGTAAACCCTGAGGTAGTTTTTGTGTGTGGTTGTGTGTGTGTCATCTGGGGTTGAGGGTTGTGTGCGTTTTATTTTTGAAATTAAAAAAAAAAAAATTATTTTGCTAGTGTGTTTTTTTTTTTCCCCCAGCCCTGGGCTGACAACCTCTTGGAAATCTGGCTTTCCACCCCTGCCCCTCTTTCCCCCTTCTCTCCTTACAACCGGGATCATTCCCCAAAGTGTTTACGGCCGAGCACGGCCTTTCCTTTAACCTCTAGAAAAGCCGGCTTGTGCTAAAAACCAAACATCCCCCTCCTGCCCCCACCCCCTCTGAAATGAAATAAATAAAGAATTAAAATCCTTACAAAACTTAAAAATCACTGTTAGTTTCGTTATTGTTACATTAATTCTAAAAACTGATGAGCCGCTGCGCTGCGTGACGCAGCCCAACCTCCCCCCCTGAACACTGGGTGAGCTCCTCTGGCCATGCCTGGGATGAAAACCAGGTGGCTTTTAGGAAATAAAAAAATTTTAAAAAAAGAATAATAACAACTCTCTTTCTCTCTCTCTCTGCCTATGTTAGTCCAACTAAAGGGATAGTGTCGGGAGGTGATGGAGAGAGCCTTCCCCACACCCCTCGGTTGCGCATCCTCACAGTGCCACGTGGAATGGGGGGGTGGGGGGGGCTGTTTGGGAGGGCTCTTTGGTTTGCTCCCCTGACCTGCTGGGGGTGGGGGAGGGGGGGCAAAGTCTGGCAGTGGGGTTACATTCATTGGGCAGTGCTGGGCATCATTGCGGGAGCCTCCCTTGCTGTGCTGCGAGGCTGGCGCTCCCGGAGCGTGTTTCTGCTCCTGCTGCTTCCCCTGCTGGAGCATTTCCCTCATCTTGTGCTGTGCAGTCTTGGGGAGGAGAGGGGAAAAGCAAGAGGTGGGGGTCAGGGCACTGTTTCTCCCCCTACCACCCACCCCCAAGCCCCCACCGAGCATCTCGCCACTCCCAACTTGTCACTCTGGACAAGCTGTAAGTAATTTCAAGGTTTTTTTTGTTTGTTTGGAGTTTTTTTGTTTGTTTGTTTTTTTTTTTTTTTTTTTTTTTTTTTTTTTAAACTTGTGCTTCCTCCATCGCTCCTCAAGACCACCTGAATTTTTCTGGGGGGCCACCATCCCTCTCGAGTGGACAGGAGACAAGGTTATGGAAGATGCACCCAGGTGGGATGCGCGTGGCTTTGCCCGCACCGAGGAGTCCATTCACACCCTGGGTGCCGCTCTGCACAGCATTCAAAACACCCATTTTTAGCTCAATCGAGCCAATCTTCAATTTCAGCACTCCCACAGCCGGGGGGAGCTACTGAAACACCTTCAGTGCCTCTTGGGGGCACAGGGACCACCTGAAAGAAGAGCGGCAGGACGCTCGGGTGGTGCTGGGCTCAGCACACACTGCGCCTTTCCTCGGTGGACGGAAGCAGCCGGGGAATATTGGGTAAAGCCACGGCCAAACCGTACTTGACTGGCAAAGAAGTGCCCAATGATTTTAATGATGACCTCCTCGTTCTTGTCCAGGGTTTGGTCTCGTGGCACAAGGACTTCCACACTGGTTAAAATTTGCAGTTCATTCACCTGGAGCGAACCACAAGAGGGTTTTGTTGTGGAAGAGCCAAAATGCTCTGCTGCCGGTGTCACCACGGCACCAGGCACCCTGTGTGTCTCCCCCTTCCTTGGGACCAACAAGAACCACCACCAGGACATAGGGGCTGAGGGTCAAGACATCGCCGAAACCACTGTGCACCCAGGATTTGTCCCCCTGGGGTGGGCAGGGGTGACGGCTGATGCCCAACTCTGCGTCCCCGGGGCACCACCACCTACCATCTTGCCACCTTTGCCTATAACATGGCCGGTGGCGAAAGAAGGCACCTTGATGTGGGCTTCAAGCGTCACGTCTTTCGCGTTTTCCTCTTTCATCTTCCCAAAATATTCACCCCTGGGCCTGGGGAGGAGACGGACAGAAAGGAAAACCATCAGGCAGCACCCGCTGTGCCTCTCCATCCCCAAAGCTGACGATGTCCCCATGTCCAGCAGCATCAAAACCACTGTACCCAGCAAAGAGCTCCCCTGGCGCTGAGGGAGGCCAAGGCAGGCTGCCAGCACAGTGGTGACCACAGGGATGCCCTCGACTTGTCCCTTACTGTCGCCCCCCCCATAGCCCCCCCCCAGCGCACCTTGAACTGAGCCTTGGGAAGCCCCGTGATGACCATCCGCTCACTGGCCTCGGGACCTTCTGCCGGGGCGAGCTGGGGAGCGATGAGGGAGAGGGAGCATGAGCGCAGCCCCCACTTCAGCAAGACCTTCCCTTGGTGGGATGTACCCCCCCAACGCAGGGCAACCGCCCCATGCAGGAGCATCCCCTCCCACCTGAGCTGGGCTGATAACCAGGGTGCTGCAGGCCTGGCCTTCTACTAATGACAGGCTGGAGAGGTGGGCACATGCCAACCTCATGAAGTTCAAGGAGGCCAAGTGCAAGGTCCTACACATGGGTCGGGGCAATCCCCAGCAAAAATCCAGGCTGGGCGGAGAATGGATGGAGAGCAGCCCTGAGGAGAAGGACCTGGGGGTGCTGATTGATGAGAAGCTCAACATGAGATGGCAAGAGAAGCTGTGGCTGCCCCATTCCTGGAGGTGTTCAAGGCCAGGTTGGTCAGGGTTTGGAGCAACCTGGGCGGGTGGGAGGTGTCCCTGACCAGGGCAGCAGGGTGGACTGGATGGTCTTCAAGGTCTCTGTCAACCGAAACCATTCTATGATAATTTGGGGAGCAACACTGTAACCCGCAGACTCCCATTCCCTGCCCTCGGCAGTGGGGAGGGGAAACTGAGGCACAAAACACAGGACCAGCCCCGCGGCCCCTTCCTCACCTTGATGGAGGCACCCAAAAACCGCACCAGCTGCTTGATGTGCTGCCCCTTCTTCCCGATGATGGCCCCCACCGCCTGCATCCCGATGAACAGGTTCACAAACTCTTGCTCCGGCAGCTGAAGGGGCACAGAAGAGCGAGAGGGTCAGGGGACCGGACGGACAAGGGACAAGGGAGGTGGCTGTCCCCATGTTACCATCCCATGGTAGTAGCTGCTCACCCTCCCAAGGTGCCCAAGTGAAGATCTCCTGGAAAGGGGTACCAGGCACTTACTGGGTGCTGATGGCGGAAGGCACCGGCCGGGGGGGCCTCCATACACACCCAAGAGGTACATCGAGGAGCCCTATGGTTGGAGAGAAAACGAGGGTCAGCGACAGCCCCAGCGTGCCAGACCCTTCCCGGCCACTCCCAGTCCCACGCAGAGCAGTGTGCCACCACTGTGAGCCCAGCAGGGACAACCCTTCAGGCCCTGAACCCCCCCCTCACAGAGCGTGGGTGCACCCGAGGGTGCATTGGGGTGAGCTGCAGCCCCGACCCAGCGCGATGGGGCTGGGAGGCAGACAGGGGCTCCCAGTTACCCCCACACCCCCCCCACTGCCATGTTTTCGTCTGTGTCCTGCCTTTGTAGGGGAAAACCAGGACACAACTCTCTCCTGCTCTGCATTCCAGCAAGTGCAACCAGATGCTACCTGCAAACCACCATTGCTCACATGGAGGACGAGCAGACCCAGCTCCCCTGCCCAGGCTGGACGCCGCTCTCGCTCCCAGCCCTCCATTTAAACCCACCACGCCGAGGTTTTGTGCTCCTCCTCGCATTGAGCTCACACTCCCCGTGTCCACCCTCTGCTTCGGGCCACGGGCTGCTCCACGGCTCCTACACCAACGTGTCCCCTCCTGCCCAGACACTCCTCGACGCCGGGCTGGACACTGCACCTCCTCACTTCCTTCCCTTCACCAGGAGCCTCGTTCCTTCTCCTCCATCCTTCCCACGACTCTACAGCTCCACAGATGAAGCTACAGCCAAGACACCAGCTCCTGCTCAGGACATTTGCTCCTCTTACACTTAAAAACCCTTCTGGAAAAGCCTCTCCGCCACGGGGCTGCAGCAACACCCGCACATGTCCACCCCCCGTTAACGACGGGCGAGCACCGCATTGAAGAGCCTCCTTAGGAGCAAGGGCAGGGCGAGGCAGCGCCCCAAGAGCCAGCCAACCCCCCGCACACAGCTCAGCGCTCACCACACGCTCGCCGGCCCCCGCAGCAGCGGCTCGAGCGGGGCTGCCCGCGGCCGGCGGTTGGGCGCCGCTCCATCGCAGCCGCTCACCATGGTGGAACGCCGAACGCAGTCCGCGTCCTTCCAGTCGCGCCGCAGCCATGGCGCAGCCGGATGCGGCCAGCGGAGCTCCGCGCCAGAGGGGCGCAAAGCGCCGTGCGAGCGCGGAGGAAAGGGCTCGGTAAGCCCGGGACTGGCATTCCCTCATCCACCACGGGCAGAGGAGGCAGGAGGGGGCGCGCAAGAGCCCGCGCCACCGGGCGGTGCCGCTCGCCTCAGTCCTGCGGGACGCCGGAAAGCTTCTCCGCTCTCGGGGGGGGGGCCCTCCGCTCTCTGGGAGGCTTCTGGGGGGCCCCTCCGCCTCTGGAGGGCTTCTGGGGGGCCCCCTCCGGCCTCTGGGGGGGCCTCTCCCCGAGGGCAGACAGGCATCTTCCCCGCCTCCGGGCACCCCCCGCCTCCCGGTGCCCAGCTGCCAGCCGGGGCCCGGCTCGGGGCTTCCGGAGAAGGACCAGTGCCTCCCCAAGACAGAGGAGGGCGAGGCGGGACGGCGCCGGCCCGGCCCCACCGCAGGGCAGAGGCAGAAGCGGGCGGGGCGGCCCTTAACGGCCCCCTCAGGCAGAGCACAGACGCGGCGCGCCTGCGCGCACCCACCGCCCCGCCCCTCTCTCCCCCCTCAGCCTCCCCTGTACCGATGGCTGTGGGGGGCCCTCGGCGCCCTCCTCGCCGCCCCCGGCCCCGCCGCCGCGCAAGAGGCCGCCCCCCAGGTCAGCGAGCCGCCCCGCCGCCTCAGGGCCGCCCCCGGGCACCGCCCCGGCGCCCACTCCCCCCTCCGCCTGGGGCCTGCGGGACCCCCGGGGCTCCTTGGCGGGAGCCCGCCCGGCGCCTCGGCCGGGAGCGGCGTTAGTCGCTCTGTGGGCTCGGGTGCAGGGCGGGGTCTTGCTCTGGGGCTCCCCTGGCTCTGGCCTCGGCCCCTCTGCCCGCCCAGAGCCCCCCCTCCGGGGCGGTGGGGCTCGTGGTGGGCCCCGGCAGCCCCGTGCCCCCCCCGCCCTCTCCCAGCCCGGCAGCCCCGTCCTTCCGGCCCTGTGCGGCGGCTGTGGCTCCTGCCGCTGTGGGCTCGCCCCGGGCCGCAGTCAGAGTCGTTCCCCTGTGATGCCGAGATGACTGTGGCTTCCAGATGTTCCCCCCAAATCCGTGGGCAAAGCCACCCCCTCGTTGGCTTTCCGTCTGCACAGCGGGGGCTTGAAAAGGGAAAAAGAGGGGGTGGAGACTTGGAGTGGTGAAGGAGCGGGGAGCAGCTTAGTACAACTTCCCAGGAGAGAATTCCTCTTTTCTCACCCTCAAACTGATCCTAAACCTCCAAGTGGCTGGTAAAGTAAAAAAGGACAAAACAAGGCTCTCCCAGGTGCCGGGTGCTCTGGTAAAGCTGGAGAAAGTGGCATTTCTGTTCACAGGCAGTTGCCGTAAGTGCCGTCAGGTATTGAAACTGCGCTTCTCTCAGGACGTAGCCTTGAGCCTGGAGAGCAGCTCAGAAGGAGTTAGCTCCTGCGAACAATTGAGCAGGAGGATACAAAGATTTTGCCTTCTCTACTTTTGCCTTCTGAAGTATCAAATATGCTGAGTAAGAATGCATTTTCATGGGAAGATATTTACCTCTAATGCCTACCCCCCGATATTTTCTGCCTGACTTTAATAGCATAGGAATAGCCAATACTCTTGACATTGTATGAAAGGTGCCGTTAGGGACTTCTTTGTGCTCCTGATACAGAGAGAAGATAGTCCAGAAGCAATGCTATCATCAGGGTTCGGGGGCATAACATTTTAAAAGAAATTCCTTTGTGTAAGAAAGACCAAAGAATTCTTCAAAGAATCCTTGCCGTCTGTCGTGACATTTGGGGGGGCAAATAGAGGCAAAAACCCACCTAGGACCATCCTTTGTGCTCCATTCCCAAAGGAAAAAGTGATTGAAGTGGGTGTATGCATGAGTTGCTTTCCCACCTTTTATTTCCTGTCCTCCTTAGACCTTTCTTTGCAACTCAGTGTAGTGATTTACGAAATGAGATGGCGTAGTAATCTCTGGTGTGCTGCTTTCCCTGATGAAAGAGGAAAACATTACATATAAACTCAATTTTTTGGCGATAGGAACAAATGTAAAATGTTAGGAAGCATTAACAGAATGAGAAAAAGAGGCCTAATGTGCTGCAGCGGGATAATTAGCTCTCTGAGAGCGGTCGTTGGCTGGGAGAGGTTGGGGGGTGTTGAGGAGGGGTGCAGTTAGGTGTATGTGCCTGAGATGATCCCAGGGGCGCTTGGAGGGGGAGACCTTCGGGATAGGAAAAGTAACTTCGAAAGTTTGGGCCCTGTGAAGGGAAGTCAGCCTGTTGGGAGCTTCCCTAGGGCTGCAAAACACTGTTGTGTGTGTTCTTTCCTCAGCGTTTGGATACCTGTGGACGATGGTGACGAGAGTCCGGCGAAAAAGAAAATATCAGGTATTGCACATTACAGAAGTATTGAATATGCCTGATTTTCCTGAGGTTTCGTGTCCCTTGGAAAAGTCTGGCTTTTGTGCGCTGGCATTGTTCCTGAAACTGTGGCTTTTCAAGCTGTTCTTTCCTTGTGGCTCTCTATCCCTATAGCCAATGGCTTGAGGGTGTACGGTAGGGCTTAGCCCTCTGTATGACGTTATCTGCGGTGACTGTGGCAGGGCACAGTACTTTTACTGCCAGCAGGAGATAGCCCAGGTCTCTGGCGGTGAGCCCGCGCGTGTCAGCAGAAAGAGTATTTTAAATCAAAGCTGTGTGCTCCCTCCTGGCTGTATTCGCAATGTACCTCTGTTGGTTTTCTATCATGTTCTTACATGGCCTGTCTTTGTTTTTTAGATTATTCCATCTCTGAACAGAAAGAGAAAGTTTCTGCTGTGGTGCAGTTGCCGACCAAGGCAACCAAACGCCCGGCGGCTTCCGTCAGCGAAGATGCTCCATTCACAGAGTGTGCGGAAGAGGTTAGCGAGGGGTTTGAAATATTAGGATCTGTGCAAGGTGCGAGAGCAAGCAGCTCTCCCTAATGCATCTTGAGGTTGAGCCTGCTCTGAGCCTGTACAGCTGTAGGTGGTTCTTTTCCATTTCTAGCAGGCAGCTCTAATGTGGGCTGGGTTTGCCTTACTCAAGTCTGCGTTATTCTCTTTCTCGAGTTTGTGGTTAAGGAATCAAAATACACTACCTTACAAGAAAAACTGCGTACTTCCTGTGGATAAACCTCTTTCTGCTCATTAGCCACCAGCCCAGGAGAGGATTCCTGTAGGACTTTGGCTCTGTAAAAATGAGCCACCTACTGCTTGACTCCCTAGTTTGGTTCAAAGGTGTAGTGCTATTTTTCTTATTACCCCATGGAATTAGAGGCCTAAGAGACTGTCGGGCTCTAATTCTTCATTCCTGAGAGAGTCGTTAACTCTTATTTGTACGAAATATATTTTTCAAGGGCTGAATTATCACACTTTGGAATGTTTAGGAGCTGACTGCACGAATGAGAGCCTGTATTCAAAAATTAAAGCGTACCTGTCAAAGGTCCTGCAAAGATTGGCATTCTTCTGCAATCTGACCCAGCAAGTCATGGTCCGCAAGTCATAGCAGAGCTGACTAAGTCTCAGGAAGTGTGTTTGCTTGGTTTCTCATTCAGGTTATACTCACATTGGTACTTTTTTTTTTGTTTTCTTTTAAGATTCGGTCCACTTCTTTTGAGCCTTCAAGTAAAAGACCAAGATTTTCATCGCTCGATGTAGCAATGCTACAAATTGGTAAGGCTGACATCAAGTTATACGACTTGTTTCATTTTCACCCTACCTTGTGTACCGTCCAAGCCTACCCCTGGGGTTCTGTACAGATTATTGCAGGCACAGGACGAGGCGGCATCTGGGAAGACTTGAGCGTGACCTCTGTTTCTTACCTGCATCCTTGCATTGCTTCTGGAGTGGGGCCGGGCATTTATCTTGTCATCTCAGTACCAGAGCTGCCTTGGATGCAGTCCTTCCATTCTGATAGGTCCACTGTTAGCTTGCCAGAAGTAAATTGTTTTCAATGCTTCTTTTAGGTAGTAGATCCCGAGAAGCCTTTTGTTTTTCAGGTTTTGGCTGGCAATACCTTGTGCGCACAACTTGCTGTAGTTGCCGGTGTGAAAACCTGAAAATGTCCTCAAGTGACATAACAGAAATAATATGATGATGTGAGAGAGAAAATGACAGTTTATCTTTGTTGAAGCTCGTTACTGTAAACTCATGAACCTCTTCAGTTTCCTTTTAGAGTTCCTGATGCCTTATGCTCTTCCCTCGTAGGTCAGATGCCGTGTGGAACCCATGCTCACCTGACGAAGGAACCACTATCCCATCCTCACAAGATAATTCCACGTCTGAGGTAAAAATCCTTCTGTTTTCTTTGACTTCTTCCCCAAAAGGTTTACTGCCTATGGTAAGGGAGGTCTCCAGCTGCTTCCCCCCTGAAGAACCAATTTTCAACTTTTTCTTTAAACCCAGCTACTTAATTGACGCAGGAGATTAGGTAGAGATTAAAGGTCTGCAGTAAGAGGAAGTGTTGAACTTGAGAGGAGGCTGAGGACACAATCAACAGCGTATCTTCATCTGAAAGTCGTGAACATCTTGTGTCTGTCTCCATCATCATCGGTGTACGTGCTTGACAAAGTAGTTGGTGGTGGAGGTGCATATTGGAATGTTCTCTGGATACCATTTCTTTTGCCGTTGATGTTTTCAGCACAATCCGGAATGGCAAACAGAGCATCAAAGCTGCTCCAGACAGCTTCTTACCCCTGAGGCCGCCCATTAAGGAGCGCGCTGCGCCAGAATCCGCCACTTCAGATGAAAATCCATATCATGAAAATGATACAGAAAACAGTTTCTCATGTAATTTTGGGTGCGCTGAGTTTAAGTGCACTGCATTTGAGAGCGGGTCAAGACTCTGCTTTGGGCGTCTAATCTGCCAGTCGTTGCTTATTGTGGTTTGGCTCATATTTTGGAGCAGATCTGGAGCATGAGAAAGAGATTCCTTTCAGAGGAAGGTAAACCAGAGAAGGTTCCTGGGGAACGTGTCTAATGCACTCCAACTGCTACTGAGCATATAGTCCCTGAGGTCAGAGCAGGGCAGGTCTGAAGTAAAATGTCCCAGCAGTGTGGATGCTGTGGACATTGCCATTCTCACTGTCAGCATAATCTTTAACAAATAGATTGAGCAGAATTGGTCAAGGCTGGTTGAAATGAACGCTGTCTTGTCCCGCAGAGTAAAGTGGCCTCCTCAGGTTGATGCAGATATTTGTCGGATGTGCAAAGAATATTTTTTTCTTTTCAAAGAAAAACCCCAAAAGCCACCGTGAATTGGTATACACTGATAACAAATGCCCCACATATAAAAATTGTGATTCTCCTCTGTTGTTCTTTCCTGCCCCAAAGTGTTCAAGCCTCCTCTAAGGAACCAGTGACGACTGTGAGTCACCTGGAAGAACCAAAATACGGAGGAGAGTTCTATCCACGTCCAACACTAAGGACCGGTGAGTATCCCCATGATTCCAATCCGTTCCACTTTGTAGGTAGACTTCAAATCGGAATAGGGCATTTCTTATACACTGGCAGATGATGTTCAAAGCGCTTGCCAGAATTCAAACTTCCTGACCATACAGTCAGCATTCAAAGTTTTTCTTTTTTTTTTTAATTATCACTCAGAAATGGAGAGCTATGTACATCCGATGGTGACTGAAAGTCGACTTCTTGTTTTCTTACTACTGCTTTCCTGTGCAGGTGTCGAATGTATAGATGTTTGCTGCCCGCAGTGGTCGCAGAGAGGTGATACGATCAGGTAGAGTCTCTTTTAATGTAGTAATGAGTAGCTACCTTGCGGCTCCGGAATTGCTCGCAAGCCAGTTGCATCTCCAACACAGCTGCCATGTGAGAGCCGTGCTGCGTGACAAAGAGGGTTGTGCTGGTGTGGTGTTTGCTGTGGGAAGAAAGCCAGTAAGGGTGCGAGTGGTGGCCGTCCCAAGTTGTCCTTGGATGTGCAGAATCCGTTTTTGTTTGTGAGTCGTTCTGCCGAGCCATCAAGGAGCTGACATTTCATTTCTTTCACTTGGAAACTCGCATCCTGAGCATAAGGATTAGAGAGCTTGTAAAGCCTGGTGGGACTTGAGGCAGTTTTTGGGACTTAGAGGATGCGTGGGGTTTGACTAGGAGGGGGAAAAAAGCAGCGTGCGGTTGGGTTTGAGAGGCCAGCAGCCTCTCTCAAAGGGGTCTTTTGGTGACAATGCGAATTCTTGTTTTTGAAGCAGGGACATATATCTGGACAACTTTAATGTCTGTGTATTTGTTTGCTCTTCAGAGTCTGTGTGGTTTGAATGACAATCCTCTCCAAATGGGGATAGTCACTCTCTTGACTGGCCTGTAGAAGGCAAGTAAACATCCTGTCGCTGTCCCATTTGGAATTCAGTGTGCTGGCCTTAGTTTCCCGAAGCTCACTCTGTTTGGATGCAAGTCTAGTTGCAGATGTTCCTGTTATACCTTGCAGTAGAACACCCAGCGTGCAGTGTTTATCAGCAGTAGATCACAAAGCACTCGATAGAGGAAGTGCTGGTTGCTTCTCTGTTTTCTAAATAATGCAACTGATAAAGAGAAGGAAAAGGAGTCTTGTACAAGTAAATGGGAAAAAAAAAAAAATTGCAAAGCTCCCAGCTCTTCATTCTATCCCAGTCCTGCTGCTAAGAAAGAATGGTGCTGGACGTTGAGGCGATATTGTCACGTGTTGATGTGTGTAACTGGGGCTGTAGTCAGAATAAGCCTTGAAAAAGCCTTTCTTGTCCAGAAGGTGAATTCCTGAGAATTCCATGGGAGAGGACAGATACAAAGCTCACTTCTCTCTCTCCCTCTCCTGGCAGGTACTGCACACCAGAAGAAAACTCTCAGGAAGAGGAAGGAGCAGCGAAACAAACCATCGCGGGGGTAAGCTTGCGTTATTCACAAGGAAAATAGAGCTATTTGTGATCAGAAACTTCAGCACTCTCCACTTCACGTGACTTACTCAACAATATCTGTATTTGCCCAGGTTGTTTTTCCCCGGGAAAGCGGGAGCGTTATTTGATGAGTAGCGCTATGGCAAAGTGTTTTCCGCTACCGTTAATTTTGTTTCTGGACTATTAGGAGCATGCTACACTATAGCATTTTGATTCTTCCCCTTTCATGTGTTGGGTATAGCCTCAAAATCTTTACTGCACAGCCTTAGTTGACCTGCAAAGCTGGACTGGGGTGTCTTTAGTCTTATCTTGTTTGCTGGGATGGGAAGTACATCCCTGACTTCCATCTCTGGTCAGGATTGAGGTCAAAAATAAAATTTTAATCATGGAAATCATAAATAGTAGTCTCACTCTCAACTTAATACCTACACGTGGAGGCTTTGCTGGGGTTCTTAACGCTAGCCCAAGCCAAACGAGCTCTCTGCCTCTCTTGCCTCCAAGTGCAGCACTCCATGGGTGCACAGTTGGAATGCAGTCGTCAATAAAAAGTCACTTTGGGGTTTGCTGTTTGGATGTGTGTACAAAAACTCTTCCAGTTTTCTGTCCTGTCCCCAAGCAAACAAATCTGTGCTTGATTGCTAGCTTAATGTCCGTTTGTCTAACAGAGGCAGTATGGAGCTGAAATCTCAGAAGATGCGTTATTCCAAGGACATCCTATACCTGTTCGGTCCAAAAAGTCAGCCAGCCTCACTGTGGAAGGAAAGAAAGTGCCAGGCTTGGGAAAAACAGCGGAACGCTTTCCTCCGCTCACAGAGGTACTACAGCCGACAGTCTGTTAGACAAAAGAGAAGGTTGTGACAGAGCTGCAGGGAACTCCTCTTATTCTCGGTGGTTCTTGAGGCTTTTTGAAATCTGAAGAACTTGCATTGAACCTGTTAGTGAGTGTCTGCGGCTGTGACTTTGCAGTGCGAGAGTCAGCACTAAAGCTGGTTTGAAGGATTTCGTGTGCTCCAGCGCTCCTTCAGTTGTGCTGCCCTGAGGGTTTGTGGGCCTTCTGTTAGCAGGACAAAAAATGAGTCCAGGTTGAACACCAGTCTCCAGAGCAGTGCTAACCCGACTCATCCAGTTATATTGGATGTGCCTCTTGTCCTACCGTGGTGATAGAACCTGAAAGATCAGCTTGTGCTGGTCCGTGATGCCGTTCCCCAGGGAGTGGGAGTTCAGTTTCCCCTGCTTGTATGAATTTTGGCTGCTTTTATTCTTTGGAGTTGCAGTCTAATTGAGCTCCCCCCACCTTTTCCTGCCTGTTGAGGATGGACTCGGAAAGGGCGGGCAAATGCAGAGTTTACAAAGTCTGCAGAGTTGATGCTGGGTACAAGGGAAACTGGGTGGTTTTCTTATTTTGCTCGCCCAGATTCAAGCAAGAAGGAGATGCTATTGCAGATCAGAGTATTTTATACCACCATCCGTAGTGGTTTCTTTGCATTCCCCGCTGGGGTTGGCTTAAACCTGGGTATTGCGAGGGCCACGGCAGCACGTGGGAAAGGGGTTTGCCAGAGTTGTGTTCCATTTTCAGCTGCTTTAGCGTGTTTGCTGAGTTTACGGGTTTGATCCCAACGTCCTTGGTGAAAAGAAATGGCAGCAAGCCTGGGCTGTGAAGTTCAAAGTTAGGATGCTGAAACCAACCAAGCAAGGCAAAAGCGCTATCGCTCACTGAGGCAGGAAACCGTCGGAGGCAGTTGCTCTGTCACCTGAGCTGAATTTACAGGCCGTGTTTCAGTGGAAAGCTGCCCCCAGGTCAGCGTGCTCCATGCGCTGTTTCACAAGTCCTTCCCCATTGAATTGTTCCTTTCAGGCCATGGAGAGAGAGGTCAGTGCCGCATTTGGCAGAGGTGAGCCAGATGAGATCATGAGCAGTGCCTTCAAACTAAAGGTCACTCGCGAAGACATCCGCACGCTCAGGAACCTTTGCTGGCTAAACGATGAGGTAAAACCAGCTGCAGCACAGGGCTAGTCTCACTCAGCCTTTATTGAAAAATACCCCTCTGCCGTGTACAGAAGTCCCGTCAACGTTCTTTGACGACCTCCGTGGCAGAGCCTAAAAACCTCTGTAGAAGTCTTATTTGAGGTATTGAAGGGTCGAGCGTTTCTGGAAGTTCCGTTACTTCTTGTATGACGCAGCTTCCCGGAGTTCGTCCGGGTTTTTGTGTGGGGGGCAGGTGTTTTGATCAAACTGACGATGTAGCCCCGTGTGAAATTCTGGGAACAAAAGCTGACAGCTGAGGCTGGAGTTCTCTCCGCTGCGTGCTTAAGGGTGGCCAGAAAAGACATGGTGCTGTATTTTTCATTGGGGAAGGCAGCGTCTTATTTTTACACCTCACGTTTCCTCTTTATGGTACAGGTCGTTAATTTCTACATGGGTCTGCTGATGGAAAGAGGCAAGAAGGAAGGATATCCAGCGGTCCACGCTTTCAGTACTTTCTTTTATGCCAAACTAAGATCTGGTGGCTACGATGCAGTAAGAAGATGGACCAGAAGTGTTGATGTCTTCAAGCAGGACATCATCTTCGTGCCTGTAAACTTGAAAGTGCACTGGACACTAGCCGTGAGTCCCACGGGCTTTTTCTTTAGAATTGGACGGGGAGCAAAAACTGGCAAGAGAAGTCATTTAGGTGTTGGGGGGTGTGCGGCAGAAGGTTGTGCTTTGTCTAATGGTCACCTTTTAATAACAGGTCATAGATCTCAGGAGGAAGACCATCATGTACTTGGACTCTCTGGGCCAGAAAGGGGACGAGATTTGTCAGACTTTGCTGTAAGTAACCGCTCCGTCACTGCTTTTCTGGTGTGAATGAGGAGAGGGATTTTAGATTGAGTCCCTGTAAGGCGACTGCAAGTTTTCACATGGCTTGTAGATAACCAACCCGGAATCTTGGCGTTGCTTGCTGCGAGTTGTCTGGCATCGGCTGCTTATCTGGTGTCACAGCGTCCCCTCCGCCCAGGGTCTGGGGTGCCTGGATTCTGCCACCTTCCCGTGATAGGCACAGCCAAATCCACCATAGCCCCGTGGCACACGTCTACCGGCTTTGTTAGTTGGATCCCAGTATGTGGGATGAAGGCACACGGTGGAATTATGGCATTACAGTTCCTTGCTTGGTTTGTCTCTTTGTCTTCTGATAACATGTGATTTGGGGCTTTTTGACCTCTCTGAAGCAATGGAATCATTGGCCTTGTTCTTGACCATTAGCTCACAGCCTCTCCCTGTGTTTGTAAGTTTCAGATTGGGATTTTTCCTCAAAATCAGCCTTAAATCAGCTGCGGTGAGGATCCTCTGACATTTTACTGTCCTGCTGTTTGTCTTCCTGTGATCCTTCAGCCACTTTATTTTGTTGTTGGCCTAAATTACAGAGATGAAAAGGGATTTGTTTTTCCCTTTTGTTTTAACCAGCCAATACCTGCAAAAAGAAAGCCGGGAAAAAAGAAACCTGGAGCTGAATGTTTTGGAGTGGACTCTTCACAGCATGGAGCCACGTGTACGTGAGCACCACTTGGGTTTGAAATGGGAACTGTCAGTGCTTCTTTGGGGCCCAGATCCTGGCACGTGACAAAGAAAGGGCTGAGCTGATGTTTCTCGAGGAGTTGATAGTAAAAAGCAGTCCCTAAAGACTGGATTTAAGAAAGGTCACTTAAGAAAAAGGCGGTGCGAACCTCGAGAGGCCTCGCAGGGAGGAGGGCTGCTGCCCCTTCTGGGCCTGCCAAGAATTTGGATTGTAGTGTCCAAGTCCGGGAGGCAGAGGGGAGGGATGGTGTGCAGTGAACTGGGTCTGTTCCTCATGGGCGGGAGTGGGTATTCGGGATTACGCAAGTAGGGTCAGGAGTGTGCGGTGAGCGCAGTGTCGGTGTGGGTAATGTGCGCTACTTCCAAGTTGCTTTTCTTTTGAGATAGAGGGAAATCCTCCATCTTCTTTGCATTCCTTAGGAGATCCCTCAGCAGCTGAACGGAAGCGACTGCGGCGTCTTTATGTGCAAATACGCAGAATACATCGCCAGAGAGAAACCGTTCAACTTTACCCAGGTGAGTGAAGGTCATAAACCCCTCCAGCCCCTTTCGCGCAGGGACAGGAGCCGGGGAGGTTACGCAGCAGCTCTTAATTGTGTCCGAGGCAGGGGCTGAGGTTTCGTGCCCTGTTTCGGTGCGTAGTTGCTGGGGTCAGAACTTCCAAGTGGCCTGGGCAGGGCAGAGCTGTGGTTCTCCATCCCCGCCTTTGGGAGCTGCTGCCGGTGAGATTCCTCTTGGGCAAGGTACTGCCGCCAGCGGGTTTGGCATATCTGGGCTCGGTATCTTTTGGAGAAATGGCTTCTACCCTTTGACCAGTCAAGACAGCGCTTATTTTTATTGATTTCATTTTACACCGGTCTTTTATTAGCGTGCTTGTAAGCTGTCGCGCAGTCAAGTCAATCTGGTTTTGTCGGGTTGTCGTGTCACCCTCTTAGGAGCCGCGTGGGGTGTTGTACCCAAACGGTTGACAGTTCTTAAAGGGAACTTCATATTAAGGACTCCGCTGGGCGTTTATGCCTGTTTGCCGCCTCTTTCTACCGTGATGTCATTATTTAATGGATTTCTCTTCTCTTTTCAGACTCACATGCCATACTTCCGCAAGAAGATGGTGTGGGAGATAATCCACCAACAGCTGCTGTGACACATGGACTATTAGAGTTCTTATTTTAATTACGTTTCTTAGACCTTAGTTACATTTCTTAGACCTTTAGTTACTTTTCTTAGACCTTTAGTTAGTTTTCTTAGACCTTTAGTTACATTTCTTAGATGAATTTTCCTCTTTAGCTTATGAAGTAGAAGTTAAGATGGTTTGTTCCCCCCACCTCCCTTATTTTGGAGACAGTAACTCTGGGGTTTTGGGGGTTTTTTTTGCCAACACCACCAACAGCTGCTGTGAGATGTGCACTATTAGAACAACGCTGTGATCACCTCCGGGTGACTAGTTGTTATTGTAGTTACATTTCTTAGACCTTATTTGGAACAGCAGCAGGCACACAAATTTTCCTCTTCAAGTTATGAAGTAGTGGGTTAAGACAGTTTATTTCCCCGCCCCCCCTCCCCCCCCCCTTATTTTGGAGACAGTAACTCTCTTTGAAATTAGTTAACGCACTTGAAGCGAGAGCCAGAAAGATGGGTGTGACCTCGTTAAGGGCAGAGTGAAGAAGGAACGTCGTCGACTTCCATGGCTGAGCCACACGCTCGCGCCTCGCAGCGCACGCGACCACATTACAGACAAATGGGAAACATCTGTGGTGGTGGTTACAGTCGTGTTTGCCCAACTTACCTTCCCAACGACAACGTGCTGAACTACCGTCTCCTCAAAGAGAGTTTTCCTCTGTTTCTGGAATATCTACCGTCTACTTGATTCCTAAAACTGGATTTGTCATGACCACGGAAAGAAAGCGTTTACCATCTCTTGATTTCTCACCAAAGCCCCTGTCATTTGGGCTGGTTTGGGGTGGTTTGTTTTTTGCTGTCTCCAGGGAGTTATTTAATGTGAAAAGAGAAGTATTTATTTCTTTATATAATTTAAATATTTATTTTAATAAAAAGAGCCTTAATGGAACGAAACTCTACCTGTGTCCTGGTTTGAGGTAAAAGAGAACCAATTTTGTTCAGTAACTTTGCTTCTTAGCGGGGCCTCTTCTAACTACTGAAGTTAACTGCATATTGTGCAGACAGTGTTCACTCTCTCAGAGAGGTCAGACCAATGGTTACAGCTGATGCCCGGGCGTGGGATGCAGAGAGGCTCTGCTTATACTCATTGCTATAACCCCCACGGCCAAACAACTTTGTGATTTGCCCCATTGGAGGGTTGGAAGCGGAAAAGCATAGTGGGGTCCCACCTGCAGGGAGGAGCGGACAGGACAGGTGACCCCAAACTGACCAACAGGGTATTCCATCCCATCTGCCTCATGCTCAGTATAAAAGCTGAGGGATCAAAGGGTCAGTGCTCTTCCTTCAATGGCCGATGTCTGAGGGGGACTCTGTTTGTCTGCCTGTGATCCCCATCCTGAATGCAGATCCGGAATCCAGTTCCCGTCCGTCACTGAGTCCAGCCTGGGACTGCCCCAGTGCCAGCCAGTGACGTGATTGTCATCTCGGGAGCTTGATACGGTTTTGTATATATTTTTCATTATTTCTTTTTATTTTATTATTAATATTTCATTAAAGTAGTTTAGTTCCTTCTAAACTCCTAAGTCTCTTTTTCCTCCTCTGCCTCTCTCTTTGAAGAGGGGTAGAGGGGAGCATCTGTCGGTCCCGTTTGGGGTCCCCCAGGTCCCCAGTGGTGGATTTGGCCTAAACCATGACAGATTAATTGGCGCCCAACGTGGGGCCCGAGCAGTGCTCCACCAGAGCTGTGATAAGTTGCCCGAATAGTTTGAATTCCAGTTTGCTCAGAGATTAGAACAGACAGCTTGCATCATGTCGTTCTTAGACGAAATCGTGTATCATGCCTTTAAACAGCTTTGTTGGACCTTAATGCAGTCAACTTGGTTTAACCTGCCAAAGGTGTTGCCAACTTCATTTATTCTTTGTCTTTTTATGCGAAGGTTTAAAGGTGCTGTTTTGGTGTGGTTCGCAATTCAGATGTATAACACGATGAGTTGGGTAACGGCTCTACCTGTATATCTCGGGCATCAGGTGATGGATTCTGTTATTAATTATACTTTCGGTTCTACCTGGGGAATGTTTACTTCGCCCTTTGATACTTATGCTGATGTGACACCCTCAGAGCTGGGGCATGGAAACCTTTAGGGCTCTGGTACCTTCTCAAGATCGTGATTTTGTTGTTGGTGCTCCTGAATGTGGTGCAGGGGTGGTTTCATAGGAAACATGGGCACAGGGGAAGCCGTAGGGGACCATGCGCTGCCGCCACTCAGACCCGCGCAGCCGCTCGGCGATCTGCAGCGGTGCAAACCGCAGCCCCGCCCAGCTCGGCCGCAACCGCCCCCCCACCACAGCGGCACCGGCATCACTGGCAGCCGCCCCCCCCACTGCAAGAACACCGGCCCCTCCGCCGCCCGTCCCAGCACAAGCCGTGCCCCCCCCCGCAGCGGCACAAGCCATGCCGCCGCCTGTCCCGGCACAACCTACTGCAGCCACTACAACCAGCACCAAAACTACTCAAACTCCATCAAAATCGGTACAAGCTGCCCCGGTAACCAGGAGGAAGAAGAGGAGGTCAACTCCTTCCCCTGCCCCTTACGACAAAGACCACCTCAAGTCACATAGCTTGGGGGAGAGTTCTGAACAAGATCCAGGGGAGGGTCCTTCAAGACCAGATAAGGGAAAGAGACCTTTGAAAACAGACAAAGGCCAGAGTCCTTCTAGAGCAGATGCTGCAGAGGCCCCTTCTAGGGCAGCCTCACCACAGGAGGACTCAGATGTAGAGGTAGTTGTTAAATCCTTCTCTATGAAAGATCTGAGAAATATCAGGAAGGACTTTAGTCGTCATGAAGGTGAAACACTTGTCTCCTGGTTGCTCCGATGCTGGGATAGCGGGGCAGATACCCTAGACTGAGATGGCAGAGAAGCTAGGCAACCTTGGCAACCTGGCCAAGGATGGAGGGATTGATAAAGAAATTGGGAGAAAGACAAGCACTCTCAGTCTCTGGAGGCGACTGGTGTCAGCCATAAAGCGCAGGTATCCCTTCAAGGACGATATCGAATGCCGTCCAAGTAAATGGACCAACATGGAAAAAGGTATGAAGTACCTGAGAGAATTGGCTGTGCGAGAGGTGATTTATAGTGATGGGCAAGTGATTGTAGACCCTGAGGAAATGCCATGCAAACGGTCTGTGCTGAAAAAGTTTGTACAAAGTGCACCATCAACATATTCCCACCCATTGTCAACAATGGTCTGGGGAGGATCCGATACTGACACACCAACTGTAAATGAAGGGGTTAAGAAGGTATGACAGTATGAAGACAGTCTCTCTCGTCCCTTCTCTGTGGCAGCCATAGAAAAGCTGACTGTGACCACCGAGAAAATGACTGAGAAACTGACTGAGAAAATAGAGCAAATGACCCAGAAATTAGTTGAGCAAACCGATAAACTGTTTGATAAACTAACCAAGGTGGAGGAAAAACTCCATTCTTTCCCTGTACAGACTCATGTTGCAGCTGCTAAGAGGAAACGCCCTCCTACTCAAGAGAAAAACCACCCTCCGACTCAAGACAAATCAAACCCGATGCGAGATATCCTGTGGGTTTGCCTCTGTGAATATGGAGAAGACATGAAGAAGTGGGATGGAGAACCTACCTCAGCCCTACAGGCACGGGTGCTTGAGCTGCAGAATGAAGCCGTTAGAAGAAAGGATTCTTACAGGAGGAAGGCTGCTCCGACCTACGGTAGGCGATTCTATGGACCAGGTAGGAACCGATCTGATAATCGTAGGTACTACGGTCAACAGTAGAGGTGCCCTGCCTCCAGCCAGGAGGAGGAGAGGGACAACCGAATTTATTGGACTGTGTGGATTCGACGGCCTGGCACATGAGAGCCACAAAAGTATAAAGCCCTGGTGGACACTCGTGCACAGTGGTGGTGGGGTTTTTTTGCTGTCTCCAGGGAGTTATCTAATGTGAAAAGAGAAGTATTTATTTCTTTATATAATTTAAATATTTATTTTAATAAAAAGAGCCTTAATGGAACAAAACTCTACCTGGTAATAAGAGAGGGTGATTTATTCTTTTTTTTATTTAACTGAAAAAAAGTTGGATGTAGCAATGTGGTTTTTTGCTCCCTCACAATCCCCCAGGAAGAGGATTGGAGCCAGGATGAGCATCGGAGCACAAAAGCCACGAAGCGATGGTCACAATGTGCTGAAGGGGCAATCGGGGAGTTGTTCAGCGGTGAGATGAGCAAGCAGCATCCCGAAAATCCGCCCCTGGAGAGGGGTTAGTGGTGTACGGACACTCTCTGTGTTCTGTAAACCCCCTGTGGGGAGCCCCTGCTGCCCCCTTGGCAGCGCCCGGGTGGCTGTGACTGCTGAAAGCTGGTTTGGTGCATTGAGGTGTTAGGTGGGGTGGCAGCAGCCCCTGCCCGCCCCGGGAGGGGGGACACCACCTCTCCGGTGGCACTGGATGGGTGGGAGGGAGGGAGGGAGCAGAGCTCTGGGAGCCATGGAGAAAGGCGTGGGGGTGTCCCTCATCGTGGCAGCCCCCAGCAGCCCTACCCCGCCACACGGCCACCCCAAGGGACACCCAAACCCCATCTTGGTCTTCTCCCCGTTGGGTGACGCCCTTCCACCCACCCCGGAGGTGCGCTCCTCTCCTGCGGGGGGGACGCCCAGCGCTCGCCTGGCTAGAGAAGCACCAGGGGGGGGGGGGGATGGGGGTGGGTGACTGGGGGCATCTGAGCTTCCCAGTTACACGGGCGTAATTAGTGCACCATTAATAACCATTAGTAACCACTTTGGCTCTGCTAACCAACTGCGGCGAGGCCGCCACCCCGCTTTAGCACAGGCTTCCTGATGCCAACACCTCCCCGAGCCACTGGGTAAAGCTGTGCCTGGCAAAAAACCACCACCACCCCAAAAAAAACCCACACCACATCCCCCACTCCCCACCCAGCCCTTCTCCCCCCATCACAGCCATGGGGCAAACTCCCACCACCACCACCCCCCAATCTCAGCTCGGCCATGACCCCCCCGAGACACTGGAAAGAGAGCAACGGAGAGCGAGCTCAGGCTCGTGTGAGCTGCAGAGATTTCTCTTTTTCTTGTGATGATGTTGTCGTTGGGTGGGGTTTGGTTGTTTTTTTTTCACGGAACACTTTGCAGTAGAGGACAAAAATATGGTGTCACAGCCCCTGGGGCCACACTGGCACCGCCACCTCACCCCCCCCCCCCGGTTCGCTCCCGTCCCTCGTCCCTCCTCTTCCCAGCGGCTTTCACCACTTTCCTTGCTTGGTTTTGTTTTGTGTTTGTTCTTTTTTTTTTTTCCTTACAACCTTTTTTTATATTTGAGTTGGGGTTCTTTTTCCCTTTTTTTTCCGCCTTTCTTCCCCCCCTTTTTTCTCTTTCTCCTTTTTTTTTCTTTTCTCCTTTTTTCTTTTGCTTTTTTTTCTTTTCCCCCTTTTTCTTTCCACCACTTTTTTCCCCTTTCTTTTTCTCCTTTTTAACATTTCTCAAGCTTTCTCCAAAGAAACAGCCCCTGGCTCTCAGCTAGCCAAAGGAGACTACGGAAGAGCATTGGCACCCGTGGGAGTGGTTTCCTTCTCCTGCTTCACACTCGGTCGAGATCGTTTTTTCCAACTCGTCTTTTTTTTTTTAACAAATTAAACAAAAAAAAAAGCTCCAAGTATCTGTTTTACAAGGCACACAAAATCTCTAGAAGGGAAACACAAACGCAAGGTGCTGAGGTATGAAAACCTGAGGTGTTTTTTTCTGTGTGGATGTGTGTGTGTCATCTGGGGTTGGGGGTTGTGTGTGCTTTATTTTTGAAATTTAAAAAAAATAATAATTTTGCTAGGTTTTTTGTTTTTTTGGTTTTTTTTTTTCCCCAGCCCTGGGCTGACAACCTCTTGGAAATCCGGTGTTTCCCCCGTCGTGGTTTGGCCTCAGCCGGCAACAAAGAACCACGCGGCCGCTCGCTCCACTCCCGCAGCCGGGGGCAAAATCGGAAGAAAAAGGCAAAAAACTCGCGGGTTGAGATAAAGGCAGTTTAAGAGAAGAGCAACGGGAAGGGCAAACAATCCCAATAACAGCGGTAAAGGAATAGACGGACGCGATGACAGCGCCTCCGCGCACCGACCGGCCCCGCACCGCCGCAGCCCGCTCCCAGCCGCGACTTCCCGCCCCCTCCCCCGGCGAGCTCCCCCCAGCCCCGGGCATGGCTCACAGGGGATGGGATACCTGTGTCCCTGCCGGCTCCTCGGGGAAATTAACCCCATCCCTGCCGGAACCAGGACACCCCCCGCCCCTCTTTCCCCCCTTCTCTCCTGCAACCCGCATCTTTCAGCCGCGTCGGGGCGGTGATGGAGAGCGAAGGGACAGAGGGACAGCCGGGACAGGGGGACGCAGCAGATGCCAACCCCAGTTTGGGACTCAGGGAAGCAAAGAGGAAAGGGCGCGTGAAAGAGAAATGCCTCTTTGAGGAGACGGGATCCCTTCTCTTGGCTCATACAGGCACTGCTCTTCTCAAAGCCCTTAAGAAATCGCTTTTTAACGCTCCTTTAATTATTATTGGGGGTTTCACCCCCTGCTGGCAATCCTACATCCCTGCTCTACCGGGCATTAGAGAACCACTGGACTAGTTCCTGTCCTTTAACCTCGAGAAAAGCCGGCTTTGGCTAAAAACCAAACATCCTCCTCCCGCCCCCACCCCCTCTGAAAAAAAAATAAAAAAAATTAAAATCCTTACAAAACTGAAAAATTTTCCGGCTCCTCCGGCTGTGCCTGAGGTGAAAAACAGGTGGCTTTTAGTAAATTAAAAATAATAATAAAAAAAATACTAAAAACTCTCTCTCTCTGCCTCTGTTAGTCCAACTAAAGGGATAGCGTCGGGAGGCGAGGGAGGAGGAAGGGGGAGGCTGTGGGATGGAGAGAGCCCTCCCCGTACCCCTCGGCTGTGCATCCTCACAGCGCCGCGGGGAATGGGGGGCTGTGTGTTTGGGGGGGTCTTTGGTTTGCTCCCCTGACCTGCTGGGGGTGGGGGAGGAGGGTTTGGGGAGGGGGTGTGTGGGATATCCAGCAGTGGGGTTACATTCATCGGGTGGTGCTGGGCGGCATGGCGGGAGCCTCCCTTGCTGTGCTGTGAGGCCGGGGCTCCCGGAGCGTGTTTCTGCTCCTGCTGCTTCACCTGCTGGACCATTTCCCTCATCTTGTGCTGTGCAGTCTTGGGGAGGAGAAGGGAAAAGCAAGAGGTGGGGGTCAGGGCACTGTTTCTCCCACCACCACCCACCCCCGAGCCCCCACCGAGCATCTCACTGCTCCCAACTTGTCACTCTGGACAAGCCATAATTAATTCTGGGGGTGGTTTTGGGTGTTGTTTTTTTTTGTTTGTTTTGTTTTTGTTTTTTTTTTTAACTTGTGCTTCCTCCATCGCTCCTCAAGAGCACCTGAATTTTTCTGGGGGGCTGCGATCCTGCTTGAGTGGACAGGAGACAAGGTTATGGAAGATGCACCCAGGTGGGATGCGCATGGCTTTGCCTGCATAGAGGAGTCCATTCACACCCTGGGTGCTGCTCTGCACGGCATTCAAAACACCCATTTTTAGCTCAATCGAGCCAATCTTCAATTTCAGTTCTTGCACAGCCAGGGGGAGCTACCAAAACACCTTCAGTGCATCTTGGGGGCACAGGGACCTCCCAAAAGAAGAGTGGCAGGACGCTCGGGTGCTGCTGGGCTCAGCAAGCCCTGTGCCTTTCCTCAGTAGACAAAAGCGGCCGGGGAGGATCGGGTAAAGCCACGGCCAAACTGTACCTGACTGGCAAAGAAATGCCCAATGATTTTAATGATGACCTCCTCGTTCTTGTCCGGGGTTTGGTCTCATGGCACAATGACTTCCGCGCTGGTTAAGTTTTACAGTTCGTTCACCTGGAGCGAACCACAAGAGGCTTCTGTTGTGGAAGAGCCAAAATCCTCCATTGCCACAGTCACGACGGCACCAGGCACCCTGTGTGTCTCCCCCTTCCTTGGGACCAACGAGAACCACCACCAGAACATGGGGGCTGAGGGTCAAGACATCGCTGAGACCACTGAGCACCCGGGATTTGTCCCCCTGGGGTGGGCAGGGGTGATGGGTGATGCCCAACTTTGCATCTCCCGGGGCACCACCCCCCACCGTTTTGCCACCTTTGCCTGTCACGTGGCCGGCGGCGAAGGAAGGCACCTTGATGTGGACTTCAAGCTTCACTTCTTCTTTCAGGTTAAAGAAGTTATCCTCTTTCAGCTTCCCAAATATTCACCCCTGGGCCTGGGGAGGAGACGGACAGGAAGGAAAACCATCAGGCAGCGCCCGCTGTGCCCCTCCATCCCCAAAGCTGATGATGTTCCCACGTCCAGCAGCATCAAAACCACGGTACCCAGCAAAGAGCTCCCCTGGTGCTGAGGGAGGCCAAGCCAGGCTGCCAGCACAGTGGTGACCACAGGGATGCTCTCGACTTGGCCCTTACTGTTCCCCCCACCCACAGCCCCCACCCAGCGCACCTTGAACTGAGTCTCGGGCGGCCCCATGATGATGACCATCCGCTCGCTGCCCTCGGGACCTTCTGACGGGGCGATCTGGGGAGGGATGAGGGAGAGGGAGCATGAGTGCGGCCCCCACTTCGGCAAGACCTTCCCTCGGTGGGATGTCCCCCCCCAGCACAGGGCAACCTCCCCATGTAGGAGCATCCCCTCCCACCAGAGCTGGGCTGATAACCGGGGTGCTGCAGGCCTGGCCTTCTACTAACGACAGGCTGGAGAGGTGGGCACATGCCAACCTCATGAAGTTCAATGAGGCCCAGTGCAAGGTCCTGCACCTGGGTCGGGGCAATGCAAGTCCAAATCCAGGCTGGGCGGAGAATGGATGGAGAACAGCCCTGAGGAGAAGGTCCTGGGGGTGCTGACTGATGAGAAGCTCAACATGAGATGGCAATGCGTGATCACAGCCCAGAAAACCACACATATCCCAGCCTGCATCAGAAGTGTGGCCAGCAGGGCGAAGGATGTGGTTCTGCCACTCTGCTTTGCTCTGGTGATACACCACCTGGAGTACTGCATCCAGCTCTGGAGCCCACAACATAGGAAAGACATGGACCTGCTGGAGTGGGGCCAGAGGAAGCCACGGAGATGCTGTGAGGGCTGGAGCCCCTCTGCTGGGAGGACAGGCTGAGAGTTGGGGTTGTTCAGCCTGGAGCAGGCGCCGGCCAGGGGGGCTCCGTACAGACCTGAGAGGTACGCCCAGGAGCTCTATGGTGGGAGAGAAAATGAGAGTCAGTGATGGCCCCAGCGTGCCAGACCTTTCCCAGCCACCCCCAGCCTGACGCAGAGCAGCATGCCACCACTGTGAGCCCGGCAGGGACACGGGGACAACCCTTCAAGCCCTGAAACCCTGGGGTGATATGCAACCCCATCCCAGCGCGATGGGGCTGGGAGGCGGATGGGAGGTCCCAGTTACTCCCAGTCCCTCCCCACTGCCACGTTTCCACCCATGTCTTGCCTTTGTAGGGGAAAACCAGGACACAACTCTCTCCCGCTCTGCGTTCCAGCAAGTGCAACCAGATGCTACCTGCAAACCACCATTTCTCACATGGAGGACGAGCAGACCCAGCTCCCCTGCCCAGGCTGGACGCCGCTCTCGCTCCCAGCCCTCTAGTTAAACGCGCTGCGCCGAGGTCATGCTCCCTCTCACATTGAGCCCATGCTCCCTGTGTCCACCCTCTGCTTCTGGCCACAGGCTGCTCCATGGCTCCTACACCAACATGTCCTCTCCTGCCCAGCCACTCCTCAACGCCAGCGTGGACACTGCACCTCCTCACTTCCCTCCCTTCACCAGGAGCCTCATTCCTTCTCCTCCATCCTTGCCAGGTCTCTACAGCTCCACAGTTGAAGATACAGCCACAGGCCCCAGGTCCTGCTGAGGATGCAGTCAGAAATGACCACTCCATGGTGTGAAACATAAAGTACTTGGGTGGAAGGAGCAGAGGCCTCACCAGGGTGGCTTCAAAAAGGTCCCACAAAGCTTTGGGGTGAAGGAGGTCCCACCAAACGCTGCCCTTTGGGACACCTGCCCAGCTCTTCTCCAGCACACCAACAAACGCTCAACCAGATGCTTCCCCAAGGCCACGCTTGCTCAGGCTGTTGCCGCGGGCAGAACATCCTCCCGCACAGCCAGACCAACCGACCCTTCTCAGTGCCCTCCGGGGCCACCGCGCACATCACACTCACGCCCCTCCGCACCACCAGCCTGGCACTCACCCTTCTCCTCCGACCGCTCTGCTGCTGGCGTTGCCAGGAGAAGAAAACAGCACAAGTAAATGAACCCGCACGAAAATAGAAGTTAAAGAGGACCGGCCAGTAAGGATAAAACAATATCCCGTATCTTATGAGGGGAGGAAAGGTCTAAAACCAGAAATTGATTCATTGTTGAAGGATGGATTGTTGGAACCCTGGATGTCACCTTACAATAGTCCAATTCTACCGGTCAGGATGGCTGAGGGGAGATAGAGATTAGTCACAGACCTACGAGAAGTCAATAAACAAGTACAGACTAGGCAGCCTGTGGTTTCGAACCCATATACCCTCCTGAGTAAAATATCGCATAATCGTAAATGGTTTAGTGTAATAGACCTTAAAGATGCCTTTTGGGCCTGTCCATTAGCAGAGGAGAGTAGAAACTTATTTGCCTTTGAATGGGAAGATCTGGACACTGGGAGGAAGCAGCAACTCCGCTGGACCTCCCTGCCTCAAGGGTTCACAGAATCCCCAAATCTATTTGGACAGACGCTAGAGAAAATTTTAGGGGAGTTCCAGGCAGAACCCCCAGTAAGAATCTTGCAATATGTAAATGATCTGTTGGTATCAGGAGAGAAAGAGCAGAAAGTCAGAGAGACATCGATACGTTTGCTGAATTTTTTAGGAGAACACGGATTAAGAGTGTCAAAGGCAAAACTGCAGTTTGTACAAAAGGAAGTAAGGTATTTAGAGCATTTAATTAGTGGAGGAAAAAGAGAAATCAATCCAGAACGAATTTCTGGGATTACAGCTTTAAGTGTCCCAAGAACAAAAAGAGAAATAAGGAAGATTTTAGGGTTACTAGGGTACTGTAGACTATGGGTTGAGGGATACACTCAATTAGTAAAATTTCTGTATGACAAACTAGTAAAAGAAGGTCTACTACAGTGGACAGAAGACAAACAGGAGCCATTACAAAAACTGAAACAGAAGCTAATAAAAGCCCTGGTTTTAGCCCTCCCCTCCCTAGAAAAAAAAAAAAGAAACCAAAATCATTTCACCTTCTTGTAAACGTGGAAGAAGGGATAGCGCATGGAGTCCTAATGGAGGGATGGGGCGGAGAAAGGAAACCAGTGGCATACCTGTCCAAATTAATGGACCCAGTACGTGGGGGTGGCCCACATGCATGCAGGCAGTGGCGGGGACCGAGGCAGTCCCAGGCGACCGAGCTACCAGCACCTGAAACACCCCATCTCTTCAGCGATGGAGCAAACCTTCTTCTGTGGGTACTCTGCTATTCCAGCACCACGTTTGGCAGGTGGTCAAGGAGGAACGATGAGAGTGGCCACACTGCACAGACAACTGGAGGAATGGTTGGGGTCCGTGTGGGCAGAGGCATCTAGCAGGGACAGCAGTGCCCAGGAAGCCACATCAGTAATGCCATGGCGGTCCCAGGCGACCGAGCTACCAGCACCTGAAACACCAAATCTCTTCAGCGATGGAGCAAACCTGGGAGGAGAGGAAGTGACCTGGGGTGGGTCCCTTGTTTGGGAGGAGAGACAAGGGAGGAGAAAGGGAGGAGTCAAGGAAGATGAGGGGGATGTTCAAGCAGGGAAAATGGAGACAAGGGGGGATCAATCCCCCGTTAACTACCCCTGAAATCCGGCTCTTCCTTCTGGGACTGAGAGCCCTGTTGGCTTCTCACTCTTTGCTGTGGTCAGCAATTTCTCTTGTCACGCTCAGCAGTTTCACACCGTCTGTTCAATTAGCTACGGCTTACACTGGGCCCTAATCTCCAGCTGTGTGCCTTAATGCATACCCCCAAAGTCATCTGCAGGTCACATCACTGTTTCCTATCCTCCATGTGCCAGTCTTCTCCGTCCCATGGTGGCTCTGAGCACCCTCCTCTCTGACCAGGCACCGTTTCAGCCCTTGGGAGTCACTCTTTCCCTTCGTGCCCTGCTGTCTGCCTGCAGCCTCATTGGCAGGCGCCGGGCATGCAAGTCCTTGCCTTGCACCGGAGACTGAATTGGACTCAAGCACGCTCAGCTGTGAAAATCAGGAACTTTATTTCTACAACCGAGTCAACATCAGCCCTTCTGCGCTCAGAGGAGCGCGGGCAGGACAGAGCAGGCCTTGGCACTGAGGCTGCCTTTGGCTCAGCAGGCATTGCCCAGGAAGGAAATGGTCGTGGAACAGGGCGGCCTGCTCTGGAGCCTCTTCGTCACGCTGCTCAAGCCATTTTCCCCCACAGGACCTGCAGCAGCTCCTGCACCCGAGTAAAGAATTCCACCAGCTTCTGGAGTGGAAATGGGCAGGAGCTAGTCGTGCCCGGTGGTGTTGGTGTTGGCCTTGGCCTCTGATAAGGGGTTGAGGCAGTGAGAAAATGACTCCAAGCCCGTGCTGTTGGAGTACCCCTTACTGCTGGGCTCAGTCCCATCTGGACCAGGATCCAGTTGTAGAAGTGCTGGGTGGAGGTGTAGACTCCGGGCCGTTTGGCTCTGGCACAGCCTCTCCCCCAGCTGGTCACCCCAACAAGCCAGAAGTAGTCCGCGTTGTTGTCTTTGCACACCAGAGGACCACCGCTGTCACCCTGCAGGGGAGGAGAGAGGGTTGAGGTGGTGGTGGGTGGCCGCTGTCAGCGCTCTGGCCGGCTCCTTCTCTCTCCCAGCACCTGCCAGAGCTCTGCTCACTGCACACAACGGCGCTGCTCCGGCGCTGGAGCCTACAGAGCCTCATCTGGGAGAGGGTGGAGGGCCTGTAAGGTCGGGCGCTCTCTCATCTCTGCACAGTGCTCCCGGCTGTGTGGAAGGGGGATGCTTTGGGATCTGGACCTATGGGCTGCCGGGAGCACAGGATGGGCTTTCTGGGCAGCGTCCCCGGGCTCTGGGACAAGGCGGGCACTGGGCAAGGACCTGCAGCTGGGGAAGGGGAGGTGAGCCCCAGCAGCGGTGGAGACCCAGCGGTGGCAGGGTGACTTGCCAGGCCAAGCACGTGCCGGGCAATGTTTGGGCGTTGCGAGAGGGCTGCTGGTGCTGCCGGGGCTTGACTTGCAGCACGTCCTACCTGGCAGGTGTCGATGCCACCCTGCGGATAGCCAGCACACAGGTTGTGGCTGTGGATGGCCCCTCTGTACCACCCGCTGCTGTTGCAGAGGTTGACATCAATGAGCTGGACCTTGGCCTCCTGCAGGACATCCGTTGACCCTGCAGCTGTGAGCACAGAAAGCAATGAAGCCCCAGCAGCTCCCCCCCTGCCTGGGTGAACCCCTTCCCTAGGGCTTGGCTTTGCATCCTGAAGGCACTGTGCCCGTGTTTCCCCTCTGTTTGGCTTTGGGCGGTGGGTCAGCCCATTCTCTCCGGAGGCATACGTCCCCACAGCCTGACTGCGTCTTTCGCCTCCGCTCTCGGGAAGCCCAACCCCTCTCCCCAGTGTGCCGAGCTTGCACTCAGGACACCAGCACTTTTGGGGAACTCACATCTTGCAGTGGTGGCGCCCCAACCGCTGACGTAGCAGGTGTGCAGCTCTGACACTCTAAGTGAGGCGTCTGGCACACAGGCAAGCTGGGTGTAGTAGTTGCACTGGACCGGCTGGTCCAGCTCCAGCAGGGCGATGTCGTTCCTCTGCGTGATATTCCTGTAGTGCTCGTGAACCAGCAGCCGCTTAATATGGCGCACTTGGGTCCCGGGGCCCAGCCGAGTCAACTGGGTGGCCCCGATCACCACGCGCCACATGCTGATGTGCCTGGAAGGCAGATGGAGAGGGGGGTCAGAGGGAGTGGAGCCACGTGCTGCAGCAGCCCCGCCGTTCCCTGCCTTCTGCTTCCCAGGGCAGAGAGGAGAGCAGTGCCACGCAGGCTGCCACTGCCCTGGCATGCCTTAGGCACGAGCCATGTGGCGCTGGAGGCTGCTAGGAAGCAGTGGCCCGAGCCCAGCCTTCTCCTGAGCAGTCTCTGGGCTGGGCTCGGCAGTGCCCAGGCACTGGGCGTACTGGCAGGAACGGGGATGGGAGTAGCAGGCGGTGCTGCGCGCAGGGCACCCGCGAGGGTGGTGGGGACAGCCCCCTTCCCTGGCCCTCCTTACCTGGCCTCGATGAAGCAGTGTGCCGCCGTGAGGACCCACTGTGGGCTGATGAGGGACCCTCCGCAGATGTGCCCCGTGCCTGCTTCCCAGGGGTCCTGGATGCTGACGATCCAGGGCCAGGCTCCTGGACGGGCATTGGTGCCACCCACCACGCGCGACATGCCGTACTGGTAAGCCATGGGCCGGAGCCCGCAGGTCCCTCTGTAACCAGAAACTCATGACTGTCCTGCTCCACGGCGTGCTGCGGTTCAGGCTGAAGGTCAGCCCTCTTCCCTCCCCACAAGGCGCTGCACGGACAGCAGGGCCAGGGAACCCCCTGGGGCGGGCGGGCGGGCGCCCCTGTTTCTGCCTGAGCCCCGTAGAGGAGCTGTGCCAGCAGCCGGGGTGCTGGCCAGGATCTGAGGCTCCCAGGCGGGGTTGGGGAAGCTGTGGCCACGGGGGACAAGCGGGCTCCCTCCAGTGAACCCCATCAGGGTTGCCCAAGCTCCCCCCCAGAGCCTGGGGCCACTTACCCACAGCTGTCCCACGCGCCTTGCACAGGCCAGCACAGGGCCAGCAGGACGACGACGAGGAGCAGTTTCATTGCTGCCAGTGGCGGCACGTGGCACCTGCAAGAAGTGAACCGAGGGCCTGTCGCCACCAGTGCCGCAGCCGACGTAATGCCCGCAGTGCTCATGCTGCCCACAGTGCTCTTGTTCCCGGGGCTGATGTCACAGAGTCGTTGGTTCCGGGCACCGGGCCCAGCGGCCTCTTGGCAGAAAGGGGGGGCACCATGGGGGGTTCCCGGCAGGAGGAGAGGCAGAAGCCGGCATGGGACACCCCCGACAGACCCCCGCTGAACGCTCTGCCTGCAGGACGAGGCTGTGCAGGCCCCGCGGCAGGCAGCAGCGCCTGGCTGCGAGTGCTGCCTGCTGACAGAAAAAGCCCTGTGTGGCATCGCGACCTCTTGGGGAAGTTCACTGCCACCCCGCTCTCTGCAGCCCTTTGCCACCAGGGCCTTCCCAAAACACATACACCAGAGAACAGAACTGCTACAGGCAGCATGCATGGTTTTGGGTGTTGAGGGGCCCATCTGGCTACAGCCGCAGCAGGCAAGCGGTGATGTGCGAGCGGGACGAGTCCAGCACACCCACATGCTGCACTCCGTACCTATGCGCACGCCTGGGCACACACACAGAATCACAGAATGGTTTAGGTTGGAAGGGACCTTGAAGCCCATACAGTCCCCCCCCTGCCCTGGGCAGGGACACCTCCCACCAGCCCAGGTTGCTCAGAGCCCCGTCCAACCTGGCCTTGAACACTTCCAGGGATGGGGCAGCCACAGCTTCTCTGGGCAACCTGCGCCAGGGTCCAACAGCCTCACAGTCAAGAATTTCTTCCTAAGATCTATTCTAAACCTCCCCTCTTCCAGTTTGAAGCCCTTCCCCCTCATCCTGTCACTACACGCCCTTGTAAAAAGTCCGTCCCCAGCTCTCCTGTCGGCCCTTCAGGGACTGGGAAATGCCGGCACGTCAGTTTGTGTGCTGCACTCTGTGTGTGCACGCATCGTGTGTGCCCTGTGTGTGGGTGCACTCGGTGTCTGGGTGCACTCCGTGTCCCGGTACCCACACGGTGGGTGCACACTGTTTACGTGCAGTGTGGTGTAGATGAGCCTGTGAGCGTGCGCACTGCAGGTATGCGTTCACTGGGTGGAGCGTGTGCCGTGTGTGCGGGCATTTTGTGCGTATGCTGGCAGGCTGTGTGTGCCCGCACTGTGTGTGTGTGTGCGTGCTGCATGTGCATGCGTTCCACGCTCTGTGCATGACGTGCACAAGCACTGTGTGCATTACGTGGGGTGTTCCATGTGTGGTGGGGCGTGTGTGGGGTGTTGGTGCGTGTTGGTCTGTAGTCAGTGTGTGTGTTCCTATGCAGTCAGGGTGTGTGTCAGTGTGTGTTGCTGTTGTAATAAGTAATTTAGCAAAAGAATTTTGCTTCAGCTCAAATGAATGTGTGCTCACTATGGCTTCAGCTAAGATGGGTCTGTGCTCGCTACGTGTTTGGGAAAGGGATGGTGTTAGACAGGATATCAGACGAGAGCAACAGTTGGAAGTACAGAAACTTGCAGGGCAAAGGGTGGTGTCGTTAGCTAAGATAACCACAGGAGTGTAAAGAATGAAGAAGCCACAAGAAGGACATGGTGGTAAAGACTTCGAGCCTCCCTCCAATGACTGTCAGGAAGACCCCTGAGGAAGCACAGCGCCTGCGCCGCTGGAAGGGAGGGGGCATGTTCGGGGGTGGGCTGCATTCCAAGAACTCATTGATTATGTATTTGGGGGTGGGTTGTGTTCCAAAAACTCATTGATTATGTAAATTATGTTCCAAGAAAAAACATGAATAAATATAAGGAATACAAAATAAAACCAAGTGTTTGTGAAGGAAAAAATGAGCCACAGGAGGAGAAATCCCCCGTGTAACTCCCAGCGCTGTAATAAATATTCTTTGCTCCACCGAATTTGCCCCGGACTAAAATTCAATACAGTGAGCGTGTTTCTCACAATTTGGGGGCTCGTCCGGGATACCTGAAGCCCACGTTCGGAGCCTTGGACGGGTGAGTAGACCGGGACAGCGCGCCACTGCTGACTTTAGCAATTCTCGTGTTCTCCCCGCACACAGTGACGGACCAGCGGCAACAGCCCGGTGAAGGGGCTCATTGACACAAGAGGGGTCCCAGGGATAACCGCGGCAGCCGGTAATACTTGTGCACGAGACCCGGGTAAGAAAATTGACTGTTAAGTATTGCTCGGGCGGCTGGGTGACGGGGGATTGAGAGTGGTGTGAGTGAGACGCGGACTAGATCTGCGAAGCGAGTGCGGAGTCTTTCTAACCGCGGTTCCGTATCTCCGTGAGGAGACCGGCCGGTGAAGAGACGAAGCGAAAGGCTGGAGTTGAGAGATGCCCCAGGGGAAAAAAACGGGACAAGGGAAAAGTAAAAAGGAATTTAAGGGAAATTCCAGGAATACCTCCAGATAGTCCATTAGGGAGGATGTTGTTACAATGGGGGCAGGAAGGAGAGTCCTGCACCCGGGGTAAGGATAAAGGAAAGAAGATTATATATTGTATGTTTAAATGGACCAAAGAGCCCATAAGGCCAGAGAAGTTGCATTGGCCAAAGTATGATTCTATAGAGGGATGGCTGTGTCAAGCACTAAATGTATACGTTAACTCTAAAGAATCATTTGATGAAGAAGAGAGCGAATATGCAGCGTGTTGGAAAGGAGCTGCAGGGGTTTTTAAATGGGAGATACAAAAGGAGAAGGAGGAAGACCAGAGACCAGTCTGGGATCCTCTTGAATACTTACCTCCCCATATAACCCGGACCCTCCGGAAAGCGCAAGAGAGCCTCAGGCCCCCATTAGAAGGAAAAGCCAGAGAAAATGGAGGCAGGAAGTGGGGAGGTCCATAGTGGAAGAAAATGAGAAGATGACGGAACCAATCGGGCTGCATCCTTTATGGGAAGTCCCAATGCCAGGAGTTCAAAATGGGGCAGGATTTGTGAATGTGCCCCTAACCAGTACAGAAGTCAAGAACTTTAAAAAAGAAATGAAGAAATTGTTGGAAGATCTCCTAAGTTTGTCAGAACAATTAGACCAATTTTTAAGTCCAAATGTATACACTTGGGAAGAAATGCAATCCATCATGGGAACTTTGTTCTCCCCGGAAGACAGACAAATGATTTGTTTAGCAGGGATGAGAATATGAGAAAGGAAAAACGTTCATGGAGTGGCGGGGGACCAAAAGTTACCCCTACAAAGACCTGATTGGAATCAAAATGACCCCGCAGGAAGGAGAAACGTGTCTGATTATCGGACGTTAATCATAAGGGGAATTAAAGAAGCAGCCCTGAGGGGATCAAATGTGAGCAAAACTTTTAATAAGTAAATAAGGGAAAGAGGAATCTCCAATGGATTGGTTGGAGAGGCTCCAAAGGAATATTCAGCAGTTTTCTAAGATTGACCCAGAGACTGTGGCTGGCCAGGAATTATTAAAAAGTAAATTTTGTCACCCATGCCTGGCCAGATATTAAGAAAAAAAATGAAAAAGATGGAAAACTGACATAAGAGAAGAATCAATGAGTTGTTACGAGAAGCACAAAAAGTATATATGTGAGGCGTGATGAAGAGAAGCAGAGGGCAAAAGCAAAACTAATGGTAGCGACTGTAAAAGAAATAACAAAAACTAAAGATAAAGCGCCCCAGAATCCAGGGCCAGGGATGAGACCATACAAGATACAGGGAGCCCATCTGCCACCGCTCAAAAAAGCCCATATGAATGAAATCAGGAGCCCCAGACGGCCGAAAGTGTTACTATTGTGGGCAGGAAGAACATTTTAAGAAAGAGTGTCCCAGGCAAAAGAGAGATGGAGTGTTACGTCAACAGGAAGAATACACTACCAATTAAGGGTGTCAAAGGCTCTACCTCCTGGGGGAAGAAAGAATCAGTGAGCCCTTGATAAATTTAAAATTAGGCCCCCAGGAGGAAATTTACACCTTTTTAGTAGACTCGGGAGCTGAGAAGTCTTGTATTATGAAATTGCCTTTGAATGGGAAGATCCAGACACCGGGAAGAAGCAGCAACTCCGCTGGACCTCCCTGCCTCAAGGATTCACAAAATCCCCAAATCTATTTGAACAGACACTAGAGAAAATTTTAGAGGAGTTCCAGGCAGAACCCGGCGTAAGAATCTTGCAATATGGAAATGACCTGTTGGTATCAAGAGAGAGAGAGCAAAAAGTCAGAAGGAGACATCAATACGTTTGCTGAATTTTTTTTTGAAGAACAAGAATTAAGAGTCTCAACAACAAAACTGCAGTTTGTACAAAAGAAAATAAGAGCATCTAATTAGTGAAAGAAAAAGAAAGATCAATCCAGAACGAATTACAGCATTAAGTGTCCCAAGAATGAAATGAGAAATAAAGAAGATTTTAAGGTTACTAGAGTATTGTAAATTATGGGTTAAAGGGTACACTCAATCAATAAAATTTCTGTATGACAAACTTGTAAAAGACAGTCCAATACAGTGGACAGAAGACAAACAAGAGCAATTTAAAGAATTAAAGCAAAAGTTAATAGAAGCCCTGGTTTTAGCCCTCCCCTCCCTAAGGAAAAAAAAAAAAAAGTTTCACCTTTTTGTAAACACGGAAGAATGGATAGCGCATGGAGTCATAATGCAGGAATGCGTCAGAGAAAGAAAACCGGTGACATATCTATCCAAAATTAATGGACCCGGTATGTTGGGGGTGGCCCACATGCATACAGGCAGTAGTGGCCACAGCAATATTAGTAGAAAAAAGCCAAAAATTAACTTCCAGAAGAACCGTAATCGTACATCCCCACACACACTGTAAGAACTATCTTATCTCAGAAGTCTGGCCGGTGGTTAACAGATTCCAGAATTGTGAAGTACGAAACCATTTTAATAGAAAAGAATGATTTGACCCTCATAGTAGACGGAAACAGGAATCCTTCACAATTCCTGTAGGGACAGGCAAGTGGGGAGATGGAACATGATTGTTTAGACTTTATAGATTACCAAACCAGGATAAGAGGAGACCTAATAAACACACTGATGCCCTATATATATATAAAAAAAAAAACAAAACAAAACAAAAAACAACAACAACAAAAATATCAAAAAATTTTTTTATAGACTATTCCTCCTGATGTCTAGATGGAAAGAGAGCAAGTAGTTATGTCATCATCGATGGGGAAAAAAAAGCAGTAATTGAAGAAGGAGGATTAACAGTGAATTAGTCAGCCCAGAGTTGTGAACTATACGCTCTGAAGAGAGCTTTAGATTATCTCCAGAGAAAAGAAGGCATTATCTATACAGATTCAAAGTACGCATATGGAAATTAACCATGAGAAGGAAGTCTCGTGTTTTTGCTTTGACAGGAAAAAGCCCTGGAGAGCCTTCAGAAGGCGCGTAAGAGTCAGTACTGCTGCATGAGAGCAACAGACAGCAAAAGCCTCGAAAGTGCCTTCAGACTAAAGTGGCATCCAACCCCTTCGACCCTACTTTGCTGCTATTGTAATTGTTGCGTGTATCTTCGGGTTAAGTGTAATAATTGTAATAAGGTCATTTTAGGTCCCCGTTGCAGACAGGAGCAGTACCTCTCCCAAGTCCTCGATCTTTAGTGTATCCAATGTGAGTATACAACCCCGATTGATAAGTGTAAGTAGATTAGATATTATTGTTGCAGAACCCACAGAGAAATACGTAATGTGGACCGACCCAAACAGAATGTTTATAGATCCTTAAAATATGGGTATGAATCCATTCTCAGGAATGAAAAACAACTCACAATATTAAGAAAATGTAGAAGATACAATGAAAGAGTTTTGGCAGGCACCGGATGCGTTGTTCCGGATATGTAGAAACTGGGCATTCCCAGAATTACCACCTCACTGAAGAAAGACCTGCACCTTGAGAGTAATTCAACCAGGACATACAAACCAGCCGCGTGAGCCCAAGACGGTAGCTGGGGATATAAAACCCCATCTATATGCTGAATCAAATTATAAGACTACAAGCACTAGTTGAGCTGATCACTAACAAAATGGCTTCAGGACTAAAACTGTTAACCCACCAACAAACTCAGACAAGGGCAGCAGTCAACCAGAATCGGCTCGCACTAGACTATCTGCTAGCAGTAAAAGGAGAGGTGTGTAGAAAATTTAACATATCTGATTGTTGTTTAAAAATTGATGATAATGAAAAAGCAGTATGAGAAATCGCTGCTGATATCCAAAAAATAACACGTGCTGGTGCAAAAAAGAAATTCAATGGTAAACACCAGTTGGTGAAATGAATTACTGAAAATCGCTTGGTGGAAGAAATTAAGACTGATTCTGCTGTGTGCCTTTTGAAAGTTTCTTATTTCTGCCTTGTTTAAATACCCTGTTTCATAAGATTAATTCACAGTGTAGTCCAAAGACTGCAAGTGGCAGCCACTCCTCAGAAAATCATGATCTTGAGAAAAGCCAAAAAAGAAGAAAACCTCGAAGAAGCCACTCAAATTCTTGTTAAAATGGAAGAATCCTGCGAGATAAATGTAAAACGCTTCAGCAAAATTAGATGATAAAAAGGGTGGAATTGTAGTAAGTAATTTGGCAAAAATTTTGCTTCAGCTCAAATAAATGTGTGCTCGCTATGGCTTCAGCTAAGATGGGTCTGTGCTCGCTGTGCGTTTGGGAAAGGGATAGTGTTAGACAGGGTATCAGACGAGAGCAACAGTTGGAAGTACAGAAACTTTCAGGGCAAAGGGTGGTGTCGTTAGCTAAGATAACCACAGGAGTGTAAGGAATGAAGAAGCCGCAGGAAGGACATGGCGATAAAGACTTCGAACCTCCCTCCAACGACCACCAGGAGACCCCTGAGGCAGCGCAGCGCCTGCGCCGCTGGAAGGGAGGGTCATGTTCGGGGGTGGGCTGCATTCCAAGGACTCATTGATTATGTATTTGGGGGTGGGTTGTGTTCCAAAAACTCATTGATTATGTATTTGGGGGTGGGTCGCGTTCCAAAAACTCATTGATTATGCAAACTATGTTCCAAGAAGAAACATGAATAATTATAAGGAATACGAAATAAAGACAAGCGGTTGTAAAGGGAAAAATGAGCCAAAGGAGGAGAAATCCCCCGTGTAACTCCCAGCGCTGTAATAAATATTCTTTGCTCCACCGAATTTGCCCCGGACTAAAATTCAATACAGTGAGCGCGTTTCTCACACCTCCCTCTGTCCCTCTCCGCTCCCCGTCCCCCTCCTCTCTCTCTGCTCTCTCTCCCTCTCTCCTATGTATTCTCCCCTCCCTCTCTAATCTCTCGCCCCTCTCCACCCACCCCACCCCACCGCCCCGTCCCACCCCTCTCCCCGCTCTCCCCCTCCCTCCCGCCCCTCCTCCCGGCCCCACCGGGGCTCCGGGGCCTGGCCCTGGGCCGGGGCAGCCCCGGGGAGGCGGCCATGGCTGCTGCGGGGGGCAGGGGCGGTGTCCCGCAGGGCCCGAGGGCGGGAAGGTGCGCGCGGGGCATGCTGGGAGCAGGCACGCCCCGGGGCATGCCGGGAGCTGTAGTCTCGGGGCACGGGGCTGCCCGGCGGCCATGTTCCTGCCCGGGGCACGCCGGCAGCTGCCGTGGCCCTGCAGGCTGAGGGGAGGGCTGGGGCCGCCCCGAACCGCCCGCAGCAATGGGGTCCCGCTCAGCCGGAGCCGGGCAGAGGCAGCGGGCCCCCCGACCCCCTGAGCCCCCCTCAGCCGCCCCGGCCCCAGCGCCTCCCCCGAGGGCTGTCCCACAGCCCCAGGCCGCCCCACGGCCTGGCCTGGCAGCAGCCAGCTGGGCCTCAGGCGCGCTCCATCCCTGGTAACGCAGTGCTGTCAGCGCCTGCTCGGGGAAGGAGCGGTGTCTGCAGCAGCTCCTGCAGCAGGAGGGGCTCCAGCCCGGAGCCGGCTGAGGGGATCGCCGTTCTCTCCCTCTCCCCGAGGCCGCGCTGAGGGCTCAGTTGTCCGTCCCTCCCCCTGGGATGTTGGTGGCTGCCTCTGGCTCTAGCTGAAGTTGATCAGAAAAGGTGAAGCTGCTGGAGAAGGACACAAAGGGGATGGAGCTGGAAGCTGCCCCCAGCTGCAGACAAGAGACAGCCGCCCTCTCCAGGTGAGGAAGGGTCCCTGTGAGTGGTCCTCAGCAGACCTGATCGCAACATGCACCGTGGGGTCCATATCCGTAACCAAAAGTATGGTACGGCCATATAGTGTGAGTGTGCATGTGCGAGGCTGTGTCTCCGGGAAGCTTCGTGTTGTAAGAGCTGAGAGAGGCAGAGACAGAAGCGCCTGAACTGTCAAATTCTGCTGGTAGCACCAAGAGCAGGAACTGCGTTGAGTCCTGTGCCCCTGGGGCTGTGTCGCCCCTCTGCCGCGTCTGGGTACCTCCCTGTGGCTGTGCCCCCCGGCCTTTCCCTCGCTGGTGTCACTCTTTTGCTTCCCTGTACCTCTCTTCATCTGGCGATTCTTGTATCCTGCAGCCTGCCCCTGCTCTAGTCTCCGGCCCCTCTCTTTCTCTTCCATTCTACCTGTCCCTTTTTTGTTCTTGTTCCTTCTCTGTCCTGCTCCCTGCTCCTCTTTTTCTCTTTCTTTGTCTCTGTCCTGAAGCACATTGATGTTTTTTTTCATTCTCTGCCTCTTTGTCCCGCTCTGCATCCCTCTGTTTTTCACAGTCTCTCTGGCCTCTTCCCTGTCCTGCTTTTTCTCTCTCATCCTGTATGTCTCACTCCCTGTACCCATCCTCCTTTTTGTCTTGCTCCTTCCTTATCATCAGAAAATCACAGACCGGTTTAGGTCAGAAGGGACCTTGAAGATCATCCAGTTCCACCCCCCCCCCTGCCCTGGGCAGGGACACCTCCCACCAGACCAGGTTGCTCCACCTGTCCAACCTGGCCTTGAACACCTCCGGGGATGGGGCCTCCACAACTTCCCTGGGCAGCCTCATCACCCTCAGAGTGAAAAACTTCTTCCTAATATCTAATCTAAATCTACCCTCTTCCGGTTTGAAACTATTCCCCCTCATCCTATCACTACATGCCCTTGTAAAAAGTCCCTCCCAGCTCTCCTGTAGGGTCCTTTTAGGGACTGGAAGGGGCTCTAAGGTCTCCCTAGAGCCCATCAGATCCCATGCACTTGTGCACCTTCAGGTGGTCTCAGACTTGATCTTCACCTACAGTGGGTAGTTCTTCATTTTCCCAGTCCTTGCCTTTGCCTTCTGCCTCACGGGTAGTGTGGCTGCAGTCTTTGCCAGTGAAGACTGAGGCAAAAGTCCAGTGGAGCAGGTTGCTCACACGCAGCCCGCTGTGACTTTCAGTGCTGCTGGGCCTGTGGGGATGGTTCGGGGGACAAAGGATCAAACCTGAATGACCTCCCTGAAATCCATCTGTCGCTAGCCTTGGCTCACGTGGAGCCAGGAGGTGGTCCTGCAAACCACCAATCCAGGACACAGAAAGCTTTTAGCAACTGTGGCTATTCGGGAATAGATTGTGCTAAAGCTGAAAAGGAATTTGAGCTGTTGCTCATGGCCAAAGGAGGATGGTGGCCTCAGATGGCGGCTGAGGCTTGGGGCTTGCATTGCCTATGATCAGCCATCCCCACAGCGTGACAGTGGAAAGACTTTCCCAGGGAAGAGGCACCTGTGAGTTGTTGAGATGGAGGAAAACGTCAGCACGGTTTTGTATGTAGGTGGAAGGTTCTGGATGAGGGAGGAATTCTGCATCTTCCATAGCATAGCAAACTGCCTGAGCAACAAGTTTTTTTCTTTGTTTACTTTTTCCTGGAAGAGTCTTACGTTGGTACCCAGCAGACAAAGTGGCTCATTGAATGGGAATGATACGGAGAAAATTACTTGGCTATTAGAAGCCCCATTGCTCTGGAAGTTGTTGGTTTTTTTTTTTTCTAGTGCTTTGGGTTTTTTGGAAGGGGGTGAGGGGAAGGGCTAGAATAATTTAGCTTCATACCTCCTAAAACATGCATTGTGGCAGTCCAGGTAGAGCACGCCTTTCTCATGTACCTTTTCTTTTTCTGAATGTGGCGAATTCAATCTGCTGATCAAAAGCCCACTGAGTTCATTGGAGCCCTTGGATTTTTATCCTTTGGCTCAGGCGCTAAATGCAACCTCCTGCCACTGCTGTTAGCACAACTAATGCAGGTAATCTGCTACCTACTATCGAATAATCTCGGCTACCTACTGTCTAACGATCTATGCAAGAATACAACCCGATCTGATGTTCCACGTAACATCAGAACTATGAAGAGACGTGATGTTCAAATGAAAAATGAGACAGTTTGAACACCTTTTAATAGCTTGAATGAATAAAAAGGGGAAGCACTGTATAGATAATAAAAAAATCACATGGATTTTTCCCCTAAATTTCTGAACCTTCTGTGACAAGTCATGCCACATCAAGGTGCATGTCTGCAACCCCCTGCGCTGCATGATGTGGGTCCTGTTGGCATTCAGTGATGTGGAGGATGGGGCAGCGCCCCCTCAGACAGCTTGCAGGTGGCACAAAACTGGGAGGAGAGGCTCATGCACTGGAGGGTGGTGCTGCCAAGCAGAGGGGGCTTGACAGGCTGGAGAAAGGGGCTGGCAGGAACCTGGTACAGTTCAACAAGGGGAAGAGCCAAGTCCTGCACCCGGGGAGGAACGAGCCCTTGCACCAGTATATGCTTGGGGAAACCCAGCTGGACACCTGGGCTTACAGCGGAACCCGTGCTGACCGATTTGGAGCCCGCAAAGTGCCCTCAGGGCCAGGAAGGTGAACTGCGTCCTGGGCTGCAATAGGCAAAGCCGTAGCAGCAGGTGGAGGGAGGTGATGCTTACCTTCTGCTGCGTCCACCCCTGGGCTCCCCAGTGCCAGACAGACATGGCCCTACTGGAGAGAACCCCCAGCCCAGCTCCGCCCCCAGCTCCCCCCAAGTTTCTGTTGGGGTCGGAACGTTGGTCTGTTGGAGCCAACAGCCACCAGTGCGGCAGGACGGAGCTGTGCTGGTGCAGAGCGGCGTTTGGAGGAGGCAGGGTCTAGCCGAGCAGCGCTGCCCGGGCACCACCACTGGCACTGGCTTCCCAGCCACGCTCCTGCACACTGGCCCACGTCCTTGGTGTCAGCCAGCGCTGCACACCATGACGGTCCTCCTGGCCTGGGCGGGATGGGCCAGGCCAACTGCTGCTGCAGGCCCAGGTGGGCTTCCTCCACAGAGGAGGGACACGGGGGCACAGCGGGGCCCCTCAGTGCTCATGCCCCCCACTCTCTGCTCTGCAGGGAGGCTCTCACTGACGTTGAGCCGGTGCTGAGCACAGGCGTGCAGCTGACCCGGGGACGCAAGGGGAATGAGAGGCGCCTGCTCCTCCTGCAGGAGGAACTGGTGATTGCCAAGCGGCAGTAAGCCCCTGAGACCCCGGCTGCCTTTGCCCCATCCCCGGCCCTGGGACCAGGGCACGGACACCCTGCCACCAGCCCCAGGCCCTGTGGTGTCCAACCCAAGGGCAGGTGGAGACAGGGCTTTGGCCAGGGGCTGAGGAGGCCACCTCCAGCTCACTGCCTGCCTCTCCTCTCAGCAGACATGGCACCAGCGTGCGCCCACAGCTCCGCCTGGCCCTGGACCAGCTGTGGGTGCCGAGCAGGAGGATGGACGCAGCAGGGGAGGAAGAAAAAGACGAGGATGGCAGCAGCGAGGGCAGCAACTCCCTCATCCTTGTCTGGCCCACAGGCTACTGCCTTGCCACTTTCAAGTAAGTTGTGATGCCACATCCCACGGGCTGGGCGGTGCAGGGCGGTGCTGGCCCCCATCATCTCTGGGGTCTGGCAGCTGCAGTCAGGGCTGGCAAGAAGCAGGAGAGGATCCCTACCATGCCCACGCCATCCTGTGAAGGGCCTCTGGCCGCCGTGCAAACCCTGGGCAGGGAGCAGGCAGTACACCGGCAGGGAAGGAGGGAGGCCGGGTTGGCCGGGTGAGGGCCTGCAGGCAGCTGGAAGGAGAGGGGTGGGGGCATTTCTGTGTCCTGCATCCCCTGGTCACCTCTTGGTCACCAGAAGGGAAGGCCAAAAGCAGCTGCTCTGGCATGACAGAGGGAGGCCAGGGCTTTGGCAGCGCCTCTGTCCTGCCCCACGGGGCTTCATCCTGCCACTGTGTCCCTCCCCACAGGGCAGGGCTGTGCAGGCGCACACTCTGCCCACGGGCTGGGGGGCAGTGGGGCCTGACGCTGTTTCTCCTCTCTTTCTGCAGTTCATGCGTGGTGAAGGAGCTGTGGGTAGACACGCTGCTGGGGTAAGCCGAGGGGATGCTCCAGGTGCATGCGTATGGGGGAACACAGCTCTGCATGGCTGTGGGCAGCTCTTGGGCAGGCAAGGGATGAGCGGGAACGGAAAGCCTCTTCTTCCTCTGTTTACAGCAAGGAGGAGAAGAGGGAGAAGTAGGGTGGAGTGCTTGGCAGGTAGGAGCTCTGCAGGCAGCTCTGTTCTCTGCTTGGCGCTGGGGTGGTACCCAAGGAGGGTCAGGATCCCTTTCACTGGAGAGAGAAGAGGTGGCTTGGGGCTCACTCTTTCTCTTCTGCTGCATAGGCCACCAGGTGGAGTGAAGAGAGCCCGGGTGACGCGACTGCCCTCCCTCAAACTCCTAGAGAAGAAGCTGAGCAACCGCCATGCTGTGAGTGTCTCTCATCTCAGCTCTGTCCCCTGAGCACTGCTCCTCCAGCCGAGCAGCAGAGGCATCGCTTCTCACCTTCCTCCACTCCTTCTCTCTTGCCCAGTGGAGGACATTAAGCACCAGGAGCCTGGAGACCCTGATCAAGGGCCAGGCAAAGGTGAGAGTGGCTGCCTTTCACCCACCTCTCGCTGTGCTGGAGTGCCAGGCATCTCTGGCGAGTGGGGTGAGCTTCTGCGGGAGGGTCCCAAGGTACCACCTGGGGAGCTGAGAGGGTTGGCGAGCCACCAGGAACACTGGCACGTCCTTGCTGGTGACGCTGGGAGGAAACCTGCTGCACGGGGCAGAGAGTCTGGCAGGGCTGATGGTCCCAGCTCTGCCACGCTCAGGCTGCTGGTGCCGGGTGGCAGCTTGCTGGTGGCCCTTTCTGCTGCAGGGCTGCTCTCTAAGCACAGCCTGGTTCTTGCAGGGTGATCTCAAGCAAGGGCCTCTGCCAGTCCCTTCTGGCAAAGAAGGGGGACGTTGCCACTCGGAAGGTGAGTTTTGGAAAAAAAGGTGAGGAAAGGCACCTTTGCTTCTGCAACCAGCACTTCTGCAGAAGACGGGATGCTGCTGCAGCTGCCCTTCGCCTTGAGCAAGTCGGTCCCCATCGCTGTAGAGCAGGAGAGAGCTGAGCCCTTGAGGTCCCTTTGCTCCCACCTGACATGTGTCCCTTGCGTGCAGGGCAGTGCGCTCGAGGTGATGCCTGCCTCTGCTCCATCCCGAGAGCCAGGCAGATGGCTCTCTGCCCCTCGGCTGGAGTCAGCAGGAGCTCTGCTCACTTGTCCCCTGAGTGTTGCCATGCAGGTTTGGCCCCCCAAGGAAGGATGTCACCTGGACGAGGAAGGACTCTCGCTGGGCAGCGGCTGCTGAATGTGGTTCTCCGAGGAGACGGAGCCTCTGCTGCTGCGCAGAGCTTGGTGGAGGGCAGGGCGAGGGCTGGGCCAGGCTGTCCCGGTGGCACGCTGGCTGTCAGGAGCCTCGAGCTGGAGCCGCTGAGCAGCAGAGGCGGTTCCAGCTGTTGGCTCCCTGCCCGTCCTGCTGCACCACTCATCACTGTGCTGCAGGCAGGGCAGGGCAGGGCAGGGCAGGGCAGGGCAGGGCAGGGCAGGCTCCAAGAGTGCTGCTCCGGTGGTCTCCACTGAGGGGCTCTTGCTCTGTTTTCCTTTGTGGCAGGAGGGACCGGGAGGAGGAGGAGGAGAGGGCTGCCCTGGCCCTTTGCTTTGCGGCGGACCCCGCTCGCTGCCCAGGCTCCCGGGCAGGCAGACTGCCGCAGGGCGCTCTTTGGACAGCCCCTTGCAGCCCTCTGCGGGGATGATGGCACGCTGCCCCAGCCCATCCAGGTAAGCCAGTCTGGACAGGGGGCCCCAGCCCTCCCTCCGGCTGCTCCGGAGGGGCAGTGTCCCGAGGAGCGCCGAGGACGGGGCATTGGGCTCTTCACCCCTGGCTCACGCTTCTGGCCCCAGCCCCTTTGCGGGGGAGGCAGCCGGGTCTGGGGCAGAGCTCTGGCCATGGCCACTGCTGTCAGAAGGCAGCTTTTCAGCCAAGCAACTGTTCTGCTGTGTCTCCTGCAAGAGCTCCTGAATATCCTGCACCAACAAGGACCGTCGACAGAGGGAATATTCCGGAGAGCTGCCAGCGGGACAGCAGTTCAGGAGCTGAAGGAGGCCCTCGACAGCGGCGCAGATGTCGATCTGGGCAGCCAGCCCGTGCTCCTGCTGGCCGTCATCTTGAAGGTGAGCGCTTCTCACCTGCAGCTGGAAGAGCTCCTGGCTGGCCTGGACGTGGGAAAGGTTTATCTCACAGGGGCAAAAGGATGCTGGGGCAGGAGCTAGCAGGGCTCATTTAGAGAGCTTTAAACTAGATTCGAAGGGGGATGGGGTTGTTACTGAGCTTGCATTGGTGGGGCAGCACTCCAGAATTGATAAAGGCCGGGAGGCCTCCCATACCCATAGGGTGAAATCGGTGTGCTCAGCTCGCTCCCTGAAATGCCTGTACACCAATGCACGCAGCATGGGGAATAAGCAGGAAGAGTTAGAAACTTTTGTTCGGTCAGGAGATTATGATCTGGTGGCAATTACAGAGACATGGTGGGACAGCTCACATGACTGGAATGTGGTCATGGGTGGCTATGTCCTTTTCAGGAAAGACAGGCCAGCCAGGCGAGGCGGTGGAGTTGCCCTTTACGTGAGAGAGCAACTACAATGTACCAAGTACTGTCCACGTGCAGTTGAGGAGCAAGTTGAGAGTCTGTGGGTGAGGATTAAGGGACAGGCTGGCAGGGGTGACACTGTTGTGGGTGTCTATTACAGGCCACCAGATCAGGGGAGGAAGTTGATGAGGCCTTCTATGGGCAGCTGAGAGTGGCCTCACAGTCACAGGCCCTGGTTGTCGTGGGGGATTTTAACTTTCCAGATGTTTGCTGGAAGGACTACTCAGACAGCCAGCCTCAGTCTAGGAGGTTCCTCCAATGCATTGATGACAACTTTCTGATGCAAATGGTGGAGGAGCCGACTAGGAGAGGTGCACTGCTGGATCTCGTCCTCACTAACGAGGAGGGTCTGGTGCAAGGAGTAAAGGTTGAAGGCTGCCTTGGCTGCAGCGACCATGAGACGGTGGAGTTCATGATCTCGGCTGGTGGAAGCAGAATAGCAAGCAGAATAGCAAGCAGAATTGCAACCCTGGACTTCAGCAGGGCAAACTTTGGCCTTTTCAAACAATTACTAGGGGAAATCCCATGGACAAAGCTGTTTGAAGGTAAAGGTGCCCAGGATAGCTGGTCAGCATTCAGGGACTGCTTCTACCGAGCTCAAGATCAGAGCATCCCGACACGTAGGAAGTCAAGGAAGGGAGCCAGGAGACCTGTGTGGCTAAACAGGGAACTGCTTGGCAAGCTCAAGTGGAAGAAAGTTTATAGATCATGGAAGGAGGGGCTGACCACTTGGGAAGAGTACAGGGCTGCTGTCAGGGGATGTAGAGAGGCAACTAGGAAAGCTAAGGCCTCCTTAGAGTTAAACCTGGCAAGAGGGGTCAAGGACAACAGGAAGAGCTTTTTCAAATACATGGCAGATAAAACTAACACCAGAGGCAATGTAGGCCCACTACTGAATGGGGTGGGTGCCCTGGTGACAGAAGATACAGAGAAGGCAGAACTACTGAATGCCTTCTTTGTCTCTGTCTACTCTGTCGGGGGCTCTCCTGAGGAGTCCTGTTCCGCTGAGACCTCAGATGAAGATGAAGTCAAGTCAATGGATGAGTTTGCCTTAGTTGATGAGGACTGGGTCAGAGACCAGTTAAGCAACCTGGACATCCATAAATCCATGGGTCCAGATGGGATGCACCCACGGGTGCTGAAGGAGCTGTCTGAAGTCATTGCTGGACCACTCTCCACCATCTTTACCAAGTCTTGGGAAACGGGCGAGGTGCCTGAGGACTGGAGGAAAGCAAATGTCACTGCAGTCTTCAAAAAGGGCAAGAAGGAGGACCCGGGTAACTATAGACTGGTCAGCCTCACCTCCATCCCTGGGAAACTGATGGAACAGCTTATCCTTGGTGCCCTCTCAAGGCATATCAAGGGTAAGAGGGTTATTAGGGGCAGTCAGCATGGCTTTTCCAAGGGGAAGTCATGCTTGACCAACCTCATAGCCTTTTATGAGGAAATAACGAGGTGGATGGATGATGGCAGAGCAGTAGATGTGGTCTACCTTGACTTCAGTAAAGCATTTGACAGGGTCTCCCACAGCATCCTCATGGCTAAACTGAGGAAGTGTGGACTGGATGATCGGATAATTAGGTGGACTGCGAACTGGCTGAAGGAGAGAAGCCAGAGAGTCGTAGTCAATGGGGCAGAGTCCAGTTGGAGGCCGGTAACCAGTGGAGTGCCTCAAGGGTCGGTACTGGGGCCCATATTATTCAATATATTCATCAATGATTTAGATGAGGGAATTGAGTGTACTATCAGCAAGTTTGCTGATGACACTAAGCTAGGAGGAGTGGCTGACACGCCAGAGGGCTGTGCTGCCATCCAGAGAGACTTGGACAGGCTGGAGATTTGGGCAGGGAATAACTTAATGAAATACAACAAGGGAAAGTGTAGGGTCCTACATTTGGGCAGAAACAACCCCAGGTTCCAGTATAGGATGGGGAGCTACTTGTTAGAGAGCAGTGTAGAGGAAAGGGACCTGGGGGTCCTGGTGGACAGCAGGATGACCATGAGCCAGCACTGTGCCCTTGTGGCCAAGAAGGCCAATGGCATCCTGGGCTGTATTAGAAGGGGGGTGGTTAGCAGATCGAGAGAGGTCCTCCTTGCCCTCTACTCTGCCCTGGTGAGACCGCATCTGGAATATTGTGTCCAGTTCTGGGCCCCTCAGTTCAAGAGGGACAGAGAGCTGCTGGAGAGAGTCCAGCGTAGGGCAACTAAGATGATTAAGGGAGTGGAGCATCTCCCTTATGAGGAAAGACTGAGGGAGCTGGGTCTCTTTAGTTTGGAGAAGAGGAGACTGAGGGGTGATGTTATTAGCGTTTATAAATATATAAAGGGGGAATGTCATGAGGATGGAGCCAGGCTCTTCTCAGTAGCAACCAATGATAGGACAAGGGGTAATGGATTCAAGCTGGAACACAAGAGGTTCCACTTAAATTTGAGAAGAAACTTCTTCTCAGTGAGGGTGACAGAGCACTGGAACAGGCTGCCCAGGGAGGTTGTGGAGTCTCCTTCTCTGGAGACATTCAAAACTCGCCTGGACGCCTTCCTGTGCAACCTCATCTAGGTGTTCCTGCTCTGACAGGGGGATTGGGCTAGATGATCTTTTGAGGTCCCTTCCAATCCCTAGCGTACTGTGATACTGTGATACTGTGAGTGTTCAAAGGCTCACCTGGAGCTCTTGGCACTGCAGGACTTCCTCCGAAGCATCCCTGCCAAGCTCCTCATCATTGACCTCTATGGGGACTGGATGCAAGCCATGGAGAAGCCAAGCAAGAAGGTGGAAGAGCTGAAAGCGTAAGTGTGGCCAGCAGCTTGCCTTTTGAGCAGCAACTGGTAGAGGCCTGGGACTTGCCTGCAAAGGGACAGGCTCCTTAAAAAGCCATGTTTCCTGGCAGCCCAGTGTTGCTGGGGTGGAGTTGGGTTTTGAGGAAAAGCACACGGACAGGGAGCCTTCCCTTGCACGGGCTTGGGGGAAATCAGGAGCTGGGGAGCAACACCGTGCTTCCTTCCTGAAGCGCAGGAGCACTGACCGCTGGCTGAGAGCACCTGGAAAGCTGCAGAGCACAACCGCTGGCTCCCACCTGCCTTGTGCAAGTTTCGGGGATGGCTGTGACTTTTTTAACGTTGTATTCCTGTTCCCTCAGGGTGGCCGGCAAGTTGCCTGCAGCAAATGTCCTCCTTCTCGAGCGGCTGCTGTCCCTTCTCCAGCATATCGGCCACAACGCGTCGTCCACCAGCAGGATGAGCTGCAGCAATCTGGCCATCTGCGTTGGGCCAAACCTGCTGAGCCCACCCAACGAGGACCTGCTCCCACTGGAGGCCATGCTGGAGGTGTCTGAGAAGGTACGCTGTAACGACCAGCCAGCTGCAGCCTTCCTGGCCCATCAGAGCTTGGCTGTGTAGAGGTCCCTGGCTGTCCCCTTTCTCCAACAAGCGCTGGTGGGGTGGCTACCTGGAAGAGCAGCCCCGCAGTGACAGCCTTCTGCGCAGAGGCCAGGGTCAGGAGTAGGAAAGGCTGCTTGACGCGTTTTCAGGCACCTGCGCTGAAACCAAGGCTGTCATGTGTGCAGGTGAAGACGCTGGTGGAGTTTCTGACGTTGTTTATGAAATTTTACAGTCATTTCTATAAATGATCTCTTCCAAATTAGATGATGTTTTTCTTTTCTCCTAATCCACACCATTTGGATGACTTTACAAACAGTGGTGTTCATTATAAACTTGAAAAACAGTTACAGCATCTTCTGGTGCACAAGTGGCTGTGGAAAATGAGACAGTCTTTTTTTGTTCTTTTGTAGAGTCTTCTCTGCCGCGTCTGCAGTTTCTTTCTGTTTGCTTTTTGTTCCATCCACTGGACTTCCAAACGGAGAGATGAATTTTATTTCCACTGGTGGAGGTGACCAACTAACTCCAAAAAACCCGTTCTCTAACAGCAAGACTATGGATAAGAATTAAAAGGCAACGACTCACGAGAAACTATGGATTGGCTTCTACCTGTGGCTTCTTCCCCTCCCCCCCCTAAAATCAACTACAAAGCTATTTAGGGGCAGTTACATGAGAACTGAAGAAATGGCAGGAAATAAATTTAATGCATTAACAACCCTGAGAGCAGTCTTCTACGAGAGGAAGTTCTGAAGGGGAATTAAACTTGGTTGGCTGCGGACTTGCACACTGGGCATATTCTTGCAAGACGATCCGTCGCTCTAGCTAGTGCGCTTCCAAAAGGAGAGATGAATCTTGTTTCCACTGGGGGAGGTGACCAAGGACCTTCTTTTCTTGTGGTTCTGCAAAGACAGAGAAGTATCAAATTGATTCTTTTATTACCAACAGTATTTAGTAGAGGAAAAGAAACCCCGTGGAGTTACAAAATCAATGCCAAGGAATTATTTATGGCCTTCTTTGTAGACAGGATCAAGGCAGAAAAGGTACATCAAGAAGCTTCCTTCTGCTGTCATTCCTTGCCAGACTGTCCCAAGCATTCTCAGTCACTATTCGCATGAGCTTTTAGAGCCCCTCCCACCTCCCAGGTTTTAAGAGGCAACCGTCCTCAAACGGTTTTCCAGAGGGAACCGGACAACATGGCCAGAAACAAGAAGTTCTCTTTACTCCTTGTCTGACCTTCTCCTGCATTCTATAGGGAGCTAAAGTGGTGTGGTTTCATAAGGTGGAATAAGAGTGTGGTTTCATAAGGTGGAATAAGACCTTAGATAGACAGATAGACAGACAGACAGATAGAAGAGCGCACCATCGTTGCAAAGAGTAGTGCCCACTTGCCCTTTTCTCTCCCATCCCTCTTCTGTTTCCATTAGAAAACTAAACCCCTAAGTGGGGAAAATGGTGCCCAGCAGACCAGCAAGCTGCACAGGCTCAGAAAGTCAGAGCAGAACTGTAGAGCCAAGTGAGGAAGAGGCAGTTCGGTGGCTAAAAGCTGAATCGCTAGCACGACAAAGGAATGCAAATAAGTGCTCAAAAAGAATTTCATACTTGCTTGCTTGCTTCATTTTTGATTTTGCAGCTCTCCCTCTCTTGAGTTTTTGCTTTCCCACAGACTCTCGGGAGTTGGTATCCTCCTCCTCTTGAGTTGGAAGCTCCTGTGTCAAGGCAACAAAAACATTACTCGTGCACAAGTTCTTACACTTCTACAGAACACAAATGAATGTTTCTTTCATGAAGAAGTCATGAGAAAGTGATTCTCAAAAGCATGACAGTTTCTCTCCACAAAAACAAACCTTCCCTCTCAAATTCTCCTAGCATCCTACAAGTTGAAAGTCTGCAATTAAGAGGTAGCCCACCAAGTAAGTTTAAAGAAAGCTACTCTGCCTTTTGTTAAAGGCAAAGCAACGCTTCCTAATTCTTGACTTACACAGATTCAACGGTGATTTTTGTCGCTAGTTTCCATGAAGGAAAAAAATAATCAAATCATTTAGCTGATTAATTTCAAGCTCTCTTTCGATATACTTTCAAGGAAAAAGGCAAGGCCTTGCTAAGTATGATTTGAAAAAGCGGTACAGAGCAAAAATCAAGAACATGAGACAACCAGAGGTTTGCTTACTGGTTCTTTCACAATTCGGGAAATGCTAGACACATTTTTTTCCCCTCGACCTCAAAAGAGGGGGCGAGAAGACAGGTTGGCAAGACAAGTCCGGGTCTAAATCCTGAAGCTGCACAGGATGGTCTGCTTCCCCAGCTAAAAGAGGTTGGTCACTAGGCTGCGCCTCTTCATCCCTGACTATTTTCAGCAAATTGTACCTTAAGGTTTTTCTGTTTTCTTGCACTTCTTCTGGGACTGACTGCCGTTTTTATCTCATGAGCAGTGTCAATCTGGCCCATTCCTTGACACGGAGATGCTCCCAGTGCTGCACTATCTTCAATCCCCTGAAGTTAAAAAAGGTCCGTTAAGGCAATATTCATTATCAAACAGACTAACTTCAAGTTGAACTAGATGAAACCGAGGACAGTGAAATGCTGCTTTTCCTTTCAGATCACCACTGGGTGTAAAAAGTTAAGACATGTACAAGGTACTCTCTGCTACAAGATAACAGTTCATGTGTTGAAGGGATAGAAGAGAGCATTCAGTGCTCCATTTCTGGTGTTTCTCTTCACGAGTAGCGATTTGTCCCCACTCGTGGACAAAGTGAGCAGCTTTACAATACAAGCTGCATACACAACTGCCAGTAATCATCCCATTGCAGTCCCTTCTGGACCGACTACTAACCCACACGGAGTGACCGACTCTGCACCTAACCGGGCAAAAGACAATAATGTCCCCAAAGTCTGAAGTTTCAGTCATGAGAGGTGTGACCGCAGCACTGTGCCAAACTGGCCAGGTATCACATCCGGCATCTCGACACTGCGCTTTCAGGAATAACTTGGATTACACGAGATAACACGTATATTTTAACTACCTCCACCTCGTGCTCTCTCTCTAGTTCCCTGTACTGAGCAATTCTTCTTTCCTTCTAGATCCACGTGAGATACTCAGGCTTTTATGGTGAGAACAAAAGTAGTATCTGTTACGTATTTCCAGTGACTCCGATGGTCAAGAGAATTTAACCCCTGTGTCAGCACCTTTGCCCAGCCCTCTACGTTATCGTGCTAGCCAACTATGGCAGAAGGAAGAAGCCCCTCCGCAGCAGTCTCCATAGAACCTGCTCGTTTTCTTGCCTTCTGCCTTGTCCAAAGTTGCCCAAACACACACTTCTCGTAGTCGCCAGAACCTTCTCCTGCACATTGTTCGTTGCCGCACTCTGTGCTGCTGCTGGAGCTCTCCTCTGCAGCGCTGCTGCCTGGCTGGGGGCTCCTTTTGCTGAGGCACCAGCAGAACCTGAAGATCAGGACGAGGACTGCAGCGAGCGCCCAGACCTGCCAGTGCTGCAAGGCAGCGAAGAGCAGGTCTCCCCAGGCCGAGGCGTTCTGCTCCATGTCCTGCAGCAGCCGAGTCTTGGGCTGGTTCAGCTGCTGCGCGTGCTGCTGCATGTGCTCGCAGGTGGCCTCACCCAGCTCCTGGCAGACCATGTGCAGGAGCTGGAGGATGCTCTGCACGAGCAAGGTGAGGAAGGTTGTGTCAGCCATGGCCTGTGGGAGGAGGGAGAGAAGAGGTTGAGTGGGGCTGGGAGGGCAGGAGGTGGTGGCGCAAGGGCCCTGCCGCTGCACTGCAGGGAGCTGGGGGCAGGCAGGAGAGGGGGCGAGACAGCTGGGAGGCAGCAAGGCCTGCGCCCAGCCCCGGCGGTGGCGGTGGCAGCGTGCCCGGCCCCAGGCGCTCCTGCCGGCAGCTGGGCCCTTGATGCAGGATGAGAACCCACCCCCCCGGGGGCCCGCCGTTCTGCCCGGGCTCCGCTCCGGCTCAGCCTCCCGCCGCCTGCGCACTCACCTCTGGCTCAGGCTGTGCTGGGGCAGCGCTGCCTGCGGGCGCCTTTTATAGCTGCCCCCATTGTGACACGGCCCCTCCGATGTCACAAGCACCAGAGCGCATCACTGGCATGGCCACCAACCAGCCTCCCCGCCTCAGCGCCTCACAGCTGCCCCCGGCAACCAGAGCCCCGACAGACACAGAGTACAGGCCCAGCCGGCAGGACAGGGCTGCCAGTTGCTCTGCTTCCACTGCTTTAGCCGCCCCCACAGAGCATTTGCCACTGTCCCGGAGTCAGGAGAGAGAGAGAGTCTTGGCCACTTTTCTCCTTCAGCAACAGCTAACGCCAGCTGGATGGCTTTTCCCTCTGCAGATTGACTCCGCTCACCTTGTCCTTCAGCAGCTTCTGCCACTCGTCCTGTAGGACTCCACACCGCAGCATTCCACCTTCGATGCTTTCCTACAGTACGACAAGGCCCATCAGTAACCAGAGCATGCTGGTTCTCATTAGCTGAGGGAATGAGAGTTCATGATATGGTGGAGCTTCCTCAACACGTGTCACCACCTCCTCTGGTGGCACCCCAAAGGCCTTGCCTTTGGGCCAATTTGTGATCACTTCTACCATTCCTGGGCAATTAGGGTTTCCTGTTTGAGCTTGCTGCGTGATTAAGGCAACCCACTTACTAGCATCGGTGGCATGATGAGTAGAGGGAACTTTACCCTTGAACATCCAGCTCAGTCCTGGTAATGGGGGCGCCAGGAGGAGCTGTGCCTCAGGACCAATTACCTCTGAAGCAGCTCTAACTCCTTCGTATGCTGCCAAGATTTCTTTCTCAGTTGGAGTATAGTTGGCCTCGGAGCCTTTATATCCTCAACCCCAGAATCCCAGGGGTCGGCCTCGAGTCTCCCCTGGTGCTTTCTGTCAGAGGCTCCAGGTAGGGCCATTGTCCCCGGCTGCAGTGGAGAGCACATTTGTAATGTCCCGTCCAGTTCGGACTGGTCCAAGGGCTACGGCATGCACAATCTCTTCTTTAATTTGCTCAAAGGCTTGTCGTTGCTCAGGGCCCCACACAAACTCCTTTTTCTTTTGCGTTGCTTCATAGAGAGGTGTCACAAGCTGACTGTAACCTGCATTACGGTTTCTCCATTGCATTCTCCAGAGACCCACACCACCTAAGAAGGCTTGTGTTTCCTTTTTGTTAGGAGGTGGGGACATAGATGTTATTTTGTTAATCCTATGCATTGGGATCTGGCGACGGCCATCTTGCCACTTAATTCCCAAAAACTGGATTTCTTGTGCAGGTCCCTTGACCTTGCCTCTTTTAATAGCAAAACCTGCTTTCAGAAGAATCTTAATTATTTCCCTACCTTTGTGGAAAACTTCTGCTGCTGAATTACCCCACACAACGATGTCATGCATGTATTGTAGGTGTTCTGCAGCTCCACCCTTCTCCAGTGCAGTCTGGGTCAGTCCATGGCAAACAGTAGGGCTGTGTTTCCACCCCTGGGGCAGTGGATTCCAGGTGTACTGGACACCCCTCCAGGTGAAAGCAAACTGTGGCCTGCACTCTGCTGCTAAAGGAATAGCGACAAAGGCATGAGCAATGTCAATGGTAGCATGCCACTCGGCTGCCTTTGACTGCAGTTCATACTGAAGTTGTAGCATGTCTGGCACAGCAGCACTCAGTGGTGGTGTGACTTCATTCAGGCTACCACAGTCTACTGTTAATCTCCAGTCCCGTCAGAATTTCGCACTGCCCATATAGGGCTGTTAAAGGGTGAGCGAGTTCTGCTGATCACTCCTTGGCTCTCTAGCCGTCGAATCCGGTTATGGATGGGAATCGGGGAGTCCCGGTTGGTGCGATACTGTCGTTGATGCACCGTGGCGGTAGCAATTGGCACCTGCTGATCTTCAACCCTCAGCAGTCCCACAACAGAAGGGTCATCTGAAAGACCGGGTAAGGTAGACAGCTGTGTAACATCCTCAGTCTCTACAGCTGCTATACCAAAAGCCCACCGATACCCTTTTGGGTCTTTAAAATACCCTCTCTTGAGATAGTCTACGCCAAGGATGCACGGAGCATCTGGACCAGTAACAATGGGGTGTTTCTCCCATTTATTCCCAGTTAGGCTCACTTCAGCCTCTAATACAGTCAGTTCTTGAGATCCGCCTGTCACTCCAGAAATGGTGACAGTTTCTGCCCCTTTATGATTTGATGGCAATAGGGTACACTGTGCACCAGTGTCCACCAGGGCTTTATCCTTTTGTGGCTCTAATGTGCCAGGCCGTTGAATCCACACAGTCCAATAAATTCGGTTGTCCCTCTCCTCCTCCTGGCTGGAGGCAGGGCACCTCTAATGTTGACCACAGCACCTGCGATTAGCAGATCGATTCCTACCTGCTCTGTAGGATTGCTCACAGCAGGTCAGAGCAGCCTTCCTCCTGTAAGAACCCTTTCTTCTCTCTGCTTTACTTAGCAACTCAAGCACCCGTGCCTGTAGGGCTGAGGTAGGTTCTCCATCCCACTTCCTCAAGTCCTCTCCAAAGTTCCAGGGGCAAAGACACAGGAAATCTCAGAATGGGTTAGAATGGTCTTGAGTTGGAGGATGGTTTTTCTCCAGAGTAGGAGGGTTTTTTTTTTCTCTTGAGCAGGAGGGTGTTTCTTCTTAGCAACTGCAACATGGGTCTGTGCAGGGAAAGAATGGAGTTTTTCCTCCACTTTGGTTAGTTTATCAAACAGTTTATTGGTTTGCTCAATTATTTTCTGGGTCATTTGCTCTATTTTCTCAGTGGTCACAGTCAGCTTTTCCATAGCTGCCACAAAGAAGGGACGAGAGAGACTGTCTTCTTACTGTCGTACCTTATTAAGCACTTCATTTACAGTTCGTGTGTCAGTATCAGATCCTCCCCAGACCATTGTTGACAATGTGTGGGAACATGTCAATGGTGCACTTTGTACAAACTTTTTCAGCATAGACCATTTGCATGGCATTTCCTCAGGGTCTACTATCACTTGCCCATCACTATAAATCACCTCTCGCGCAGCCAGTTCTCTCAGGTACTTAATACCTTTTTCCATTTTGGTCCATTTACTTGGATGGCATTCGATATCGTCTTTATTATCCCACTATCCCAGCATCGGAGCAACCAGGAGATAAGTGTTTCACCTTCGTGACAACTGAAGTCCTTCCTGATATTCCTCAGATCTTTCCTAGAGAAGGATTTAACAACTCCCTCTACATCTGAGTCCTCCTGTGGTGAGACTGCCTGAGAAGGGGCCTCTCCAGCATCTGCTCTAGAAGGACTCTCGCCTCTGTCTGTTTTCAAAGGTCTCTTTCCCTTCTCTGGTCTTGAAGGACCCTCCCCTGGATCTTCTTCAGAACTCTCCCCCAAGCTATGTGACTTGAGGTGGTCTTTGTGGTAAGGGGCAGGGGAAGGAGTTGACCTCTTCTTCTTCCTCCTGGTTACCGGGGCAGCTTGTACCGATTTTGATGGAGTTTGAGTAGTTTTGGTGCCGGTTGTAGTGGCTGCAGTAGGTTGTGCCGGGACAGGCGGCGGCGTGGCTTGTGCCACTGCGGGGGGGGGGGGGCCGGGACAGGCGGCGGAGGGGCCGGTGTTCTTGCGGTGCGGGGGGCGGCTGCCGGTGGTGCCGGTGCCGCTGCGGTGGGGGGGGCGGTTGTGGCTGGGCCGGGCGGGGCTGCGGTTTGCACCGCTGCAGATCGCCGAGCGGCTGCGCAGGTCTGAGTGGCAGCAGCGCATGGTCCCTTTACGGCTCCCCCTGCACCCATGTTTCCTATGAAACCACCCCTGCACCACATTCAGGAGCACCAACAACAAAATCATGATCTTGAGAAGGTACCAATCCCTATAGGCAGAGCCCTAAAGGTTTCCATGCCCCAGCTCTGAGGGTGTCACATCAGCATAATTATCAAAGGGCAAAGTAAACATTCCCCAGGTAGAACCGAAAGTGTAGCTAATAACAGAACCCATCACCTGATGCCCGAGATATACAGGTAGAGCCGTTACCCAACTCATCGTGTTATACATCTGAATTGTGAACCATACCAAAACAGCACCTTTAAACCTTCGCATAAAAAGACAAAGAATAAACAAACTTTGCAACACCTTTGGCAGGTTAAACCAAGTTGACTGCACTAATGTCAACCACAGCTGTTTAAAGGCATGATACAGTATTTCCTCTAAGAATGACATGATGCAAGATGTCTGTTTTAATCTCTGAGCAAGCTGGAATTCAAACTATTCAGGCAATTTATCACAGCTCTGGTGGAGCACTGCTCGGGCCCCACGTTGGGCGCCAATTAATCTGTCCTGGTTTAGACCAAAATCCACTCCTGGGGACCTGAGGGACCCCGGATGGGACCGACAGATGCTCCCCTCTACCACTCTACAAAGAGAGAGGCAGAGGAGGAAAAAGAGACTTAGGAGTTTAGAAGGAACTAAACTACTTTAATGAAATATTAATAATAAAATAAAAAGAAATAATGAAAAATATATATAAAACCGTATCAAGCTCCCGAGATGACAATCACGTCACCGGCTGGCACTGGGGCAGTCCCAGGCTGGACTCAGTGACGGACGGGAACTGGCTTCCGGATCCGGAGTCAGGATTGGGATCACAGGCAGAAAAACAGAGTCCCCCTCAGACGTTGGCCATTGAAGGAAGAGCGCTGACCCTTTGATCCCTCAGCTTTTATACTGAGCATGAGGCAGATGGGATGGAATACCCTGTTGGTCAGTTTTGGGTCACCTGTCCTGTCCGCTCCTCCCTGCAGGTGGGACCCCACTATGCTTTTCCGCTTCCGACCCTCCAACGGGGCAAATCACAAAGTTGTTTGGCCGTGGGGGTTATAGCAATGAGTATAAGCAGGAGCCTCTCTGCATCCCATGCCCGGGCATCAGCTGTAACCATTGGTCTGACCTCTCTGAGAGAGTGAACACTGTCTGCACAATATGCAGTTAACTTCAGTAGTTAGAAGAGGCCCCGCTAAGAAGCGAAGTTACTGAACAAAATTGGTTCTGTTTTACCTCAAACCAGGACAGTCATACAGGCAAAATTACATGTCTGCACATAAACAAAACTGCTCAGCGTTGCTTAGAATCCTGCGGGACTTTGGTTGGGGAAGTTTGAAGCGCTCTTTTACATTTCCAAGGTGGGGAGAGACACATTGCTTTTTCCAAAAAGACTGAACTGTAACAATTTATATCAAACAGTCACCTGAATGGTTGTTTTATTCTTAGATGATGGTTTCGCACGTGGACTTCTTTTCCCCCAAGTTGGTGCATTAGAAGATCCTGAAGGATATTTGTCTATAGAAAAAATACTTCCTAATTCCAGCTACAATTTCAGGAAAGACTCTCTCAGTCTGAGCAGTGAATTGAATGTTACATCAGCTGAAGTGTCAGTGAAGGCATCAGGCGAATCGTACACCGTCTCTGCCCTACAAGCTGCTGTTAAATACAGACTTTCTCTCTGGCATTTTAAAGACCATTTGTAACTCGCAGCGTTTGCGTCAGCCTCACAGGATCTTCCAAATGAGGCGTTTCTGCCACAGACACCCTTGACCTCAACAAAGGGAATGTTCCTGTGCTGAAAACCTTCCCAAAGGCATCAACTGCTTTTGGATCTGATGACTCCATAGTGCAGTCTCCTCCTTTATCTCTGCTTGCGAAGGCACGAGCGGCCGGGCAGTATTACGGTTTGTGCTGGGCAGGGATTTTGCATCAGAGCACACTGCCTAATGACTGACCACGTTCTGTAACACTTGGTTAAAAATCTTTATTATTAATACCCTGGTTTTCTGGGCATTGCAGACTAATTCCGTTCATTCCAATTACTAATTGCACAATAATCCCCAAATTTGCAGTTTATACGCAACATGTAAGTACTACCATTGGCAAATAAAATGCCAATGACGTACGGTACTAGATTGCACGTGGCTTTATTGGCAAGGTAAAAATAAAGTGAAATATGTAAAATGATTGTTACATCTGAAACAGATAGCCAAAAAGAAAGATGCAAGACTCAGAATCCCACCTGCAGGCTTCTTGTCAAATTTATGACACAGTATGTGTTATGAAGGTGACAGTAGCGTATTTCAAAGATGGAAAAAAGATGAAGGAAAATATCATCCTGCACAAATGGCAGGAAGAGTGAATTCAGTCATCTGTCCCACAAAAATCACATGCAAAAAATAACAATATAAATCACAAAAAGTTAGAGTACATTTAAATCAATAACAGAAATCTGAACAAGACCCAAGCCCATGTTTATCCAACATGAAAAATAATCCTAAATAATGAAAAAAATCATAAATCCATCATAAACCTCCAGTGAAATCCTAGTTGTGGAAAAACACCATGCAAAGCAAGGTCATTCTTTCATCCCCTGCTGGGAGGAAACATCTGAACAAGAAACTCTTCTTGAGAAAAAACTGAAATTTTACTGCAAAACTGATACTATTGCTATCAATATTTAGATATCAATGAAAATGAGAAGTCAAAGGTGGACTAATCCACAGTTTATTACATATTTCAAAAGAATTAATCACATAAAAGAGGGTGTAAAAAGTGGGGATGAGTATGTTACTGCACATTGGCACATTATCGCATTCATCCCTCTGTTGGCAGAGAAATTAATTCCTGCTATGAAGGCAGCTAAATTACTCTTCGTTAATATTCTGTCTGACTAGTTGTAAAGCTTTACAAAGCTTTACATTTCTCCCTATGCATACCGTTGCAAACTACTTCTGAAAATTATGCTGGATCAAATTTACTCTTGCCCATATTTAGGCAGAAATAACTTAATAGTCACCCGCAGGGACAAAACCAAAAGCAGCACAATACAGACAGGTATATTTGAGGCATTTTAAGAGCCTTGTGTAAGCAGGAACCCACCTGTAGATCCATTGAACTTTGGTTCTTGGGTGACAGTGACAGTACAGTGGACTACACATGCTGCGCTTCGAGGTTCTGAAGAACTGAAATGTCTTTCTTCCAGTTTCTCTCACATAAGGTGTAGAAGCAGCACTTTCACCATCCTTATGTCGACCCCTTTGTTGGTGACGTGGTTTTACTTTGGGGTCTGAAGTGTGAATTCCTAAACGTGAAAAAACAAACTTAAACAATAAAGTTGGGCTATTACTCAAAATTTGACATATTGCAGGAGACTGGAGGCTGGAAGACAAGATTAAATAAATGTTCTTTGTTGATAGCCCAGTCCAAACATGTACTGACCATGTTTGACCCTGAGAACAGAAGTTAACTAGGTAGCGCTAAATCATCTAACAGTTTAGTCAATGAAAATTAATAAGCCAACTGTTTTCTCAAAATACCTCAAGCAGCTTTAAGTTTGCTCATCACAGGCTCCACGGGTTTTTGAAATTCCCATCTTTTTTTTCACAGAATCACGGGCTGGCAGGGGTTGGAAGGTACTCTGGAGATCCTCTTGTCCAACCCCCCTGCCAGAGCAGGGTCACCTACAGCAGGTTGGACAGGAATGCATCCAGGTGGGTTTTGAATCTCTCCAGAAAGGGAGCCTCCACAACCTCTCTGGACAACCTGTTCCAGCGCTCTGGCTCCCTCAAAGTAAAGAAGTTCCTCCTCATGTTGAGATGGAGTTTCCCATGTTCCAGTTTGTGCCCGTTGCCCCTTGTCCTGTCACTGGGCACCGCTGAAAAGAGTCTTGCCCTGTCCTTACTGCATCAGTTGACCTAACAGAGACTATCATCTCTTTCCACAGATTTTTTGTCTCATTTAGATTTTTTTAGTTTTTACAGATTCTTTTGGAATGCCTCTCACCTCATGTGAGCAACCATTTTCAAAATCTACATTCTGTTTTCTTAGTTCTTCCAGTTCTTTTTCAGTCTTGGAGGCTCTTACTCCAACAGCACAGTCAACAGCGACACTGGTACTTCTCAGTTTTTGCTGTAGAGTAATTTTCTCTTTCTCAGGCCCACAACATCCAGTAAATTTACATTGAAAACTTCATTTGCTAACTTTCTTCCTTTAGGAGAAAATATTTTCTGTCTTAAAGAATCCGCATTTGCAAATTGCTTACTGAATCACACCCCCTTTTATCTTTAATAAGGTTACCTTATAGACAGTATAGCTTTACCAAAAACAAAAACAAAAAACCAAAACAGCCCCAAACCTGGAAAAAACAATGAACAGTATCACACATGTCATAAACCACGTGACGATCGTGGCTGTGTTCTACATGAAATTCATGAGAGACTTGCTAAGAATAAATGCCATTTTGCAGCCGTTTCAGACCACAATCTAACAACAGCTACAACCACCGTCACCGTTTCCTTTCTCTTCTGCATCTTTTAGCAGTCAAACCCTGCCATTACGGTACTGAAGTAAACGGAACATTTGCAGAGGGTTTGCACATATGTCTTTAAGACACCTATGTGATCATGAATGGCTACTGAAAAAATCACAGTCAATATTCCTGTAAGCAATTCTGGGTCTTTTTAATTGGACTTCTCCGGTTTGGCCCTGCCTTCATTCAAAACAACTGCTGCTACTAAGGGGCAGACAGAAAGCAAAGTCACAGAAAAAGGAAAAAACAAGCACAATTTGAGAAAAATATCTCTAGACATTAAGCAACATGTATTTTAAAAGCCTCAAATTAATTGGAAGCGTAAGTGCAGGCCTAGAGTAATATTTAATTTCCTAAATAGTCTGAATGTCATTATACAAGCATGCTATAATATCCCCGTATACTTTATGATTGGTAAGGGATCTTAAATTGTACAAAAAGGTCAGGAAGCATTAATATAGCAGTACTGAGCAACAGGAGCAGTAACAAAGAGCACGGTGAACGTGAAGAAGTTACAGTCACGAAACTGCTTTTCTTCTGGTCAGGTTTGGTTGGGTGGGTCGGTTTTTTTAGAGGCAATAGGGAGAGTTGGCCTGCCTGCACCGAGGCTGATGTCTTTCAAAGCCACGGTCTAAGTAACACATTCCTTGTCTTCTCTTACATCTTTTTTTGTTTGTTTGTTTCTTCACATTTCTTCTCAAGTTTGTTTTCCAACTATTTAATTTTTTTCTGAAGTGCAGCTATCAGATTTTACTCATCAGCTTTGCTCTGAAAAATTACACGCTTTCACAAACATAAAGTTTAATGACCACTACCTAAGTGTTTTTCTCCACTCAAAAAAGAAGGACTTCCTATTGGCAGAATTAGTTTACATTCTAAAGTGAATAACAAGCAGCAAGTAGCTGAATTAAAAAATAAATAGACGATTCCACTGTAAATCCTTTACTTTTCTTCTGAAAGGAGAAAAAAGGAACAGCCAGGAAGATCACCAAGTTCCATTTTCCAAAGAAGCCTTAAAAGTGGTAATTCAACTCCTCACACTCCTTCAAACTTATTTCAAGGAGCAAGTATTTTTTCAGGCTCTTCATGTTGTTTAAGGCATCTTCCAGCAGCAAAGATTAAAAAAAAAAAAAACAGCTCACAGGTAACCCAGCTGATGAGCAAACGTAAATTTTAAAATCAAGTGTAAGTCTCAACGCTTAGCCAAGAGTACTTAATCTTTCCCCCCAAACCCAGAACATCGATGCAGAAACTTGACCAACATCAAACATGATTTTAAAAATCACTTCTACCTCAATGCTGCTGCTCAGCCTCCTGACTCCTTTCCTCAGTTCTTCATCTTCTTTTTCCACTTCATGTTTTTCTCTCAGCAATTTAGCAAACGCTTTTTGTTTTCTCTGGAGTTCTTGGTTCAGCTCAGCCTTTTCATCTGACAAAGCACTTTCCCTGCTTTTCCTTATTTTAAGGTTATCTGCAAATTTTGTAATTGGATATTTTAATTTCTCTATCTGTGTCTAGAAGACAACAAACCAACCAGCCAACCAAACAGCAACCCCCCGAAATCAGGACTATCAACAATACAACAATGCAATACAATGATATGTTACCCAGTACTCACTGTCAGCCCCTTTGTTTGGCAACAGTCTCCTGGACGTTCTATTTGTGTTGCAGCAGAAATAGTCTGCTGTTCAGCATCAGCAGTCGTTTCTGCTCGGAGGTCCAGAAGTGCTTTACTCAAAGCCTGAAAATAAGAAATTCACATTCTATTAAGTGAAGGAGCTGCTAATATGAACATTACAAAACAAGAAAAGCCAATTATATTTTACTCTCTTATATTATGCAATTATATTCTACACCCTGCTGTACTATACACGGAGTCTGAAGCATTAAGCAACGTGAAACGTTTATGTGACATAGGGATTAATTTTTGTTGACTAACTTTCTGCTGCTTCTCTTTTTTGCCTAACTGGCTCATCCACTGTTCCACCAGGTTTTTCAGCGTTGCTGTGAGTGCTCTATTGTTTTCTTCTTGTGGGGATCTCTAGTTCAGCCTTTACATTTGCTAATTCCTTCTCCACCTGCATTGACATACCAGCAGAATATGCAGGTAATGCAAGAAAAACTTGTGAAGACATATCTCAGGGTAGCTGATGTTTCTATCGCCCAAAATCACTTGGGCAGGAGTCTGAATCGCTCTCTATTAGTAATGCTGCCAGTATCTTTCCTCGAGAAACGGCATTGAGTCATAGTACTAGAGGCTGAGTTTAGAGATGCCTTTAGATGGGACATTTCCTTAAATGCCGTCACTGTCCTTGGTGTGAGCGATTATGTGCTAAAGTTTGCTAGGACAGCTGGCTAGAAGTGTTGGTTAAATAGTCCTGCGCGTAGGATTGCAGTACAAGTATTTTGCCACCTGTACAAATTGCCAAATATTCAGTGAAGCTCAGTAGCCTAAGCTGGCATTTTAAACTTGCGGTTGACTGTCTTCAGGCTGAATCGTGTTTTCTTGATGTTTGATAATGCGCTGTACACATTAAGATTTCTCTTTTTGCCTCTTACTGCAACCAAAAGGGTTTGCACTGCACGTAGTTGCCCAGTAGTGAAACGTGTGCGTTGACATACCAGTAGAGGCCAGTGCACAGCACCTTAAATCAATCAACAGCTATGGTAGCTCGTGTGCTAGAAGTGAGTGGAAACAGACTTACCCTTACGTATGCTTTTACACTAACAAAGCAGCAGCTGTTCTGTCTTGGAAGCAGAAACATTTACATGCCATCAAGTTCTTCAATTTGCAGTAGCGCTGTCAGCAGCTGAAAGAAGGTTGCACATAAGCATATGGAGAGGAAGAAAACCCAAAGCAAACCAAACTTGGGAGGAAAAAGAATACTTTCATTTATTGCTTTTGCGTTGTGTTTTTTTAAAGGTCCAAGTCTCCCTATAGTGCTTCGTTTTACTCCAGTTCGTATACCTACTCCACGTTAAGACCAGGAGATATGCAGAACAAACACCGGAAGAGAAGAAGAGGGGATGAGAAGGAAGGATTTTGCAAGGCTGATTTGTTAGAAGGTGCGAGAAAACCAAGACAGCCAGTTACAGCAGAAGATGTTAGAACAGACTCTCCCTTCAAGAAACAAAGAAGCAGCACTTAGGATCTATTTCAGATGGATTTTCCTGAAAGCAGATGCGTTTTGCTTTAGTATTACTATGTTTTAGTATTCGGCTTAGTGTATTTTGTTTAGTGTTACTATGTATTTGGTTTAGTGTTACTATGTATTAGTATTTGGTTTAGTATTACTATGTCACTTTTAGTGTCACTATGTCACTTTTAGTATTACTATGTTACTTTCTGCCCCTTTACTTTATGTCACTTTCTGTTTAGGCTTCTGTTTGAAATGGCAGTTAATACATTGACTGTCAATTCTGGATTTGGGGGTTTGGTTTCTTTTTTTTTTTTTTTTTTTTTTCAGTGGGGTTTGTTTTGTTGGGTATTTTTTCAATTCTTCTGCAGTATTACCCTAGGGTTGTATACAAGTTGTGGAATGATTACTAAAACTGATCAACAATACATCATTTTTCACGCATTAAGGAAAGGTATAAACTCAAAAGGCTTCTAGGGCAAAATACAGCCGCAGCTGGTAGGTGAAGAATCCGCTACATCTGTGATTGCCTGTACCATATTGCTTACAAAGCAACGCGGGGAGTGGAGGGGGCTGGAGACTCCAAGGCCAAACCCTGTGATAATCCGGAAAGCATGGGAACGAGGTGGTACCACGGAAGGAAAACAGTGCGAAGGATGGAGCAGAGTGGAGACACTGCAGCTAAAACTTTGGGATAAACTGAGAACCTGGGGACCAAATGGAGCCCTCGAAGGTCTTATGGAACTGATAAACGGCCCACTTGTTACCCTGAGCCAACAATCTGTCATTTTTTTGATGAAAGGCTGTCCTTTAGTGAACTTTGCTCATTAGAGTGTCATTATAATACCAAAACACACCTCCATCCCAAAAGCTCCCCGCCTCCAAGGTGCGACCATTCCTCCTTGAGTCTGCGCCCTGAATTTTTCGTCAGCTATACCTTTAAATGCGAGGCAAGGAAATTTTACACCTATCATAATGAAAGTATTTATGACTAGAGTCACTCAAACTCCACCTTGAAGATAAAAAATAGTATAAAAATAGCCCAAGAAAAGGGGGATGTGAGTGAAGACACCATTGTGGACTTCTGGGACCAGTCGACGGGCTAGGTCTCTCTTCCCCCGCAATAAGGACGCTTGTGGGTAAGATTCGAACACTTGGCTATACCAAGTGCTTCCCCCGGAAACTTAGAAATCTCTGTACAGAGTGGGTTTATAACTTAGCGCTTTTGTAACCGAGCTCTATTGCTAGCATCTTTCGTATTTGCACGTGCTTTGCAGACAGTCACTATCACCGGCAATCCAAAAGAACTTGTGTAGCTGTTGTTTAAATAAACTGTACTGTGTAGGCAGCTCGTCGTTTGGGTTTCTCATTGAACGCGACCGAAGCGTGGCCGTGTTAGTTCATGAGCACAGCTGGGCTGAAGGTGCAGTCCTCTGTTAGTGTATTCAGAAGCGTAACAGTGTAATATATGAAACGCGCCTGGACTGATAGGGGTGAAGTGGGCATCGCTCAGAATGTAAACCTAGCCGCACCTCGCCTCCCACCTCGGTGAGGAGTGTTAGAACGCGAGGGGGTATATTTTCTGCCAAAACTACTTTGCCCCTCAACGCAACACAAGTGTCATGGATATATTGTTTCCCCTTGACGGATTGGAGGCAATACTTCGGTATTCCTGTAGAATACTCCAGTCGAGAGCTTTCCTAATGTCTGCTTGGTGCCTGAAGAACCACGAAAGGAGAGAGGCTGTGCCTGCCATGAGAGAACATGGGCCTGTTTTTCCACAGAACTAGGCACAAAATATTATGAGAAGAAGGAAGCTTGAATCTTCCAGTGAGAGAGTTGGGGATGTTCAGCCGGGAGGAGAGAAGGCTCTGGGGAGACCTTATAGTCATAGGGCAAGGGGTAATGTCTTGATGCTGGAAGAGGGTAGATTTAGATTAGCTATTAGGAAGAAATTTTTCACTCTGAGGGTGGTAAGACACTGGAAGAGGTTGCCCAGAGAAGCTGTGGAAGCTCCATCCTGGAGGTGTTCAAGGCCAGGCCGGATAGGGCTTAGAGCAACTTGGTCTAGTGGGAGGTGTCCCTGCCCAGGGCAGGGGGGTTGGAAGGAGACAATCTTTAAAGTTCCTTCCAAGCTATGATTCCTCTATGATTCCTTCCTCTATGATTCTATGATGATGAGGAAGGAGAGAGACCACAAGGAGGACGGGTACAGGGAGTGAGACATACAGGCAGAAAAAGCAGGAGCGGGAAGAGGCCAGAGAGACTGTTAACAACAGAGGGATGCAGAGCGGGACAAAGAGGCAGAGAATGAGAAAACAGCAGTGTGCTTCAGGACAGAGTGAGAGGAAGAGAAAAAGAGGAAAACGGAGCAGGACAGAGGAAGAGCAAGAACAACAAAGGGACAGGTAGCATGCCAGAGAAAGAGAGGGGCTGGAGACTAGAGCAGGGGCAGGGAGCAGGATACAAGAATCGCCAGATTAAGAGAGGTACAGGGAAGCAAAAGAGGGAACCAGCTAGGGAAAGGCTGGGGGAGCACAGGCACAGGGAGGGATCCAGATGCAGCACAGGGGCGACACAGCCCCAAGGGCACAGGACTCAACGCAGTTCCTGCTCTCGGTGCTGCCGGCAGAATTTGACAGTTCAGGCACTTCTGTCTCTGTCTCTCTCAGATCATACATCACTGGCGCTGGGGCCAGGGCAGTTGAGGGGGCTCTGGGAGTCGGGGTGCGCGCTGCCTGTGCCCGGGGGGGTCTCTCTCCATCCCCTTCCCCTCCCCGACTCCCGGGTCCCTCCCGGGGCTGCCCCTGCCACTCCCGGCTCATGCTGACTGGGACCCCATGGCTGCGGGCGGTTTGGGGCTCCCCCGCTGCCCTCGGGTGGCCCCAGCCCTCCCCTCAGCCCAGCGGCAGCTGGAGCAGGGACTGCGCCTCCTGAGACCGCCAGGGCAGCCCGGCAGCGGCCTGTGGGCCCATGAGAGCTGCCGGCGTGCCCCGGGCAGGAACATGGCTGCCGGGCAGCCCCGTGCCCCGGGACTACAGCTCCCAGCATGCCCCGGGGTGCGCCTGCTCCCAGCATGCCCCGCGGCACCCCTTCCTGCCCTCGGGCCCCCGCCCCACCCCGCAGCCACCCCGGCCTCCTCCTCGGGCTGCCCTGGCCCAGGGCCAGGTCCCGGAGCGGAACCTCCTGGGAAAAGGAACCCGTCGTACCAGGGTGGGCACAGTTGAAAACCAAACCCCTTCAACAGCCGCACACACCGGCACTCGCTTCTGTTGCACACACCCCGCTGCCTGCCTGCAGGAAGAGGCAGCCGCCTCGTTCTTGAGCGCTCCCCTGGAGCAGCACCACTGTGTAGCTCAAAAGCCCAAAATGCCTGTAAAAACTTAAGCACAGGCTAATTCTGGGCACCTTTTCCTCTTTTTAGGCCCTCTGGTTAAAGACTCATCTGTTGAGACGTGGCTCAGGACCACGCCAGGACCAGCAGAACTGCTTTCTGCATCCCGTGGTGGTGACAGGCAGAGCGACAGGTTAGTGGGACCAGGTCCGCCTGCTGAGTGTCAGGGTCACCCTCGCCTGTTTTTTCCCAGCGAAGCCCCAACCGGTGCTGGTCCCGAGCTGCAGCCGTGGGGCCGAGGCTTAAGGAGCCGGGCATTCCTGCGGGTGCTGCACCCTACAGGGCCCCACCACCACCACTGGCTACCCTGGACTTCCCCATGTTGTCTCCAGCTCTGCTTTCTGCCAGCAGCGGGGGCACCGCAAAACGGCTTGTCTGCTCCCCAAAGCTGTCCTGACCCTTGTCTGCAGTTCATATGTGGTGTCCACAACACACCGGTGATTTGGGGGCGGCAGGTCTCTCTTGCGGCACCCTGGGAACGGGGCCAAGCAAACCCCATCCCTCCCTTTCGATCTTTGTCCAAAGGGAGATTAAGCAGAGATGTACCTAGTGCTGGAGAGCGTCCTGCAGGGATGCGGGTTATGGACTGGTAGGGTTGCAGTTTGCTCGGGTTACGGGGTGGCAAGGGCTATGCTATGCCAGAGTTGAAGCGAGTTAGGATTAAAGTGTGTTATTGTTATGGACAGAATCTGGGTTTGTTGGTCCCGGGAAAGAGGGAAGTTAGGTTGTTTTTACCTTATCTTGTGTTCTGTGTGGTCTTTTTTTGGGGGGTGGGGGATCCTTTTTTTAGCTTGTTTCTCTGTTTAGGGTTTGGATTTTTGTATAATTTGTCCAATGTTTCTTCTGGTTGATTTTTTGCTGCTCTGTTCAATTGGGTTGTGTTTTCTTTCTTGAAGCCGTCATTTCTGGCCTGCTGCAGGTCTAGTGCAGGTCAGGCAGTGTCAATTCTGGTGCGGTCCGACTCCTTTCTGGCGAGTTGGTAGGTAGGTAGGTGTGGAGGACTTGGGGTTCATGGAGAATGACTGCCAGACGACTAACGGGTGCTTCTGGGGCGGGGTGAGAGGACTTCTGGCTTGTAAGCAACGTCCGCCAGAGGACTAAGTGTACTTCTGAATGCCAAATTCATGGTCATTTCTCCTGTTTTGAGGAAGAGCCCTGTGACGACACCAGCCACACGGAAGGACAAGGGTTTCTCCAAGGCTAGGTGGCTCTTTGTTTCTTTGCTTTGGAGCAAAGAGGCTACTATCATTATGTTTGGTGACATTTTGTAAAGTCCTGGCCTGAGTATGGCGTGACTTGAAACATCGCTGAACAAATGGTGGAGGTTTCTCTGTGTGTTCCAGATGCTTTGGGTTTGAACGTCTGCTCGTGGTGGTGCCGTCACGCAGTCCTTAGCTCCTGATTTCTAAGCCTCTAAGATTTCTAGCCAGGAGTGAGATGTCCAGAAAGGGCTGTGCTTGTACCCTGCTGTCAGCCTTCAGACTAGAGAAATGTCTGGTAGCGGTGTATGCTTAGCGGTAGTGTAACTCAAACGGATCTTAAGTGGGCCCCCTTTAGAGTAGAGAAGAGAACGTGAGAACCACTTCAGTAAGTGGGTCTCTTGAGGGTGAAAGTAGCTGCTTTAACTTTTGGGGGTTGTTTGTGCATTCTTTGGCAATATCTACTCTAGAGTCTACTTCAGCAAAAGAAGAAGAAATCACTTCCAATTTCTGTGTCTGACTACAGGAACTAAGCTGATCATAGAGAGAAGTGATAGGAAGAGCCGTTTGTTGTCGTTCTTGACTACCACATCTGACGTGTTGTGCTTTCCCTGTGCCTCGGGTGTTGTTTTGTGCCTGGCCCTGGTCTGATGTGCCGGGTCTGCATCTCTGTTGGTTGCCAGATGCAAGGCAAAGGGCTTATCCTCATTTAAAACTATTTGTCTCGTTTCAGAAACTGTGTCCATTGACGTAGAAATGCAACCCTTCCTAATGTCTTTGTGCACTAGTAGAGAAGCAGCGGGGGTTTTTGAGGGCAGTGCCTGTGAAAGAGCCTTTAGGAGATCCTGTCCCTTGACTCAGATGGGGCCGTGAAGAGTTTGAGAAAGTCACGGGTGTTTTGGTGTGCAGTTTTTGTTGCGTAGGAGAGCTGTGAGGCTGGGAGGAAAGACTGTGGGGAGGAGGGAATGTGCTTAGTTACACATCAAAGGCAGATAAAATCAGTATCTAAGTAAGGGTCAGTGTAACTATTCAGAATTTTGGCTGTTTAACTGTTGACCTGAACTTGTACCAAAACGGACTTGCTGGCACTTCTCTTCTAGTCCATGCGTGGGTACAGGAAAGAAGGCAGCAGACGTACACACGAGCTAAACCCCCTTTTTATTTCTGGCCATAAAGGTGCCTCTCAGCTGGGAGCCTGAGAAGGACCCCGTGTTACAATTCTTCGTTCCTTATGCACCATCTTAAGGCTACTCACATATTGATGGTTACAGTTTGAAAAACCTACTGCTTTGGCCAGGAGGTTGCCTTCTACCATTGACTTTTGAGTATTTGTTCACGTGCCCCCCTGTGCAAGCACACTTAATGCATATTTATGAGCTGAGTTGGCACTGTTTTGTTTGAAATTTGCCACTTTCAGCTCGTTTCCATCTGGTTTCTTTTAACAATAGACTCACTTAAATGGGCAAGGTCACAGTCAGTCAAGTTCTCTTGCGCATATCTTTGGAGCTTTTTCTTATTGTTGCGTCAAAAGGAATGTAGTTTCGATCTTTGTCTGTCAGAGTCCCAGGACTTTCCCTGATTTATCTGTCAGAGTCTCAGCAAAGGACTTTCACTGAGTCAGATTCACAAGAATCCAAGTGAGTTATTTTATTGAGAGTGACCAAACAGATTCAAGATTGCCGTGTATAAATTCACCGACTACAACAGTGCTACTAATTAAGGTTAGTATTGCTAGCAAAAGTAATAATAATAATACTACCACGGCCCGGGGGTGCCATTCACCCGAGGGT